>NC_137324.1:21672008-22283258 GCF_965287045.1 Carcharhinus amblyrhynchos
GGTATCTACCTGGAAAATTGCCCAGCTAAGTCCTGTCCACAAAATAGTGGGAAAAATGCTACCCAGTCAATAACCCCCATCAGTCTATTTTTGACCATTAGCAGAATGATAGAAGGGGTCATCGTTAACCGGCACTTACTCAGCAAGACCCACCCACTGATGCTCAATTTGGGCTCCATCAGGGGTACTCAACTCCTGGCCTCATTACAGCCTTTGTTCAAACATGGATAAAAAAGCTGAACTCAAGGGGTGAAGTGAGAGTGATTACCCTTCACATTGAGGTATCATTCGATGAAGTATAGTAGTAAGAATCCCAATTTACATCAGTGGAAATCAAAGGAAAACTGTTTTGAATTATACCGAGCACAAATGTTGCAGTTATTGGAAGGTCATCTCAGTCCTGAAACATCTCTGCAGGAGTTCCTTGGGTAGTGCCCTAGGCCCAATCATCTTCAGTTGCTTCATCAATGATCTTCCTTCCATCATAAGGTCAGAAGTGGGGACGTTCGCTGATGACCGCACAATTTTCAGCACCATTCGCAATTCCTCAGATACTGAAACAGTCCATGTCCAAATGCAGCAAGACCTGGACTGGGCTGATAAATGGCAAGTAACATTCGCATCACACAAATGCCAGACAATGGCCATTTCTGAAAAGAGAGAGTCTAATCATCTTTCCTTGACATTAAATGACATTGCCATTGCTTAATTCCCCCACTATCAATATCCTATGGTTACCATTGATCAGAAATGGAACTGGACTAACTGTATAAATACAGTGGCTCCAAGAGCGGGTCAGATATTGGGAATTCTGTAGTGAGTAACTCACCTCTTGACTCCACAAAGCCTATCCGTCACCTACAAGGCACAAATCAGGAGTGTGATGGAACACTCTCCACTTGTCCGGATGGGAGCAGCTCCAATAATACTCAAGAAGCTTGACACCATCCAGGACAAAGCAGCCTGCTTGATTGCTACCCCTTCCATCACCAATGCACAGCAGCTTTAATGTGTACCATTTACAAGATGCACTGCAATGTTTCAACAAGGCTCCTTGAGCAGCACCTTTGAAACCCGTCATCTCTGACATCTGGAAGGAGAAGGGCAGCAGATACCTGGGAACAGAACCACCTGCAAGTTCCCTTCCAAGCCACTCACCATCTTGACTTGGAAATATATTGCCAATCCTTCGCTGTTGCTGGGTCAAAATCCTGGAACTCCCTCCCAACAGTACAGTGGGTGTACCTACACCACATGGACTGCAGCAATTCAGGAAGACAGCTCACCACCACCTTCTCGAGGGCAACAAATGTTGGTCTAGCCCGTGACACCCAGATCCCTGAGAAGAATAAAACAAATGGCAATAGATTTGTGGCACAGTGGCACGGTGGCTAGCACTGTTGTCTCACAGTGCCAGGAACGCGAGTTCGATTCCTGGCTTGAGTCACTGTCTGTGTGGACTCTGCATGTTCTCCCTGTGTCTGTGTGGGTTTCCTCCGGGGGCTCTGGTTTCCTCCCACAGTCCAAAGATGTGCAGGTTATGTGGATTGGCCATGCCAAACCAGCCCTCAGTGTCAGGGGGATTAGTAATGGAGTTATGGGGATAGAGCCTGGGTGGGATTGTTGTCAGTGCAGACTCAATGGGCCGAATGGCCTCCTTCTGCAATGTGCGGATCCTCTGATTCTAGAGTTGGATGAACAGTGTGGGGAGGAGGTTTATGTGAAGTGTGGTCCTGTGGGCCAATGCTATAAACTTCACTGTGTAAACCAGCAAATCGGAAATCTGTCACCTCTCTCTCCTGTCAATTTGACACATATAACGCTGAGGCTTTGATGTGAGTCACAGTCGCAGATTATACAGCTGATTCTGTTAGTACCGCTGTTTGAAAAACACATTGCGGTTTGTTGGTGTCAATCAAGATAACCTGCCCCCACTCCTATTCCGCATCCAAACTATCTCGGCCTTGAGCAGCTTCTCGTGTTGCGGAATGAGTAAAGTCAGCTGGAGAGGCGTTTGTACAATAAAGTACCCGAAAAAAATTAAACAGTATCAGTCCGGTTAAGGTTTTAATCATTAGCTTATTATCAGGTGTGGTACTGCTTGTGCATGACAAGTGGCACTGGGAACAGGGGCTTCTCTATATGATATTGGTACCTTCAAGTTTCTCTTGATCCTATAAATATTTAATATTTACAATTAAATCCCATTGTAGCATGTTGTGAAATTGGATGTAGGTACATTCAAGTTCGATTAGTATGAGAGAGAGAAAGGAATAGAAGGACATATCGATAGGATGGAAGGAGACTCATAAGGCAGCAACAGAGAGCATTTAGATTGAATTGTCTGTCTGTGTGCTGTAAAATTCTGCTTTCATAGAACCCTACAGTACAGAAAGAGGCCCTTCGGCCCATCGAGTCTGCACCGAACACAATCCCACCCAGGCCCTACCCCCATATCCCTACATATTATACCCACTAATCCCTCTAACCTACACATCCCTGGACACTAAGACGCAATTTCTTAGCATGGCCAATCAACCTAACCCGCACATCTTTGGACTGTGGGTTGAGACGTATAAGATGATGAATGGGATGGATAGGATAGAGGTGGAGAGACTCTTCCCGCTCAAAAAAGACAGTAGGACTAGGGGGCACAGCCTCAAGATAAAGGGGAGGCGGTTTAGAACGGAGTTGAGGAGGAACTTCTTCACTCAAAGGGTGGTGAATCTCTGGAATTCTCTGCCCGTTGAAGTGGTGGAGGCTGCCTCGCTAAATATTTTTAAGAAGCGGGTTGATGGGTTCTTGATAAGAGAGGGGATTAAGGGTTATGGGGAGAGGGCGGGAAAGTGGAACTGAGCCACAACAGATCAGCCATGATCTTATTGAATGGCGGGGCAGGCTCGAAGGGCTAGATGGCCTACTCCTGCTCCTATTTCTTATGTTCTTATGTTCTTAAACCCGAGTACCCGGAGGAAACCCACGCAGACACAAGGAGAATGTGCAAACTCAGCACAGACAGTGACCCGAGCCAGGAATCGAACCCAGGACCCTGGAGCTGTGAAGTAACAGTGCTAACCACTGTGCTACCGTGCCAGCCCCAAATGAATGCCATAAAATCATAGAATGCCTACAGTGCAGGAGGAGGCCATTGGCCCATTGAGTTTGCACCGACCACAATCCCACTCAGGCCCCACTCCCACAATCCCATATATTTTCCTGCTAATCCCTTGAGATTAGGGACAATTTATCATGGCCAATCAACTTAACCCACACTTTTTGGATGGTGGGAGGAAACCCATGCAGACACGGGGAGAATGAGCAAACTCCGCACAGACAGTGACCCAAGCCGGGATTCGAGCCCAAGTCCCTGTGCTGTGAGGGGGCAGTGCTAACCACTGTGCCAATGTGTCACCACATCCCTTGTTTCAGTCTGAATCTGATAGTCCCCAAATAAAACAAACAAAGCGACCAGGTTGTTGTACACCCGGACTCATTCAATAATGTCCTTCCGGGTGAGATCTCCTGTGATTCCTGCCCCAGGTATGCTTCTACAAGACCACAGTCTCAACAAAGTATCTCAAACTGTAATCAAGAGCATCTTGAACTCTGGCCATATTCACTCACACAGTTATATTGTTTTCAGGTCTCTACACAATGCAGTGTCCTCTGCACTGGAGAGACTGAATGCAGGTTGGGTGACCACTTCACGGAACGCCTCCATTCAGTCCACAAGCACAGCCCTGAGCTTCCTGGTTTAGTTCTCCCCCTCTCTTCCACCCTGATCTCTCGATTCTCCAGCTCCTACAGTGTTCCAGTGAAGCTTAATGCAAGCTCGAGGAACAGCACCATATCTTTTGACTGGGCACGTAACAGGCTTTTGAATTCAATATTGTGTTCAACAAGAATCAAAGAATCCCTACAGTGCCGAAGGAGGCCATTCAGCCCTTCCAGTCTGCACCACCAGCAATCCCACCCGAGCCCTATCCCCGTAACCCCATGTTATTTACCCCTGCTAATCCTCCTGACACTAAGGAGCAATTCAGCATGGCCAATCCACCTAATCAGCACGTCTTCCGGACTGTGGGAGGAAACTGGAGCACCCGGAGGAAACCCACACAGACATGGGCAGAATGTGCAAACTCTACACAGCCAGTCACCCAAGGCTGGAATCGAACCCGGGTTCCTGGCGCTGTGAGGCCACAATGCTAACCACTGGGCCACTGAGCCACCCCCCATTTCAAATCAGAACCTCCGCCTCGATTTGATTGCATTTCTCTTTACGAGTTTGTTTCCTTTTCCTTTGCTTTGCTTTTGGATGGCAGAGTCTGCCACCATCGTCCATCACTTCCCTCGCCACATCTTTTCTTCCTTTACTGGTCCCATCAGCCCTCTCATTGGCCTTCCATTGGTCACTTCATCTCTCCTTCCATCCAACCTATCGCAGCGTTTCCCTTTTGGGCGGAACTTTCCGGCTCTTCCCACTGGTGGGATCTCTAGTCCTGCCGAAGGCGATCCCCGGCAATAGGGCGGGCGAGCCATGCAAAATGCAGTAGATATTGGCGGGACTGGGAGATCCCACTGGCGGGCAATGGTGGACCACCTCCGCCTGCAGGAAGCAAGGAAAATCCTGCCCTTTATTTTGTTCCCACCCTTTTCGCTTTCACTGTCTCACAACGTATCACTTTTCAAACTTTACCCTGTTCTTATGAAAGGCCTTCAATCTCAAACCTGTATCTCTCTTTCCCCCCACCCCCTCTCTCTGTCTCTCGAAATGCTGCCTGACCTGCTGAGTAGTTTTGGCATCTTCTGTTTTTGTTTTTCATGCTGTCTATTTTACAAGCTTTGCTTTACAGCAAGTCTGGCAGTTTACTGGGGGGGGGGGGGAGGTGTTTTGGTCAACACAAGTCTCATAAGAGGGCGTTCAACATACCTGCAGAGTTGGACCAGTCCAAGGTCTTTAGTGTTAGCTTTGACTTGGTTGCCATCCTCTGAGGCGGATTTGGCTTCAAGCCCAACTCCAAGCAGGTCACTGGAGTACTGAACGAGTACGACGTTGTCAGAAGGGCTGTTTTCAATTAAATACTCGACTCAGGTCACATTACTCTTATTCAAGTGGTTCAGAGGCCATAAGAGATCAATTAGCACCTTATTCAAAGAGAGTTCTCCAAGTGTCCTGGCCAACATTCCTCAGTCTACCAACAATGCCAAGAACTGGTCCACTTATCTTTCATTTCATTTGCTATTTTTAGCTCCTTGCTGTGCACGAATTGCTGCATTTGCCTTCAAAACAAAAGTGACTTCACTTCAAATCTAATTCATAGATTTATGAAATGCTTTTGGGGCATCCTGACGATGAAACAAGTTTCAACGTGCATTAAAGCTCTTAATTTCTTTCTGGGGAAATAAAAGCTGAAAGGAGCTGGAAATGGAGTGAATGTAGAGTCACAGGGTGGAACTGAATCTGTCCCATGGGAATGGGCTGGGAATTTGGGGGGGCGGGGTGGTGGGGAGGCTGTAGAATCAGAAGTGAAGTGTGTGTGTGGAGGGGGTTAATGCGGGGGTGGGGGCTGCAGGAGAGGTCAATGATTTCCGGTCTCCCTGCGATTCAGTCAGGGATGGGGAAGGCCCAGATGGCATTTGTGCCTGTCGGTGGCCAATTTAGGGCTTTAAAATGGACTCATCCTGCCAGGATTCTACTAATGGCTGAGGGGAACAGTGGCGGAGCCCTCTGCCATGTGGGGAGACTGCCCAGTAAATGCTGGCAGCCTCCCTGGCTTGGGTGGGGGGTGCTGGGTGGGGGGGAGAGGAGGTATCTGGCCTGATCAGGCTTGCAATTCTCAAAGCAATGAGTGACGCACTTCCTTCTCTCCCATGTTATTAACTTGCCGAGATTACTAACTATGATTCTGACTCTAATAATACGTTAAAATTAAAAGCAAAAGATGCCTTGCTTCTTTGTAGTTTTTTTTTAACCACTCAAGTACACCACTATGTACTTGGCAGCCAGCTAAGTTCCTTTGATGTGTAGATTTTGTTGTAGTATAGGGAAACAAGGCAGCCAATCTGTGCATAGCAAACACCCACATACAAAAATAAGGTAACCCCTTTCTTTAATGGTGTTACTTAACAGAAAAGTGGTGGCCAGGAGATTAGGGAAAATCTCATTCTCTTCTTCCAGTAATGCCATGGAATCTTCTATGTCCACCTGAGAGCCTTAGTTGTCTCATAGATAGAACATAGAACACTACAGCGCAAACAGGCCCTTCGGCCCACAAATTGCACCGATCATATCCATACCTACCAGGCCATAGAATTATCTGTAACTCCCAATCCCATTAAATCCCATGTACTCATCCAGAAGTCTTTTAAAAGACCCCAGCAAATTTGCCTCTACCACCACCGACAGCAGCCGATTCCACTCACTCACCACCCTCTGAGTGAAAAACTTACCCCTAACATCTCCTCTGTACTTGCTTCCCAGCACCTTAAACCTGTGTCCTCTCGTAGCGACCATTTCAGCCCTGGGAAATAGCCTCCGAGAATCCACCCTTTCTATTCCTCTCAACATTTTATAAACCTCTATCAGGTCACCTCTCAACCTTCGTCTCTCCAGGGAGAAGAGACCTAGTTCACTCAACCTATCTTCATAAGGCATGCCTCCCAATCTAGGCAACATCCTTTTAAAAGGCAACATCCTTGTGAAATCATATCCTTACCTACTAGGCTTACCTATAACCCTCAATCCTACTAAGTCCCATGTACTCATCCAGAAGTCTCGCACAGAAGAGGATGCAATCTGACAAAGTGGTACTCCCAAAGCGGTGAAGATTGGTGCGACGACAATAATCTCTCCCTCAATGTCAATAAAACAAAGGAGATAATCATCGACTTCAGGAAGTGTAGTAGGACTGAGTAAATCAACAGTGATAAAGTGGAAATGGTTGAGAGCTCCAAGTTTCTAGGTGCACAGATCACCAACAACCTGTCCTGGTCTCTCTGCACTGACACTATAGTTAATAAAGCCCACCAATGCCTCTACTTTCTCAGGAGGCTAAGGAAATTCAGCATGTCCACTAGGACCCTCACCAATTTTTACAGATGCATCATAGAGAGCACCCTTTCTGGATATAGCACTGCTCTGACCCAAGATTGCAAAAAACGGTTTTCAAAAAGACCAGTCTTCAACGAAGCCCAGTCCACCACGCAAACCAGCCTCCCACCCACTGACACAGTCTACACTTCCTGCTGCCTCGGAAAAGCAGCCAGCATAATCAAGGACTCCACGCACCACAGGCATACTCTCTTCCGCTTTCTTCTGTCGGGAAAAAGATACAAAACTTTCAAGCAGTTATTGGATAGGCACATGGAGCACACCAGAATGATAGGGAATGGGATAGCTTGATGTTGGGATTGGACATAGCTCGGCACAACATTGAGGGCTGAAGGGCCTGTACTGTGCTATATACTGTGAGGGAGTTGAAGAGTGAGTTGAGAAGGGCTAAAAGAGGACATGAGAAGACTTTGGCTGATAGGATTAAGGAGAATCCTAAGGCGTTCTATAGGTATGTCAAGAACAGAAGGTTGGTCAGGGCAAGATTAGGGCCAGTTACAGACAGCAGGGGGAAGTTGTGTGTGGAACCGGAGGAGATTGGAGAAGTATTGAACCAATATTTCTCTTCGGTGTTCACGCAGGGGGACATGAATATAGCTGAGGAGGACATTGGGTTGCAGGGGTGTAAAATAGACAGTATTACGGTTGATAAAGGGGATGTGCTGGAAATTCTTGAGGGGCTGAAAATAGATAAGTCCCCTGGTCCGGATGGGATCTACCCTAGGATTCTCTGGGAGGCTAGAGAGGTGATTGCAGAGCCTCTGGCTCTGATCTTCAGGTCGTCATTGGTCTCTGGTGTAGTCCCGGAGGATTGGAGGATAGCGAATGTTGTCCCATTGTTTAAGAAGGGGAACAGAGACTTTGCCGGGAATTATAGACCGGTGAGTCTTACTTCTGTTGTGGGCAAGGTTTTAGAAAAAATTATTAGGGATAGGATTTATAGTTATTTGGAGTGTAATGAATTGATTAGAAATAGTCAGCATGGTTTTGTAGCGGGTAGGTCGTGCCTTACTAACCTTATTGAGTTTTTTGAGAAGGTGACCAAAGAGGTGGATGGGGGCAAGGCAGTTGACGTGGTATACATGGATTTTAGTAAGGCGTTCGATAAGGTTCACCATGGTAGGCTTCTGCAGAAAATGCAGATGTATGGGATTGTGGGTAATCTAGGAAGTTGGATCAGGAATTGGCTATCAGATAGGAGACAGAGGGTGGTGGTGGATGGTAAATATTCATCATGGAGTACAGTTACGAGTGGTGTGCCTCAGGGATCTGTTTTGGGGCCACTGTTGTTTGTAATTTTTATTAATGATCTGGATGAGGGTATAGTTGGGTGGATTAGTAAATTTGCTGATGACACCAAAATTGGAGGTGTGGTAGATTGTGAGGAAGGGTGTCATAGTCTGCAGGGAGACTTAGATAGGTTGCAGAGCTGGGCCGAGAGGTGGCAGATGGAATTTAATGCGGAGAAGTGTGAGGTAATTCACTTTGGTAGGAGCAACAGATGTGTCGAGTATAGGGCTAACGGGAGGACTTTGAATAGTGTGGATGAACAGAGGGATCTAGGTGTGTGTGTACATAGATCCCTGAAAGTTGGGAATCAAGTAGATAAGGTTGTTAAGAAGGCGTACGGTGTCTTGGCGTTTATTGGTAGGGGGATTGAATTTAGGAGTCGCAGTGTAATGTTGCAACTGTACACTACTCTAGTGCGGCCGCACTTGGAGTACTGTGTGCAGTTCTGGTCCCCGCATTACAAGAAGGATGTGGAGGCGTTGGAGAGGGTGCAGAGGAGGTTTACTAGGATGGTGCCTGGTATGGTGGGGAGGTCCTATGAGGAGAGACTGAGGGATTTAGGGTTGTTTTCGTTGGAAAGAAGGCGGCTAAGAGGGGATCTTATTGAAACATATAAGATGATTAGAGGTTTAGATAGGGTGGATAGTGATAGCCTTTTTCCTCGGATGGAGAAAGCTAGCACGAGGGGGCATGGCTTTAAATTAAGGGGGGGTAGCTACAGGACGGATGTCAGGGGTAGGTTCTTTACCCAGCGGGTGGTGAGGGATTGGAATGCCCTGCCTGCTGCAGTTGTAAATGCGTCTAGTTTGGGGGCGTTTAAGAGATCTCTGGATAGGTTTATGGACGAAAAGGGATTGGTATAGGCTAGTGGGTCATTGTTTTTGTAACTGGTCGGCGCAACATCGTGGGCCGAAGGGCCTGTTCTGCGCTGTAATGTTCTATGTTCTATGTTCTATAATGTTCTATGTTCTTGTTCTATGTTCTAAAAGTCTAAAAGCACATACCAACTGACTCACGAACAGCTTCTTCCCTGCTGCCTTCAGACTTTTGAATGGACCCATATTAAATTGATCTTTTTCTACACCCTAGCTGGACTGTAACCTACATTCTGCACCCTCTCCTTTTCTTCTCCCCTACGTACTGTACGAACGGTATGCTTTGCCTGGAAGGTGTGCAAGAAACGATGCTTTCCACTGTATCCCAAAACAACTGACAATGATAAATCATTTCAAATCAAAAAGATTGGTGCTGGGGGTGGAGTGGGAGAGCAGTAATACTCGAACTGAATTGAATTGATCACATTTGGGATGGGTAATGATAAAACTCACTTGTTTCAGTTTTGGTTTCCATATGATGGAGATTTTCTGTAATTAATGTAAACAGTTTCTGAGAATTGTACTTCAGAGGAGGGAAACTAATCCTGACGCCACTTTTTCCTGCACTTACTGTTTGCTAGATGTGGATGCCAAAGAAACTGGAACCACTCCCAGAATCAGTAGCAAACACACCCACAATAAACACTCCTGAGTTATAAACAGCACACAGTACATCAATAGCGGTCAGTTCCCAGGACTCATTAATTTTTAATGGGTTTTATCTACACAGTAACCAGAAATGTGAAACGGAATATTTCCCTGATGACAGGGAGCACGTGTCGATGGCTTTGTGGAGATTATTAGCTTCTTACCGATGTCACCCTTGACTCTCAAAGGGTTTAAGTTAATTAAATGCCATGACTCAGCAATGTGAACAACACAATTGCCTTCAGAGGCTCCCCACGCTGCTCCTACCACTGACTCCTGCCTGACGAGGAGGAATGGCAGCCCGGAGAGCATGATGTCGGCTTTAGACTGGGGTAAACACAGTAAGAAGTCTCAATAAACTAGGCTTGTACTCGTTAGAGTTTAGAAGAATGAGGGGAGATCTCATTGAGACGTATAAGATGATGAATGGGATGGATAGGATAGAGGTGGAGAGACTCTTCCCGCTCAGAAAGGACAGTAGGACTAGGGGGCACAGCCTCAAGATAAAGGGGTTTAGAACGGAGTTGAGGAGGAACTTCTTCACTCAAAGGGTGGTGAATCTCTGGAATTCTCTGCCCGTTGAAGTGGTGGAGGCTGCCTCGCTAAATATTTTTAAGACGCGGGTTGATGGGTTTTTGATAAGAGAGGGGATTAAGGGTTATGGGGAGAGGGCGGGAATGTGGAACTGAGCCACGACAGATCAGCCATGATCTTATTGAATGGCGGGGCAGGCTCGAAGGGCTAGATGGCCTACTCCTGCTCCTATTTCTTATGTTCTTATGCAACACCAGGTTAAAGTCCAACCGGTTTATTTGATAGTAAACCCACAAGCTTTCGGAAATGCTGTTCCTTCGTCAGGTGTGTGGAAAGTTTCCTGGAGGGCAGCAGCAAGTTTCCACACACCTAAACGAAGGAACAGCGTCTCCGAAAGCTCGTGGGTTTACCATCAAATGAACTGGTTGGACTTTAACCTGGTGTTGTGAGACTTCTTAACCTGGAGGGCAGCAGCAAGCTGGGCTGTGACGGCAACACAGCGGAATCGCTGCCATCAAATGTGGTGATGGGCCGTGTGGACGTGGGGTCAAAGGTCAACTCAAACCATTGAGGGAAGAAGAGGGGGGAGGGGGAGCTAGGGAGGGGAGGGAGCCAAAATCTTAGCAGCTGTTTTCACGTCTTCCTTTGGAAGGCGAGGGAAGAATTCCCAGGCTGGATTATCGCTCTGATGGATGATGACCTGATCATTGCTCCCATGGCCAGACCCATCTCTGTGCCACAAGAAGGTGGTTACTCTTGTACCACGGAAGAGTTTAATGGGCTCCCAGAGCCTCTCGGATGAGATATCCCACTGGATGGGAACCCAGAATTCAGATCCAGGACTATCTGGAGCTGGATTCGAATCCCACAGCCTCTGATTCCAGGGCAGGGGAGCTGCCATTGAGTCTCTCCACTGGCACTGAATAAAGAGAAATTTATTTTCTCTGTCATTGAGTGTCCTGTACTTTGGCTGGGATGGAGGAGTGGATGGGAGAAGAGAAAATAGAAACTTACATTGGAAATGGGAGCAGGAGGGCAGCACCATGGCACAGTGGTTAGCACTGCTGCCTCACAGAGCCAGGGATCCAGGTTCAATTCCCAGCTTGAGACTGGACGTTCGCCCTGTGTTTGCGTAGGATTCCTCCTCTAGTTTCCTCCCCAATCCGAAAGATGTGCGGGTTAGGTTGATTGGCCATGCCAAATTGCCCTTTAGTGTCAGGGGTATTGGCAGTGTAAATACTGGGCGGGATATGTGGTTGGTGCAGACTCGATGGGCCGAATGGCCTCCTTCTGCACTGAAGTGATTCTGTGAGGAGGAGGCCATTCAGCCCTTCAATCCTGTTCTGCCATTCATTATGATCATGGCTGATCATCCAACTCAATAGTTTGATTACCCCTCGCCCCCCCCCCCTTCCTCCCCATGTCCTTAGATCCCCTTCTCTCCAAGAACTATATTGAACTGTTCCCTGAAAACAGTTATACCCAGGCTGATCAGGTGACTGTCGGAGGCTGGTGAATATCCATGCTCAGTGGCTGCTCTGGGTTCATGGAAAACCTTCTCGAAGTAAGAGTTTTCTCTGCTGTAGCTGAAGAAATTGCAGATACTGATCGAGTGCCTTGTATATTGAAGCGGATACTGTGGTTAGATTTCTGACTGAGGTTTTCAAACACAGCAAGGCATTAGCTTAGCCTGACAATTCTTTCTCTGAGGCACTACAGTCGGTTACAGTTGGCACACCATCTTGCCATTTTGAAAAGTTCTGAGATCTTTGTTGAGCATCAGATACAACTGGTGAGGCGTCAAATCACCTGTCCATGTTCTGATGTTTTTTAATACATTCCCTGGATGTGAATATTGTTGGAAAGGCCAGTATCTATTGACCCATCCCTAGTTATCCTTGTTGATGTTCCAAATTACCTGTATATTTTTAACCAGGTAAAGAGCAACAGTTGTACAAGGTGCTGGGCTTAATTCTTGAACTGCTGCAGTCTGTGAGGCTGCAGTACTCCCGCAATTGCTGAGAGATAGGGAGGTCCGGGACTTGGAGCCAGTGGTGATGAAGGAACAGTGGCCAATGTCCAAGTAAAGATGGCGGACAAGTTAGAGGGCATTCTCGAAAATGATAATGTTCTCACGCACCTGCTGATCTCCTCCTTCTAGAGTAAGAAGTCTCACAACATGAGGTTAAAGTACAACAGGTTTACTTGGAATCATGAGCTTTCAGAGCTGATGAAGGAGCAGCGCTGAGAGAGGGGAGAGATACAAAAGGGTTCAGAGGGACAATTTTTTCACACAGAGGGTGGTGAGTGCCTGGAACAAGCTGCCAGAGGTAGTAGTAGAGACGGTTACAATTTTGTCTTTTAAAAAGCATTTAGATAGTTACATGAGTAAGATGGCTATAAAGGGATGTGGACCAAATGCGGGCAATTGGGACTAGCTTAGGGTTTCAAAAAAAAGGGCGGCATGTCAAACTAGGCCAAAGGGCCTGTTTACATGCTGTAAACCTCCATGACTCTATGCACTCATGATTCCAAATAAACCTATTGAACTTTAACATAGTGGCGTGAGACTTCTTACTGCGCCCGCCCCAGTCCAACGCCAGCATCTCCCCATCATTCCTTCTAGAGGGCAAGATCACAGGGTTCAGAGGTACTGCCAAGGAAGCCATGTACAACTGTTGTTCTTTACCTGGTAAAATATACAGGTAATTTGGAACAACAACAAGGCACCTTCAAACAGAAGTGTTTCCAAAGCTGCCTGGTACGTGGGGGGGGGGGGGGGGGGGGTGGGGGGCATAACAGTATGAATATTACTGGACTGGAAGGTGGCAAGTCAGTCGGGGGGGGGGGGAAGTAAATGGATTTGCTGGCTCTGATTGGTTCTCCTGTGGGAAAAAGTGGTCTCTGAGTAAGGAGTAAGGACAGTATTGGAATTGATTGTGCTGTTTCCTCCCACACACCCCCCGTGGGAGAAGAATAGTCTGCCTTTGCTGCGTTATAAATGTAACAGAACAAACATTTTAATCGTGTTGTTTTATCCTGGGTATTGCTTTTTGATTGTCATTTGCTGCTTGAAGATGTTACTCAATGGTTCCATTCCAATTTCATTGGAATTTAGAAGACTGAGAGGGGATCTCATAGAAATGCATAAAATCCTGATGGGGCTGGATAGGATAGATGTGGGAAGAGTGTTCCCGATGTTGGGGAAGTCCAGAACTAAGTGTCACAGTCTTAAGAATAAGGGGTAAACCACTCAGCACTGAGATGAGGAAGAACTTCTTCATTCAGAGAGTTGCGAACGTGTGGAGTTCTCTACCACAGAAAGGAGTTGGGGCCAGTTTGTTAGATATGTTCAAGAGGGAGCTGGACGTGGCCTTTATGCCTAAAGGGATCAAAGGATATAGAGAGAAAGCAGGAGTGGGATACTGAAAGTGCATGATCAGCCATGATCATATTGAATGGTGATGCAGGCTCGAAGGGCCAAATGGCCTATTTCTGCTCCTATTTTCTATGTTTCTATGTACCTAGTTGTGCATTGAGGCAGAATTTCATCTGTTTCCATAGTTAGTAATTCCTGGACCAGGCTGCTGGGCTGTCACCAGAGGCTTATAGCTTGCAGGACACCACGCCATATCAATTGTGGCTGACCAGGAGTCCTGCCCGCTCATTCCGCCAGCCATTAGCATGTTTGGAAGGATTTGCAGATTGATGCACTCAACCTGTTTGACTGTGTTATGAACGCACCTTCCTTAATCTTCAAGCCCTGGAGGGGTTTGAAGGGGTGGGGGGGTGGGGGCAGGATTCCTGCTCCAGGTGGGTCAAACCCAGAGCTTCTGGCTCAAAGGCAGTGACCAGCCAGGGAGTTCTGGACTCCTCCAACATCAGGAACGTCCTCCCTGCATCTACCCTGTATGTCCTGTTAGAATTTTATAAGTCTGTATGAGATCACGTCTCATTCGCCTGAACTCCAGTGAAAACAATCCTAGCTGAGTCAGTCTCTGCTCATACATCAGTCCCTCCATCCCCAGAATCAGTCTGGTGAACTTACACTGCACTCCCTTGGGAGTAAAAACAAGGACAAGATTGCCCTGTGTAAAGTTCCAACCTTGTCTAAATCCTGACAACCTTGGGACTCACTGTCAGCGACTATATTGCCTGATATCAGTGACAGAGCTTTGAAAGTTGTGGTGTTTTGAGTGAACACATGTATGCACAGCCTTGATAATATCCTAGATACATCGAGGAGAGATCTGGACAAGGTCTGGTCTGTTGAGGGAGTGGTTCTCCCTGCTGCCTTCTTTAAACCATTGCCTTTGACACTAGAACATTTGAGTTCTTTCACAAAGAGAGCAGCAACTGGGATTGAGTGGTGATAATGGACATTGCCTATCAGCAGCTGCCTGCACAGGCTACTGCAACAGCTGGCGTTAGGAAGTGAGTTGCGTAGTTACAGAGAAGCAACTGAGAAATGACTGACTTCTCTCTCATTCCTCTCTGTCCAGGTTACGACATCAAGCACACAAGGAGCTTTATGCATATAAGCAGGTAAGACCCATATCTCCACATCATTCATTAAAATGGCAACTCTCCCTTTTGTGTGAATTATGTGCCCAGCAAGGCGAGGAATGTGAGCATAGAGTGAGGCATGCGATCAGTGCTTTGGGTGCAGGTTAGTGTGTTGAAGTGCTGAGCAATCACTCCACTGTCTCCACTTGAAACCCCAGATGGATTGGCCGTGCTAAATTACCCCTTCATGTCCAAAGATGTGTGGGTTAGGTGGATTGGCCATGTTAAATTATCCCTCAGTGTCCAAAGATGTGTAGGTTAGATGGATTGGCCATGCTAAATTACCCCTTAGTGTCCAAAGATACGTGGATTAGGTGGATTAGCCTTGCTAAAATGCATAGGGTTATAGGGATAGGGTGGGAAAGTGGGCCTTGGTATAATACTCTGTCAGAGAGTCAACACAGACTCGATGGGCAGAACAGCCAGCTTCTGCACTGTAGGGATTTTCTGACTTATGATTTTTATTTGTGATTCAGATCCTGGGTCTAGTGGTGAAGGAAAATATCTAGCCCATAAAAATATTCAATTCCCCAGTGGCATCCTCTTAAATGAGTAAAGTCACGTGAGATCGTAATGTGCAAAGCTGTTCATGGTGTTTGTTACACTTCTGTTTACAGCACTTGCTTCTCTCCATCTGTCACAGTCTACATATTGGAAAGATTCCAATCCCAGCCCGCACAGACCCACCGTTAACACTGGACCTTCTCCAGTCACCATGACATGCACTAACTTTCACTCAATGAAGAGTGATGCGTAGGCCCAGTACTGAGGCAGGATGCTCAAGTCGGGAACTTCCAGGTCCACTTTGACAGTAGCTGATCTTTACCTCAATTCCCTTTCTTTTATTCATTCGTTGTACATGGGTGTTGCTGGCTAGCCAGCATTTATTACCCATTTCTAGTTGCCTGAGGGCAGTTGAGAGTCAGCTACATTGCCGTAGCTCTAAAGTCACAAGTCGGCCAGACCAGGTAAGGAGGGCAGATTTCCTTCACTAAAGGACGTTAGCAAACCAAGTGGGTTTTTCCGACAATCAACAATGGTTTTATGGTCATCGGTAGATTCTTAATTCCAGATTTCTTTTATTGAATTCAAATTCCACCGCCTGCCGTGGCAGGATTCGAACCTGGATCCCTAAAAACATGAACTGCGTTTTTGGATTAATATTCCAGAGATACGACCACTAGACCAGCGCTGCACCTCCACCTCAGAATTTCTATCCTGAGCAGTCTGGGCTAATGGCCAGTGAAGTGCATGGGTCAGCAGCTCATTCCTTCCTGACTGGAGGTCTGCTCCACCTTAAAGGCAGAGCCTCCTTAACATCAGGCTTCTTGGGGCATGCATGCCTGTTTTAGACTGCTGCGATGAGAGGGACCGAGCTGGCTAGCTTCTGGACTCTGATGTTGGGAAGGAGGGATAGATCAGGGTGATACTCTGGGGACGTGGGTTCAAATCCCACCACAGAAGATGGCGAGATTTGGATTGAATGAAAATCTTAACTTGAAAATCTGCTGATGACCACGAAACCATTGTCAATTATCATAAAAATCCCTCTGTTTCTTTAATGCCTGTCGCCCTTACCGGGTCTGGCCTACGTGTGTCTCTTAAATGTCCTCAGGGATGGGCTATAAACGCTGGCCCAGCCAGCGATGCCCACATCTCACAAATGAATAAAACATTTTTTGAAAAAAGCTCAGTGGCTCGTTTTGTTCCTGTTATTAATATTTGGGGCAGGAATTTTAGTGCGGGGGCTGATTCCCCCAAAAAAATTCTGAGCGCCGATTTGGTGTAAAAACTGGAGCAACTCCTGTTGGTTTTTACAGCAGGATTTTGAAAATGAATCTTCCACACTCTGAGCACTGCAGAGTGCCTCAGAGAGATTCACGTTGAAAACCACAGATATCATAGAACCACACAGTGCAGAAGAGGCCCTTCGGCCCATCGAGTCCGCACCGACACATTAGAAACACCTTGCCCAGCACCTGCCCAGAGCCCTGAACTTTATAATGTGCCAAGTGCTCCTCCAGATACTTTTTAAAGGATATGAGGCAGCCCACCTCCACCACCCTCCCAGGCTTGGCTTGTACCGAGTTTAGTTGATCCAGGGATGATCCAGTCAAGATTTTTAGAACCATTAAGGAATTCAACAAGGGAGATACAGAAACTTTTTCCTCATTCGAGGGGAGAAATGGTGAGATCAAGGTGACACCAACTTAAAATTCGAGTGAGGCCATTTTGGCCTGAAATCAGGAAGCAATTACTTGACACAAAGGGTGGTGGAAATTTGGAATTCTTCACGTGTAGAGGGTTGCGGATCAGTTGATATTTTCCATATCAAAAAACATGGGGCAAAGGCAAGTTATTGGAGGCGAGGCATAGATCAGCCAAGATAACTGAATGTGGGGGCCAAGTTAGCACTGCCAAATTGGCAATGTTCAGAGGACACCCACTGTCACCCCCGAACTCCTGGGGGGGGGTTCTCCATGGCCTCCCCCACCTTCGCCCCAGTGGGGTCGGGCCACCAGTCCCCCATTTGTGGGGAGCTGTTGTAAACCCCACTCCTGGCTGTGGGTGGCTAAGAGGCTAGCGGGCCTGGAGACTTCGGTCCCAAGCCCCCTACGGTGATGCAAATCCCAATTTTAATATTTTAGTCATCTCCATGCCAATTTCCGGCCCAGTATTGACAACTCTGGAAACCCTGTCCCCGGGGACACATGGATGCCTTGGCGCCCAGAGTGGGCCTTCTCTGATGTCTCCTGGCCCACTGCACTACTAGAGCAGCACAGCCTGCTGGGAGAATCGCCACCCCCTGGTATTTTCACAAGGAGATGGCACATAACGTATCGGCTCCACAGTTCATACTTCTATCCGTTCTGTGGAAAACGGTCGGCGGATATCAGCTTCCTGGAATCCACCCACAGACTCATAAAGTCATTGCGGCAAGGAAGAAGGCCATTCAGCCCATCAAGTCTACACCAGCACTCCGTAGAACAACCCAATCAGTCCCGTTCCCACACTCTAACTCTGTGGCAAGTTTATTTCCCTCCAATGTCCAGCCAATTTCCTTTCGAAATGATGCATCATCTCGGCTCCCGCCTCCCTCCCAGGCAGCAAGTTACAGATTGTGACCATTCGCTGGATGAAAATCTTCTCGCCCAAAGAATTTAAGATGTATTAGGCTTTGAATAAAGCGTGAACGGGGAAGGTGAGAACAAAAAAGAATTGATAGTCATTTAAGAGTAGGGAATTTGAAGAAGACATAGAACAGAGCCATAGAATCTCCTACAATGCAGAAGGAGGCCATTCAGCCCATTGGGTCTGCACTAACTACAATCCTTCCCAGGCCCGATTCCCATAACCCCTCATATCTACCCCAGCTAATCCCCTTGACAGTAGGGTTAATTTAGCATGGCCAGTCAACCTAACCTGCATATCCTTTGACTGTGGGAGGAAACCGGAGTACCCGGAGGAAACCTATGCAGACACGGGGAGAATGTGTGAACACCACACAGACAGTGACCCGAGGCCAGAATTGAACCCTGGTGCTGTGAGGCAGCAGTGCTAACCACTGTGCCACTGTGGTGCCCCTAATGTCGAAGCTTTTCATCTTGCACTCATCAGCACACTTCTCCCGAGACACCTTCGCCCACATCCCCCCCCACCCCCTGCCACCTAGCCCTCTGCACCCCCCCCACCCCCGTCTTATAATGGGATTCTTGTGAATAATCCTGATGAGTCCAAGATGAAAAGCTTCAACAGGTCTCTCTTTTTTTCAGCAATACAGAAGGAAATTTGTGTGATAAGCTGGAAGACAGGCAATTCAGTGAAAGAAGGGTTAGTCGTGTAAGGCGAGTGGAAGTGATTCTCTGCCTTAATCTCACACTGACCCACCACCCCCCCTCCTGAAAGGACATCTGCCCACCACCCCCCCCCATTTCAATTCAGTGTTGCAGAGTCTCCTGGACTCCACACTAAGTTTAACAGCTTCACTCTGCTCTGTAAGTCTTCATTTGCTCTGCTTGTTTCGGGTTTTCCCACTCTTTGCTTCTGGCCAGCAGTGAACCTGCTCCTGGAGCATCTTTCCTTTATTTGTTTCTTTACGTGCTCCACTTTTGCCACCTTGAAATGTTCCGAAGCTCAGGAATTGTAAGCAGCAGAATTCAGCTGCCTGTCAATGATTGGAAAAAAAACCTCCCACTAATCTAATTAGTATCTTCTTAAAACTGTTGATTTTAATGCTCGCCTCATGCTGTGTATTAACAAAATCCTTCTGTATTTACTCACACAAATTCCAAAGACCAGATTCAGCTTCTGCTGACAGTCATGGCCATTTTTAACCCAATTAACTAACTGCAGTTGCCATGAATAGCCAGCTTTGTGTGCCACTGGTTAACACTTTTTTTTATTCAATCATGGGATCGCTGGCTGACCAGCATTTATTGCCCATGTTTAGTTGCCTTTGGAGGGTAATTGAGAGTCAGCCACATTGCAGCACGGTGGCACAGTGGTTAGCACTGCTGCCTCACAGCGCCAGGGACCTGGGTTCGATTCCCAGCTTGGGTCACTGTCTGTGTGGAGTTTGCACATTCTCCCCATGTCTGCGTGGGTTCCCTCTGGGTGCTCCGGTTTCCTCCCACAGTCCAAAGATGTGTGAGTTAGATGGATTGGCCGTGTTAAATTGCCCCTTAGTGCCAGGGAGATTAGCTGGGCTAAACGCATGGGGTTATGGGAGTAGGACCTGGGTGGGATTAGTGGTCGGTGCAGAGTGGATGGCCTGAATGGCCTCCTTATGCACTGGAGGATTCTGTGATTGCTGAGGCCCTGGAATCACACATAGGCTAGACTGGGTAAGGACGGCAGATTTCCTTCCCTAAAGGACATTAGTGAACCAGACGCAGTTTTCCGACAATCGACAATGGTTTCATGGTCATCAGTAGATTCTTCAATCCAGATATTTTTTAGTGAATTCAAATTCCACCATCTGTCATGGCAGGATTCAAACCCGGAGACCCAAAACATTAGCTGAGTCTCTGGATTAATAGTCTAGCGATAATAACACTCGGCCACTGTCTTGCCTTACTTCTGTGAAGGCTGGAGTTGAATGCTAGAATGAAAAACCTACTCAAATTTTAGAAAGAAATTGACCCTTAAAATGTCCTCACTCACCAAATTCCCTCCGGTTTAGCATTCTGCAGAAGCAAATATTTTGGAGAACTGGATCAGTGCTTTAGTATCAAGCGTGGATTGTTAAATCTCTCCTACAGTAACTTACTTTGGGCGGATTCGAATACGGCAGCGATTGTTCATTGTTTTTGAATTTGGCAGCGGTATCTTCCTGCATGATGTTCCTTCTGTATTTCACAAGCGGCGGGTAGCTTGTTCGGGGGAGTTGAAGTTGGCACGGTGGCACAGTGGTTAGCACTGCTGCCTCACAGGTTCAATTCCCGGCTTATCTGTGCGAAGTCTGCACGCTCTCCCTGCGTGGGGTTCCTCTGGGTGCTCTAGTTTCCCCCCCACTCTCCTAAGATGTGCATGTTATGGTGATTGGTCATGCTAAATTGTCCCTTAGTGTCAGGAGGTTAGTAAGGTAAATAAATATGGTTATGGGGATAGGGCCTGGGTGAGATTGTGGTTGATGCAGACTTGATGGGCCAAATGGCCTCCTTATGCACTGTAGGGATTCTATGATTTTATTGGCGGAGGCTGATTGGGATTTTCCAGTTGGTCTACAGGTTCCTGGAAGAAGCAGGGCCAGTTTAGTGACCTGGGTGGCCTAGTGACAGGAGACCAGGGGCTACCAGGCCAAGCAGGCTTTGAAGCTTCAGTGTCAACTGTTAACTGCCCAGTGAAAGGGACAGTGCTGGCCTGGTTGCAAAGGCCTTTCCTTATTCCAGAGTTTAAAAAGTTAGAGAGAAGATGGATCATTTGATTTGATTTGATTTATTATTGTCACATGCATTATTACACAGTGAAAAGTATTGTTTATTGCACAGTATACAGACAAAACATACCGTTCATTAGGAAGGAAAGGAGAGGGTGCAGAAAGTAGTGTTATAGTCATAGCTAGGATGTAGAGAAAGATCAACTTAATGCAAAGTAAGTCCATTCAAAAGTCTGACAGTAGCAGGGAAGAAGCTGGTCTTGAGTCAGTTGGTACATGACCTCAGGCTTTTGTATCTTTTTCCCAAAGGAAGAAGGTGAATGAGAGAATGTCTGAGGTGTGTGGGGTCCTTAATTATGCTGGCTGCTTTGCCAAGGCAGCAGGAAGTGTAGACAGAGTCAATGGATGGGAGGCTGGTTTGCATGATGGACTGGGCTACATTCACAACCTTTTGTAGTTCCTTGCGGTCTTGGGCAGAGAGCAGGAGCCATACCAAGTTGTGATACAACCAGAAAGAATGCTTTCTACGGTACATCTGTAAAAGTTGGTGACAGTCGCAGCAGACATGCCAAATTTCAAAGCAAAGTTAAAGTTTATTTATGACTCACAAATACGTTTACATTAACACTGCAATGAAGTTTCTGTGAAAATCCCCAAGTCGCCACACTCCAGCGCCTGTTTGGGTTCACAGAGGGAGAATTTGGTATGGCCAGCGCACCTAACCTGCACATCTTTGGACTGTGGGAGAAAACCAGAGCATCCGGAGGAACCCCATGCAGACATGGGGAGAATGTGCAAATTCCACACAGAGAAGGCAGGAATCGAACCCGGGTCCCTGGCGCTGTGGGGAGCAGTGCTAACCACTGTGCCACCATGCTGCCCAGTCTGCTGAGTTTTCCTTAGTCTTCTGAGAAATTAGAGGCATTGATGGGCTTTCTTGACTGTAGTATCGGCATGGAGAGGGGGACCAGGGTGATGTGAACACCTGAAAATGTGAAGCTCTCGACCATTTCTACTTCATTCCTGTTGATGTAGACAGGGGCACCACTCCCTGTAAGGGCACCCTGCTGCTGTTTCATTGCTGGAGGGTCTCCTATTTACCCTCCAGCTTTGAGAGAACAAAGAAAAGTGCAACACAGGAACAGGCCCTTCGGCCCTCCAAGCCCATGCTGATTATGATGCCCTAACTAAAAAAAAACCTTCAACACCCCCCCTCCCCCAACTCAGTCCATATCCCTCCCTATTCATGTACCCATCCAGATGCCTCTTAAATGTTACTAATGTGCCTGCTCCCACCACCTCCTCTGGCAGTGCACCCACCACTCTCTACGTGAGAAACCTCCCCCCTACACATCTCCCTTAAACTTTCACCTTGAACTTGTAATTGACACTTCCACGCTGGGAAAAAGCCTCTGACTACCCACCGTATCTCTGCCTCTGATAATTTTGTAGACCTCTCTTGGGCCTTTCCCCTCAGCCTCCATCTTCCCAGTGAAAACAATCCTAGTTTATTCAGCGTCTCCCCATAGCCAACACCCTCGAGACCAGGCAACCTCCTGGTGAACTCACCTGCCATCTTCAATTGAATGCCCCCTGAGGACCAGGTGGCCGATTTGGGAGAACCACGTTGAGTAAGTGTTTTCCACACATTGCGAATTTACAACCCCAGTTTGAGCCCAACACCCAGGGCTCGGAAGGCCCCAGGGAAAATCCTGCCCTCAAAGCTGACACCATTGAGGTTTTCAAAGCGATGAAAGACAGGGTAAACAGTGGGGGGGGGATTTTTCACTCACGGGGGAATTCGAAAGCCATGCCCGTAAACACAGGAAAGTTATTAATCAAGGCAGTAGTGAGAAACAAGGAGAAGTTCCTTTAGTCTGAGTGGTTACAATGTGGAACTCGCTACCGTGGAGGTTAAAAAAACTTAGATGCTTTCAAAATGCCAACAAAAACACAAGAGGAAAAGAGATGGAGAGATATGCTGGAAGGCAGAGCTAAATGGCAGCACGGTGACGCAGTGGTTAGCACTGCTGTCTCACAGAGTCAGGGACCCAGGTTCAATTCCCGGCTTGGGTGACTGTTTGTGTGGAGTTTGCACATTCTCCCCATGTCTACGTGGGTTTCCTCTGGGTGCTCCGGTTTCCTCGCACAGTCCGAAGGACATGCTAGGTAGATGCATTGGCCATGCTACCCTCAGTGTACCCGAACAGGCGCCGGAGTGTGGCAGCAAAGGGATTTTCACAGCAGCTTGATTGCAGTGTTAATGTAAGCCTGCTTGTGACTCTAATAGATAAACTTTAATAAATGAGGTAGAATGGGCGTAAGCTGGTTTTCAGTATGAATGTGGCGTTTGCTACCAAATAAAGCTGTTGGACTGTAACCTGGTGTTGTGAGACTTCTTACTGTTTTCAGTATAAACAACAGCACAGACTGCTTGGACCAGTGGGTCCATGTTTGCGCTATACTCCCTATGTAATGTAATTTATTACAGTGCAGTTAGTGGCTATAACTATCAAGATTTGATTATATAATTGTAAGTGATTGTCGAGTTTTTATATTGTATTGGAGTATTTCTGAGCTCTGTTGATCAGTGTGGAGCTGACAATGTTTTGCAGTTTGCTCAAATCTGACCCATTGTGATTCTCTCTATTCTGCAGGTCATACTGAAAGAGAAAGTAAAAGAGCTCAATTTGCATGAGGTAAGGGAAAGCTTTTGTGTATTTTTATCAAAGCTTCCTTGTAACTTGTTTCCTCCAGACTAGTAAGCTTCTGCAGTGTTAGCTGAGTGCACAGCAACATTGTAGACCACTTGGACAGGATTTTCCAGCCCCGCTCACACCAAGACTGGAAAATCCCACCCGACATCAACAGACCTTTGCGTGCTCCTGTCCCGCCTGCTACAATTCCCGTGATGGGTGGATGGAAGAATTCCTCCCTTACTCTTTGGATTTTTCTCAAGTTCTTGATGTGTTTTCTCCTGAATTCCCCACTTGATTTATTCCTGACATCTTGTATTTGTCGATCGTACAAATGGAAATATTTTCATTATGTAGACTCTATTGTATCTTTTATCATTTTAAAAATCTTTACCAGGCCACCTCTTGGCCTTTTCCTTTCAGGAGAAATGAGAGTCTGTCCATTCTTTCCTGATAGTTATAACCTCTCAGATCTGAGATCATACTTGTAAATCTTTACTGCACCTTTTTCCCATGCATGTGTATCCTTTCCATAACATAGAGGCCAGAACTGTGCACAGTACTCCGCTTGCAGTCTAACTGAGGTACTATACTGAGTTAGCATCACTTCATTTATTTCTAGTGTCACAAGTAGGCTTACACTAACAGTGCAATGAAGTTACTGTGAAAATCCCCTCATTGCCACACTTCAGGTACACTGAGGGAGAATTTAGCATGGCCAACGCGCCTAACCAGTACGTCTTTCAGACTGTGAGAGGAATCCAGAGCACCCAGAGGAAACCCACAAAGACACAGAGAGAAAGTGCAATGCCACGTAGACAGTTACACTAAGCTGGGAATCGAACCCGGGTCCCTGGCACTGTGAGGCAACAATGATGACCACCATGCCACCCTCGTGGCATGATGGCACAGCCTCATTTGACCCCAGTCTTCACTGAGATAGGGCCTGTGGTGACTCCATTGGTGAGGATAGCTGGCAATGACTAGTGACTACAGGTTGACGACGTAGTAACATAAGAACATAAGAAATAGGAGCAGGAGTAGGCCATCTAGCCCTTCGAGCCTGCCCCGCCATTCAATAAGATCATGGCTGATCTGTCGCTGCTCAGTTCCACTTTCCCGCCCTCTCCCCATAACCCTTAATCCCCTCTCTTATCAAGAACCCATCAACCAGATTCTTAAAAATATTTAGCGAGGCAGCCTCCACCACTTCAACGGGCAGAGAATTCCAGAGATTCACCACCCTTTGAGTGAAGAAGTTCCTCCTCAACTCCGTTCTAAACCGCCTCCCCTTTATCTTGAGGCTGTGCCCCTTAGTCCTACTGTCTTTTTTGAGCGGGAAGAGTCTCTCCACCTCTATCCTATCCATCCCATTCATCATCTTATACATCTCAATGAGATCTCCCCTCATTCTTCTAAACTCTAACGAGTACATGCCTAGTTTATTCAGCCTCTCCTCATAGCTCAACCCCCTCAACTCCGGTATCAGCCTAGTAAACCTCCTCTGCACTCCCTCCAAGGCCAAAATATCCTTGCGTAAGTACGGCGCCCAGAACTGCACACAGTACTCCAGCTGCGGCCTCACCAATGCCCTATACAGCTGCAGCAAGACCTCCCTACTTTTATATTCAATCCCCCTCGCTATGAAGGCCAGCATCCCATTCGCCTTCCTGACCACCTGCTGCGCCTGCAAGCTGGGTTTTTGCTGTTTGGCCACGTCCCCTGAAGGATCCGCAGAGTGACATGCAAACAATCACAGCTCCCTGCACCATGGGACTCCTGCCAGCCTGGCAAAGCCATGTGCCTGCCCCCTCTCTGCTGAGAGAACGCGTCCGACATTCACTTTAACCAAGAGCAGTGCCTGAACCAGCGATGTGTCAGCAGGAAGGTGGCATTGTGTTTATAGGGGACATGAAGGAGGTTCACAAGGATGATCCCAGGAATGAAAAGTTTGATGTATGAGGAGCGTTTGAGGACTCTGGGTCTATACTCGATGGGGTTTAGAAGGATGAGGGAGGATCTTATTGAAGCTTACAGGATACTGAAAGGCCTGAATAGTGTGGATGTGGGGAAGATGTTAGTGGAGAGACTAGGATCCCAGGGTACAGCCTCAGATTAAAGGGATGACCCTTTAGAACTGAGATTAGGAGGAATTTCTTCAACCCGAGGGTGATGAATCTGTGGAACTCTTTGCCATGAAAGGCTGTGGAGGCCAGGTCATTGAGAATATTTAAGACAGAGATAGATATGTTCTTGATTAATAAGGGGAAAAAGTAGGAAAATGGGGATGAGAAAAATATCAGCTATGATTGAATTATGGGGGATTTCAATCTACATATTGATTGGTCGACCCATGTTGGACATGGTGGGCTTGAGGAGGAGTTCTTGGAATGCTGCCAGGATAGTTTCCTGGAACAATGTGTGTTGGAGCCGACGAGGGAGCGAGCTATCTTAGATCTGGTGTTATGTAATGAGGCAGGTAGAATTGTGGTGAAGGATCCTCTTGGGAAGAGTGATCATTGTATGGTGAAGTTTCTGATGCAGATGGAGGAGGAGAAAGTAGGATCCCGGACCTGTATCCTTTGTTTGAACAGAGGGGAGTACGATAGGATGAGAGAGGAATTGGCGAATGTAGATTGGGGGCGCAGATTGGGAGGTAGGTCTGCGGAGGAACAGTGGAGGATCTTTAAGGAGATCTTTCTTGGTACTCAGCAGAAATTTATTCCGATGGTAAAGAAGGATCGTAGGAGAGGAGATAATCAGCCGTGAATAACGAAGGAGATAAAGGAGAGTATTAAATTAAAAGCTGATGCATTTAGTGTGGCTAAGAGTACTGGGCGAGAAGAGGATTGGGAGAGATTTAAATATCAACAAAGAATGATGAAGAAGTTGATAAAGAAAGGAAGGATAAACTATGAATCTAGGCTAGCGCTAAATATAAAAAAAGATAGTAAGAGTTTTTATAAATATATAAAAAGGAGAAGGCTGACTAGGGTGAATGTTGGACCCTTAGAGGATGAGAGGGGGGATTTAGTGGTAGGGGATGGGGATATGGCTGAGGCCTTGAATAACTTTTTTGTTTCGATCTTAACGGAGGAGGACGCGAATAGTTTGCCGGGTGTTAACGATGGAAAGATGGTAGGAGTGGAGGGCCTGAATGAGATCATTGTTACTAGAGAGGCAGTGCTCGACAGACTGGAGGGACTGATGGTGGACAAGTCCCCAGGACCGGATGGAATGCATCCAAGGGTTCTGAAGAAAATGGCAGAGGTGATAGTGGATGCCTTGGTGATTATTTTCCAAACCTCGCTGGATTCCGGGTAAGTGCCGGAAGATTGTAAAATGGCTAATGTTACGCCGCTGTTTAAAAAGGGTAGCAGGCAAAAGGCAGGGAATTATAGGCCGGTTAGTTTAACGTCTGTTGTAGGAAAAATGCTCGAATCCGTAATCAAAGAGAAAGTAGCGAGGCATCTTGAGAAGAATTGTTTGATAGAGCAGATGCAGCACGGTTTCGTTAAGGGGAAGTCATGTCTGACGAATTTATTGGAATTCTATGAGGATGTGTCTAGTGCGGTGGATAGAGGGGAACCGGTGGATGTGGTGTTTCTCGATTTTCAGAAGGCATTTGATAAGGTGCCACACAAAAGGTTGTTACAGAAGGTTAGGGGGCATGGAGTTGGGGGTAGGGTGTTAGCATGGATAGGGGATTGGCTGTCAAATAGAAGGCAGAGAGTGGGTGTCAATGGGTGCTATTCGGATTGGCGGTTGATGACTAGTGGAGTGCCCCAGGGATCGGTGCTGGGGCCTCAGCTATTTACCATTTATATAGATGATCTGGAGGAGGGAGCCGCGTGTAAGGTGTCGAAATTTGCTGATGACACAAAGTCAGAAGCAATCTAGCACACAATCTATCCATTTGAACAATTTAAGTGGAACAGCAAATTGTGCGGAGGGTATGGAAAGTCTGCAGAGGGACCTAGATAGGCTGAGCGAGTGGGCGAGGACCTGGCAGATGGAATATAATGTTGGCAAGTGTGAGGCTATCCACTATGGTAGGAATAATGCTAGGAAGGACTACTACTTACATGGCAAAAAGCTGCAGCATGCTATGGTTCAGAGGGACCTGGGGGTCCTTGTGCATGAGTCGCAAAAACCCAGCCTACAGGTGCAGCAGGTGGTCAGGAAGGCAAATGGGATGCTGGCCTTCATAGCGAGGGGGATTGAATATAAAAGTAGAGAGGTCTTGCTGCAACTGTACAGGGCACTGGTGAGGCCGCAGCTGGAGTACTGTGTGCAGTTTTGGTTGCTGCACTTGCGCAAGGATATTTTGGCCTTGGAGGGAGTGCAGAGGAGGTTCACTAGGCTGATACCGGAGTTGAGGGGGTTGAGCTAAGAGGAGAGGCTGAATAGACTGGGCTTGTATTCGTTAGAGTTTAGAAGGATGAGGGGAGATCTCATTGAGACGTATAAAATGATGAAAGGGATGGATAGGGTAGAGGTGGAGAGGTTCTTCCTGCTCAGAAAGGACAGCAGGACTAGAGGGCACAGCCTCAAGATAAAGGGGGGGCAGTTTAGAACGGAGTTGAGGAGGAACTTCTTCACTCAGAGGGTGGTGAATCTCTGGAATTCTCTTCCCGTTGAAGTGGTGGAGGCTGCCTCGCTAAATATATTTAAGACACGGGTAGATAGGTTTTTGGTAGGCAAGGGAATTAAGGGTTATGGGGAGAAAGCGGGAAAGTGGAACTGAGCCACGACAGATCAGCCATGATCTTATTGAATGGCGGGGCAGGCTCGAAGGGCTGGATTGCCTACTCCTGCTCCTATTTCTTATGTTCTTATGAATGGTGGAGCAGAATCGATGGGCCAAATGGCCTAATTCTGCTCCTATTCCTTATGGTCTTATTTCACTGAACACGTGATGTTCAAATGGATAGATTGTGTGCTAGATTGCTTCTGACTTTAGGTGTTGATTGATTTTATGCTCTGCCCATTCTGGGTGCTTCCATTGTATTCATGGCTTGCCTATAATAATGACGTGGAGATGCTGGCGTTGGACTGGGGTAAACTCAGTAAGAGGTCTCACAACACCAGGTTAAAGTCCAACAGGTTTATTTGGTAGCAAAAGCCGCTAGCTTTCGGAGCGCTGCCCCTTTGTCAGGTGAGTGGGAGTTCTATTCACAAACAGAGCATATAAAGTCTTTATATACATATAAAGAATGATGTCATGCATCATTCTCAGTGATGTTGTAATTTCAGGCCTGGTACTTCACACAAATATAGAATTGTTACAGTACGGTAGGAGGCCATTTGGCTCATCATCTTATGTTTGCGTTATAAGGAGAGGCAGTATATTCTGGGACTTCTTTCTCTGGAGTGTAGAAGGCCAAGGGGCAATCTTACAGAGGTCTATAAAATAATGAGGGGCATAGATCAGCTGGATAGTCAACACCTTTTCCCAAAGGGAGTCTAAAATTAGAGGCCATAGGTTTAAGGTGAAAGGGGAGAAATACAAAAGTGTCCAGAGGGGCAATTTTTTCACACAGAGGGTGCTGAGTGTCTGGAACAAGCTGCCAGAGGTAGTAGTAGAGGCAGGTACAATTTTGTCTTTTGAAAAGCGTTTAGACAGTTATATGGGTACAGTACAATGGGTGTAGAGGGATATAGGCCAAATACAGGCAATTGGGACTACCTTTGGGGTTCTAAAAGAAGGGCAGCATGGACAAGTTGGGCCAAAGGGCCTGTTTCCCTGCTGTAAAACTCTATGACTCTAACACTCTATGTCCCCGCTGGCTGTCCAAGTGAATATGATGACTGAGTGCCGTCCCCCTTCCTTTTTTGCTGAATCACTGCACATTGTATCTCTTCAAATAATCATCTAATGCCATATTGAATGCCACGATTGAACCTGCCACACTTCCAGGCAATGCATTCCAGACCTGAACCACTCGTGTGAAAATGTTCTTTTTTAATCTATCCCTTTCATTCTTGGCCCTTTTATGAACATCCAAAGCTGTACACAATTCTCCAGCTGTGGTCTAACTAATATCTTGTGTAAGTTCAGAATAACCTTGCTCATGTACTCTATGCCCTTATTAATAAAGCCAAGAGTAATATGCGCTTTATTAACTGCTCTGTTCACCTGTCCTGCCAGTATATTATCTTGTTTCTCCATGTTCTTCCAACCAAAATGCATCACCTCACACTTCTCCACATTGAACTCCATCTGCCACCTATCTGCCCACTCCACCAACTTGTCAATGGCCTTTTAAAGTTCCAAACTATATTTTTCACAGTTTACAATAGTTCCAAGTTTTGTATCATTCACAGTTGTGCCTTCCACACCAAGATCAAGATCACTAATGCATATCAGAAAAGGCAAGGGTCCCAATACCATCCCTGAGGAACACCACTACAAACATTCCTCCAGCCTGAAAAATATGCATTGATCATTACCCTCTGCCCCCTATTATTCAGCCAATTTTGCATCCATGTTGCTGCTGTCTCTTTCATTCCATGACTATTCTCACAAATTGTATTGAATCCCCTTTGAAAGCCCATGTACACCGTATTAACAACATTACTGTCATCAACCCTCTCTGTCAACTCTTCAAAAACCTCAGAAGGGCATTGTTAAACACAATTTTCCTTTTAGAAATCCATGCTGGCTCTTCCTAATCAACCCACATTTTTCCACATGATGACTAATTCTATTCCGAATAATTGTTTCTGGGAGCTTGCCCACCGCTGATGTTAACCTGACTGGTCTATAATTGCTCGGACTATCCTTACAACCTGCTTTGGACAAGAGCATAACATTTGCAATTCTCCAGTCCTCTGGCATCTTCCTCAGTTTAGAGAAGGCTGGAAGATTATGGCCCAGTGCCCCTGCAATTTCCATTCTCAGTTCCTTCAGTACCGTTGGATGCACCCCATCCAGTCCCCGTGCCTTGTCAACTTTCAGCACTGACAGTTTATTCAACGCTTCCTCCTTATCAGATCGGAACCCTTCTCAGGACAGAGATTCCTTGTCTGTCTCCATGGCATCTACCTCCTTGGTCAATTTAATTAAAGCTTATCTGCTTAATTAGGAACATTAGTTTAGCAATGAGTCAGAGACTAATACAGGACTCGACTGAAATACTGATGTGTGCAATCCTACTACACTGGTTATGTTCTGACTGCATTATCAGAGAAGGTGATGGCCTAGTGGTATTATCGCTAGACTACTAATCCAGAAATTCAGTTAATGTTCTGAGGCCCCGGGTTCGAATCCCACCATTTGAATTCAATAAAAAATATCTGGAATTAAGAATCTACTGATGACCATGAAACCATTGCTGATTGTCGGAAAAACTCATCTGGTTCACTAATTAGGGAAGGAAATCTGCCGTCCTTCCCTGGTCTGGCCTACATGTGACTCCGGAGTCACAGCAATGAGGTTGACTCTCAACTGCCCTCTGAACAAGGACAACAAAGGATGGGCAATAAGTGTTGGCCAGCCAGTGACGCCCATGGGCCGCAAATGAATTTAAAAAATGCAGACAACAGTGAATTAATGGACTAGTTCTTATTATAATTGCAGATACATTTAAATAATGTTCACAGTACAGTTTGCTCTTCCAAGTCTGTCCTTCAGATAATAAATCATGATCTTATCTGTCTTTGCAAAGGGGGAAGAGAAAAATGTACATTCCTATCGCACCTTCCTTCACATGTCCCAACATGCGTTATAGCAAATTTTGGAAGCTTACACTACCATAACTTCAGTGACCAATTGGCACACAGCAAGCTATTACTTATTTCTTCACAAGTTGTGGGTGTCACAGGTTAGGCCAGCATTAATTGCCCGTCCCTAATTGCCCTCAAGAAGGTGAGCTTCCTTCTTGAATCTCTACAGTCTGTTTGGTATAGTTACATCCAAAGAGCTTATATGGAGGGAGTTCCATGATTTTGACCCAGTTACAGTGAAGGAACAGTGATATATTTCCAAGTCAGGCCGGTGAGTGGCTTGGAAAGGAACTTGCAGGTGGCAGCGGTGTTCCCAGGTGTCTGCTGCTCCTTCCTTTCTAGATGATACAGATTGAGAGTTTGGAAGGTGCTGTCAAAAGATCCTTTGTGAGTTGCTGCAGTGCTTCTTATAGATTGCACACATTGCTGCCATTGTGCTTCAGTGCTAGAGGGAATGACTGTTTAAGGTCATGGATGGGGTGCAAATCAAGCGGGCTGCTTTCTCCTGGCTGGTGGTGAGCTCCTTGAGCTATACTCATCCAGGCAATTGGGAGTACTCCTGACACGTGCCTTGTAGATGATGGATGGGTTTTAGGGAGTCTGGAGGTGAAATACTCACCTCAGATTAGAATTCCCCATCTTTGACCTGCTGTTGTTATCACAGTATTGATATGGCTGGCCCAGCTCAGCTTCTGGTCAATGGTAACCCCCCTGGATGCTGATGGTGGGGTATTCAATAGTGGCAGTGCCATTGAATGTCAAGGGGAAATGATTAGATTCTTGTTGGAGATGGTCATTGACTGGCACTTGTATGGAGTCTTGTATTTGTCACTTAGCAGCTCAAAGTTAACGTGTGTTAACGCTGGCAGTTTGATTATTATTGATGCTTATGAGATTTCCGCTGATTTTTTTTATTCATTGATGGGACATGTGTGTCACTGGCAGGCCAGTATTTATTGCCCATCCTTGAGGGCAGTTGAGAGTCAGTCGCATTGCTGTGGCTCTGGAGTCACATGTACGGCCGACTAGGTAAGGATGGCATACTTTCTTCCCTAAAGGACATTAGTGAACCAGATGAGTTTTTCTGACAATCGACAGTGGTTTCGTGGTCATCCGTTTGGTTCTTAATTCCAGATTTCTTTTTTATTTAAATCAAATTCCATCATCTGCTGTGGCGGGATTCGAACCCGAGTCCCCTGAACATTAGCTGTGTTCTTGGATTAATAGTCTAGTGGTAATATCACGAGGCCATTGCCTCCCCCTATGGATAAAGGCCAAGTGGCCTCTCTCTGCTGTGCATTTGATGTAGTGCGGGGTAGTAACCTAGATGCTCTGGGAACATTTTCAGCACAATTTGTTATTGGGGTCACAAGTTTAACTTCAGAATTTGTCAACTTGCAGCATCTTTACTGTCACAGCCTAGAACTGGAGTGCTTCCCTGCTGATCAGTGCGAAATCAGATCTTTAGCTCTCTCAGCCTTTCCAGAAACTTCCATTGGAAACAGCATCGCTGCTTCCCTGGCAAGCCAGAGTCTCAGGACATTTCTGATGAGCTATTTAACATGGCTTCCTTAAAGGGCATGAACATGAAGTCATTGTGAAGAAACATCCGAATCCATTGGACTCCACCCAGTGACTCCACAGGGAAGAGTATTTGACTCCAGCATAGTGGTGGATAAACTGCGGCCTGGGGAGAGAGGAGGGAGGGGTCACATGTGTTCTGAGTGGGGCCCACGAGATATTTCGTTGACTGTTGTCCACGTACAAGGGTTGTGACATTCTGCCAATTTGCATCCACATTTTATTTTCCTACTGGTTTGCCTAGTGCATGTAAAACAAGGGCGAGTAATGCAAGGTTCCATTGACCATGACAGCCGCACACTCCCTCTGCGCCCAAAGTGTAAATATATCTCTTTTTTACATTTGAAGTTGATAATAGCCCTATTAACATATAAATGATTAAGTGCTTTCTATAACTCATTGTGATTTCTTTTTGATTTGATTTATAATTGTCGCGTGTATTAGTACGCAGTGAAAGGTTTTGTTTCTTTGCTCGCTGTACAACCAAAGCATACCGGGGATTCACTAAAGATATGATTAAGATGCAGGAAACTCTTCCGAGTCGGGGAATTAGCAGGGCGAATACGTGAGGTTACAGGGAAAGAGCTTGGATAGGATAGTTATCGATGCATCCGCAGAAACTTTTCAGTGGCCTGTACTTGTTGAGGAATTGAATATTCTGGCCGGGATTCTCCTAACAGAAAACTAATTGCCCAAGGGGCAGGGAAATGGGAGAATTTGCCACCTGTTTCTTTGGGCGTACTTACCCGGAACGAACCTCTGACACTGGGCATCACAGAGCGCCTCGGAGTGATTCATGCTGTGGTGGGCAGAGCCTATTGCCGTCTAAGAAGCCGGCAGCATAGCACTGAGTGGGCCACTGCGCATGCGCTGATCTGTCAGCACTGAGATTAGCACATGTGCACTGGTCCTACTATCGCCGGCTACCCTATTGGTGGCCTTCGATCGCTGACCTTTCCCGGAACACCCCCTGATCACTGGCCTTCCTAAAGCCTCCCCCCATCCTGATTGGTGGTTTACCAGATCACCCCGCTCCGACCCCCAGGACAGTCCCAATCTCCCTCCCCCCGCGTCAGCCCTGATCTACACCGCTGCAATGGCCAGCCCCGACACCACCGCCAACCCCAAGGCCAGCCCCGACCACCCCCCTCCCGTGACCCCATGGCCAGCCCTGACCCCATCCCGCCCCCAATGAGCAGCCCCGATGGCCCTCCTCTCTCCCTCTCCCACCGATCCCAATGCACCGTGGCAGCGGATCTGCCCACTCCCCCACTGATCACCCCCAATAGACCCTGCCCCCCAATAGATCCCCGTCCATATTCCCTGTCCCCTATGCCTCCCCATCCCCTAGGCACTACCTGGTGCCTGCTAGACAGTGCCAGGGTGTCCAATTAGCAGTGCCAGTTTGTACCTTGGACAGTGCCAAGGTGCAAGGCTGGAACTGCCAGTTTGACATTACTCCTGGTCTTGAGCCTGTTAAAACCATTGACCAGATGACGAAAGATGTCCAAAAGCTGTTATCATGCCAGAAAAATGTTAAGCAAGACTCGGGCAACCTGTCCACGTTTCAGGTGGTAAATCTAACCCTGTTCTGGCCTCACAAGGTGCTCCAATTGAAGGCTAGTGTTCTGAGTAAGTTTGTACAGAGCACTGGCAGCAGAGATTGAGTCACTGCTTTCCTATCTGACCCTCTCCAGAACCCTGAAGCTTTGCTGACAGGTGTTACAGCTTAGCATCATGTGCTGAACCAGTGGGCACTTGTCCATGGTGAAATTTCAGACCAGTCATTCAACACCCCTGTGCTTCCCTTAGCTGTGAAGGCTCAATCTCTAAACCTTCATCCTTATTATATTCTGTTCTTAAGCCAGCTGATACGCAAACCAAGATATCCAAAAGTATTTGGAATACCATACAACAAAACACAGGAGTGGACTTACAACCTCACATAACTGCAAATAGAGAGGGGGCAGATTCCAACAGAAGAATATGAGAACATGGTTACCAAAGCCTTTCTTAGGTATCTCCAAGTCATCATTAACAACACTGAAAAAGCTCAACACCATCAGGACAAAGCTTAATTGCCACCCCTTCCACAAACATGAAATCCCTCCACTACTGACGAACGGTGGCAGCATTGTCTGCCACCTACAAGATGCCCTGCAGGATCTCACCAAGATTCCTTAGGGGCATCTTCCAAATCCATGACCACTACCATCTAGAAGGGTAAGGGCAGGTGAACACCACCGCCTGGAAGTTCCCCTGCCAGTCACTCACCATCCTGACTTGGAAAGACATTGCCATTCCTTCGCTGTTGCTGCGTCAAAACCCTGGAACTCCCTCGCCAACAGCAGCAACTCAAGAAGGCAGCTCACCACCATCTTCTGAAGGGCAACTGAGAATGGACAATAAGCAACTGGCCAGCCAGCAATGCTCACGTCCCATAACAAAAAAATTAAAATAAAAATAACTTCATTTGCACAGTGCTTTTCACAGGCATGGCTATCTTAAAGCATTCCACACCCAATAAAATACTTTTGAGCTGTTGTAATGTAGGAAACACAGTAGCTAATGATAGTGAAGAGAGCAGCACTGGTAAGGATTGCAGACTAGACTATAATCTACCAGTTTCTGTGGCCAGGCAGAGAAGCATAGAATTCTGATACTCTTTCTTCAACTGGTAATGTGTAAAAAAAAAGATTCAACAGGGCTATGGACTGTTCTTGGCACAGAACTTTAGTACATAACTGCAGTCACTACACCCTGTTACAGAAAATGATTTTGCCATGTGGAGTACTTGCAGCTAATTTTGACAGTATGCTATTGTCACAGATTCAACAGTGGTCCAATCTTAGGAGTAGAAAATGTGTACAAAATGGCAAGATCTTAGATTACTTAATGGCAGCACAGTGGCACAGTGGTTAGCACTGCTGTCCTCACAGTGCCAAGGACCTGGGTTCGATTCCCGGCTTGGGTCACTGTCGGAGCAGAGTCTGCACATTCTCCCTGTGTCTACATGGGTTTCCTCCGGGTGTTCCGGTTTCCTCCCACATTCTGAAAGATGTGCTGGTTAGGTGCATTGGCTGTGCTAAATTCTCTCTCAGTGTACCCGAACAGGCACTGGAGTGTGGTGATTAGAGGACTTTCACAGTAACTTCATTTCAGTGTCAGTGTAAATTTACTTGTGACAACAGTAAATAAACTTTAGCTTATGTAGCAGCACCTTTCTGATTTTCAGGCAATCCCAATTTGCTTCCCTGTGAATGAGTCACTATAAAAGTACAGTCATCGCTGCTAAATGGGTGAACGCAGCAAAGATTTCACACACTACAAGATTCCACCAACACGATATGACGTTAAGGACCCAACCCATTCAGTAATCAAAACTATAAATTTCTTTTTTATTAATTTATGACACATGGGGGTTGCTGACTGACCAGCATTTATTGCCCATCCCACGATTGACATGCTAGGCCATTTCAGAGGTAGCTGAGAGTCAACCTGATTGGTTCTGGAGTCAGATGTAGGCCAGGCCATGTAAGAACGGCAGATTTCCCTTCCCTACAGGACATTAGTGAACCAGATGGGTTGTTTCTGACAATCGACAGTCGTTTCATCGTCATTAGTGGATTCTTAATTCCAGATTTCCTTTATTGAATTCAAATTCTGCCATCTGCCGTGGCGGGATTCGAACCCAGGTCCCGAGAACATTAACTGAGCTTCTGGATTAATAGTCTAGCGATAACACCTCTAGGCCTCCCCCTAATGGCCATCCAGCCTCAGGAGCATCCTTCCCTCCCCCAACCCATTGGAGAGTGAGCACACTCCCTGGCTGCTGACAGGGCAACTCATTAAAAAGTTGTGTTGGACATCAGGTGCGAGGCCAGTACTTGGAAGTTTGCCCAGCGCCAGAGCTACTATCCAGCCCATTATGACAGTTTCTCTCTCGGCAGATACTGCCTGACCTGCTGGATGTTTCCAGCATTTCCTGTTTTCATCTGAGCTTCCAGCAGGCGTAGTATTTTACTCTTTAGTGATACTGTGTAAGCATGACCGTGATGTCGAAGGTCTGTGCAAGCTTTGGCATCTGCCATGTCATTGTCTCTCTCTCTTTGCAGCCTGGCATAGTAGGCCTCCCTCATATAGTCCTCCTGTCCCACCCTATGTCGTTGGTTCTTGACACCCTCTGAAGTGCCTCGCAAATCCTTCAGTGGCAAAGCAATTGTTTTTAAAAAGGCTGTCTGCTCAGGGCAACTAATGAAACATAGAATCCCCACTGCACACAAGGAGGCCATCCGGAACATTGAGCCTGCACCAACAACAATCCCCGTAATTCCTGCTATTTACGCTGCCAATCCCACTAACACCAAGAGACAATTTATCATGGCCAATCAGCCTAACACGCAGATCTTTGGACTGTGGGAGGAAACCTGAGCACCCGGAGGAAACCCACGCAGACACAGGAAGAATGTGCACACAGACAGTGACCCGAGGCGGAATTGAACCCGGGTCCCTGGCACTGGGAGGCAGCAGTGCTAACCACTGTGCTACTGTGCTCCGAGCAGTGGACAATAAATGTGGCCTTGTCAACATTGCCTGTATCCCAAGACCAAATCCAAGACTGACCAGATTGTGGGTTTGGTCTTGTTTGTTGAGTGAGGAATGGTTTGTGGTTAAGTGAGGGCCTCGGCAATGTGAGCTGGTGAGATATTTATAGCAAGTCGACGGGTTCAGTTGACATTTTTGGCAATCTGCTATGACTGCGGCGATACCCAGTAGTCTAGGATTTCACCCTCAGATCAGCTGATTTCACAGTAACTTCATTGCAGTGTTAACGTAAGACTTACTTGTGACTAATAAATAAACTCACTTTGATGCAAAACCTTGTATTTTTGTTGGGCAGAGGGTCCTTGGGCTGTGAATGAAATGTGTGCCTGTGGGGTGCCTTCTGCTGAGGGCAGGTTTACTCGTGCATTGTTACTTTGTATTTGTGGTCACTACGTCGAGGACAATGTGCTTTGTTATTCTGCCATTGTACGTTCTACTTGGCTGGGCAAAGTGTCATCAAATGAATGTTTAACACATGCATCCGCCTCATTTTTGTCCTGGCATTGTGGGTTGGGAAGGAAATGGCCTCATAGCAGCTACTGCTGTTGAAACCTCATTGCCTGATAAGAACATAGGAAGCGCTGGCACAGTGAGTACTCTGCAGTCACTGGGAAAGAATCTATCAGTGCCCCATTCCCCCAGATATCTATCCGAATATCCCTGGAGACTTTTCCATATTGTCTTGCTCCATTGGGTTGCCTGTTCTTCATCACCCAATGTTTGCTACTCCTTCCACTGTTTACTGGTTCTATTACTAATGTGCAGCATGTATATTGGGACTGAGCTCAGTCTATCCTGCTTCTCCCAGTAGACTAGGATTAGAAGATCTGCATTTTGTTTTAGTAAATTGACTGGGATGGAGATTACAGGTTGTGATACAAAAACAAGTCAGCCATTATATACCCCACCCAATAGTCTGCTCCATTGGAGGTAATGGGGGGGAGGTTTATGGTGAGGTGAGGGAGATGTTGCCTGCCTGCCAGTTGGAGAGGCAGCGAGACACCCCCATTGCCACCTTGGAGAGGGCCACCCAAACCACAAGCCAAGACAGTGACAGGCTCTTCCCTGGGATCAGGGCCCGCCTACCGAGGACTGACAGCCAATCAGAATCCAGCAGCTGTTGTTTAATGCTCAGCAGTGCCACTGGGGCAGCAGTGGTAACTTCCGGAATGGCACAAGGCTATGGGTCGTGTTGGTAAATGGGATTAGAACATAGAACATAGAAAAACTACAACACAAACAGGCCCTTCGGCCCACAAGTTGAGCTGATCATATCCCTACCTACTAGGCCTACCTATAACCCTCAATCCCATTAAATCCCATATACTCATCCAAAAGTCTCTTAAAAGACCCCAACGAGTTCGCCTCCACCACCACCAATGGCAGCCGATTCCACTCACTCACCACCCTCTGAGTGAAAAACTTATCCCTGACATCTCCTCTGTACCTGCTCCCCATCACCTTAAACCTGTGTCCTCTCATAGCAACCATTTCAGCCTTGGGAAATAGCTTCTGAGAATCCACCCTATCTATACCTCTCAACATCTTATAAACCTCTATCAGGTCACGTCTCATCCTTCGTCTCTCCAGGGAGAAAATACCAAGTTCCCTCAACCTATCCTCATAAGGCATGCCACCCAATCCAGGCAACATCCTTGTAAATCTCCTCTGCACCCTTTCAATAGCTTCCACATCTTTCTTGTAGTGAGGCGACCAGAACTGCGCACAGTACTCCAAGTGGGGTCTGACAAGGGTCCTATAAAGCTGCAGCATTAAGATGAGGTGGGAGTTCAGGTGTTTCTCGTGTATCTGTACAGACTCAATGGGCCAAAGGGCCTGTTCTGCACTCTATGAGGCCTCAGAGCACGAAACCAGCCAGGCCAGAGTTCTGTAATAGTGGGAGGGCTTTCAGTGGGGCAGGGTGCAGTTAGGGGCTCGGCAGCAAGGAAACTGGGGAGGTGGTTCTCAGCAACCCCCCACTTCCCAATTCAAAGTGCCTTTGAATGCCTCTAAAGGATGTAACACCCCCTCCCCCCACCATCATACCCCTTCACACACACATACACACACACACACACATACACATGCGCACACACACACACATACACATACACACACACATGCGCGCACACACACACAGACACACACACATACACACACATCCACATGCGCACACACACACATACACATACACACACACATGCGCGCACACACACACATCCACACACATCCACATGCGCACACACACACATACACATACACACACACACGCATGCACACACACACACATCCACACACATCCACATACGCACACACACACATACACATACACACACACACGCGTGCACACACACACACATACACACACATCCGCATGCACACACATACACATACACACACACACGCACGCACACACACACATCCACATACACACACATACACATACACGCACGCGCGCACACACACACAGACACACACATGTGCGCGCGCGATCACAGACAGACAGACACACACACACACACATACATTCCCAGGTGACAAAACTTTAATTGTCAGGCCCCCAATGTGGTGACCAGCCTGCCCACACCATTCATTGTCATTTAAGGTCCCCAGTGACAGCGGGATGGGTAAGGCCAAGGGCCTTCCTTCCCCAGGTTGGAGGCTGGAGGATGATAGGGTGCTCACCTGCCACCTGAATAAATACCATCCCTGCCTCCAAACGTGTCGTTAGAGTGGGCAGAAGATACCGCCATTGACTTCAGAAACAGGATGTACAACACTCAGCCAATATGAGATGAAATTATGTTTATGCATTCTTCAGTCTAGCCACTATAGTTGACCTTCTTAATTCTGGGCTAGATGAGCAGGGTTAATCCATCCTGATAACTATTCAGTGACCCGTGCTGGAAATCCCCAATGTATAGGTGTTGGTGAGGGCAGGTTTGAGCTCAGTTCCAGTCCTCCCCCCACCTGTGAAGAATGACAACTTGAATGAGGTGCTGGCACCCTACCCGAGCGTGACCCGGTGCCTCTTGGGGATGAGGGGGAAAAGGAAAGAATGTCACAAGGGAGGAAGGGAGGAGATGGAGAAATAGAAAGATCATTTCTAGTTGAGAATTGAAGGCCAGTTGAAGTAGGGGCTGGTCAAGGAGATTGCGATGTCTCTCATCAGGCACAGTAACAAAACTCCCATGAAAATTCCCTCCAGGCACAGAGACCCGCTCGATGGAAACATGGATCTTAGCTCCAAATTCCTCAATTCCTTTGGAAAGAGATTTTTAGGAAAGTACATCCTTTTCATTTTCATTCTCCAGACTGATTCCGGGGATGAAAGTATTGACGTATGAGGAGAAATTCAACAGTTTGGGCTTGTACTCGCTGGAATTTAGAACGATGACAGGTAGTTAGATCGAGGAATATAGAATTTTAAAAGGGATTGATAAAGTAAGTGCAAACACAGAGGGTGGTGGGTGCTGGAACCTGCTGCTGGGGGAGGTAATGGAAGTGGATAAGGTACTGACTTTTAAGGGGTTTCTTGACAAATGCATGAATAGGATGGGAATAGAGGGATATGGTCCCTGGAAGGGTAGGGGGTTTTAGTTAGGTCAGGGAGCAGACTTGGAGGGCCAAAGGGCCTGTTCCTGTGCTGTAATTTTCTTTGTTCTCCTTTGTTCAAATGTTTCCAGTTTTGGGACAATCTAGAACAATAGGTCACAGGTATAGGTTGAGAGGCAGTAAATTTAAAACTGAGATAAGAGGGACTACTTCCCGAGAGGGGGGTGAATTTGTATAACTCGCTGCCCATAGTGTGGTGGAGTCTGAATCGCTGTACGGTTTTAAGAAGGAGATAAATATATTCCTAATTTAAAAAAAATAAGGGGAGATGGGGAAGAGGGAGGAGATGGATTTGAGATCAGGGAGAGATCAGCCATGATTTGATTGAATGGCGGAGCAGGCTCGAAGGGCTGAATTTGCCTGCTTCTGCTCCTGATCCCTATGTTACCGTGTCTTGACGTATGATTAACCTGAGCGGGTGCAGGTTTGGAGAGGTTCCCCAAACCCAGACAAGGGAATGATTCAGTTCCCCATTAGCCCGTTCAGTAGCAGTGACCGTAGACTTTCCCCAGACTGTGCCTCATATTATTTCTCCATCGTGCTCAGGGTAAGCGGAGACTGGGCAGCACGTCGAGCTGCTCAGCCTGTTTACCCGCTGGCCTTTGAGAAATGGATCACCGACTATTTTTAGAATGTTTTCTAAAGATTTCACCACTAAAGGAAGTGTGCGGTCTCTGAGAGGCGACACCGTAAACCCAACCTGCCAAGGAATGTTTTGGAAATTCAATATTTCTTTCATTTAAAGCAAAGGTGGAATTTCTTGATTTTGATTTTAGTTTCAGAACGTTATTGTAATTTCAGTGTAATTATATCCAGGGTCAGAGATTGCTGAATAATGCTATATAATATTTAGTATGATTGTTGCGCAAGACTAACACATGGTCTTTTCTTGCTGCTGGGGTGCTATAAGAGGAAAAGATCAGGCTCAGTGATGATGCCCTGACCTGTGCTTGAGGAGCACAGTAAGAAGTCTCACAACACCAGGTTAAAATCCAACAGGTTTATTTGGTAGCAAAACTTCTGCTGTTAAATAAATCCGTTGGACTTTATCCTGGTGTTGTGAGTCTTCTTACTGAGTTTACCCCAGCCGGCATCTCCACATTTTGAGGGGCACATGCCAGGACACAGTGCCAGCAGTGTGTACCATCTGCTAGACGGACGGCAGTAACTCGCAAAGGTCCTTTGACAACATCTTCCAAACCCACAGCGGTCTCTACCATCTAGAAAAGGCAGGAGGTTTCGCTCATTGACTTCAGATACAGGATGTATAACTTTCAGCCAATGTGATGCTATCTGTTTGGTTCTACTGTTCTTGATGAATGTCTACCCTTTATATTTCTGCCTTCTTCAATCTAGCCACTAGAATTGACCTCCTTAGTTCTGGGCTAGATGAGCTTGGTTAAACTATCTGATAACTAGCTGGTGACCCCTGCTGGAAAATCCCCAGCATGGGGGTGTAAGTGAGGGACAGGTTTGAGCTCAGTTCCAGACCCTCCCCTAGAGTGCCTCCAGACATGATGGATGGGAACTTCCCCTCCAAGCCACGAGCCATCCTGATTTGAAACTGTGCGTTCCCAAAGTCAGGGAGACTCCGTAGACCTTTAAAAATGGCAGCCAGAACCTGATCCCCAGATCCCTGGCTCCAGCCCTCCCTTCCCCTGCCTCCATTTCAGTTTTTACCAGCGTGAGGTAAGGGTGCGGGCTGATGCAAGTCACAAGCCTGCTCCCTGCACTCCTGACCTGGCTGGCTCCACAGAGGATAAGCATGTCCTGGTCACCCTGGCGGAGTGAGTCAGCTTTTTAAAGCGTTATGGATCATGGCCCCTCCAGGGTGACATGAACTATGGTCTGAATGATGGAGTCTTTTGAAAGACGCGTTCAAAGGGCCTTACCCTTGTCCACTTGCCAACTTATGCCATTCCACTCAATCCCTCATGGTGCCTAATGCCCTCCATGCAAACCTATGCCCTCCACCTGCCCTCCATGTCTCCTCATACCCTCCATGCCGAGCTATGGCACTTCCTTGTCATTCACCTTGTGTGCACCCATGAGTCCTGTATTAACAATGGCTTGTGTGGGAAAGCTTTAAAAAAATCATTCCTTCAGAACTTTCTACATTTTTTTAACTGCAATGTTATTAACTGCAATGTCTTGGCGTTTATTGGTAGGGGGATTGAATTTAGGAGTCGCAGTGTAATGTTGCAACTGTACACTACTCTAGTGCGGCCGCACTTGGAGTACTGTGTGCAGTTCTGGTCCCCGCATTACAAGAAGGATGTGGAGGCGTTGGAGAGGGTGCAGAGGAGGTTTACTAGGATGTTGCCTGGTATGGTGGGGAGGTCCTATGAGGAGAGACTGAGGGATCTAGGGTTGTTTTCGTTGGGAAGAAGGCGGCTAAGAGGGGATCTTATTGAAACATATAAGATGATTAGGGGTTTAGATAGGGTGGATAGTGATAGCCTTTTTCCTCGGATGGAGAAAGCTAGCACGAGGGGGCATGACTTTAAATTAAGGGGGGGTAGCTACAGGACGGATGTCAGGGGTAGGTTCTTTACCCAGCGGGTGGTGAGGGATTGGAATGCCCTGCCTGCTGCAGTTGTAGATGCGTCTAGTTTGGGGGCGTTTAAGAGATCTCTGGATAGGTTTATGGACGAAAAGGGATTGGTATAGGCTAGTGGGTCATTGTTTTTGTAACTGGTCGGCGCAACATCGTGGGCCGAAGGGCCTGTTCTGCGCTGTAATGTTCTATGTTCTATGTTCTATGTTCTATGTTATGTGGCAATGATCCAAACCTTTTCATTTCAGTGGCAGAGATTATAAACACTTGATACCTTTTTGTTCTTTGTAAACAAATATTGTACAATTGACAGAATAAATCAGAGAATGGGCTGGCAACGGGCAACATCTTCCCAACAATACGTGATGAGGCTTAGCCAGGAACCCAGACATCCATTAGTCTGTTGAGATGGCTGTGCCAAAGGGAGAACATTGCACGATTGGCACGGTGGGTGGCAGGGCCCTAGGGTGGGAGAGGGAAGTTGGATAACATGGCAGGTGTTAGCAGGGGAGGGTGTGCGGGGTAGGGGCTAACGGCCTGGTTTTTGTTTCACCGTTATTATTACCAGTGGGATAAAGTCCCAGAGCACTGTAGGGGGAAGTTATGGGGAGGATGTTAGACAGCCCACTTCAGCACAGTTATTGTGGTCGTCTCAAAACTCGTTCCAGGAGCGGTAGGCCTGAATCCAGCCTCAGCCCCCCCCTCCCCGAAAGAAAACCTCCCCCTTTCCAGGCACTTTCTCTTGGGATGGGCGTCCGGAGGGAGCAAGTTCCCCAGCTCCCGTTACCCACAGCAAAGATGGAAATCCAACACTACTGTCACTGCTTCCAAATCCTGGGATTCCCTTCCTACTGCCACTGCGGGTGTACCTACACTTCATGGACAGCAGCTGTTCCAAGAGGGAAACTCACCACCTCCCTCTCCGGGGCTGTTAGGTATGGGCAATAAATACTCACATTGTCAGCAATCCTCCTCCCCCACCACCACCACCACCTCCCCCCGAAATAAATAATAAAAACACAGTCACCCCACAGGAGAAAAGCTGAAACTTGGCAGAGGAACCGCAGAGTTAGCTAAAACAGTGATCGAAGGGAAGGAAATTGGAGGGGGGAGGAGAGGAAGCCTATAAGAATATTGAAATAGGTTAAAGGTTAACTTAGAGACTGACTCTCGGATGTTTTAAGAGTAATCAGTGTTTTTACTTATTTGTTTGAGGGATGTGAGCATCGCCGGCCAGGCCAGCATTTATTGCCCATCCTTAATTGCCCTCGAAGTGATTGGATTTAAGACCACATTGCTGTGGGTCTGGAGTCACATGTAGGCCAGGCAAGGTAAGGATGGCAGATTTCCTTCCCTGAAGGGCATTAGTGAACCAGATGGGTTTTTACAAAATTAATAATGGTCATCATTCGACTTCTAACGAATTCCAACTTCACCACCTGCCGTGGTAGGATTTGATCCCTGGCCCCCGGATCATTACCCTGAGTCTGTGGATTACTATTCCAGTGGCAATACCACGACACCACCGCCTCCTCCTAATACAATGTGGACCTCAGGATGGACGAATGGTGGAGTTTCCTCCAACAGTACAAGCCAGTGGTGGGGAGCCTTGGCCCAGGGACCACATGCGGCCCACCTGGGTTCTGAGTGTGGATTTTGTTGATTGTTGCCCAGGAGCACGGTTAGCCCCATTGATTTCCATCCGCATTGTTTTTTTTTTCCTGCCAGTATGACTGAAGTGATACATAAGTAAAGCAAGGACAAGTGAACCTAGGAACATAGGAATTAGGAGCAGAAGTAGACAATTAGCTCTGCGTGCCTGCTCCACCATTCAATCAGATCATTGCTGGTTTCTCCCTGATCTCAAATCCACCTCCCCACCTGCTCCCCATATGCCTCTAACCTGTTTTTTAAATTAGAAATATATCTATCTCCTTCTTGAAACCATTCAATGATTCAGACTCCACCGTGCTATGGGGCAGCGAGTTCCACAAATTCACCACCCGCTGTGAGAAGTAGTTCCTCCTCATCTCAGTTTTAAATCTATCGCCTCTCAAACTGTACCTGTGTTCGAGAGTGCCCCATAAGAGGAAACATTTGGTCCACATTTACTTTGTGAATGCCTTTTAGTATTTTATATACTCGATCAGATCCTCTCTCATCTTTCTGAACTCCAGCAAATATAAGCCCAAACCGTTTAATCTTTTAAGTTTAATAGTATCACAAGTAGGCTTACATTAACACTGCAATGAAGTTACTGTGAAAATCTCCTATTCGCCACACACCAGCACCTGTTCGGATACACTAAGGGAGAATTTAGCATGGCCAATGCGCCGAACCAGAACTACTTTCAGACTGTGGGAGGGAACCGGAGCACCCGGAGGAATCCCACGCAGACATGGGGAGAACTTGCAGAGTCCACACAGACAGTGATCCACGCTGGGAATTGAACTAGGGTCCTTGGCGCTGTGAGGCAGCAGTGCTAACCAGTAGCTGGGAGGAGCTGGGAGCAGTGGTAATCTCTCCTCATACATCAGCCGCTTCATCCCTGGAATCAATCTAATGAACCTCCTCCAAATGCCTCCAAGGACACCACATCCTTCCTCAAATGAAGAGACCAAAACTGGACACAACACTCCTGATGTGGTCTCACCAAGTGAGGTGAATGCTGATTGCACACAACGTTTACTGTGAAAGCTGTGCATTCCCTCTGCATCCAATCAAAGTGTAAATATTTATTTTGTTTTTACCATTTGAAGTTGCTGATAGTTTTGTTAACCTACAAATGATTAAGCATTTTCTGTAACTCGTTGTAAAATATTGAGTGTGTATTCAATGTATTCAATCTTACTCAAGAGGTCATGGTTAGTGAACAAGCCTGATTTCAGATTTGCGGCCCACTGAGATGAGGGAGAGCCACTCACGTGGTCCACTCACCAGCCGAGGTTGTCCATCACCGCGACAAGCTCTCAAAAGCTCCTTCTTCATCCCAATTCTGTACCCAGGTATATCCAACATCTCCTTCCCCAACAACTGTGCCCTCAGCCATCCAAGTCCCTAAGCTTTGCAGTTACCTCCAAACATCTCTTCACCTCCGTATCTCTCTCCTTCCTTAAGACGCTGATTTGTTCAAGCTTTCACCAATAGGATCATTGAGGTTTACAGCACAGAAACTGGCCTTTTGGCCCAGCTTGTCCATGCTGCCCAATTTTTACCTCAATTGTCCCAATTGCCTGCATTTCGCCCCTATCCCGCTATACCCATCTTGCCCATGTAACTATCTCAATGCTTTTTAAAAAACAAAACTGTGCCCACCTCTACTACTACTTCTGGCAGCTTGTTCCAGACATCACCATCTATGCTAACAAATTGCCCCTCTGGACCCTTTTACATCTCCCCCCTCTTACCTTAAACCTATGCGCTAATAATCGAATAAAAAACCTAATAAATATTACTTTATGTGGCTCATTGTCATGTTGTGTTTGATAAGAAACACCATGTGCAGCTTTATGATATTAGAAGTGCAAACCGTTGCAGAACCTCTGGATTCATTTTAAAAATAATTCTGAAGAGGTCGGCAGATTCTCACTGGATTAATGAGATACGTTGGTTGCCTCATCTATATCTATTTTGTGATTCAGTGGGAACTTGTAGCAGATGACCGACTAGAACTGTGGTTTACTTTGTCAATTATACTGAGAAATTTAGATCAGCGAGGATATTGGAAGATTTTCTGTCAATCTCAGAGTGTTCCACTATCAACAGGCAGCTACCAGAGAGCCCATTGAGCTGTCCAACTCAGAGGAAATAAAGGAGCAACAAAGGATGACCAAAAGGTGCAGAGGTCATGCTTAATTAATACCATTGCATAAGCAATGTAGACTTCCAGCTGGGAAGGGAATAACGGAGAGGTGATTGTCTAGTCGTGTTATCTCTAGACTATTAATTCAGAGACTCAGCTAATGTTCTGGGGACCCAGGTTCGAATCCTGCCACAGCAGATGGTGGAATTTGAATTCAATTTAAAAAATCTGGAGTTAGAATTTACTGATGATCATGAAACTAAGGTTGATTATCGGAAAAACCCATCTGGTTCACTAATGTCCTTTAGAGAAGGAAATCTGCCTTTCAACTTGGATCTGGATAGAAAGACACACATTACTTCTTGCTTGTTCATAGCAGGATGCCCATCTGGTTCACGAATGTCCTTTAGAGAAAGAAGTCTGTTGTTCTTACCTGGCCTGACCTACATGTGACTCCAGAGGCCACAGCAATGTGGTTGACTCTCAACTGTCCTTGGTCAACTCAGGATGGGCAATAAATGCTGGCCAGCCAGCAATGCTCATGTCCCACAAATGAATAAAAAGTAACACCCATTTAGAGAAAAGAAGGGAGACAAGTTCACTTAGCATCGGACATAGTTTTCTGAGGTGCAAAAAGTAGAAGTTCTTGGCGGTTTGTGGAACAAGTGGAGACTCCCTGACAAAGTGTCAGGAATGAGAAACTCTGTGGAGTATAGCTCATTACAGTTCAATAGAAAGGCTTTCATCTTTACAGTACTTAAAACAAACTCAGGCTGTTCCAAAGTGCTTTACGGCGAATGAAGCAAGAGTGTGGTAAAATGTGTGGATAATTTTCACGCCAAGGGGAGGAGTTTTACATGGGCGATGGGTGCTGGCCACCAGCTGGTGAGAGCCAGAAAGAGACCCCTCACTGTCTCCCCCACAGTATCACGTGCCAAAAGGTCACCAGTGGCTCCTCCCACGAATCAGGACCCGAAGGTGGGAGGTTCCGCCCCCTGAGAGCTGCCAGTCTCTGATTGGCTGACAGCTCTGTTGAACAGCAGCACCCTGGGGGAGGGTGGTAGCCGTGGACTGGAGACCGTGGTTGGTGGAACAAAGCTAGCCAGAGGTTCGTGATGGTGGGAGGTATGTCAAGGAGTGTCAGGTTTTCTTGATTTCTTGTTGGACGTCAAACCCTGACCCCAAACTTATATGCCACCTATGTGTTGCCACATGGGAATTCAGTGACATCGGTGCAGGAGTAGGCCATTCAGCCCCCTGAGCCTGTTTTGTTATTTTGTTAAATCGGTGATGGACAGCCTAGGCTGGTGAGTGGGCTGCATGAGTGGCCCTCTCAGTGGGCACAGGGTTAAAATTATAGAACATTACAGCGCAGAACAGGCCCTTCGGCCCACGATGTTGCGCTGACCAGTTAAAAAAAAACAACATTGACCCACTAACCTAAACCAATCCCTTTTCGTCCATAAACCTGTCCACAGACCTCTTAAACGCCCCCAAAATTGGGCTTGGTTCACTAACCATGACCCCATGAATCAGATTAAATCCATTTAATACATGCCAAATATTTCAGAATGGGCGATTGAAAATGTTTAAACATTTATATATGAATAGAATCATCATCAACTTCAAATGGTAAAAGCAAAATAAATATTTACACTTTGATTGGGCACAGAGGGAGTGCACTGCTCTCACAGTCAGTGCTGTGCGCGCCTCACTTCGCTTGTTCTTGCTTTCCGTGTGTATCGTTGCAGTTACAGTGGTAGGAACACAGTTATGGGGATGGAAACCAGCAGAATGTGGTAACTGCGCGCGTGGGCAAAATGTCTCATGAGCCACATTCAGCATCCTGATGGTCCCCATGCAGCCCCCAGGGTGCAGGTTGCCCAGCACTGAGTTATATTATGGCTGATCTGTAGTTCTTGTCCATTTCATAGAATCATACAATCCCTACAGTGCTAGGAAAGGCCATTCAGCCCATCAAGCCTACACCGGCACCAATCCCACCCAGACTTACTCCATAACTTCATGTCCCCCGGACACTAAGGGGCAATTTAGCATGGCCGATCCACCAAACCCGCACACCTTTTGGGCTGTCGGAGGAAACTGGAGACTGACAGGGGGAGAACGTGCAAGCCCCACACAGACAGTGACCCAAGGCCAGAACTGAACTGAGCCACCCAGCTTGATTTCTTAACCCTTAATGCATTTACCTAACAAACTCTATCAGCCTGAGTCTCCAAAATTCCAACCGACCTGGTTCCAACAGAGGGGCAGAGAAATCCTAACCTTCTAAGTCACCAGAAAAATCCACAGATTCCTCGAACCTCCATGAAAACTAAGCTGCTTTAGTGTCATTGAAGTTAGTCAAGCGAACGGCTTTAATTCCAGTTGATTACAAGAGTTTATGCGCTGACTCACCGCTGTTACATCTGGAACTCAAAGCGTTTTGGTTGCTTAGCTCTCTACCTAGATTTGTACAGTCCAGCCAGCATTCCCTTTTAAATGACTAATTAATTACTCAGATGCATGCTGTAAGGTCAGTCCCAGTCACCCTCGTCTGTTTATACCTTTGACTCCAGGGTGTTAATCGACCTGAGGTGCCAGCAGAGATTAATCCCTTCACTCCTACTTGGCCTCCTCACTGTGACTCCGGTTAGATGTTTTCTTTCCTTTTAGGAAACGGCACGGTAGCACAGTGGTGAGCACTGCTGCTTCACAGTTCCAGGGTCCTGGGTTCGATTCCCGGCTCAGGTCACTCTGTCTGTGTGGAGTTTGCACATTCTCCTCGTGTCTGCGTGGGTTTCTTCCGGGTGCTCTGGTTTCCTCCCACAGACCAAAGATGCACGGGTTAGGTTGATTGGCCATGTTAAGAAATTGCCCCTTAGTGTCCGGGGATGTGTAGGTTAGAGGGGATTAGTGGGTGAAATATGTAGGGATATGGGGGTAGGGCCTGGGTGGGATTGTGTTCGGTGCAGACTTGATGGGCCGAAGGGCCTCTTTCTGCAGTGTAGGGTTCTGTGAACTATTATCAGTTGAACACTCATGATCCTGTTCCAGGATTCTCTCCCTCAGAGTCACACATGCTAAGAAAATGAGGGTAAATTCTCCCAATGAGCAATATGAACGGAGGATGGTTTGGCACTGCTTTCCTGACACTCTGTTCGGCCAGGGGATTGTCACCTTCGAGGCAGTCTGGCCTGAATTGACGAATTTCTCACTCGGTCTGCCTGGGAAAGTGACAGGAAAGACAGGATGGCCACAGTCGGACCAGCTGAATTGGGAGAGTGTTCAAAGGCAGCCACAGGGACTGCCTGTAGCTGAGGGAAACTGTTTGGTGCTGTGGGACATGGCGACAGTTATTAAAAAGAAGATAATGCCCTCTGCCGTCCTCACCGATAACACACTCTGCATGCCCCATTCATGCCAACTTATGTGGAAGCAATAGCCTAGAGGCATTATCGCTAGACTATTAATCCAGAAACTCGGCTGATGTTCTGGGGACCCGGGTTCGAATCCAGTCACGGCAAATGATGGAATTGGAATTCAATAAAAAATATCTGAAATTAAGAATCTACTAATGGCCGTGAAACCCTTGTTGATTGTTGGAAAAACCCATTTTGCACATTAATGTCTTTTAGGGAAGGAAATCTGCTGTCCTTACCTGGTCTGGTCTATCTGTGACTCCAGGGCCACGTCAATGTGGTTGAATCTCAGTTGCCCTTGGGCAACTAGGGATGAGCCAGTGATGCCCATACCCCATGAATGAATAAAAAACATCTCATGCTCCTAGGACAAGATATGCCTCAAAACCAATCTATGGCACTTCCATGTCCATTCACCCACAGTGAACCCTCAAGTGACAATGGCATGTGCTAAATAAGCTTTAAAAAAAAGTCACTCAATGATAACTTGCTGTGCTAGTTAAAAAAAGCACCCCTTTTTATTACAGGCCAATAAAAGTGTCAATCATCCAGACCCTTTCCTCCTCTTTCAGTTACCCTGGTCTAGGAGGATGTTGATAAGTACGGATCTCCATTGGATCGCTCCATATTTGTGCTTGGCAAAGTACTGCAGTGGTTTGTCGTTGCTTTCTGTAGTATGGTTGACCAGGAAACTCTGCCACTCTTTACCACCTGCCACCAGGCATATTGGAGGCTGACCTGTTTGGCCACATTATGAATGTGCCTTCTGTGGTCATCAAGTCCTGAAGTGGGACTTGAACCCGCAGTTTCTGGTCCAGAGGTAGGAACATTATCATAGTGCCACAAGTCCTCCTCCTTCAGGCCCTATAATGTACCAATAGCAGAAACTGCAAGCACTTGAAACCTCTTTAACTTGTGTAAATAAACGTGATCAGAGAACCAAAGCTGTCAAACAAGCAATGTTTTTCCTGGGCTCAGCTGTTTCAACAATATAATGGATTTCTTGACCCTCAGCAGCAGCACATTATGCATTACATAGAACATATAGAACATAGAACACTACAGCACAAACAGGCCCTTCGGCCCACAAGTTGCGCCGATCACATCTATACCTACCAAGCCATAGAACTATCTGTAACTTCCAATGCATTCTTAGCTGAGAAGTTTTTTTTAAAGAAACTGAAAACATCAGTGAGATTTTTTTTTAAAAGCTTTTTTTACGCATCCTGTTGTCATTGTAGGTTCTATACAATATCCAGTGGGCAAACGGACTTGGAAGTGCCATTGCTTGGGATGGGGGTCATGAGGGCCATAGGGGTTGGAGGGGGGGCATACTTTGTGTGGGAGGGGGTCGTGAGGAGGAGCTTTTGAAATTACCTTTCAAAAGGTTTGCGTCTGCAGGGTTTGGTTCACAACGTCTCTGAGGTGCTTTGAACGAAGGCTCGTTACAAAGCTGGCCTGATTCCACGAACATTGCAAAGGACTAGGGCATGCCTGTCCCCACAAATGGTACCAGCCAGGTCATGAGTACTGGGTGTTAACTCACTACACAAAGCAGCCGACACCCTTCAATTGCACTCCCAACAATCAGGAATTCCTGAAAAATGGTCATAAATTCCAGAATCGCACCAGCCTCTCTTTCCACCACCACCCCCTCCCGGATCCTCCCTGACTCCATGAAAATCCAGCCCATTAATCCCTAACTCATGTTGAGCGTATAGTTTTAAAAACGGAAGTGTATACAGCTATAGGCCAAGTGTTGGTAAACGGGATTAGGTGGGAGATCAGATGTTTTTCGCATGTTGGTGCAAACTCGATGGACCGAATGGCCTCTTCGGCACAGTATGATTCTACGAGACCCCAGGTGTCCCTTTGCTACTTCAGATTCTCTCTCCACTCACTAGGATTGACTTCCTGACCTTTTCCCTAGGCTGCAATAGTCCGGAAAAAAATATATAAGCCTAGATTATTAGTTGCTCACCACTTTTCATGCTGGGTTAGGTTCAGGTACGTATCTCGGCTCACACCTGCAACAGGGCCGTTTAAGACCAGTCGGGTGACCCAGAGCATTTGTTGCCCTAATTGCCCTTGTTAAAAGTTAAGGATAGTTGAGATCAACCACATTACTGTGGCTCTGTGAGTCACAGGTAAGCCAGACCTGGTAAGGATGGCAGATTTCCTCCCCAAAGGGGCTTTAGTGAACCAGATGAATCGTTAAGACGATAGTTACTCGCTATTCCAGATTTAAAGAACAAAGAAAATTACGGCACAGGAATAGGCCCTTCGGCCCTCCAAGCCTGCACCGATCATGCTGCCCAGTGGAACTAAAACCCCCTCCTCTTCCGGAGATTCATTCCCATCCTATTCACGTATTTGTCAAGACACCCTTTAAAAGTCACTATTGTATCTGCTCCCACTGCCTCCCCCTACAGCGAGTTCCAGGCACCCACCACCTTCTGTGTAAAAAAAACTTGCCTCATACATCTCCTTTAAACCTTGCCCCTCACACCTTAAACCTGTGCCCCCTAGTAATCGGCTCTTCAACCCTGGGAAAAAGCTTTGACTATCCACTCTGCCCATGCCCCTCATAATCTGGTAGGCTTCCATCAAATCTCCCCTCAACCTCCCTCATTCCAGTGAGAGCAAACCGAGTTTCTCCAACCTCTCCTCATAACTAATGCTCTCCATACCAGGCAACATCCTGGTTATTCTTTTCTGTACCCTCTCCAAAGGCTCCACATCCTTCTGGCGATGTGAACTAAATTGCAAATTAAACTGCAAGTTTCACCAGCTGCCTTCGTGCGAATTGAACCTGTGTCCCCAGAGCATTAACCTAGGCTTCTGGATTTACTCCTCTTGCTACATACCATTATGCCACCGTCTCCTGTGAAGGAGTGGGGGGGGGGGGAGCCAAGGGGTTTTCTAAGTTGGCCCAAGGTGAGAGTCCTTCATTTGCTCCCCCCCCCCACCCCCGTTGCCCCTTCCCCCACCGCCCCACCTTTCGAAAGGTGGACCCACATGACTTGAAGCAAGTAAGTCCGCTCCTGTCTTATTTTTGGGTTGAGTTGTCCTTGGCCAGCTTTCCATCACGTCGATTCTCTTTGAGTAGCTGAGCTCCAGTTTTGGAAGTTAAGGCGAGGGAGAGGGGTGGAGGGTGGGGGGGGTGGGGGGGAGCGGGGACGGGGAGGGGTGTTGGTTACCGGCAATCGACCAATAACGTGACTGGACTGCTGTGGGTGTGTCAAAATTGGCACAGCACCTCGAGATTGTGTCAGCTTCTGGCACAGGGCACGTTAGTATAGACAGGGAGTGCCAGCCTTATTTACTCACGATTCATCTCCGTTCCGAAAGATTTGAAAAGAGCAGATACCAAGTTTATGAAATATGTGTGAGAGAGAGAGAAAGGGAGAGGGCATACACTTCGTAAATAGAGAAAAATAGCAATGCTTTTACACTAGGGGAAATGGTAACATATTTGTCTTTTGGACAATAGATATTGGGGGGTGAGACTGTACACATTCTGCTCCGAGAATGCAGAGATTACAGGATTCATTGTTTTAAAGGGAACAGAGTGTTTGGAACACTGAAAACTGAATGTTAAAGCAACTATATAAGGACAGTGCTTGGTCACAATGTTGCTGCTTGGATAATGTATCCACATAAAAGTTTACTGTTTAACAGACATGACATCTGTGGAAAGTAGTGAAAGAGGGTATTTTTTTTTAACAAAAGGAGCCCTGTTCAGAGCGCAAGACACTTTTTAAATTGTACGTGTGTGAAATGACGGTGTGGTGCTAACAATACGAAGGTGGGCTTGTGGCGCAGTGGATAATGTGCCTGCCTCTAACCAGTAACTCCGGGTTAAACCCCACTCCTTCTAACTCTTAACTGCAATTTCCAGCTGTTCAGTATTTGGAAAACTGCAACCATCACCTTTGACCCCAGGCACATTTTCCACACTCTCTCTCCACCAATATCCTCTTTGGTCTCCGTGTCCTGCTGAACCAGACAGTTTGTAACCTCAGCATCGAATGTGACTCTAAGCTTCCCAATTCTAATTTCCAATCCATCACAAAGATCACCCAACTCCATCCACCTCAGTATCATTGTTCATTACATTCTGCCTGCGCCTGATCCATCCTAGCCCACTGACTGCCCTTCCCCCTCACCCCACCTCCCACTTTCACAGTCTACACCTGGCAGTCATGGCCCTTAGCTCCTTGGACATTGTTTTCTCATACCCATCTAACCGCTTTGTTTCACCAACTCTCTCCCTCCCTCCTTAAATCAATTATTTTAATAATGTTAATACATGGGTGGTAACTAAAATGAGTTCCATTTAGTGCGTTCCTATTTAAGATGTTAGTACAGAACACACACACACACACACATGCACGCACGCACACACACACTCGCACACACCTACGTGCATACACAAACATACACATATACACACACACATATGCACACACGCACACGCACATAGTCACACACACACACACACTCTCACATATGCGCGCACGCACACACGCACACACACACACACACACACACACATACTCTCTCTCACACGCACACACACAGTGCTGTGAACCAGGTCTCGCACATTGGCAGAACACCAGTAGAGATCCACGTCAGATGGTGTATGACGCAGAGAAGAACTTGCGCTTGGTGGCATTCGCAGGCAACCACTTGTCCTCAGCCTTCTAGGTTGCAGAGGTCACGCATCTAGGAGATACAATCAAAGGAATCTCTTAGCAACAATATTTTCTTCCCTGGCTCAGGACTCATGGGATGGTACGGTGACGGAATGTTAGCACTGCTGCCTCACAGTGCCAGAGATCGGGTTTCGATTCCCAGCTTGGTTCACCGTCTGTGCGGATTCTGCACGTTCCCCCAGTGTTTGCATGGGTTTCGTCCAGGTGGTCCAGTTTTCTCCTGCAGTCCAAAAGGCGTGCTGGTTAGGTGCATTGGCCATGCTAAGTTCTCCCTCAGTGTACGTGAACAAGTGCAGGAGCGACTAGGGGATTTTCGCAGTAACTTTATTGCAGTGTTAATGTAAACCTACTTGAGACACAAATAAATAAACTTAAAACTCATTTTATTACTTACACTTAGACAAAATATTCCAAAAGCTTAGCCATCTGACAGAAATACATGGAGGAAGCTGTGTTATATTAACCTGTCACAAACACAATATTATCAGCAGCTTTGTTGCAAAACTAATTACCCCCCCTCCTTCTTTGCACACAGAACAATCAAAAGCTCTTTTTTCAAAACATTAACTAGTTTTATGGTGGAGGCAAAAGACCTGGGATTCCCACCCAGTGTCAGTGCCAAGCAGAAGTTTAACAGTTCAATACTATGCAAAGGTTCCTCTAGTCTGGTCCGCCTTGGACAAGTACCACCTCCTGCGCCAATGAGCCAACTTTACTTTCCACTCCAGGTTCTCTTGATCTCTCTGAGGCTGTTTTCAAAACACTACAGAATGCTGCTATGTTTGTGCTCAATGCCATGAGGGTGGTATGTCTTGTTATGAAATCAGGAGCATTAGTCAATCTAGACACTGCCAGTGGCATGAGTGATTATCAAAGCAAAATATTGTGGATGTTGGAAGTGCAGGAAGAATTGGAAATTCCCAACATTCTCGGCAACAGCTGGAGAGCAAAAATCAGAGTTCAGGGGGATGCAATCTTACCAAAAAAATTCAAAGTGCCAAACAAACATGAAAAAGGGAGAGCATCGCGCCCATTTTTTTGGCAAGCTCTCAGTCACTTAGTGCAAAAGATGAAGCAAAGTGTGATTCGTGCCAGTAGGGTGAGTTTATTCTCACCAGAAAGCCGGCTACTGACAGCTAAAGGGCATCATTTTGCATGCGCCTTGATTTCTCAATTTTCTGTGTACAAGTCTACATAGTACACTGAGAGATTGGTCACTCCCCCCACCCCCTGATATTACCTTTCTGCACCCCACCCCCCCCCACCCCAACACACACACACAGATATCAACCCCCAATTCCTAACACTCCACCACATCTCCGGACAGAGCCGCACGCTACACTCTATCACTGACCTCCCCGGCCCATCACTAGCCTGAAACCCACCCCTAGTCAATTGCTGGTCTGATTACCCCCTTGCTTCGAGAGTTGCCTAGTGCTTCATGTCCGTTAGTGTACGCTTAATCTGGACCAATTGACGGGCAACGCGTCAGCTCAGTGACTATCACTGTCTGCTGTACAGTTACAGGGACCTGGGTCGGATCTCCGGCTTGGATCAATGTCTGTGGGAGTTTGCACATTCTCCCTGTGCTTGCGTGGGTTTTCTCCGGGTGGTCCGGTTTCCTCCCACATCCCAAAAACGTGCTTTTTAGGCTGATTGGTGTCAATAAATTGTCCCTGAATTGGATCTCCCTTAATCTGGTGTACATATAATTCCCTAAATTTGCACCCTCTTTATTGTGGAGTCCACTAGAGGCAGACAAAAACGTCGACGATCGATGAAAGACTTGAATAAGGCACTCACTGAGTGTTAAAACGGGCGGTGCGGGCTTAGAGGGCCAAAGGGCCTGTTTCCTGTGCTGTGCTGTTCTTTGTTCTTTGACTGATGACTGGCCTGATAGTGCCCTAGCCAATTGCCACCCTGATACCCCCCTGGCTGATCACCAACCCAGCTGATCCCCGATTGCAGAGTGTGCAGTTCCCCCCCCACCCGTCTTCACCGTTTGGCACTGTCCGGTGCCTATTGGGCAGTGCCAGCAGTGCCAGGGTGCCAGGCTGGCACTGAGATGGCCCCCAAGCTTGGGGCACTGCCATCCGGAGTGGCCTCAATGGCCTCTGGTCCACTGGCAAGGCCATCACATCTTGTCACTGCTGCTGGGGGGCCTAAGTGATCCTTGCCAATGAGGACCTGCACCGGGAAGGCAGTTTATGCACACAAACCTGGGCGATTGCCTCCCGGGCTCACTAATGATATTTAAATTCAAATTTAAATATTATAATCAGCTTCCTGCCCGGGCTGATGATGCCGGCTTCATAGTGCTGGGAGTATCACGTGAAACACAAAGCCTGTGTTTTGCCTCCCTCTCCATCTTACCGGCTCGCCACACCAGTGGGATAAGCCGTAGGATCACCCCCAGCATTTCTGAGGAAATGACTTGAAAACATTAACCCTGCTTCTCTCTCTCTCTGTCTCCACAGATTCTGTCAGACCTGCTAAGCACTTCCTGGTCTTATTATAGCACAACTGGTTCATGAGCATTCCCCAGAGAGCCCACCCATTAACCACTTAGCCTGTGTTTCTGATTCATGTTGAACTTTGCAGTCCCAGAGTGGGGGCTGACCTTGCGGGAGAGGGGGAGGGGGAGGGGAAGGTGGGCCAGTCAGAGGTCAGATTTTAAATACAATGTCATTCAGTTCCTCAATGTGCACATGAAGCCTGGCCCTCTTTATAGGGGGCAATTTGGAACTCTTCCAACTATAATATGTGATTGGAATTCCAAACAAAAGACGAATACTCTATCAGATGGCCAAGTGCAAAAGTTTGATGGACGGCACAGTGGCACTGTGGTTAGCACTGCTGCCTCGCAGTGCCAGGATCCTGGGGTTTCATTCCTGGCTTGGGTCCCTGTCTGTGCGGAGTCTGCACGTTCTCCCCGTGTCTGCGTGGGTTTCCTCCGGGTGCTCTGGCTTTCTCCCACAGTCCGAAAGATGTGCTGGTTAGGTGGATTGGCCATGCTAAAGTTAAGATTATTTATTAGTTACAAGTAGGCTTACATTTACACTGCAATGATGTTACTGTGAAAATCCCCTAGTCACCACACTCCAGCGCCTGTTTGGGTACACTGAGGGAGAATTTAGCATGGACATTGCACTTAATCAGGACATCTTTCGGACTGTGGGAGGAAACCGGAGCACCCGGAGGAAACCGACACAGATACAGGGAGAATGCAGGCAGTCACCCACGCCGGGTTTGAACCCGGTCCCTGGCCCTATGAGGCAGCGGTGTTAACCACTGTGCCACCAGTATTTCCCTGTAGGCCTTTCTGCACAGATGTTCTATCATGAATGCTGTCTGCTCGCTCTGACTGTGGCCTCTGGGTACCATGACCAATTACACGTCCTTAATCCAGTCTTGGACCACTGGCCTGTTGGATGTCTCTGGTTTTTGCCCGAAACTGCCCAGTTCCTAAAGTTGAAGGTAGAATATCCGACCAAGGTTCTGTGTCCATCCTTTGCTGAGTCAAGGGAGTGACCAGGGGAGCCCCTGCCAGGTTTTAGCCTGAAGGTTCTCCACAGATCCCTGAGCCTCACACAATGCTGGAGCAGTTCAGTCGCCTCTCGCAGATATTGCCAGCTTCAACTCTTCCACCTTCAGCCCCATCTGATCCATCATGACCTGTTGTCTATGGAATCCCACATCAGACACCAAGAAGTAACAGGAGATTCAAGCACATGGAGCTTAAAAATTTAAGGTTTCTTTATTCCGCTGGCATCAAAACTTTATAAACTTTCAAGGGGAAGTATAACTCCAAGAGACAAAAAAAAATTACAGAGAATATTCACCACCGTTGCTCCAGATCCCTGTTTTATTTGAAGTCTCTGCTCCTCGGTGCGGCCCTCACCATGCTTGTCCTGCTGCCCAGGTCTTGGCCGATGGCCTGCTCCGTCTCTCTGCCCAAGACCTCCGGGACCTCCTTCTACTTCACCATACCCTCTGACTCAGGCCCCACTTCCAGCTGTCTTCAGTCCTCTGTCCAGCTCCTTCAGGATGTCAGCTCCTGTTCCAAGGGGTGTCCCCAGTCCAAAGGAATCCCCCTGCCTGGGTACTCCTGATAGGGCCCAGCCTCCAGCCCCACTCCGAAGTCGGGAAGCTGAGGGCACACTCACCTTTCCCGCTATATTTGTGAAAACCAGTGTAATACCAGTCCATCTATTTCCCAATGTGTGCATTAACTTAAGATTACCTCCATTTTTTGTGGGTATTTCAGAAGACATGTTCCCCTAAAGACCTCTCCTATACCGTATCCTGTGGGATTAACATTCCCACTGCCTATTCCTCTTCCCTGTCATTTCGTCTCCTCGCTTTGCATTTAGCCAGTGGCATTTTTCAGTCAGTCCCAGGCGTAATTAGTTTAATAGTTTATTTAGCATGTTTAAACTCGCTATCTGCACGAAAGGTCATGTTAAGTCTACACCATGCAGAGAAAGACACTTAGACAAGGAGCACAAAGCAGGTGTGGCTGGGCTGCACTGCTGAGAATGTCCTTTCGGAGCATCGCAAAGTAATATCATGTCAGATATTATTGTGATCTTAACTCCACTTTGCTGTCCGCCGCACATCCCCATCCTGCCTCCCACCCACATGTACCCTTGATTCCTTGTGGATCAAAAATCTGTCATAACTCAGTCTTGACTATATTTAATGAACCAGCCTCCACCGCTGTCTGGGGTAGTGAGTTAGAGAACGACCTTCCGAAGTGAAATGTCCTCTTCGTCTCCGTTTTAAATAGGAAACTGCTTACGTTGAAACTGTGCCCCTTGTTCTAGATTCCCCCACAAAGGATAACATCCTCTCAGGATCTATCCTGTCAAAAGGTAACATATTGACCATGGTAACATATCCGTATGGATAGAAGATTGGTTAGGAGCAGGAAATAGAGAGTAGGGATAAATGGGTCATTTTCAGGCTGGCATGATGTGATGAGGGGAGTGCCACAGGGATCAGTGCCAAAGACTTAATTATTCACAAGTTATGCCAATGACTTTAGGGCGGCGCAGTGGTTGGCACTGCAGCCTCACAGCGCCAGGGACCTGGGTTCGATTCTGGCCTTGGATGATTCTATGTGGAGTTTGCATATTCTCGCTGCGTCTGTGTGAGTTTCCCCCAGTGCTCCAGTTTCCTCCCACAGTCCAGAGGTGTGCAGGTTAGATAGATTGGCCATGCTTAATTGCCCCTTAGTGCCCCAGAGTGTGTAGGTTGGGTGGATTGTAAATGCATGGGATTACAGGGAATGGGAGGGGGAGGTTGCTCTTTCAGAGAGTCGGTGCAGACTCGATGGGCCGAATGACCTCCCTCTGCACTGGAACGGATTCTATGGTTCTATGGACTTGGATGAAGGGATTGAATATATGTTCTTATATATTTATATATGTATATAAATTTGCTGATGATACAAAGATCAGTAAGAGTGTAAGTTGTGAAGAGGATGTAGGGGTCAGAATTTTATGATGCTTGGGTGGCACATACCTGACCCGGAAGCTCATGAAATCATGTGAATGAATGTCGAGTGTGCATACTGATTTCATATCATACTGGCACAATATTCTGGTCTGTGGGTGTGTGCAAGGGTTAGAAATGTGACAATCAAACAGGCAGTTTAGCCCATTAAGGGGCAATTTCACCTGGCCCATCTGCTTCTCGAGTTGGCGGGCAGGCTGATTGGCCAGGTAGCCTTAATGTTATAGCTGCGGCCTCGATCCAGGACTGGATAAACTGTCTGGGTTGGTCTCAAATCTAACACATTGTCTGGGACTGAGGCTTGTGAATGTGCTGCCAAGACACGCACTGCATGATCCTCCCAGCTCCCAGGTCACTCAGCACAAATGTTTGCTTGCTGCGATCATGTTGTTTATATGTAATGTGATCCAAGGCCTGCCACAGTTCTGCTGAGAAGCAGCGTACAGTCCAGTTACCACCGGATTGGAAGAGTAGGAAAGGAAACAGTATAGCTGGGGGGGCTCCTTACGGCTGGTCCCTGCCTCCACTCCACACCCACCCTACCCACCCACCCCCCTGCCCTCCCTAGTACAGGGGCAAGCTCTTCTCCACTGGTTACCTTGACCCTACTTCCATTTAACAGCCGTCAGTCAAATGGTCAGCCACTCTCTGGAGCCAGAGGCTCCGCTGGGCGCGATGGCCACTGTTGAGATGGATCTAATCCCGGCTTCAATCCTCAGTGCAGCCAGGTACACAAATAAGTGTGCCAGGGTCAGACTGGCTGGGCCCAGTTAGGGTGGTGGGAGGGTTAGTATGGGTAGGTGGGGCCAAGGAAGAGTAACACGGTAGGGGGAGTAGCTTGGAGAGGGGCCACTCCAATGGCTGCCATCAATCCAAGCATTGAATGATGCTGGGCTTCACATTTGGTGCTGCCCTCTGTGCCCCCCATGGGTTAAATCCCAGACGGGACAGGAAGAGGCCTTTAAGTGGTCATTCATGGGTCATTTAGAACCATTGAGTTCCTACAGCGCAGAAGGAGGTCTTTTGGCCCATCGAGTCCGCACCGACAACAATCCCACCCAGGCCCTATCCCCATAACCACACATATTTACCCTGCTCAACCCCCTGACATGAAGAGGCAATTTATCATGGCCAGTCAACCTAACCTGCACATCTTTGGGCTGTGGGAGAAACCGGAGCACCCAGAGGAAACCCACACAGACACAGGGAGAACGTGCAAACTCCATGCAGCCAGTGACCTGAGGCCGATGTGAGATAGCAGTGCTAACAGCTATGTCACCATACTGCCCTGGCCTCAACTGGCATTCAGGTAGTGTCACCCCCCACCCCCCTCCCTGCCCTGAACCTAACCCAGGTGAAATTGCAGCAGCATCGAGTAGTTTGGTACCCAGAAAATCTGCCCCCCACCCTAATCCCCCTCCTCATCTGCCAACTCAACCCCAGTCACTGAGTTATTGAGGTTGGGTAGATGCCATCCTTAACTTTGAGAAGCTGAAAGCTTGTAAGAGCAAAGGGAAACTAAGGATGCTAATCTCCACCGCCCTTTGTAGCCCCTTTGCCAATGATTCATAGAATCATACAATGCGGAAGAGGCCATTTGGCCCACCAAGTCTGAATCAACATATTAGAAACACCTAAACCTGTTGACAATTCATACCATCCACCACCTTTTACCCTTAATCCCCTCCATGTCAACTGACTTAGTATCTTTTGACAGTTCCTTGACAGCTTCAGCAGTTCTAATGAATTTATGCACATTTTTACCTTTAATGATCCCAAAGGATATCATACCTCTCCCAAAGTTGCCTCAGGACTATATCCAAAGTGATAGTTTACCTCCTAAAGATTAACCTAAAGGCTATCTAAACGAGCCACCAATTTCAGATCCCCTCTTACCTGACCTAATCTGCACACTCCAGGTTTCGCACTCCTCGTCTACCAAGTCCTTCAGTGAAGGATGCAATGATGGTTTAACTGGCCAGCTTCCCCTGTAACCCACACATAGGTGAACTTCAGCCCGACTCCTAGCCCACTCCCAAGAAGATAGGGAACGCCATGTTCGAGTTGGGATTTAGAATGACTGGTCACTGCAGCGAAAACCTGCACCAGAATCTCTAATTTGGAGGGATGAAGAAGGGGTTAATATATCACAGTCTATTTAATCTTGTGGTTGGATTAGTTCAGTAAATGTGTTCTAACTGCGTAGATGAAACCTTCTCCAAACCTGTGCACACTCCAGTTACCATATCCAGTATAAGTAGCAATAAATGGCACATCTTCAGACAGAACAGGAGTCCCCTTTTCACCTCCAAAAATATAATCCAGCTGAGATTGGATTGCATTGTCTGCACGAATCCCTTTTTGGAATGTAACATTTACAAGAGATTTAAACTGGAGTTTTAAACACCTTTTTATCTCCCATGTGACCTGAGTATAGAACAGGGACTCTTTGTGTGTGGCTGCGGGGCTGATAGCTACCCCCCCAGTCTGACATGTGACCTCCTTGAAGCCACTGACACTTCAAGGGAAATCAGGTAACCAGGAGATCAAAGGCTTTTGATGTCAGTCCTTAGATCGGCAGCCAAATGTATTGTGTGCTACTTTCAATGCAGGTTTGCCAGTGCTCTGGCAGGGCTGTAATTAAGGAGCCTCTATCCCCACTCGCATTTCTTTCTCTTTGCATTTGAGCAAATGTCTTGAGCTTAACCAACACAGCTCACGTGGTGAGCTTGTTAAGTGGATGTTTGTAGCCAGGAGCCTGTATCTTATTACCTTGCAAAGAGCAAACTGCTGGAGGGAGTTGAAGGGAGATTGGTTTTCTCCTCTCACCCAGAAAATTTTGTTACGACCTGATGCAGGAAGAATTTGGCAGCTATCAGCCCTGAAGCCACACAAAGAGCCCCTGTGACGACGCCGTCTCCCATCCTTTTATATATATTTCTACCGCAGCAATCCTTTGGCCCACCACTTTGGTACCAATGTAAATCTTCACATTATTAATAGTATGGGTTTCGCTCTTTACTTGTAATGGAGTTCTGTTCGTTGTTGCCAGAAACCGATGGGATTTCATTAGTGCAAAGCATTTTATTTCAAAATTCTATTTTTCATCCAAAAACTATCAGTCATGATGTGTTGAAAAGACCAACAATGAAAATTCTATCACCATACAGTTCCACATCTGGCTAGAATAACTAGGTCAAAATGTGTTTATTTATTAGAGTCACAAGTAGGCTTACATTAACACTGCAATGAAGTTACTGTGAAAATCCCCCATTCCCCACACTCTGGCGCCTGTTCAGCTACACTGAGGGAGAATTTAGCATGGCCAATGCACCAAACCAGCACATCCTTCAGACTGTGGGAGGAAACCAGAGAACCCGGAGGGAACCCACACAGACATGAGGAGAACATGCAGACTCCGCACAGTGACCCAATCCGGGAATCAAACCCAAGTCCCTGGAGCTGTGAGGCAGCAGTGCTAACCATTCTGTGATATTCTAAAGATTATACTTGAAGCAATCTAACCTGAATTGGGGGGTTTGAACAACAAAGAACAAAGAACATCACAGCACGGGAAACAGGCCCTTCGGCCCAACGAGCCCGCGCCGCCGTCCTACTATCTCAGTGACCTATTCATGATTTTAGTCTACGCCTAATGTGCGAGGATCAGGGAAGTCCAATTTAGGGACAATTTAGTACCCAATCAATCAGCCTAAAAGCACATCTTTGGGGGATGTGGGAGGAAACCGGAGCACCCGGAGGAAACCCACGCAACCACGGGGAGAACGTGCAAACTCCCACAGACACAGGCCCAAATCCATGTGTCCGCACAGCAACAGAGATAGTCTCTGAACTGTCATGTTGCCCTCGAGATGGTCCAGTTTAAGCACACTAACGACATGAAGCAATAGGCAACTCCCGAAGCAACATCCAAGAGCAGCCCACTACAACCTGCCGCCTGCATGCCTCTTGCTGGACTTAAATGCCTGTGGAAATGGTTTGGAAATCCATGAGTTAAGAGGTTAATGAGGGGCAGCTAGATTTGATTCCCAGGGTCAAGGACTGACCAGGATAGAAGAGGGAAAGAGAGCCAGAATCTTTTGGCTTTACTTGCCCAGGATTGGGCAACAATCCTACCCAGGATCTGCTCCAAAGACATTGGTGGCTAATCCCAGATGATAAGCATTGCACCTATTTTGGCAAAAGCAATAAGACCATAAGCTGTAGGGGTAGGAGACCATTTGGTCCATCAAGTCCACTCCACCATTCAATGAGATCATGAGTGTTCTGATGTGATAATCCTCAACTCCACTTTCCCACCTTATCCCCATAACCTTTGATTCCCTTACTGATGAAAAATGTGTCTATCTCAGCTTTGAACAAGACCCAGTCTCCACAGCACTCTGCAGTAAAGAATTCCACAGATTCACTTCCCTCTGAGAGAAGAAATTCCTCCTCACCTCTGTCTTAAATGGGCAAACACTTACTCTGAGGTTATTGCATCGGGTCTTAGAGTTTCCCACAAGGGGAAATAACCTCTCAGCGTCTACCCTGTCAACCCCCCTGAGAACCCTATGTGTCTCAATAAAGTCACCTTTCATTCTTCTCAACTCCAATGAGTACAGGACCAAACCGCTCAACCTCTCCTTATAAAAGTAAATCCCTCCGTATTCAGGATCAACCTAATGAACTGTCTCATAACTGCCTGTAATGCAAATATATCTTTCCCATGCTAAGGGGACCAAAACTGTTTACAGTATTCCAGGCATGGTCTAACTAGTATAATTTTAGTGAGACTTCCCTATTTTTAACATAACATTGTGATATTTCTTATTGTGTCCACCCCAGTCCAACACCGGCTTCTCCACATCATGAAGGAACCCGGGTGTTCTAGTACACCAGTCACTTAAACCAATCATGCAGTTAATTAGGCAAATTGTATGTTGGCCTTCATTGCAAGATGACTTGAGTACAGCAGCAAGGGTGTCTTACTGCAGCTGACAGGGCCACATCTGGAACATTGTGAGCAGTTTTGGTCTCCTTATCTAAGAAAGGATATACTTGCCATAGAGGGAAGGTGGAGAAGGTTCACCAGACTGTATTCCTGGGATGGCAGGATTGTCATTTGAGGAGAGATTGGAGTTTAGAAGAATGAGAGGGGATCTCATTGACAGGGCTGGATAGACTGGATGCAGGGATGTTGTTCCCTCTGGCTGGGGAATGGGGGGACTAGAACAAGGGGTCACAGTCTCAGGATACGGGGAAGGCCACTTAGGACTGAGATGAGGAATTTCTTCACTCAGACAGTGGTGAACCTGTGGAAGTCTCTACCACAGAAGGCTGTGGACGTCAAATCACTGAATATATTTAAGAAGGAAATAGATAGATTTCTAGACTCTGTAGGTGCCAAGTGTATGGGGGAGTGCTGGAGTGAGATAGACGTTCAGCTATGATCATACAGAATGGTGGAGCAGGCTCAAAGGGCCAAATGGCCGACTGCTGCTTCTATTTTCTTTGTTCCTATGTTTAAATCCAGGAGGTTGTCACCTGGATTTTGAGTAATATACTATGCAAAGCCAAAACATACAGGTGGAACCGGTTATACAGCATGTTTCTAAGTTTAACTGTTCCTCTCCCATTTGTGTAACTGGCAAAACTTACAGCACTGCGTCAAAACGACTGGATCCAAAGATTTGAATTGCAATGCAATGCTCCTGCTCTTATTCTCTGTGTTTCTGTGATATGGAGTCATAGAGGTTTACAGCATGGAAACAGGCCCTTCAGCCCAACTTGTCCATGCCGCCCAGTTTTTCCCATTAAGCTAGTTCCAATTGCCCGCATTTGGCCCATATCCCTCTATACCCATCTTATCCATGTAACTACCTAAATGTTTTTTAAAAGACAAAATTGTACCCATCTCTACTACTATCTCTGGCAGCTTGTTCCAGACACTCACCACCCTCTGTGTGAGAAAATTGCCCCTCTGAACACTTTTGTATCTCCCTCCTCTCATCTTAAACCTGTGCCATCTAGTTTTAGACTCCCCTACCTTTGGAAAAAGATATTGACTATGTAGCTGACCTATGCCTCTCATTATTTTATAGACCTCTAAAAGATCACCCCTAAGCTTCCTACGCTGCAGGGAAAAAAGGTCCTAGTCCATCCAGCCTCTCCTTATAACTCAAACCATCAAGTCCTGGTAGCATCCTTGTAAATCTTTTCTGTACTCTTTCTAGCTTAATAATATCCTTTCCATAATTGGGTGACCAGAATTGCACACAGTATTCCAAGTGTGGCCTACACAATGTCTTGTACAACTGCAACAAGACATCCCAACTCCTGTATTCAATGTTCTGACCAATGAAACCAAGCATGCCGAATGCCTTCTTCAACGTTCTATCCATCTGTGACTCCACTTTCAAGGAGCTACGAACACGTACCCCTAGATCTCTTTGTTCTATAACCCTCCCCAACACCCTACCATTAACTGAGTAAGTCCTGCCCTGGTTTGATCGACCAAAATGTATCTGTTTTACTCAGCCATCTTTGTTATAATTTCTGAAGTGCCTTTTTTAACTGTCTGCTGACCGTATCTGTGTTTCACTCAACAGATTTGTGCAGTCTGCTTGGAGGAATTCAAGCCAAAGGACGAGCTTGGGATTTGTCCATGTAAACATGCCTTTCACAGAAAGTGAGTACACTGGGGATTGCGCAGCAAGCTGGGCTGGTTTCCTGGATATTGTGATCAAATCTAGTGATTCCAAGAAAGTACTGTTTCTGGCAGCTGAAATGTTGGCATGTATTTCTCTGGGGATTAAAAATTGATGCCCCTGTGCACATCCCTGGTTTGCATCACAGTCTCAGAATAAGGGGCCAGCCATCTAGGACTGAAATGAGGTGAAATTTCTTCACTCCAAGATCTTTGGAAATTCCCTACCCTGGAGAGCTGTGGGAGCTCCGTCATTGACTGTATTCAAGTCAGAGGTTAATGACTGTCTGGATGTGTAGTGAATTTGGAGCTCTGGGGATGGTGCAGGAAGGTGAAGCTGAGGTCAAAGATCGGCCCAACTCCACTTTCAAGTTTGCTGACGACACCACAGTAGTGGGTCGGATCTCAAACAATAATGAGACAGAGTACAGGAAAGAGATAGAGAATCTGGTGAACTGGTACAGCGACAATAATCTCTCCTTCAATGTCAGCAAAATGAAAGAGATAGTCATTGACTTCAGGAAGCGTAGTGGAGAACATGCCCCTGTCTACCTCAACGGGGACAAAGTAGAAATGGTGAAAGCTTTTGCTTTTAGGTACCCAGATCACCAACTTGTCCTGGTCCCTCCACAGTGACACTATAGTTATGAAAGGCCACCAATGCCTCTTCTTTCTCAGAAGACTAAGGAAATTTGGCATATCCACTACGACTCTCACCAATTTTTACAGATGAACTGTAGAAAGCATTCTTTTTGGTTGTATCACAGCTTGGTGTGGCTCCTGCTCTGCCCAAGACCACAAAAAACTATATAAGGTTGTGAATGTAGCCCAGTCCATCAGTCAAACCAGCCTCCCATCCATTGACTCCGTCTATACTTCCCACTGTCTTGGGAGAATAGCCAACATAGTCAAGGACCCCACGCACTCCAGGCATGGGATGGCTTTTTCTGGCTATGCTCGCCCTGAAACCAGAAAATCCCAACTGGTGACTTGAGCATGAGTTGGAGGTCAGTTCAGTCGAGTGAGAATTGAATTATTATCTGAAAAGGAAGAATGTGCAGAGCTACAGGGAGCAGATGGGGAGTGACACTAGGCGAATTGCTCATTTCGAGGGCCAGCACAGACACAACAGGCCAAAGTGCCTGCTTCAGCAATGAAACAATTCTGTGATATTGCTGATTTGATTTGAATTTTTATTGTCACATGTATTAGTATACAGTGAAAAGTATTGTTGCTTGCACGCTATACAGACAAAGCATACCATTCATAGAGAAGTAAAGGACAGGGTGCAGAATGCAGTGTTACAGTCATAGCTAGTGTGTAGCAAAAGATCAACTTAATATAAGATAGGTCCATTCAAAAGTCTGACAGCAGCAGGGAAGAAGCTGTTCTTGAATCAGTTGGTACGTGACCTCAGACTTTTGTATCTTTTTCCCGAAGGAAGAAGATAGAAGAGAGAATGTCTGGGGTGCGTGGGGTCCTTAATTATACTAGCTACTTTTCCGAGGCAGTGGGAACGGAGTCAATGGATGGGAGGCTGGTTTGCATGATCGACTGGGCTTGGTTGACAACCCTTTGTAGTTTCTTGAGATCTTGGGCAGAGCAGGAGCCATACCAAACTGTGATACAACCAAAAAGAATGCTTTCAATGGTGCATTTTTTGATGAGAGTCATAGCGGACATACCAAATTTCCTTCACGCTGTATGAGATTGTTGGGACAGAGTAAGAGGGAACTTTCTTTATATCCAACCATGTGAAATTGCAATAAGGTAATGGGAAAATGTTGCATTTCACATGACTGATGTCTCTTGATGCTTTTGTGAGCATAAGTCATGCCAACGAAATAGAGACCAGTGTACTGACCAGCGAATCTCCTCTTGTCTCTGTTTCCAGGTGTCTGATCAAATGGCTGGAAGTGAGGAAGGTTTGTCCACTCTGCAACACACCTGTCCTCCAAAATAACCCAGAAGAGCAGGGAGCCATGAGTGGGACGGACAACTTAGTGTAGCACAACTCAATTTCAACTCAAAATGAGCGGAGTTTCTTTTTTGTATGATAGTATTTTTGTTTATTTTTTTTTGTTTCACTTTTCTCGTGTGTGTAATGGAGCTGATCCACAAGATGGTGAACCTGCTGACCCGTACCCGAGTGCATTGGTAATGCCCGACTCTGAAGGGTGGTCAATCCCATGGCGTACCGCCGAATTGCCGGACCGGAGAGTCTCCAATGCCAAAGCACTTCTGTGTCGCTGGATCTACTAGGGTTTGCTGCTGGACCTGCCACTACCATACAGCGGTCAAGCTAACTCACGTTATAAGCCAAGGAGCACTTCGCAATCACTCATTCTCCTCTCCATCCCCAACTTCGAACTGGCCCAGCCACAGAACAATCAGAATGGGAAGTGTGCGCCGTATGAGATTTTCTTCTTAAAATTCCGTCAAGTTGAATGCTCGGGTGGCGAAAAGGACTCTGCTACTCGAAGGGATAAGAAGGCAAAGGGACTTGGGCCTCTTCAAGGCGGTAGCTTTAACGGTGCTCATAACACTATGCAAAGCAGCCAACCCCGAGATAAGGACTTTGCGAAGAATCCGCCTTAAAGCCGAGATGCGGAATGCGTGTGTCCAAAGCTCTCACTCCGACTTCTGATTCAGGTCTGAGGTTCTAACCTCAGAGCTGATCTCAGACTGATCCTCTCCCCACACTGCATTCCTCAGCCAGCACATCCTGGGATTAAAACAAGGAGAAACCTACATCTGCTAAATTTTTGATGATGAAACAGTCTTTGTGGGGGAGGGGGTTGAAAAGGTAGGTTAAGCTCTGCAGACAACACTACACGTTTGGCCGTGGGAATGAGAAAGATCTGAGAATGGTGTGGGGAGTGGATTGGGGAGGGGGGGGCAACCGCTTAGTTGCTGGATATTTTTCACTTTTTTAAAAAAACAGAATTGTTATTAAATTGTTTGTGTAAAGGCTAATTGTCACAGACTTTTCAAACGTTTCGAGTCTTTGGAAGCTCCTTCTGGGGCTGCAGTAGCGCGGCTTATTCAATCAAAGGCTCCTTATGCAGGGAGATGAACCACCACGGTGTTAACTGGTGACTGGCAGTTTAAACAAACCACAGTTCATGGCGTCTCCAGTCCATCGCCTCGCTTCAAGCAGGTGGTGTTAAGTGTATTGACAATGAGATCCTCAGCACACAAAGAAATAACTTAATGTTAGGCATTATTTATGTTTTTTTTAAATGAAACAACAACACAAAAGGAATATGAGGGAGGGTGAAAGAATTGCATGTTGACTGGAGGGTGTCTACAATAAAAACCACCTGCAGCATAGGATTAGCGTTGGAACCTCCTCCCCCCCCCCCCCCCCCCCACCTCCTGTCTTAGCAGGAGAGGTAGGGGACTGGGACTAAGGTGTACATAATGTGGCGGTGCCAGCGTTGGGGACTGGGGTAAGCACAGTAAGGAGTCTCACAACACCAGGTTAAAGTCCAACAGGTTTATCTGGTAGCACAAGCCACAAGCTTTTGGAGCACTGCCCCTTCTAAGGTGCATACCAGAGTCTTTGTGGACCTCTTCCACTCGAGATCTCCTGAAATCGTTCATTTAAAGACCAGTCCACTCCTTTGTTTTGTCTCTGTGCTGTCAGTCTTCCTGCACAATTATAACACCGCTCTCCGGAAAATGAGCAGCATTTAAACCAGCAACAAAGAAAGGCTGGAGCTCTCTGTCCTGTGGGTATTGGAACACTGCTGGTGCAACAGGAGCCTATAATTGAATGCACTTAGTTTGTTCGAGCTACACTTAGCTTTTGTCTGAAATGCTTTTTTTAAGCATGTCAGTGAAAAGTGTCTTGTTACAAGTGAGGAAGGTCTTGTTTTTCATTCCCCTTATTTTTGTTGAATCTCCCCTGCTCTAAGTCTGGTAATACACCATTGTCAATTCTCTATAACAGGACACTGTCTCTTCATCAGATTGCATTGTTACACGGGGGCTTTTTCTGTAGCTTCTGAGTCACTTTAGCAAGGGAGCTGAGCATTTTCAACTACCCTGGATACAGTGAACCGTAGAGTCTTACAGCTTAGCGGTTGCAGTTCGGCCCATCATGCCTGCCGTACCTCCTTGCATTGCCCACTTAGACCCACTCCTCCTTACACTCGTTTCTTCCCCATGGCAGTGCTGTTTTCACCCCTTCCAAGTACTTATTCACTTCTCTTTGTTGTAGAATCTCTAAGCTTTGACCAGTCAGGAGATATCAGCCTCTGATATTTTAATGAGAACAGCTATTTCAAACTCCAGGGATGCAGCAGATCTGCTGCTCAGTTGGACGTGCCCAATCCCAATTGCTGATAGCAAATAAAAGCTGCCAGATACGAGGAGGTGGGAGGATTGCGTCACTTTGGTCACCACCTGTAGTAGGTTGTCCATTTTCAATGCAAAACCAGAGTTTCCTTTTGTGAGATGTTAAATGATGGTGGTGGGTGAGGAGGGTGAAGAGGGAGGGTTACAACGCCTCCCAATATTACTCACCATGATTCAATAGAGTGTAAAATCACAACAAGTGTAAAATCCTGTTCATTGCTGGAGATTAGGATTGAATTGGAATCTATGTGGGGCAGTGGGAGAGCTGGTCAGAACCATAGACTCCCTACAGTGCAGGAAGAAGCCATTCGGCCTATTGAGTCTGCATCAACTCCCCAATAGAGCACCTTACCCAGGCCCACCCCAAGCCCTGTAATCTCATACATTTTACCATGATTAACCCATATAACCTACACATCTTTGGACACTAAGGGGCAATTTGACATGGTCAATCCAACTAACGAGCACATCTTTGGAACTGTGGGAGGAAACCAGAGCGCCCGGAGGAAACTCACGCAGATTCTACAGTCACCCAAGGCCAGAAATAGGTCCCTGGTGCTGTGAGACCACAGTGCTAACCACTGTGCCACTGAGTGTTAACCCTCTGACTGATTGGGCCTGAATCTTTGGATTTTCTAGCCATCATTGCTGAATAATGTTAATAAGATTCTAACCACATCCCCCTCCCCCTGCCCCCACCATATGTAGGCATCAAGTGAAGTCAAGATTGAACTGGACCACAGTGCTTTGCGAAGATAAATAACCCACTGACACTAATGGTCTGTAAAACCTGACACCCAGATATCACAGAGCAGGAATCATCCAGGCCATGAAACCTTGCTGAATGGTATACTTTAATCAACCATTTGTGACCCATCTTCACCCTCAGCCCTCGATAAACTTACTGCTCCTTGTGTTTCTGAACCTCCAATCTGAGCCTGCCAGACACAGCTTACTGGCCCTGCTGCTTTTCTGTCCAGCTCCCACTCCTTCTCTTCCCTTGCCCCGAGGTGAAGGAATGGTATCCAGGAGGTTGGCTGGCCCAGGATTCAATACAGAAACCAAGAAAAGCCCCATTCAATTGGACTTGCTGCTCCTTTCTTTGACACAGTTGTTGATTGTCAACTACTCAAGAGTAGGGAAGCTCACCCTTGAGGTGAGATTGGGCCTCCTGTTCTTCAGAACTTGAAGCAACAAATTGTTGGGATTGCCACCTCTGCAATAACCTCTGCGTTGCCTCAGATTCACTCAACGCCTTCAGGCTGGCTTTGTCTCAAGCAAGGAGACAAAGGGATACAGATTGGAGAATCATGTTTTTTTTTAATTGCTACTAAGCACTTTGCACCTTGGTGTACCACCACAGACCTTGGTCAAATGACTTTCTATCGGTTGAATTCCCAATCACAGTCAAGTCTTTCAACAGCAGAAGGTAGATGAGAGCCTTAGGAAGGGTAGACAACTTCCAGCAATTGAAAAGCTAATGGACAATCTCCTGCACATTGTTGACAAAGGCCAAGAAACTGTTGCTGCCTTAGGTGATGTTTGATGGAAGAGGGGAGAACAGGTAAAGAACTGTCCTGGTGAAAATGGCCTGAAATGAAGTGTGAAATGTTAATATAACCTACAACTGAAAGTGCACCTTGATGGGAGGTAGCCTGGTAAACCCTTTCTCTCATCTCCAATCAGCTTATGAGCAAATAGTTCCAAAGACAACCAATTGACCAAGTGGATTGTGCTGGGACCCAGTGAAAATTCCATTAATATACACAACATGCCAATAAATAGCACAATTTAATGCATATGAAGTGCTTTAGCAAGTGAAAGCTGCCTGTTTCTGAGCAATAAAAATAATAATCCATAGAAGTTGAATACTTACTGTTCATTTTTATTGTTTAACAATAAGCTCACTCTGCTGCTATGATTACTGTGTACAGTTCTGGTCACCCTATTATAGACAGGATATTATTAAACTAGAAAAAGTGCAGAAAAGATTTACTAGGATGCTACTGGGACTTGATGGTTTGAGTTATAAGGAGAGGCTGGATAGACTGGGACTTTTTTCTCTGGAACATAGAAGGCTGAGGGGCAACCTTATGGAGGTCTATAAAATAATGAGGGGCATAGATCAGCTAGATAGTCAATATCTTTTCCCAAAGGTAGGGGAGTCTAAAACTAGAGGACATAGGTTTAAGTTGAGAGGGGAGAGATACTAAAGTGTCCAGAGGGGCAATTTTTTCACACAGAGGGTGGTGAGTGTCTGGAACAAGCTGTCAGAGGTAGTAGTAGAGGCGGGTACAATTTTGCCTTTTATAAAAACATTTAGACAGTTACATGGGTAAGATGGATATAGAGAGATATGGGCCAAATGTGGGTAATTGGGATTAGTTTAGGGATTTTAAAAAAAGGGGCAGCATGGATAGGTTGGGCCGAAGGGCTTGTTTCCATGCTGTAAACCTCCATGACTCTATGCACAACCCTGGGAGATTCATTTCAACTTTGGAATGATTGGGGTCAAACTGTGTAAAACTTGTATTAATGGCCAACTGCTTGAAGCAAAGGTTGAACTCTGAAAGAAGACGCTGACTGGGATCTTCCAGCTACATTCGCCCCAAGACTGAAAAATCCTTCCTGAGGTAAAAGGACCTTTGTATGGTTAAATTCGATGATCGGCCATGTTCAAAATGAATGGTGGAGCAGGCTCGAAGGGTTTAATGGCCCACTCCTGCTTCTAGTTTCTATGTTTCTATGCTCACCCAGTACTCTTCGTACTGCTTCCATCACAGATCCCAAATTATGGATGAGGAAGAATATTCAACCACCTTAGATTGTCCAGGATGATCCCGTTGCACACTCCATGGTTCCAGGGCATTAGCCTGAACTGATCCATCTATGAGTCTGTTTCATGTGCTGCCTATATTTTCGGTAAAGAAATGAGTGTGAGCCATTATTTTGCCTATTAACTCGTTTTGAAACTGTATCCCCTCAACCTACTTTTGCAAAGTGGTTTCAATTAAGTGTTGTATGTCTTTCCCCAATAAATAGCATTGTGATCCCAGGGAACAATCAGCCTTGTACCTCTCCAACTACAGAGTGAATTGTGTTTGAGATAAGATTTTCTGTGGTAAGATTTGGTATGTGCGTGTGCTTAGAGAAGATAAACCTCATGCCCAATAAATGAGTTGGCATTCAAAACCTGAACCCAGGCAGACCAACTGAGTGGAGCTTTCTGAGTTTGGTCCGTCACATAAGGAGCGGGATTTTCCGGCCCCAAAACCGGAAAACCCCACCCAAGGTCACTAGACCATTGCATGGTCCACCCCTTGCCCGTTACAATTCCCGCAGTGGGCGGGACAGGGAAATTCCACTCTGTGTATATTTTGCTCTGGGTGTGAAGGCAAACCACTCCCCCCCCCCGCCCCGCCACTTTCCCCAAACACTTAAACTCGATGCTAAAGGCAGTCCAATTTTTAACATCTCTTTCCACTTATCTGAAATTTGCTGGAAGTCTGAAATGGGTGCAAGAAGATTGGCACAATACAGTGAAAACTTTGTTCAAGGCCTGTGTTCAATTTTGGGAAGGGCACATTGATGAAAACTGTGTCTTGAACTCCTATTCAGAACATAGCAACAAAGGGTAAGCGTTGCTTGTTGTAGTGCAGGTAAGTTCTTCAGCAGTGCAGAGAAGGTGCATAGTAAGCAGCTTGTGCTGAATGCAGTGTGTATTGCTCTGGCACCTCTCTACAATGCTGCCAGTGCATGGATCTGTGTAGCAGCAGCAGCACAGATGTAATTGTGCTGGAATTAGCAAGGCTCAGAAAGGCCACAATGAAAACCAATCATCCCAGCATCCAGAAAGTTTGCTCTGGTATTGCTGCCTTAGGTCCCCCCTCTGAATCCTGAACTAACAGTGGAAAACCATTTAAAAAAAACTAGTCGGAGAATGAGAGCAATTTAGTATTCAGAAGGGGCCCTATGTCTGAGGTGCATTGGAAATGTTGGTGAACATCTGTATTGACAATTACCACATTGCTCAGTCGTTCTCCAAGTGGCTTTCAGCAGGACGTGCTTTGAAACTGCCAATGACTTTTGCAGCTTGATTTATGACCTGGTTGGAATTTTCATCTTCCTTCAGGATATTTAACTTCCCCCCAATGTTACTCCACCCCCTCCCACTGATCTACAGGCAGCGGAATTGGATGAACTTATAATTTTACGGGAGCATTCCAGCTGAAGGTGTGTTTGGCAAACGTGATGGCCTGAAAATGAGCGAGGCCACTGTTTTGGTTGGTGGCCATGAGTCTAAAGCAAGAGGGAAAATACTCTTACCCAGGGGAAGGAGCAGTTACAGCAGCATATGATGGGTAGAAGTCAGCCGGGGGATCTTAACCCAGCTATTGAACCATTGATAATAATGAACCTGTTGATCTTTTTAATACACCTCTTGTCCTCTTTGCCCTTTCCTCATCACTGCCTCTTGCCTATCTCGCGGTCACTTCTTCCTTTCACGTGTGTATCTTTTTTCAACCTGGCGCTCTCTCTCTCTCACCTCCATCTCGTTTCACCCTCTCACGAATCACCAACCACATAGTTATGACAAAGTTTAAACGGAAACGAAGGGAGCCATTTGAAGGTGCAGTGAAAACTACTTCGATTGATCCAATATTGAGACCTCTTTGGCGAACATTGAGTGAGTGGAGGCGTGATTTCTTCAAGTTTGGCAGGGGGTTATCGAAGAAGTCAACAGTTTTTAAAAAAACGTGTATCAATTCCTATAGTAGCAACGTTAACCCAAGCAGACTCTTGTGGGTGGGCTTTCTGCCTTACTATTGATACCATGTGATAAATCTACTCGAATGTTTATGGAACAAAGGTTAACAGTTTCATTGACATGTTTATATAAGAATTCTGCAGCAGAATATATTTTAAAATATTGCTATTTGTAAGCTATATTTTTGTATATTTAATTGCTATTTTGAAATTTGGATGGCTTTCGTTTTGCTAATTAATTGCATTGTATTTGAGAACATCTGCATGTGATTGACTGGAATTGTAAATAAATGAGAGGTTCTGAAACCAGGCGTGTCCAGTGGTATTTTTTTAAATGGGTGTCTGATTCCAGATTGCAGCTCCTTCCAATGGCCTAAATGTAAAAATAAATACTGACATTTTCACCCATGATTAAAAATGTATGGCAGAGCAGGCTCGAGGAGCCGAATGGCTTCTAGTTTCTATGATTCACTACTACAAGCTAACCCCAGCTAATAAAATCATTTCTAAAGTTCAGTCACCGTTGTGACTAAGGAAATGACAGCCATTCTTGCTCTCACAAATAGCAATGTGATAACAACTTAATCCTTTTCTGGGTGATAAGGTTGAGGAACAGATATCAGGCAGGACACTGGGGAGAGCTCCCTTGCTCTGATATTGCCACTGGGATCTTTTATGTCGATCCAAGAGGGCAGACGGAGTGTCTTTGACATCTCACTCAAAGGTTTGCCCCTCCCACAGTGCAGCATTTCTTCACTACTGATCCTCCAATAGTGCAGCACTCCCTCACTACTGACCCTCCAATAGTGCAGCACTCTCTCGGTACTGACCCTCCAATAGTGCAGCACTCTCTCGGTACTGACCCTCCAACAGTGCAGCTCTCCCTCAGTACTGACCCTCTGACAGTGCAGCTCTCCCTCAGTACTGACTCTCCAATAGTGCAGCAATCCCTCACTACTGACCCTCCGACAGTGCAGCACTCCCTCAGTACTGACCCTCCAATAGTGCAGCATTCCCTCACTACTGACCCTCTGACAGTGCAGCACTCTCAGTACCGACCCTCCAATAGTGCAGCATTCCCTCAGTACTGACCGTCCGACAGTGCAGCATTACCTCAGTACTGACCCTCCAATAGTGCAGCACTCCCTCACTACTGACCGTCCGACAGTGCATCCAAGTTGTAAACCTCTATGACATGATTGTCAATCAAAGAAAATATTAAATCGCAGATGGAAATTCTCACGTTAAATAATAATCTCAATATTCTTGAGTACAGAAGTGTACCTTATCTGATAGATAAAGTGCTCTAGTGCATCTGAACACTTTTACAATGCTATTCAAGTTAATCATAGCCTATATTTTCTAAAGAAAGCTCTATAAGTAATCAACTAATCATGCTATTAAATATGCATCTAACTTATTATATGGCATTACATTATGAAATGTGCGGTAGTCAACACTATTTGAACTGAAATGCTGTTTAGGCTGTAACCTACCAGACATGCTTGTTAAACAGTAAATTAGTAAGTCAACAATGTCATTGGCACACTTCAGATTTGCATTAGCAACAGGTTCCACCTCTGAAAGGTAGAAGAAGATAACAGGCAGTCTCAGCTGCTGTTCAATGTTAACTGGACCTGGTATGAAGTCCCTGATAACAAATGTGATCTCCTCAAAAGCAGTTCAGGATAGGAATTAATGCTGGCCTTGCCAGCAATAACCAATCCCCTGAACAAATAAAAGTAGGGGTTTGTCCATCTGCAGATCCTTGCTCGCCTATTTAGAATTACATCAAAGTTACATCACTGAAACAAGGCCGTTCAGCCCAAATGGTTTATATTAGTGCTTATATCCCACACAAATCTTCCACTTTACATCATGTAATCCTATGCCATGGCTTCCTTGGCTTATTCACGTACTCATCCAACTTCCTCTTAAGAGCATCTGTGCTGTTCATCTCAAAACATTTTGAACACTGGATAAGGCGTTTTCTTCGGAATTCCTGATTGGATTTACTAGTGAAAGCTTACAAAGGTCCTATTAGTGATAATCTTGTATTTATGTCCTTAAGTTTCAATCTCCTCCAGAAGTGGAAATATCTTGGGTGAGGGATTCAGGCAGCATCACTTGAAGCTACACAGATATACATTGATTCCCTCAGAGCAGACAGTATTACAGGGTGTTCCTCATTGATATCATTGAGAAAATCCACATGGGTCACATAGGCAATGGCTACAGACAACCCGCTCCAGGGGTCAACATGATCTGCTATATAAATAATGTTTTATCCTTTTCTCCGTTGTCTGTCCGATCAGACCGCTTCATAATTTTAAAGACCTCGGACAGAACTCCCCGCAGCCTTTCGTTGAGAAAGGTCTTTCCTGATATTTCAAACTTCTCAGTTCCTGCAAATCTTCTTTGTACCTTCTCCACTTCATAGCTGCAGCGGTTCAAGAAAGCAGCTCACCATCTTTGCAAGGGCAACTAGAGATGGACAGTAAATGCTGGCCTAGCCAGTGACACCCACATCCCATAAATCAATTTCAAAACACCTTTGGTAATATGAAGACTAGAAATGTGCATAATATTCCAAATTTTGTCTCACCAAACTTCTATATAACCTGTCTGCTTTTCAATTCTATTTCTCGAGGGTTGAGTCCCACTACTTTGTTTGCAATTCTTTTATGGCCTTGTTACTTAAATTGTAGTTTTTGGCGAGTCGTGAATCTGTTTTCTAGCTTGCAGACAACGCCAAGTCAGACAAAGTTAGTTGTGGAACTAGGAGCGGAAGGCTAAGGGACACAGAAAGTCCAAGTGTTCTCCCTGAACCCTCCACTGTCCAATCTAAATTGTTCACATAACCTTTTCTAGATTCAGAGTTTGCAGCAGTGTTTGTTTAGATGGAGCAATCACATGCACCCTTCGTGCAAGGACCAGGATTGAACGATCTGGGTGAGCTCTGGCTGGGTCCCACATTAAATGTGTAAAGGGGACAAATTCCCTAAATTCCCTTTCTTCTCTAATTGTGCAGATCTCAACCAATGATGTTGCAGCATTCCCCATTCCAAGTGCATGGTAATCTAGACTGAGTTCACTGGAATTGCTTGCTCCAGTATTCAGAAGCAAAGTTAACGTGTCAGAATAGAGATCTGATTCTGGCTGAAAAACAATTTGTTTAAATTTTAACCTCATCTATTAGTGTCACAAGCAGGCTTACATTAACACTGCAGTGAAGTTACTGTGAAAATCCCCTAGTGGCCACAAACTGGCACCTGTTCGGGTACTGAGAGAGAATTCAGCATGGCCAATGCACCTAATCAGCATGTCTTTCGGACAGTGGGAGGAAACCAGAGCACCCGGAGGAAATCCACACAGACACAGGGAGAATGTGCAGAGTCCACACAGAAAGTAACCCAAGCCAGGAATCAAACCCAGGTCCCTCGCACTGTGAGGCAGCAGAACTAACCAGTGTTCTACCGTGCCAGCCTAAATTTGCCTGAGTTAATTAGAGGCACCAATACAAACAAGGGCGTTGGGGTTTCTGTTATAAAACAATTTCTAAAGTGGAAGCTTGCTCTGTATTTACATTGCAGTAATTGTGTGCGTGAACTGTGCAGCACAAACACATTCAACACTAAATCAAAGCAGAGGTCCACACCTTATAACCATGACCTCATCCTACAGCAGATCTGATTTCACTATAATGAGAACCAGGAACAACTGACTATTTTAATGCACTCAACATAGTTCTCAATTTAAAAAAAAATTCTAGGCAATCACTACTCCTCTCACAATACCTTATTTATTTGTGGGGTTTCTTCAAATATTAAATCATTTGCTAAACAGCCAAAGTAATTCAGAAACATGTGATTGAAAGACCCATTTATTTAGCTAATGCCAGTGTTAGCGCTTGGCCCATGGAGAGAAGGAGAAGACGGTACATTTAACATGGTGAGGCTCCCAATGCAATAAAAGATTCGATCCTGAACAGGGAGCAGGAGCTGAGGGACCAAGATGTACATGTGCACAAATTATTGAAGGTGGTAGAGCAGTTAATAAAGCGTGCAATATTCTGGGCTTTGTTATTAGGAGTATAGAGTTTATTTATTTATTAGTGTCACAAGTAGGCTTACATTAACACAGCAATGAAATTACTGTGAAAATCCCTCATGAGTCACCGCATTCCAGTGCCTGTTTGGGTACACTGAGGGAGAACCTAGTATGGCCAATGCACCTAACCAGCACATCTTTCAGATTGTGGAAGGAAACTGGAGCACCCAGAGGAAACCCACACAGACACGGAGAGAATGTGCAGACTCCACACAGATAATGACCCAAGCACGGGAATCGAACCTGGGCTTCTGGCATTGTGAGGCAGTAGTGCTAACCACTGTGCCAGTGTGCAGAGTACATGAGCAAGAAGGTTGTATTGAACTTGTATATGATTTAAACAGTGCAGTATAGTTCATGCTTGGTAAAACTAGCTGCATCATTCAGTAATTCTATATAAATATACTTTCACTGGTGCATCCATGTCTATTTTCATACAACATGAGATCACTAGATCAAGGCCCAGAATGTTTACGGGTTGGGTGTTTGCATCTAGCGGGCTCAGAAGCAGAGGCAATACATGGTCCCAGCTATGGTCAACCCCGGAGCGCAATTCCACATTGGCTGGCTAATGAGCAGCCATGATGTGGAGATGTTGGCGTTTGACTGGTGTAAACACAGTAAGAAGTCTCACAACACCAGGTTACAGTCCAGTAGGTTTATTTGGTAGCAAACATCACTAGCTTTCAGAGCACGACTACTTTGTCAGGTGAGCGCCACTCTGAAAGCTAGTGGGGTTTGCTACCAAATAAACCTGTTGGACTTTAACCTGGTGTTGTGAGACTTCTTACAGTAATGAGCAGCCATCCATGGTGAAATGTGCTCTGTGAAAGGCTGAACTCTACCAGCGGGTGGGCACTGTGAATAGGGCAGGTAAAGGCTGATGTTTCTAATATGCTCCCTCCAGGAGAGAGTCGCAGCAGAATTGTGTCAGGAATGTTAACACCCAGGTTCGATTCCTAGCTTGGGTCACTGTCCATGCAGAGTCTGTATGTTCTCCCCGTGTCTGCGTGGGTTTCCTTGGGTGCGCCAGTTTCCTCCCACAGTCCAAAAGACGTGTAGGTTACTTGTATTGGCCATGCTGAATTGTCCCTTCATGTCAGAGGGACTAGCTAGGGCCTAGCATGGGATCATGGGGAAAGGACCTGGTGGGATTGTGGTCAATGCAGACTTGAAGGGCTGAATGGCCTTTTTCTGCACTGTAGGATTCTATGAGCTATGATCTATGCCACAAGTGTGCAGGCAGCACAGTCATACACAGAGCTCAGTCCCCATTGAATTCCACTCAATCAGCCCTTTAATGGGCTAAACGGCTGGCTTGATTTTCAGCAGATGAGGTTCCAACTCTCGGATGTGACCACCAACTGAAATATTGCACAATCGCGGGAGAAGATGTTAGGTCTCCTGCGATTTCATGGATAGGATGCAGGCCCATTCCATCAATGCAAAAGTTGGCCCAAGTTCCAGGACATATGCTTGAGGCCAGGGCACAAACCATTTTTATAATTAGGTGCTGTAATGGGAAGATGTACTTCTGCACTGTAGGGATTCTATGTTCTATGTCTAGAGCTGATATTCAAATCATCGAATTAAACAGCCAGGGATGAGGCCATTCAGCCCATCAGCTATATGCCGGCTCTTTCTTTGGTAGAGCTACCCAATTACTCCTGCCCTCCCCCTGCTTTTTTCCTAAAGCCCTATAATATTTTTCAAGAATGTTTTGAAAGGATTGAGATTAAATGGCTGAAAAACCTTCTTCATCCTGCCACTATATATGCCTGATGCAGATCATTATCCAGAAATCTTCATTCAGAATAGAACGCCAAGCAAATTTTTAGCCTCTCGATTGGTCCCTGACACTTCCAGTCAGGAAACCTAACATTTGTCTAAGAGTTCGTTGATTGCTTTCTATTAAAAAAGTAATTCCTCTCTGCTTTGAAACTCAGGAAACCTTATCAAACATAACTGATATAATCACACTGTAAACAAAACAAAGTCCCGCCTGGTGCCAAAATGTGAATAGGGTGCAGCATTAGATTGTGAACAGTTTCACTCTCAACGCTCCTTCAGCAGAAATAAAGGAGTAATGGTCAGAATTATTCAAATAAATCTTCCACCCATTGACTTTGTCTACTCTTCCTGCTGCCTCAGCAAAGCAGCCAGCATGATTAAGGACCCCACACACACCAGGCATTCTCTCTTCCAACTTCTTCTGTCAGGAAGAAGTTACAAAATTCTGAGATCATGCACCAAGCGACTCAAGAACAGCTTCTTGCCTGCAGCTGTCAGACTTTTGAATGGACCTACATTATGTTAAGTTGATCTTTCTCTACTGTGACTGTGACACTACATTCTACACCCCCCCCTTCCCTTCTTCCCTATGTACTCTATGAGCTGTATGCTTTGTGCGCAAGAAACAATACTTTTCACTATATCCCAATACATGTAGCAATAATAAATCAAATCAAAATAATTTTAATATTTGTCTGAGCTCTCGGGTTCTGCAAACTTCTGTTGATTTTTAGAGGATTTGCTTCTGTCCTATTTTCCAATATTGTTTGGACAACACCCATAATCTTCCTGTCAATGTTGTTCCAGACTGGCTATTTGTAATCACACGACAACAGACTGGGTGAGCAGTGTGGCTGATGTCTCCGTCCATGAATGTAACTCGTGTAACGGTACTAAGTCACACAGCACAGGATGCTCTTTATCCTGATCTCAGTGTGTTGTCTAACGCCGGAGGGACTGTGCTGGAATTGGCTTCATCTGTTCTAAAAAAGGGGGAACATCTGCCAGTGCTCATCAGGATTCCCATTCCGACTGCTGTCTGGTGATTCCTCCTGAAAGCTAATTGTTAATGTGCACTGACAACTAATATTTTATTCTGTGTTTTGGAACTGTAAAATCTTAGCCCAACATCTCCAGCTCACTCATTCACAATTTTCTTTACATAATCTTATTTGGCTAATTATGGATCTGATGTAAATCATGTGGTTATGGAATGTCATCCAGCTCAATGATCAAAAACAGACTTTCTTTATTCTAAAGAACACATTAAGGAAAGAAATTGATTTCATTAAAAGCACACTAACAATATAAGCAGAAACTGCCAGCTTCTTCCCTGCTGCCATCAGATCTTTGAATGGACCTACATCATCTTAAACTGATCTTTCTCTGCACTCTAGCTATGACTGTAACACTACATTTTGCACCCTCTCCTTTCCTTCTGCCCTACGAAATCTATGAACTGTATGCTTTGACTGTTTAGGGTGCAAGAAACAATACTTCTTACTGTATCCCAATGCACGTGACAATAATAAATCAAATCAATTTTTTTTTAACAAAGCAGGGTGGCACAGTGGTTAGCACTGCTGCCTCACAGCACCAGGGAACATAAGAACATAAGAAATAGGAGCAGGAGTAGGCCATATAGCCCTTCGAGCCTGCCCCGCCATTCAATAAGATCATGGCTGATCTGTCGTGGCTCAGTTCCACATTCCCGCCCTCTCCCCATAACCCTTAATCCCCTCTCTTATCAAAAACCCATCAACCCACGTCTTAAAAATATTTAGCGAGGTAGCCTCCACCACTTCAACGGGCAGAGAATTCCAGAGATTCACCACCCTTTGAGTGAAGAAGTTCCTCCTCAACTCCGTTCTAAACCGCACCCCCTTTATCTTGAGGCTGTGTCCCCTAGTCCTACTATCCTTTCTGAGCGGGAAGAGTCTCTCCACCTCTATCCTATCCATCCCATTCATCATCTTATACGTCTCAATGAGATCTCCCCTCATTCTTCTAAACTCTAACGAGTACAAGCCTAATTTATTCAGCCTCTCCTCATAGCTCAACCCCCTCAACTCCGGCATCAGCCTAGTAAACCCCCTCTGCACTCCCTCCAAGGCCAAAATATCCTTGCGTAAGTGCGGCGACCAAAACTGCACACAGTACTCCAGCTGCGGCCTCACCAATGCCCTATACAGCCGCAGCAAGACCTCCCTACTTTTATATTCAATCCCCCTCGCTATGAAGGCCAGCATCCCATTCGCCTTCCTGACCACCTGCTGCACCTGCAAGCTGGGTTTTTGCGACTCATGCACAAGGACCCCGAGGTCCCTCTGCACCGTCGCCTGCTGCAGTTTTTCGCCACGTGAGTAATAATCCTTCCTACCATTATTCCTACCAAAGTGGACCACCTCACACTTGCCAACATTAAATTCCATTTGCCAGTTCCTGGCCCATTCGCCCAGCCTATCTAGGTCCTTCTGCAGACTCTCCACACCCTCCGCACAATTTGCCGTTCCACCAATCTTGGTGTCATCAGCAAATTTCGACACCCTACACTCGGTTCCCTCCTCCAGATCATCTATATAAATGGTAAATAGCTGAGGCCCCGGATTTGATTCCCAATTTGGGTCACTGTCTGTGTGGAGTTTGCACATTCTCCCCATGTCTGCGTGGGTTTCCTCCCACAATCCAATGTGTGGGTTAGGTTGATTGGCCAAACTAAATTACCCCTTCGTGTCAGGCTAGGATAAATGCATGGGGTTATGAGGTGGGGCCTAGGTGGGATTGTGGTTGGTGTAGCATCGATGGACCAAATGGCCTCCTTCTGCACTATAGGATTCTATATTCTTCAGTGATTTCCAACCAATTAACTTGCACAAAGCAAGCACCCCACTGCAGATTAAAACATTGAAGGTCTAGTAAATAAGAGAATAAAGGCCACTGTATATAATGACTCCACAGTACAGAAAATCTGACCGACAATACCAAGTGGTCTGGAGGAGGTTCACTGCCTGTGGCGTCATCCTTCTCAAGCTTCTCCAGCTCCACTTCACCGCTAGGTTAACAAACTCCCATCTACTGTGTACATCCCTTCACTCCATCTTTGACAGCTCAACCTTCGCCCCTCTTGCCTCACAATTCCTAAATCCCCACACTTGTCCTGTCTCAAAAGCCCCTGGAAAAGCTATTTGGCTACCTCTGTAACACTCCTTCCTCTCAGTTTTTGCTTTCACCTCCCTAGCAACATGGTCACCGTCATCGGTGCATCGAGGGTCTCCCAATGAGTCCGCCATCATGACCCCCTGCACATGCCCAACCCACTTTGCCGATCACTCCATTTGCGTCCACATTCCCTTGCCCAATAAGAATCTATCTACAAAGAACAAAGAACAAAGAACAAAGAACAAAATCAGCCCGGGAAACAGGCCCTTCGGCCCAAAGAGCCTGCGCCGCCATTTCAACACCACCAGTCCCCCTCTCCACCCATGACCCCTGTCTAATGTTTTATGGCCATCCAGTTTGAGGGAATCTGATTTAGGGACAACTTATTCCTGCCAATCAGCCTAACAGCACATCTTTGGGGTGTGGGAGGAAACTGAAGCACCCGGAGAAAGCCCACGCAAGCACGGGGAGAATGCGCAAACTCCCACAGACACCGGCCCAAATCCATGTGTCTGCACAGCAATCAGCGGTAGTCACTGATCTGTCGTCTTGCCCAGTATCTTGTCCAGTTTAGGCACACACTAACGACATGAAGCACTAGGCCAATCTCGAACAACCAAGAGCAGCCCCAGTACGACCCATCGCGTGTATGCCCCTCGTTGGACACGAGGCGGACCGACTTAAAACCTGTGAATGAAAAGAGAAAAAACATTATTATCATACCATGTCCATTTACATTACCAGGGACGCCCCAATGCTAATGACCCTTATTTAAAACAATCTCCTATATCCACCTATCTCCAACCCAGTCATGTGCCTATCTAAGTTACTCTTAAATGACTCTAATGTGTTTGCCTCCACCACCTTACTTGGCAGAGCATTCCATACCCCCACTACCCTCTGTGTGAAAAACCTCCCTCTAATATCTGTGTTGTACCTCTCCCCCCTCACCTTAAGTCCATGTCCCCTTGTCCTACGTGTCTCTATCATAGGAAATAGCTTACCTCTGTTTACTCTAGCTATACCCTTCATAATCTTATATACCTCTATTAGATCCCCCCTCAGTCGGCGTCTTTCAAGGGAAAAGAGCCCCAATTTCTTCAATCTTTCCTCATACCCCAGTCCTTCCATACCAGGTAACATCCTGGTAAACCTCCTCTGCACTCTCTCCAGAGTCTCCACGTCCTTCCGGTAGTAAGGTGACCAGAACTGGACGCAGTACTCCAAATGCGGCCTAACCAACGTTCTGTACAACTGCAACATTAGACTCCAGCTCTTAGACTCTATACCCCTTCCTATAAAGGTTAACATACCAAAGGCTTTCTTCACCAAACTCTCCACTACCTTAAAAAATTCAGGAGATCCTGCCGCCGGCTCCACTTTATGAGACAAAGTTCCAAAGTCACACAACACTCAGAGAAAGAAATTCTCCTCATCTCTGCCCTATAAAGGCAATTTTACAGAAGTGCTCCCTTCTTCTGGAGTCACCCACAAGAGGAAACACCATTTCCACATCTATTTTGCCAATGCCATTCAAGATCGTATATACTTCAATCATTTCATTTATATAGCACTTTTAGCAGAGTAAAGCTTCCCAAGGTCCTTCATAAAATCCTTATCAAACAATATTTGAGACCAAGCCACACAAGGAAAAATTAGAAGTTTGATCAAAGAAGTAGGTTTTAAGGAGCGGTTTAAATGAGGAGGGGAAGGTAACAAGGCAGAGAGGTTTAGGGTGGAAAATCCAAAGGTTAGGCACAGCCATGAACGATGGAGCCATCCCAACTAGTTATGGCAACAAGACCAGAATTGAAGAAGCATGCATATCCGAAGGCTGTGGTGCTTGAGGAGATTACAGAGATAGGGAATGTTGGAACCATGGAGGGATTTGGAAGCACGGATGACCACAAGCTGATTTAGGTGGGTGAGCACAGGGGTGATAGGGGAGGAGCATTTGATGCAAGTTAAGACACAGGTGACAGATGTTTGGCTGAGCTCACAGCCTGTTTGGAGGAATTCAAATTTGGACTTCCCAGAAAGATGGCCATGGCTTTGGGAGGCAACAACACATTCAAGGACTTTGGAGAGGAAAAGAGTTGGAGATGGGACGAATATTTTTGAAGAGAGGATAGTAGATTTGGAGAAGGGGAGTGGTGGGAGGGTGTTGATGTCTAAGAGAACCATTAACAATAGCAGCTAATATGGGGGCCAGGAAGGCCAGCTGAATAGCCAGTAGTTTAGTGCAAATAAGACCAAGAGAGGAGGAGGCAGGTCTCATGGTCAAGACGAGCTCCAAGAGGACCTGAGGAGAGATAGGAGAGAAACTGAAGAAAGGAAAAGGTTCAGGGCTGAGGGCTGGAGGGAGCTTTAGTGAACCAGTGAAAGAGAGAGTAGTAGATGCAGCTGATCAGATGAAGCCATCCTCGTGACAAAGAAGTCCTCACACTTGTTGATATGATTTTGATTTATTATTGCGACGTGTATTGGGAAACAGTGAAATATACAGTATTGTATTGGGATACAGTGAAGTATACAGTATTGTTTCTTGCACGCTATGCAAAGCATACTGTTCATAGAGAAAGAAACAAGAGAGTTCAGAATGTGGAGTTACAGTTATAGCTAGGGTGTAGAGAAAGGTCAACTTAATGCAAGGTTGTTGGTGATCTGGGCATCTAAAAACCTGAAGCTCTGGACCCTTTCTACTTCATCCCCATTGATGTAGATAGGAGCATGTTCTCCATAACACTTCCTGAAGTCAATGGCAATCTCCTTCGTTTTGTTGACATTGAGGGAGAGATTATTGTTGTCACCACCAGTTCACCAGATTCTCTATCTCATTCCTGTATTCTGTCTCATCATTGTTTGAGATCCGATCTACAATGTTGGTGTCATCAGCAACCTTGAAAATCAAGTTGGAGAGGAATTTGGCCACACAGTCATAGGTGTATAAGGGGTATAGTAGGTGAGGGTGATAGAGGTGAGGATGGAGAAGACAGGTGAGCGGGTTTTAAGAATGTGAGAAAACAAGTTGAGAAAAAGAATCCATAGGCTATCTTTGCATTCCAGGTTGATTGTGGAACAGTCAACAGTTTTAGCAGATGAAAAAAGATCCAACAGTGTTGGAATTTGGCCAAACAGACCTGGCGGTGAATGGCTCAACCAGTTATCCGTCATATCTATTCAAGTCCGCATGTCTTCAGAGAGTGGAGATGTGGGCTGTACCAGCAGAATGAGCAGGGTGAGAGAAAGCAATAGTTTATTAAGAGGTGAGGATTAGTTCATGGAGGAGAGGATATGGTTGAATAGAAACGGAAAAATGTTGAGATAATTGGGATTGTGAAAGTGCAGGTGAAAGTGAATTTGAAGCGTGCTTCTTTTCCAGCTACCCATTTTATAAGATGTGGGATTTAGAGAGGGAAAGCAGGATTTGGGTGAAGAGAGCTACCAAGAAATGATCAGATGTGACATTGTCTCTGGATTGATACTATGGTAGTAGTGATGCCGTGTGAGATGGCAAGAACGAGATAGGTAGAATGGCACAACAGATGAGGAATTTCATTTATCTGGTGAGACTGGAGACACTGGGGTTGTCCTCCTTAGGGCAAAGGATGTTAAAAGGACATTTGATAAAAGTGCTCAAAATTATGAAGGGTAAATGAAGAGAAACTTTTTCTATTGGCCAGAGGCTCAGTAACCAGAGAACACAAACATAAGCATCAAGGCCCAGTGGCGACAAGAGAAACTTTTTTAGGACACAATGGGGTGAAGTTTCCTGTTGCACTCGCCATGGGAATGCGAGTGGGCAAGAGGCAGACCATGGAAATGTGCGTTGACCTCAGGCAGGATTTTCCAGCTTCGGAGCCAGCAAGGCAGGAAAATTCCTCCCAGTGAGTGAGTTGTTCCAATCTGGAACGCACTGCCTGATGAAGAGTCGGGGAAGTAGATTCAACAGCAACATTCAAAAGAGAATTCAATAAATACCTAAAGCATGAAAAAAGCGGAATGTGCCTGGAATAAACTGGACAGTTTCTTTCACAGAGACAACGAGACAAATGACATATTGTTCTATCATTCTTATTCTACAAGTTTGTACAAATTAAGATTTCAGCACTGGAACTTTCTGGAAGGTCTTTGCGCCTGTTTCAGAGCGTTCTAGTTCTCGGCAACATCCCCGGGGGAGCAGATATAATCGCTTGTGTGTCTTACGCAGGAACTGAAGCCTGAGGCTGTGGCTTTTGTTCCAACAATGGGGAATGAAGGAAAGCAACGTGATCCTGGCAGGCGACTGGCAGATCACCGTTACACACAACCTTTTCACTGGCTCTTATGTGGTGCTTCAGTGAATAAAGAAAACAAGTTCTGAAAAGAAAAGAATGAGGGAGTGAAGCAGCAGAGATAAGTAATAAAACATCCAGCAGAGGGGCTAAGATGACATTTATAAGCCATCCAAATGCTCTAGCAAGCAATGAGAACAGTACAAAAAATATATTGTTGTACACTAGGGCCAAGATCCAAAGAAAAATAATGCCCAAACGAGAACTACGTGGCAATACCATTCCAGCAAGAATATATCAGCATTAGTGCCTATTCCCTTCCTGGAGTCCATCATTAACTCCCTCTCCCCAGTGACTTCCCACTAAATGTTAAGCTTTGTCAGACACTGCCACTATAACTCTCAGAAAAATGACAGCAAAAGATTTCTAGTGGTACACAGATACACTATACACAAGTGTCAGGTTGTACATTTTAAGCAGAAGTAACAGCCTTTCATACCAAATTTTAGTAGCCCAGCTAGCTCAGTTGGTAGAGAATGAGACTCTTTCTCTCAAGGTTGTAAGGTTGGACCCCGTGTTGGGTGCCATTGTTTTAAGATGGCACAGTCACACAGTGGTCAGCACTGCTGCCTCTCAGCATCAGGAATCCCCGTTTGATTCCCAGCTTGGGTCACTGCGCAGAGTCCGCACGCTCTCCCTGCGTCTGCGTGGATTTCTTCCGGGTGCTCCAGTTTCCTCCCATAGTCCGAAAGACATGCTGGTTAGGTGCGTTGGCCATACGAAATTCTCCCTCATTGTACCCCAATAGGTGCCAGAGTGTGGCGGCTTGGGGATTTTCAGTAACTTCAACGCAGTGTTAATGTAGACTGACTTGTGACACTAATAAATAAACTAAATTAATTATTTACACATTGTGAAAACATATGTACTTTGTGCCCGATTTTGAAAATTGGCTCAATAAGGGAAACAATTTTTTTGTCAGTTGCCGCCAAAGGGCAACAGTAACAACTAATGTGGCAGCCAGGAAGGTCAGCTGCATAGCCAGGAATTTAGTGCAATTAAGGTCAAAGGATGGATTATTCACAAGGAACCATAGAATCCCTGCAATGCAGAAGGAAGCTATTCAGCCCATCGAGTCTGTACCAACTCTCCGAAACTGCCTCTTTCCCAGGCTCATTCCGCCGCCCCCCCCCCCCAATCCCCATAACTCCACACATTTACCATGGCCAACTCCTCTAACTTAAACATCTTGGGTCGCAAAGGGGCAATTTAGCATGGCCAATCCACCCAACACACACATCTTTTGGACTTGAAAGGAAACCAGAGCACCTGGAGGAAACCCACTTAGATACGGGGAGAACATGCAAACTCCACAGAGTAACCCAAGGACAGAATTGAATCCAGGTCCCTAGCGCTGTGAGGCAGCAATGCTAACCACTGCGCCAACGTGCCGTCAAAAACATTGTCATCACTTCCTGCTGGAGATTCCTTGCTCTTTGGGCTTTAACTCAAAAATATATGGATGCACTGGGTCGCTTTTTTTTGGCATACAGCACTTTTCAATTTCGTAACTTGTGAGGGAAAAATCTCAAAGAAGGTGGATTTTTTTTGGTTTAAAGTTGTTCACATTACTCTGACACCTAGTGGCAGCGTATATCGTTTGTAATCTGAGGTGATGTGGCTATGAATAGCATCTGTCCGGTTCCCAGCACGGTAGCTGAATGTGCAAATATTGAGGTTGGAGTAAGCAATGTTTGTCAAGTCACTCCGAGGAGCCTGTCGTCCCACCTCAATTCCTTTACAGGGAATTTTGATACAGAAGTTTCAAAAATATAATGCCATCTATTAAAGACAGAAGAACATTGCCATGAGAAACATCTAAAAGCATTTCTCATTATTCTACTTTATACTAAGTGACAATTTCAAAACTAAGCTGTTGTGTTATTTTCACACCCAACCTGAACAGAAACAGACACATGTGGCTCTGACTCTAGACTCCTAATGGTCCGTGTGCTTTGGAAGGAATTAGGAAGAAGTCAAAGAAGTAACAGAGCACAATATGTCCAGCCTCTGAAGGTTCAAGTTTATTTATTAGTGTCATGATTGGACTTACATTAACACTGCAATGAAGTTACTGTGAAAATCCTGGATGGCACAGTGGTTAGCGCTGCTGCCTCACAGCTCCAGGGACCTGGGTTCAATTCCGAGCTTTGGTCATTGTGTGGAGTCTGTACATTCTCCCCATGTCTGTGTGGGTTTCTTCTGGGTGCTCTGGTTTCCTCCCAAAGCGCAAAAATGTGCAGGTTATTGGTCATGCTAAATTGCCCCTTGGTGAGAGGGGGACAAGGTCGAGTAAATGAATGGGGTTATGGGGATAGGGCCTGGGTAGGATTGTGGTTGGTGCAGACTCAATGGGCCGAGTGGCCTTCGGCACTGTAGGATTCTATGATTCTATCGCTTAGTCGTCACAGTACAGCACCTGTTCGAGTACACAGGAAGAATTTAGCGTGGCCAATGCACCTAACCAGCACGTCTTTCAGACTGAGGGGAAAAACCGGAGCACCCGGAGGAAACACACACAAACACGGGGAGAACATGCAGACTCTGCACAGACAGTGACTCAAGCTGGGAATCAAGCCCAGGTGCCTGGTGCCATGAGGCAGCAGTGCCAACCATTGTGCCACCATGCTGGCTCTATGGTTTGAAGACATTGAAAATAACTAAATATACTGAAGCCTCTTACTGTAAACTTGTAATTACAAGGAGAACATAGGAAGCAGAATATGGATTTGCATTCCACATTAACCTCAGAAACCTACTTCTTCCACTGAGGATTTATAACTGTTTCCTTGTTTCATCAATCTCCAACTGGCTCATGGTGTTCATTATTGAAACTACTCAAAGCTTTTCCAGAACTGAAATTGCTGTATAATTGGCTGTAATAATTGTAAAATTAGAAACATATGCCACCGCTAGTTTCTTGCCCTTAGCCAATTTTCAGTGGCTGGTAGATGGATTCCTTCTAGTTGCCCTACAGGGCAACCGATTTTTGAATTCATTGACTGCACATGTAGTGCACTTGGTCAAAGGCCCACTCAAAGATCAAAGCAACATTCAGGGGTCACTTCGTTCTACTCACCAGCCCATTCACACTCTGAGATAGACTAGCAGGCAGAAAAGGGAACCTCAGGGTCCTCTGCTCGATTCTCTCTGCTGGCTGCAGATCTTGTCTGAATTTCCAAGGCTGGGGTGAAGCCATGTAAATTAATATTTACAAGGAACCCTTAGCTGTTCTCAAGTGAAGGTGTATCCAACTTTTTAAAGAAAGCACGAGCTTCAATCTCAACAAAATTAACACGTTTCTTCACTTGCATCTGCCTTCAAAGTTCAGCATAAAGGATTTTGTGCACTGTAGGAAGTCTAGGAGGGGAGGTCACCTTAGTGACCTGGACAATATTTATCCCCCCCAATTAACATCAGTAAAATGTTAATGATTATATTACTGTTTGTTGGAACTTGCCGTGTGCAAATTGGTTGCTGTTATGCTCAAAGGTGACTACACGTCAAATGTAGTTTAAAAAAAAGGATTTAGCAGGATGCAAGTGTCAATGGCTAGGGCCACTATTTGTTGCCCATCTCTAATTGCTCTTGAGAATATGGTGGTGAGCTGCCTTCTTGAACCACTGCAGCCCAAGTGCAACAGGTATAGTTACTGTGCTGATAGGGAGGGAGTTCCAGGAGTCTGACACAGCAACATTGAAGGAATTGTGATATAGTTCCACAACATATGGACTGCTTCTCCATCAAGACCACAGATCACCACCACCACCACCTTCTCAGGATAGTGTGTGACTTGGATGGAAACTTGCAAGTTTATGATATTTCTATGCATCTGCTGTCCTTATCCTTACCCAGACTCACAATCCCACCCTATCCCCGTAACTCCACACATTTGCCACGGCTAATCCATTTGACCTACACATCTTGGAAACTAAGCAGCAACTTAGCAGCCATTCTGCCTAACCTGCACATCTTTGGACTGTGGGAGGAGACCTGAGCACTCAGAGGAAACCTACACAGGCACAGGGACAACATGCAAACTCCACACAGTCAGCCAAGTCCGAAACTGAACTTGGCCACCATGGTTTGATATGTCCTGAGAAAGTGAAAAACACTGGAAATGTAAGTAAGTAACTAATTAAATCATTTCTTTCCCAAAGGGGTTGGCTGACGTCGGAAATTGGCTGCTTGAAGACAAACCTGCATAGCAGCATAGGCATCCCTTGGGAAGCCAGGCTCAGCAGTAGAATTCTGCTATAATCAGAAACTAAAGGAATCACTGGAGTCCTCAAACAACAATTCTGACTTTGGGTCACCTCTGCAAGGTTCCTCCAAAACGTCTCACAACACCAGCTTAAAATCCAACAGGCTTACTTAGTAGCACAGGTTCCTCCAATTCAACCCAGAATGTCCCCAGTGATTACAACAAGATGTGTGCTGCATCGCTTTCACCTGCAACAGGTACAACACATGGAGGTATCACAGAGGAAGATCACAAGGGCAAGGACTTGCATCGAAATTTTAATACAGAAACAAGTCAGTCAGCTTTTTATTTTCCTACTCACCCTTCACGTGAAAAATAACCCCTAAAGGCATTAACCCGTCCTCGCAAACTATACAATGTGGATTTTTCAGATGAACCCAACTTAACATAGCAACAGATTGCATTTGGTAATGGAAAGATTTGGCTTGTAGAACACAATATGGCTTTACATAACTATTAATCAGCACAACATGGGGTGTTTTACCAAGGGTAAAGGAACTTCATTAAATTGAGTCAACAAATATAAAGAGGACAGCTGCTATGGAGATAGGGCCACATTCCTCATCATCACATATATGTTGATGTGTAGTTGAACGATGTTTCCATGCAGCTGTAAAGAATATAAAATGACCAGCTTTCCAATCTGTGAAACTGGAAGACAGATACACAAAGATACGCAGAAGTGAATTCTATTAACTCCCCACTTTAAATTGGCCAGTTAAGTGAGGAGTGTTTATGTTGCAATGTCCACCAGAACTTTAAGTTCACAGATGTTATATCTCCGCCTGTTTACAAATGGTTCATTGCAACTGATAGTCACTGACTGGTTTACAGACATTGTGGTCAGTGAGGTTTATAAATCAAACTGAAAATTCAAACATACATGTCAAACCCTGAAGTTTTAACATTTCCTGTGACATTCTAGGAGGAGAATTGAAACTTGATACACACAATTCTGCCTTGGACGTAATCCAGTGTTCTTTCAAAACCCCCAGTGCTTTAAGATGATCCATTACTAACTTTGCAGAATAGCAAGGAATGAACAATAAATGCCAGCCTGCCAGTACCATTCATGTAGAGATTGATAATTTTTTTATTTGTTCATGTGCACTTCACTGGCTGGGCCAATACTCATTGCCCATCCCTAATTCCCTTAGGGAATCCCTACAGTGCAGAAGGAGGTCATTCAGTCCTTTGAGCCTGCATCAACCATAATCCCACCCATGCCCCATCTCCATAACCCCACATTTACCCTAATCCCCTTGATACTCAGGGTCAATTTATCATGACCAATGCACCTAATCTACACATTTTGGACTGTGGGAGGAAACCGGAGCACCCAGAGGAAACCCACACAGACACGACGAGAACATGCAGACCCTGCACAAACAGGGTCTATGGGACAGGGTCTGGCACTATGGGACAGCAGTGCTAACCACTATGCCACCCTTCTACCATTACCCTCTGCTTCCTACCATCAAGTGCTGAAAATTTAGCATGAAAACAAAAAAAAATGCATGAAAAGCACAGGAGCTCTTGCAGCATCTGTGCAGAGAGAAACCGAGTTAACGTTCCAAATCCATCTGACCTGGTCCTTCTAGATGGAAGTGGGTTTGGAAGGTGCTTTGAAAGGATTTTTGGTGAATCACTGCAATGCATCTTGAAGATAATACACACAATGGCTGCTGAGCTTTCACCTCTTTTAGCCATGCTGTATCTTGTCTGCTCTTTTTTTTGTATATGTGGAGGTGCTGCATATATAGAACATGCTAATGAACTGTATTTTCTTCCTCCTGTCTTTTTGCACACTTATATATGGGGAAATCATCAAAATGTACTGGACCAGGTTTGAGAGTGTGTTGTATTATCTCGCTGGATTTCATGTGATCTAATCTTCCAGAACAGCCATGTGGAACTTTTATCAAAGGCCTTGTTCAAGTCCATGTAGACTACCACTCTGCCCTCATCAACCTTCCTGATTGCATAAAGCTATGCTTATCCCAATCAAACCCTGACTTTCCACATGCTTGTATATCTTATCCCAGAGAATCCTCTCTAGTGACTTACCCACAACATATGTTAGGCTTACCTGTCTATAATTCCCAGATTTTCCTTTGAAGCCCTTCGTAAATAAGGGTACAACATTTGTTATTCTCCAGTCGTCTGGTACTTCACCCATAGCTAATGATGATGCAAATGTCTCTGCCAGGCCTCTCAATTTCTTCTCTGTCCTCATGCAGTGTTGTTGGATACACCTGGTCAGGGCCAGATTTGTCCACCTTCATACAGTTTAATACATCACCTTTACTGTAATGTGAACTGTATATTGCCACTAACTTTCCCATGTTCCCAAGTCTTCATGTCTTTCTCCATAGTAAACAGCGGAAAAATATTCATTGAGAATCTTGACCATCTCCTGCAGTTCCACGTATCCACCTTGGTCCTTGAGGGGTCCTACTTTTTTTCCTTTAATATACTTTAAAAAATCCCTTTGGATTCACCTTAATCATCTTAGCCAAAGCTACCTCATGTCTCTTTTTTCCCTCCAAAATTCTTTCTAGTATACGCCTATATCTCCAGGGAATCCCTTGATTTCAGCTGTTTGTATCCAAGTCATGACTTTTTTCCCCTGGCTATAACCTCAATACATTTTGTCATCCAGGGTTCTCTACTCCTGCCAACCTCACCCTTCACCCTAACAGGAACACGTAGACCCTGAACTTCAGCTATTTCACTTCTAAAGGCTTCCCACTTGCCGGAAGCTCTTTTCCCTAAACAAGCTACTTCAATTAACCCTTGCAAGCTCCTGTCTAAAACAGGCCCTTCGGCCCAACAAGCCCACGCCACCATTTTAGCATTACCAGTCCCCCCTCCACCCATGAGCCTTAAGGGTTATGGGGAAAAAGCGGGAAAGCGGAACTGAGCCACTTCAGGTCAGCCACGATCTTACTGAATGGCGGGGCAGGCTCGAAGGGCTAGGTGGCCTACTCCTGCTCCTATTTCTTATGTTCTTATCTATGCTTATGGCATTCCATATTGAGGGAAAACTAATTTAGGGACAATTTATTACCTCCAATCAGCCTAATAGCACATCTTTGGGGTGCGGGAGGAAACAGGAGCACCCGGAGAAAACCCACACAAGCACAGGGAGATTGCGCAAACTCCTACAGACACCGGCCCAAATCCATGTGTCTGCACAGCAAACAGTGATATTCACTGAGCTATCGTGTTGCCCAGCATCTGGTCCAGTTTAAGCGTACACTAACGACATGAAGTACTAGGCTATTCTCAAACATCCAAGAGCAGCCCTTGTACAACCCATTGCATGTATGCCCCTCATTGGACAACAAGGCAGACATACTTAAAATCTGTGAAAAGAGAAAAACATTAGTATCATTCCACATCCTTATACATTACCAGGGACGTCCCAAGGCTACTGAACTTTATTTAAAACAATCTCCTATATCCCTCCAACTCCAACCCACTCATGTGCCTGTCTAAGTAACTCTTAAACAACTCCAGCATGCCTGCCTCCACCACCTTGCTTGGCAGCACATTCCATACCCCCACTACCCTGTGTGAAAAACCTCCCTCTCATATTCGTGTTATACCTCACCCTAAGCCCGTGGCCCCGCATATTGTGCGTTTCTAACATAGGAAAAAGCTTACCACTGTTTACTCTATCTATACCCTTCATAATCTCATATACCTCTATTAGATCTCCCCTCAGTCACCGTCTTTCAAAGGAAAACAGCCCCAATTTGCTCAATCTTTCCTCATAATCCAGTCCTTCCATACCAGGCGGCATCCTAGTAAACCTCCTCTGCACTCTCTCCAGGATCTCCACGTCTTTCTGGTAGTAAGGCGACCAGAACTGGACGCAGTGCTCCAGATGCGGCCTAACCAACGTTCTATACAACTGCAACAATAGACTCCAGCATTATACCCCTTCCTATAACGACTAACATACCATAAGCTTTCTTCACAGCCTTCTCCACTTGCACTACCACCTTCAAAGACTTGTGCACTTGCACCCCCAGGTCTCGCTGCGTTTCTATACTCTTTATAGATCTACCCTTTATCCTATAACTACCCCCCTACATTATTTTGGCCAAAATGCATCACCTCACATTTATCAGGATTAAACTCCATTTGCCATATATCTGCCCAATATACCAGCCTATCAATATCCCATTGTATTGCCAGACACTGCTCCTCACTGCCCGCCAATCCAACCATCTTGGTGTCATCAGCAAATTTGCTGATCACACCACCTACTCCCTCTTCCAAATCATTTATATACACTACAAAGAGGATGTCCCAGTACTGAGCCCTGCAGCACACCACTAGTGACAGACCTCCAGCTAGAAAAGGACCCCTCCACTACTACTCTGACTCCTCTTTGCAAGCCAGTTCTCTACCCATCTAGATACCTGGCCACATATCCCGTGAGCTTTAATCTTCTCTACCAACCTACCAAGAGGTTGGTAGAGAAGAAACGCCTTACTGAAATCCATATAGACGACATCAACGGCTCGTCCTTCATCGACCGTTTTTGTCACCTCCTCAAAAAATTCTACCACATTCGTAAGGCAAGACTTCCCCTTACAGCTATGCTGCGTATCCTTAATCAGATCGCAACATTCTAAGTGCTCATACATCCTATCCCTAAGAATCCTCTCCAACTTGCCTACCACTGACGTCAAACTCACCGGCCCATAGTTACCCCTCCTACCCTTTTTAAACAACGGTACCACGTTCGTTATGCTCCAGTCCTCTGGGACCTCACCCGTGTCCAAAGAAGAGACAAAGATTTGCGTCAGAGGCCCAGCAATTTCATCTCTCGCCTCCTTCAGCAGCCTAGGATAAATGCCATCAGGCCCCGGAAATTTATCAGTTTTAATGCTACCTAAAAGGATTCTTCCCTCGTAATGGATATTTCCTTCAACTGGTCTACAGCTCCCTCGAAGACTGTACCAGACATCAAGACCCTCTCCTTCGTGAATACCGACGCAAAGTATTCATTCAGGATCTCCCCCATTCCCTTGGGCTCTAAGCAAAATTCCCTTCCTCTGTCCGACAGGACCGATTTTTCCTCGAACCACCCTTTTGTTCCTGACATAGGAGTAAAACACCTTTGGATTTTCCTTAATCCTACCTGCCAAAGCCATTTCATGCCCCCTTTTTGCCCTCCTAACTCCCCTTTTGAGATCCCTCCTACTCTGTATTCCTCCAACACTCTCTCCGTCTCCAGTTGTTTAGACCGAACATACGCCTCTCGTTTCTTCCTGACCAAGTCCTCAATATCCCCTGTAATCCACGGCTCTCTAATCCTATCTTTCCCATCCTTCCTCTTAACCGGCACATGTCTTTCCTGCAACCATTTCAGTTTTCCCTTGAAAGACTCCCACATGCCTAATGTGGACTTGCCCTCCAACAGCCTATCCCAGTCTGTATCCCTAAGCTCCTGCCTAATCCAGCTGTATCTAGCCTTCCCCCAATTTAGCACCCTCCCCTTAGGGCAGCACTCATCTTTTTTCCATTAGTATCCTAAAGTAGACAGAGTTGTGGTCACCGTTAGCTACATGTTCACCTACTGCAACCTCAACCACCTGACCCGGCTCATTACCCAGAACTAAATCCAGTATAGCCCCCTCTCTAGTAGGGCTATCTACATACTGCTCCAAAGACCCTTCCAATACACATCTTACGAATTCCTCCCCGTCCAAACCCCCAGCTCTAGGCACCTTCCAATCCACCCCAGGGAGATTAAAATCTCCCACTACAACAACCTTGTTCTTCCTATACTTATCCAGAATGTCTCTACATATACCCTCTTCCACTGCTCGTGGGCTGTGGGGCGGTCTGTAGTACACCCCTAGCATAGTAATTGCTCCCTTCCTATTCCTCAACTCCACCCACAGAGACTCAATTCCTAACCCCTCTATATTATCCTCCCTCTGCACCACTGTGATGTGCTCCCTAACTAACAACACCACTCCCCCTCTTCTTTTCGACCCTCCTCTGACGTGCCTAAAACACTTATACTCAGGAATACTTAGCTGCCAGTCCAGCCCTTCCTTTAACCACGTCTCCGTCACTGCCACCACATCTAAATTCCTCGCGAACGTTAAGGCCGTAAGTTCATCCGTTTTACCTGCCACACTCCTTGCATTAAAACAGATGCACTGAAGACCTACAGGCCCACTCGGATCCTCCTCCTCCTGGGAGATTTTCCTATCATCTAGACTTACCCTGTCACCTAACTCACTCCCAATCCCAGTGCCTACTGAGCTGTCTCCTCCCCACCCCCCCTCCATAATAGTTTAAACCCTGTTGAAACACTCCAGCTAACCTCCCAGCTAAAATATTTGTGCCCTTCCCATTTAAACGTTCCCCATCCCACTTGTACAGGTGCCCTTCCCTCACAAAGACTTCCCAATGGTCTACAAAAGTAAAACCCTCTGTCCTGCACCAATCCTTCAGCCACACATTCAGCTGAAGGATCTCATTATTCTTAGCCCTGCTATTTCTGGGCACTGGCAGCAGCCCAGAGATTGCCACCCTGGAGGCCCTGCTCTTCAGCCTGGCCCCCAATTCCCTGAACTGCCTACGTATATCCCCCCACTCTTCCTACCTACGTCCTTCTCTCCTATGTGTATGATTACATCAGCCTGGGTCCCTTTGCCCTTCAAAATTCCCTCTACCCTCTCCAAAACATCCTGTACCCCTGCTCCAGGGAGACAAACTACCATCCTGGAGTCCCGCTTTTGCCCACAGAACCGCCTATCAATTCCTTTAACCCTCCCATCCCCCACCACTATCTCACATCCAGCCCCCTTCCTTCCTTCCGAGGCATTCTGGTCTTCCTCTCTTGCCCTTTCTACCCCAGTTGTTGCCTTACCCCTGATATTTTGGGAGACTACCTCTGGGGTGGCCTTAGTACCATGACTCCTCTTCTTTTCCCCCTTCCTAACAGTAACCCACCCATCTCCCCCCCCCCCCCCCGGCTCTGAGATCTCCACTTGACCGTGGTTCCTATTCATTATTGCCTCGTTCTCCCTGACTAAAAATAAGTCTTCCAGACGCAGCTCTAATTGCCTAACCCGGGCCCTCAAACACTGCAACTCCAGACATTTGGTGCAGATGTGGACTTTCGGGAGACGTGTTGTCTCCAGGAACTCCCACATATTGCACCTAATGCAGCTGACGCGTCTCCCCAAGGACCCTGCCATTTACCTGACCACCCTTAGAGTTATGGACACAAATGGAAAACAGGAAAAAGTGGACCAGTAACTCACCGTGCCTAAGCCAGCTCTCGCCTAAGCCCTGTGAGCCAAAGCCCTTACAGCACTCACTCTCCACACACCTCACTCCGCTGCCCGCTGTCTACTGCTGCCTTCTTTTTATACTCCCGCGCTCCCTTCCCAACTGCCCCCGTGCCTAGCTCCTGCTACAGAAAGCGAAAACAAACAAAAACCCCGCAAACTGGCAATAGAGAGAAGAAATAAAAATCTCAATTCAAAATTCTGTAAGTCTAAGATCTGGTCATTCTCCCAGCCAAGTTGGTACGTAGGATTTACAGCACTCAATGTGGTAATTTCCTTATGCAGTCACTGGATCCATTCACATTTTTCTCCTCCACCTCAATAGGCACTTGTGTTCTATGTTGAAACAACCTTGCAGGAAAAAAATTCTAATTTCAGTTTTAACATTTTGATAAATTACCACACATAAGCAATTCAGCAGCCAGAAGTGAGAAAGCTGCCACACAAACTTTAAAAAGTTCACCACGTTCAATAGTTCCTATGTGTAAAATATATTTTTTTTTACATGTGCAGTACAAATAAATAAAGGTGTTTTGGAATACACAGCATCATTTCAATACATGCTTTTAACATCTGACTCACTAAATTTTCTTCCCCCCCCCCCCTCCCCCCGAATAACCAAATTATCATGAATAAAGTGAGACATCTGGGAGCAATTACTGTCTAGTAATTGAAGCAAGGGGTTCACAGAGTTGCAAACTATGAGCTCAAGCATTTTGCAGTGATTCTCAGAAATCCATAACTGTGTTGTAGACTTGACACTGGGCAATGTGAAGCTGCCTCAACCACTTACACAACGGAAACTGGTAATACATTCCTTACTTTTTATAGGACATTAAACACAGTTAACAATTTGTGTCAATACAGCATGTTTAAACAGCAGAAACTAGCAATAAGGAGTGACCAGCCAATTCTTTTTCACAGAAAAAGAGAAGGCAATGAAGCACGCTAATATGGGAGCACTCTACATTTCAAACTTGCTGAAGTCTTGATGCTCTGCCTGACTAAATGAGCTTGTCATTCAGTGAACGCAAGCAGCTACCAACATGCCCCTCAGAGTAATTTAAAGTTCTGGAAACCACTGCATTTGATGGGAAACAAGACAGTGAAGCAATGGTGGGGGATGGCGAACAAAGTAGAAAGTGGCAAAAATCTGGAAATATTAATGAATAGATGCATGATAGGATCACAAGTAGATAAGCTGTATTTCTATTTCCCCACATCTATAAAAATAAAATTTAATTTGCCATTCATCATAAACTATAGCTGTTAAGTGAATTTGCAAATTCAATACTGTAAAATTCTAAATCACCAGTTAATTGAATCAAAGACCAAAATGACATTGCTTTCCTTCCACAACACGAATTACAAAATATTCCAGTCCTGCTCAGGTTTCCTTTCATGCAGACGTCAGCATTTGCAATGTAATTTTTAACAAAATAGCGATTTGTTTAGAAAAATAATTCTCCAAAAAATGAGAAGGAAAACGAACATTAGATACATACAAAGTAACTTCCAATTGTCCCTTGGGTTGGAAAAGTTTTACAGGAATAAATATAAAGATGGAAGTGCAGATGCTTACAGACTGTTTCATATAAAGGTGCTCATTTGAGAGAGATTAAAAACAGCCCCTTCCTCCCATTGCCCCGTGAAAGAGTTGGGAGGAATCTCATAACATTACAACTTGAATTAAAATGTGCTTGGATTCTCTTCAACGGCAGCCATGTTGTGGGAGCCACACAACTGAGCGAACATCAGGCGCAAGGAAATTTCTCTCATGAAGATTCAAATGGAGTTGACAAGCTCTAACAAGGCACCCACTGCTCCAAAGTAACCCTGAAACAAAAAAAAGGATACATAAATATAATTGAACTCAAACTGCAAATGACGGACATATTTTGTGGAGGCATTTTGTGAAAATCCTTGAACAAGCGAAGAATTACATGTACAAAGAGAACTGATGTGAACAAAATAGGCTATTATAAAGAACTAAACTTGTGTATAATGGAGCTTTGTGCTATTCCGCACTTGTGCATCTGGCAACAGAAACCAGAGGAAAATTTAATGCTTCAGTTAATTAGTTATCATGGGATCTCATGAGCTGTTTAAAAAGAATGGTCAATGTAGCGCTTGATTAAGATAACAAATGGGAGAAACAGACCATTTGGCCCATCGAGCCTGCTCCCCATTTAATAAGATCATGCTGATTTGGTTGTTGCTTTAACTCAATGTTCTATTCTCCCATAACTCTCAACACATTTGTCAATCCAAAATCTGTCTAACCCAGGCTTGAATATATTCAACGGCCCAACCTCTATTGTTCTGTAGAAGAGAACTGCAAAGATTAACAATCCTCAGAAGAAATTCCTCCTCAGTTGTATCTTAAATGGGAGATGCCTTATTTTTTAAAAAACTTCCTTGTTCTAGATTCCCTATCCCGTGTAATATAGAAAATAGGAGCAGGAATAGATCACTCCCCCTTCCAGTCTGATCCACCATTGGCAATCATGGTTAATCATCCAATTCAATAACCTGATCCTACCTTCCCCTCACCATCTCCTTTGATCCTTTTCCCCCCCAAGAGCCAACAATCCATTTACCTTTCTGCAAGGGTAACTTTTTTTTGTTATTTATCTACAAGGACACTCAAATTCTCAGATTAGTCTGTAAAATATACATAGTTTATTTGGATGATGGGTCTACTGTGTTCAAAGAAAAGTAAATCCTTCAAATATGGAAAATCACCCTTCAGGAACAAATCTTTTAAATACATATCTAGCTATCACAAACATGCAAAACAGACAAATAGAACAGATCATCAAGCTAGAGAGCACAAGTTTTAAATCATTCACCTGATTTAAGTTTTGGGAAACTATTTGCATATAAACAGCACATAGAATTCTAAATAAATTTGAGATGTCTATAGTTTGGACAGTGTCCACAATGATGATTTCAGGCTGGAAGAGCTAGGCAAAGACCAGCCATGGTCTGTCCCAGCACATCAGTGACCAACTACAGAGCAGTGTGAGGATCCAAGTAATTTAAACATGAAATTGTACAGCTAAATCGGCTTCATGCATGTTCCAACTTTGTTTTGGAATTTACAATGCATCTTTTACAAACAGGAGATTAAGAACTCTTCAATGTTGTCTGACATAATTCATCCTCTGCATTTAGGAATTACACGTAGGGCTACTGTATTTATAAAGCACCTTGCTTTTCCTGATATCTAACAGCCAATTAGTCACAGAGGTTTGAATATAATGAGAGGAATCACCAGCTATTCAGTTTTCTTGAGGGGTGATGCTGGTTGGTGACTTTGGTGTTCTCATGCATCAGTCACTGAAAGGAAGAGCAGGTACAGCAGACGGTAAAGAAGCTAAATGATGTTGGCCTTCATAGCAAGAGGATTTGAGTATAGGAATAGGGACTTTACTGCGATTGCAGTATTTTGCTTTTACGTCAGGATCAAAGTGTTGCTGCATTTTTGTTATTTTTTGATCTCGCCATTTATCTGGATTTAAACTAGTGACTCAGCCACCCCTTCTGAACAAGGTAAAGCCTTTATGCAAAGGCAGTGGGCCAACTGGTGGTTACAAGAATGTTGCCAGGGCTAAAAAAATATAGCTACGATGAGAGATTGGATAGGTTCTTGGAACACAGGCTGAGGGGTGATTTGCTAGAGGGCTACAAATTTATGAGGGGAAGAGATAAAATGGACAGGATAAAATAGATTCAAGATAAGTGGCAGTGAGCTATAGAGAGGATACAAGAAAGAATTTTTTTTTTTGTGCAAAGGCAAGGTGGATGTCTGGAATTTGCTGCCTGGATTAGTGATGGAGGCAGAGACCTTAAGCTCTTTTAAAAGTACCTGAATCTGCACCTTAAGTGCTGTAAGCTACGGGATATAGGCCAGTGTGGGAAGGGGGAAATTAGAAAGGGCACCTGGATGTCCTTGAGCTGTCATGGACAAATGGGAAGAATGGTCTCCTTTCATGCTGGAGCTTTTCTATGGTTCTAGATGTTATGGCAATAAAACAGGCACCTACCTAGATTAAGGATGCAGCTACATAGGGAATTGTACTCATTGTATTGTGAAGCACGTTAGTATGACAATGCACCAGATATGGTGACTCAATTGGAAACATTAATAACCTTTGAATGGAATCAAAATAATTAGGACTTTTAAAAAAAAACTCACCTCGTGTTCCATAAAAAGGCCTTTTAATTGCCCTTTTGACCAGTACTCCAATGCATAGGCCAGTAGTTTCATGGACAAAGTGTTGATCCTTAGAAAGTTACCGACAAACACCACTCTGTTAATGTTCTAAACAAAAAAAAGTAATGAATTACAACCCTCGAGGCAAGTTTGCAAAATATTTTTAAAATGAGCTAAAACATTTACTGCCTAGACTTAAAATAAAGCACCAAATTTCCCAAATGAGAAAAGTCAGTTCTTAGAGTAAAAAAAAATCTATTTTAAACAGGTCACACAAAGGACAAATTACATAAATTTTAAAATACAAGCTTTCCAGTATTATTTAGAATAAACATTTGTGTTTTTCAGCTGTTGTGCGCCAACACAAAGAAACTGTCACTTAAGGATATTGGTGGAAGGGCTAAGAAAAATGACAAAATATATGAAGGGGAAAGTGAGTTTAAAAGGGGAATCAAAATGGAGCAAAGGGCATCAAGTTTTACCAGTAAAGGAACTTTTGTGGAATGCTTTCCCTCCTTTCATGCCCCAAAGTTGGAATTGGAGGTTGAAGGGTTAAGATTGAACCATAAGGTTAGATGAGATTACAGAAGGGTTGATGCAAAATCCAGACAATGAGTTAATAGATAAAGGATTTGTGAAAAATCCTTCTGATGGAAAAAAACAGAGGGCATCGTTAAGGGTGAAAGGAGAAAAGTTTAAAGGGAAATTTGAGGGGGGGGGGGGGGAGGGGCTTCTTCACGCAGAGTGATGGGAGTGTGGAATGAGCTGCCAGATAAAAAGTGGTAAATGCGGGGTCACTTTTAACATTTAAGAAAAACTTGGACGGGTTCATGGATGAGAGGGTGCGGAGGGATATGGTTCAAGTGCAGGTCAGTGGGACTAGGCAAAAAATGGTTCGGCACAGACAAGGGCCAAAAGGCCTGTTTCTGAGCTGTAATTTTCTATGGAAAACTTATATGTAATAGTAATACCAAAGCAGTTCATAAGTGTAAATATAATGCATGAGGAAAGCCATGAGAAAAACTCTCATCCTGATCTGCCAATGGCAAATGATGGATACTCACATGGATTGATACTTGGGCTGTTCCATAGATCTATACAATGTTTCTGATTGCTGGTCAGCCATAAGTTCTTGCATGTAATATCTCCACATACAATACAAACCAGGTGAAGAATGGGGTCATATAGTCAGAGTCATAGCATGCAGAAAAGGCCCATCAGCCCATTGAGTCTGCACTGACAATAACCACCACTAAAGGTGCACTAGACCCATTTTCCTCCACTTGTCCCATTTCACTGAATGTTTATTTCAAGTGGTCATCCAAACATTTTTTCAAGGTTAAGGTTCCAGTCTCCACTACTTTCCCAGGCAGTGCATTCCAAAATGTTGCCCGATTTCAAGACAAAATTAGATATAGCTCATGGGGCTAAAGAGATCAAGTGGAATGAGGAGGATGGGGTGGGAATTAGGATAGTGAATATGATGATCACCCATGATCAAAATGAATAATAGATCAGGCTTGAAGGGCCACATGGCCTTGTCCTGCTTCTAGTTTCTATGTTTCTAGATTCCCACCACCCTCAAATGTTTTTTCTCAAATCCTCTCAATCTCTTCCCCCTCGCCCTAAAACTATGCCCCCTCGTGACTGACTCCTCAACCAAGAGGAACAGCTGCTTTCTATTCAATCTGTCCACAGCCTTCAACCTTAAACACCTCAATCATGACCCCCTCAACCTTCTTTGCTTGAAATAAAACAATCTAAGCCTATCCAGTCTCTCCTTACAGCTCAAATGCTCCATCATAGGCAACATCCTGACGAATTTCCATCTGTATCCCTACGAGCGCAAACACATCCTTGTATCAGCTAAGGAGTTGCAGGAAAAACCTGAGTAATAATTGAAAATGGATAGAACTAAGACAGATGAAAACAAAATCAATGGTTATCGTGGCGACTATCTAGTCCAGTACGTGCATGTCTGCAATCTACGAAATGAACTCAGCCAGTCCCACCCCCACCCTTTCCCTGCAGCCCTGAAAAATTCTCTAACTATCCTAGTCTCTCTTTAAAGCCTCTACCACACACACAAGCACAACATTCCAGATGCTAACTGCTCACTACACAAGACGCTAGTCCTGTTGTGCCTTGGCTTTCTTTTGCCAATCTCCGAAGGTATCTTCTGGTTCTCAACCCTCACACCATTGGGAACAGTTTCTCCCGATCTACTCTGTCCAGAACATCAATTTCAAATCTACTCTCAACCTTCTCTCCTTAGAAAAACAGCCCAAGCTTCTTCAGTCATTCCACATCATCCTTGGAACTGTTATTGCAAATCTTTTCTGCACTTTCTTTAATGTCTTTATATTCTTCCTTAAAGTGTGATGCCCAGAATTGGACACAATATTCCAGTTGGGCCCGAAGCAGTGTTTTTTACAGCATCATAACTTTCTCACTTTACTTTATGTGCTTATTTGTAAACTGCAGGATCCCAGGGGTTTTATGAATCACTTTCTCAACCTGTCCTGGCACCTTGAATGATATAACTCCAGATCTCTTGGTTCCCACTCATTTTAGAATTGCACCCTCATTTCATATTGCCTTGCTAGTCTCACCATAATGAAACAATTCACATTTCTCTCGGACATATTAAAACAGACGTGGTGACACGTAGTAGTAACGTCGCTAGACTAGTAATTCAGAGGCATAGGATAATTCTCTGGGGACCTGGGTTCAAATCCCACCATGGCAAATGGTGGAATGTGAATAAAGGTCTAATGATGAGCTTGAAAAGATTGTTGTAAAAATCATCCGAGACTTTAGGGAAGGAAATCTTTACCTGGTCTGGCTTGTAACCAATTCCAGACACACAGCAATGTGGTTGACTCTTAAGTGTCCCTGAAAGTTGAAGGGCAATAAATGCTGACCAAGCTAGTGACACTCATTTCCCATGAATGAATAACACAGAAATTGAGAAAAACTTTTAAAATGTTGATTAAGCTAAGAGATATCCTGGACTGATGGAGGAGATTTAAAACCAAACATGCCCATCAGTAATCAGTAAAACATACAGCATGCTGAGTAGATGCTGCTAAAATGAGTGAAGTACAAGTCTGAAACTACGATTAAGAAAACACCCTTCAATATGCTACAACTATGGACTACAATTTTGCAGGTTTGTACATCTGTAGATTAAAATAAATATAATACTTTTATTACTGATTGCTTACAACTCATTACATTTACTGATTTATCACTATTTCTGAAGAGGTCCAAATTCAGATACGAACTACTAAAGGCAGAAAAACATTTTCACTTGCAGTCTAGGTCTTAGTGCTTTCATAGCCCTGTACAATGCTGCTTGATCTGGATGCTACAAGGCAGCACTGTAAAGAAGCTGAAAACACAAAGCATCATTTCCTCCCATGTGGCAAACAGTCTTTCAGAAGGCGCAAGACAATCTGAGCAAACTTTCAGCCTGCTGCATGATTTAAGCATTTAATTTTTCCCTACATCAATGCCACAGGAATTGTATTTTTATAATATTTAGTTTAGTTACATTTCCCTTTGTGTGTGGCTTGAACCGCAAAAAGCAACTGATGTCTTTTGTTAGCCAAGTAAAAAGCTCTCAGAACGGAAGATAACCTTGCACAAATTCTCCTTTGGAATACATTTAACAGGACTTCCAAACTAAGTTCCAACCTCATTTAATGCACACATCCTGGCTATGGAGCCAATGTTGTTCGTGATGGTGACCAAAGTAGCTCTGGCTAAATCTTCTTTGCTCGCTGCTTCCCGTTTCTCTTTGCTCATCATATTCCCAAAGCTGAAGGAGAAAACAAAAAAATGTAAAGCATGAAATTATAAATTTAGGTTAGCATTGAGTCAGCTGATTGCATGCATGATAGCCATCGGAAAACCATGCGCAATGCACAAATGGAATGCAAACTCTCAGTGGCCGAGGGCAGTGGCGGTGGGGGCAGCAGCAGAGAAGAAAGGAGGAAGAGGAAGAGGAACTGGAACTAGAAGGGAAATAAAACATTTCCCTACTTGTGATAGATACGGATTAATCCTCACTGGACAGAGCATGTACTGAAATCGAATTTGGGTTAGCTGTGATGTCTGCCAGTCAGATAACTTTCTACCACACAAGACGCTGGCTCACATGCAAAGAATGGGAAAGGTGGCAGTAATGGACAGGTCAAATTAAAACAAAAAAAATCATACTAAATACTTCAGGATAAGTCAGCACAGACAAAATAAATGGAAAGAGCTGGAATTCAATTAAGCATCATTTACGTAAAGTCTGCAAAGTCCTAAAGTTTTATAAACACATTACACAATGGATCAAAAAACATTATGTTCCCTATTCTAAAGGCAAGGAAAATATCTTGGAAGTGGGGATCTCCAGTGTAATTATCCCACATGACTTCCTTCAAGCTGTGAGTTTCCCCTAGGGTTGGGGGGACCTGGCTGTCCGCGGTTAATACAATGACACAGGCAATCTCATTACCAGATTCCCCTGTTCAGGCTAGTCCTCTGATTCATAATTTACTTTAACATTTGGCAACACCAATTCCCCTACTACTGGGTGTTAAGATTCAGCCCAGTTTTTCTTTTTGAGAAACCAATGCATCACACTAGCTAAGCCAAGAGACGAAAGTTTAAAAAGCAGACAGTAAAAATATACTCACCTAGAGGCCACCGCCCAGCCTGGAAGCTCGAACCTATCATAGTCTCCACCGTAGATGTCTCTTACTAATTTATCCACCTTTGTACTCTCTCCACGTGATGCCATTTCAAGCGCTTCCTCAAAGGTTGAGCAACCGGTCAGCAGACAGCACAGACCAAGAAAGGTGCCACCTCCAAGACTGAAAGGATATTTCCAAAAGTCAGGTTAAGAGAGAGGCCCTTTACTTTCCATTCCATTTTCCAAGTGACAGCAAAACAAATATTTTTAGCAACATACATCCACTAAAACACTTGCACCCCCTAGTGGCATGTTATCAATCAACAGGAGAGTGCAATCATCAAGTCTTGCCCCACAGTTCACCACTTCCTTGGCACACATCTGCAATTGGCCAACTTGAACTACCTTTAGCAAACGTTTCAACACCAACAGCTTGAGAGAATGATGCAAACCCAAAGTGGTTACAACATAGGGGGCTAATCAGCCAGTCATGTTTCTGCTTGCTCTCTACAAGTGTAACACCAATTCTCTTCCCCTCCAGATGCTTATCCTATTCTCATCTGAAAGCTAGAATTTCCTGAGGGAGGCACATGGGGCCTGATCCACCCTTGCATACCCACCCCCCCCCACACCCCGGATCTTGCAAGTCGCAACGTCCTAAGAGACATTCGTGAACCAGATGGGTTTTTATGACAAACAATGGTTTCATGGTCAGAATTAGAAATTTAATTCCTGATTTTTAAAAAAAATTCTGATTTCACCATCTGCCATGGTGGGAATCGAACCGGGTTTCTAAATCTAGTTCACAGAATCCTGTTTGCAAAATGCCAAGAGGATCAGCCATGATCACATCGAATGGCAGAAGAGGCTCGATGGGCTGAATGGTCTACTTCTGCTATTTTCTATTTTTCATCACGAATCTACAATTAAAATATTTGAAGGCTTTGCTTCCACTTTGAGGAAGAGCAATCCAAAAACTCATGAACAATTTCTCTTCAGCTATCTTAAATAGGCAACCACTTATTTTTTGAGTGAACCCTAGTTCCAGATTGTCCCACAAGAGGAAATGTCCTTTCCACATCCATTCTCAGAAGGCCCCTCAGGATGCAGAGTGCACAAGCTACTTTATAAAATGAGAAAAGGATGCTGGATAGGGAAAGAGTTATGAACAATGCAAAAGCATGGTTAAAACAAGGCTTTTGAGGCGCAGTGAACAGGGCTGAGGTGGCCTACCACCATTGTTGGGATGGATGGAGGCTGCACAGGTTAAGAGCTTGAGGATGTGGAATGATAACTGATGGAAAGTTACAATGGTGGCATGGGTCAATGCCAAGTAGAGGGATTTGTACGGTATATCAAGATCTTTTAGAAGTTAAGCAGTCATTTATAGCTCAGAAGGAAGTCACCACATATATGCCAGCTATCCTTTGAACAACCCAGTCTCACTACCCTAGCTCTGAAAGTTAATTGTCAAGTGTCAATCCAACTTCCTGATAAACTAATTGCTTCCACCACCCACATGGCCAGCATGAGCCATGTCATCACATTCTCCTGGCATCTCTTGCCCAAAAACTCAAATTTGTGTTCCCCAGTTTTGCCTGATTAGCCAACAGAATAGTTTTTCCTTGTCTAACTTATCCAAATGTCATAAGTAGACACACTAACTACCCCTTGACATGCAATGGTGTAACCACTGTGGTCAAATGGGTCATCTAAAATGGCGATTTGTGAAGCACCCTGGGACAATTGGGCAACTAAAATGACAGGCTGCAGTTTAAAAGCAGAAACAAAACAGGCTGCAACTCTGACAAGAGATAAAACAGGATATGGGTCAGCTGCAGGATTAAAGAGACTTTCTGGTCACACTGGGTTGTGTACCAGATGTAAGGGCACTGACCTCTTATTTAGGAGGGAGGTATGTGACCTGTGCCTCCAGCACCTACAGACACGGCCATCGGGAACACACCCAGAGATCGATGCGGCAGCACCTGATTGGACCCTTATCGATCAGGTGGATCAAATCCTGACAGAATGATTGGCAATGGCCAAAAGGGGCGTGAAACCCAACGGGGTATAAACAACAAGGAATCTCTCTCTCTGACCTCACGAACGAGCTACAACAATGGTGACCATCGCCAGCAATGACCAGCATGAGGACAGCCACCACACCTGTGAAGGAAGGAAGGAAGACCAGAGCGCCAGACCAGACCAAACCAAACCAAAGGGCCAGACTACGCAGACAACTACCAAGACCAGCGCAAAGATAAAAGACCAATATCTGCTTGGGTACTTGCCAGTCACGCGAAGTCGAGGTCTCGTATTGGACTTGAACTTTAGTATTTTCCTGTAAGATAACTTATTGTTGGTTGGGTGGGTTTAAATAAATATTGGTTGTGCTAATAAGACGTTTACCCATAGTTATTTGTCCACCAAATAAGGGTTAAAACAGACTGTGCGGCAGGCAACACCATCACCGAATCCCCAGATGTCAACATCCTTGGGGGTGCCATTGATCAGAAATTCAACTGGACTTGCCACATAAACAGTGGCTGCAAAAGAACACAAGAAATAGGAGCAGGAGCCTGCCCCGCCATTCAATAAGATCATGGCGATGTGAAGTGGATCAGTTCCACTTTCCCGCTTTCTCCCCATAACCCTTAATTCCCTTGTCTGTCAAAAACCTATCTACCCGTGACTTAAATACATTTAGTGAGGTAGACTTCAACGGGCAGACAATTCCAGAGATTCACCACCCTTTGAGTGAAGTTCCTCAACTCCGGTCTAAACTGCACCCCCCCCCACCCCCCTTATCTTGAGGCTACGCCCTCTAGTCCTGCTATCCTGAGTGGGAAGAATCTCTCTACGTCTACCCTATACATCCCTTTCATTATCTTATACGTCTCTATAAGATCCCCCCTCATCCTTCTAAACTCCAACAAATGCAGACCCAGTCTACTTAGTCTCTCTTCATAGTCCAACCCCCTCATCTCTGGTATCAGCCTAGTGAACCTCCTCTGCACTCCCTCCAAGGCCAAAATATCTTTGCACAAGTGTGGCGACCAGGACTGCACACAGTACTCCAGCTGCGGCCTCACCAGTGCCCTGTACAGGTGCAGCAAGACCTCCCTGCTTTTATATTCTATCCCCCTCGCTATTAAGGCCAGCATCCCATTCACCTTCTTGATCACCTGCTGCACCCGCAGACTGGGTTTTTGTGACTCATGCACAAGGACCCCCCAGGTCCCTCTGCACCGTAGCATGCTGCAGCTTTTCGCCCTTTAAATAGTAATCCCTCCTACTATTATTTCTGCCAAAGTGGACAACCTCACACTTGCTAACATTGTACTCCATCTGCCAGGTCCTCGCCCACTCGCTCAGCCTATCCAGATCCTTCTGCAGACTTTCCACACCCTCCGCAGCATTTGCTTTTCCACTCATCTTTGTGTCATCAGCAAATTTCGTCACCCTACACTCAGCCCCATCCTCCAGATCATTTATATAAATGGTAAATAGCTGAGGTCCCAGCACCGATCCCTGCGGCACTCCACTAGTCACCAACCGCCAATCAGAATAGCACTCATTGATACGTTAGAAAAGCACGTCAGAGGCTAGGAATACTGAAGTAACTCACCTCCTGACTCCCCAAAGCCTGCCCACCATCTACAAGGCACAAGTCAGGAATATGATGGAATACTTGCTGGTGGGTGCCGTTCCAATAACACTAAAAAAAATGACACCATCTAGGACAAAGCAGCCTGCTTGACTGGTACCAAATCTATAAACTTCCACTCCCTCCACCACCGATGCTCAGTAGCAGCAGTGGGTACTATCTACAAGATGCACGCAGCAAGATCCTTCAGCATCATCTTCCAAACAATTGACCACTTCCATCTAGAAGTGCAAAGGCAGCAAAATACATGGGGACACCAGCACCTCCAAATGCTCCTCCAAGCCACTCACTGTCCTGACTTGGAAATATATCACCATTCCTTCGCAGTCGCTGGGTTAAAATCCTGGAAGTCCCTCCTAAACATTATTGTGGGTCAACCCTCAACACGTGGACTGCAGCGATTCAAGGCAGCAGCTCACCACGACCTCAAGGGCAACTTGAGATGAGCAATAAATGCTGGCCAGCCAGCGATGCCCCACGAATGAATAAAAAAACTCCCACCAATCATTTTTTTTAAAAAATAATTTCTTGGGATGCAAGTGTCACTGGCTAGACCAGGGTTTATTGCCCATCTTGAACTGTTCCGTGAAGGTAGTAGTCAGCTGCCACCTTCAACCCGCTGGAGTCCATGTTATGTAGGTATACCCACAGTGCTGTTAGGGAAGAAATTCCAGGATTTTCACCCAGCGACAGTGAAAGAGACGCAATATTTTTCCAGGTCAACATAGTGGGTGGCTTGGAAAAGAATCTGCAGGTTATAGCATTCCCAAGTGCCTGCTGCCCTTGCTCTTCTAGTTAGTAGTGGTTGTGGGTTTGGAAGGTGCTGTTAAAGGAGGCATGGGGAGTTTCTATATTGTATTTTGTAGATGGTACAGTATATTAGAGGTAGAGAGAGCGTACGTGTCTCTTGCCGATGCAGGTAAGATTAGGGTAGCAAAACATGGCAAGAAGTGGCTACTTAAAGGTAATATGGTTAACGAAATTAATCAAAAGTACAGAACAAGCACATGCCCACACTAACACGAGTCACAATTTGAATGTGTTAAAGGAGAACTTGTGTCTTGGCTTGAGATAAGGAAAAGGAGGTGGTGTTTTCAGTCAGAATAAAGCCAACAAAGACACTACATGCAGTGCTGTCATGACTTCACAGAGAAGGCTCAAAGGGCTCAATTTGCCTACATCAGCCCCAAATTCCTATGAAACAAGTAAACTCAGCAGTTATTCAACTGAAACCTGAACTAAAACAAGGTCCTGTAAACATGTTGTTCCTGTTATTGTTTAAAGTTTTAAAGTTTATTAGTGCCACAAGTAGGCTTACATTAACACTGCAAGAAGTTACTGTGCAAATTCTCTCGTCACCATACTCCGGTTCCTGTTCAGGTACAAAGAGAATTTAGCATGGCCAACGCATCTAACCATTTCTTCCAGAAACAAAGCAATGAGACAAAGACGAGAGCCAACAACAAACGATGGTGGTTGTGACAGATAGGGAAAGTATTACTCAGAGTTAAAGAAATTTCAGGTCATGTTCTGGACAACTGACTATCTAGAAAATATCTTTCCTGGGTCAGAACAGCCCGTTACATACTGTCATGTACACATTGTACTGGCATTCTGCAAATGACATTAAAAACAGTTTCACAGTGAAATGATTAGTTGTGCACAAGCCATGAAGGACAGTGTCATGAATTATTTGTGTCTTCCAAATAAGGTTTCAAGTATTTGTATTGTGCTTTAGCCAAAGTAAAGATTTTGCAAATATAAATGCACTTAAGACTTTTATTTAACGTCTGAGCAGAAGAATTCAATTGCATTTTGAAGTACTTACGCAAGGGTATTTTGGCCTTGGAGGGAGTGCAGAGGAGGTTTACTAGGCTGATGCCGGAGTTGAGGGGGTTGAGCTATGAGAGAGGCTGAATAAATTAGGCTTGTACTCATTAGAGTTTAGAAGAATGAGGGGAGATCTCATTGAGACGTATAAGATGATGAATGGGATGGATAGGATAGAGGTGGAGAGACTCTTCCCGCTCAGAAAGGATAGTAGGACTAGGGGGCACAGCCTCAAGATAAAGGGGGGGGGCGGTTTAGAATGGAGTTGAGGAGGAACTTCTTCACTCAAAGGGTGGTGAATCTCTGGAATTCTCTGCCCGTTGAAGTGGTGGAGGCTGCCTCGCTAAATATTTTTAAGACGCGGGTTGATGGGTTTTTGATAAGAGAGGGGATTAAGGGTTATGGGGAGAGGGCGGGAAAGTGGAACTGAGCCACGACAGATCAGCCATGATCTTATTGAATGGTGGGGCAGGCTCGAAGGGCTAGTTGGCCTACTCCTGCTCCTATTTCTTATGTTCTTATGTTTATGTTATGTTCTAAATGGCAATATTAAATCCTGTAAACTACTGAAAGTAATAAGCATGGGGGAGATCTGTCTTGCTTGTAATGTCACTGGACTGATAATCCAAAGGCCCAAGCTACTGTGGCACACTTGCCTTGGGTAGCACTGCAGCCACACAGTGCCAAGGCCTCAGGTCACTTTCCATTTGGAGTTTGCACATTCTCCCTATGTCTGCATGGGTTTCCTACTGGCGCTTCAGTTTGCTCCTTCAATCCAAAGACATGCGAACTAGGTTGATTGGCTATGCCAAATCGTTCCTTAGTGTCAGGGTGATTAGCAGGGTAATTACATGGGCTTGCGAGAGGTTCTGTGTGGGATTGTTGTTGGTGCAGGCTCAAACGGGCCAACTAGCCAACTTCTGCACTGTCGGGTTCTATGATTCATCGGTCACAGCACTGAGTACAGGAATTGAGACGTTAGGCTACAACCGTACAAGACATTGGTGAGGCCACATTTGGCATACTGCATACAATTCTGGTTGTCCTGCTATAGAAAAGGGTGTTATTAAACTGGATAGGATGCAAAAAAGATTTACAACAATGTTACTAGGACAGAAGCAGGTGCAATAACATTTAAAAAAACATCTGGACAAGTATATGGATGGGAAAGGTTTAGACATGGGCCAAACACAGGCAAATAGGACTAATTTAGTTTAGGAAACCTGGTCAGCGTGGGCAAATTGGGCCAAAGGGCTTGTTTCCGTGCTGCACATCTCCGTGATCTTGCTCGGAGGACACCAATTAACAAACCTGAAATTGAAAGCTAATGACCATGAAACCTTTGTCGGTTTTCACAAAAATCAATCTGGTTCACTAATATCCATTGGAGAAGAAAATCCGCCACCTTACACTCCCAGACCCACAACAATATGGTTGACTTTTAAATGTTGTCTGAAAGCTAGGGTAATTAGGGAAGGACAACAAATACTGACTGTGCAACCAACATCCTATGAAAAAGGCTGCCAGGAACAGACAAGAACAGATTTTTTTCAAGAGGCATATTGGTGAAAAATTCTTCAATGGTGATGTGTACAAATCAGTCAGCAGGCTGGGTAGCTTTTTCCTTTTTTTAAAGCTTGCTCTCAGATAAGATAAGGCTGATATTTGTTGTTCATCCGCAATTATTTTTGAGACAGCGCCTTCTTAAACCATTGGGGTCAGCGTGGTGTAGGTACACCCAGTGTTGTTAGGGTGTTCCAGCATTTGGATCCAGCGATAGCGAAATAACATCAACACATTTCCAAGTCAGAATGGTGTATAACTTATCGATGGTGTTATTCCCATGCTCTTGTTGCTCTTTGCCCTCAATGATTTGGAAGATGCTGTCTGGGGAGGCTTGGTGAGTTGCTGCAGTGCATCTGGTGGATGATACACACTGCTGCCACTGTGAGGAAAATGGAGGGGGAGTGAATGCTTACATTGAGGGAATAGGGTAACCAATTAAAGGGAAGGTAAAAATGCTACGATCTGTAACAGTGCACGTATGGATAGCGAAGGAGTCAACTGAATTACAGTTTCTTCTGATTCACCATTTTCCTTGTGTTAAATAATCTGATATCCAAATTTTACTCAGAATTTAAGCAACTTCCTACCATTTGAGCAAGCATTAACTGTAACCTCAAGTCAGGACTTTGGCAAGATGCCAACTTCTATCGTCGGTGATCTCACTGGTTTTGACTGAGGTCTACCACAGCACATGAACAAAAGATGAAGTCATAAGATAAATGTAGCATCCAAGTAATTATTGAACATTTTAGTTTCATATTCTTGAACTCACAGTCCATTGCATCTCATTGCGCATTAGTTATTTTAGCAGACCAACATAACTTTGAATACATCAAGTGTTGCAGGACTGATTAAGCGAAGTACAATCAACTGGTCCCTCTCAAACCAGTTTTGTGAAGATTAAACAGGTACCCAAAGAAAAAATATGGGAGTATTTGCTCCTTGCTTTCTAAAAAGGAAATATCAAAATGATCAGGAGTAGTAAATGGGGATGCAAAAAAGTCATTAGGCTTAAAATAAGGATGAAGGTGGCACCAACTGTAAAAAGAATCGAGGCACAGCAACCAGGCTTACTCAATGGAAGATAAAATATTAAACAGAACAGTAAAACAATTAAGATATCCATTCTCTCTTGCCAAAGGAATAGAATATAGAAGTAGTGAAGTGTTGCTGCTACTCTACAAAACATCAGTGAGTCTGCATTTAAAAGAATATGTATAGTTTTGATCCCCTTACTGGCGGGCAGCACGGTGGCACAGTGATTAGCACTACTGCCTCACAGCACCAGGGACCCGGGTTTGATTCCTGGCTTGAGTCACTGTCTGTGTGGAGTTTCTCCCCATGTCTGCGTGTTTCCTTTGGTGTTCCAGTTTCCTCCCACAGTCTGAAAGACATGCTGGTTAGGTGCATTTGACCCCAAACAGGCTCCTGGTGTGGTGACTACTCGAATTTCACAGTAACTTCATTACCGTGTTAATATAAGCCTTAACTGATACTAATAAATAATCTTGAACTTATTGAAAAGAGATGTAGTTGCATTGGAGGTGATTCAAAGGAGATTCCAACATCCAATTCCAGAGATGGGTAATTTGACTGAGAGATTAGGCAGTTTAGGCCTGTACTCCTTGAAGAAAGAATGAGGGAAGATCTAATCGAGGTGTACAAGATAAGGGGGATTGACAAAGTGGATGTGGAGAGGATGTAGGGCAATCTAGAACAAGGGATCAGTTTTAGGATAAGAACATAAGAAATAGGAGCAGGAGTAGGCCATCTAGCCCTTCGAGCCTGCCCCGCCATTCAATAAGCTCATGGCTGATCGGTCGTGGCTCAGTTCCACATTCCCGCCCTCTGCCCATAACCCTTAATCCCCTCTCTTATCAAAAACCCATCAACCCGCTTCTTAAAAATATTTAGCGAGGCAGCCTCCACCACTTCAACGGGCAGAGAATTCCAGAGATTCACCACCCTTTGAGTGAAGAAGTTCCTCCTCAACTCCGTTCTAAACCGCCCCCCTTTTATCTTTAGGCTGTGCCCCCTAGTCCTACTGTCTTTTTTGAGCGGGAAGAGTCTTTCCACCTCTATCCTATCCATCCCATTCATCATCTTATACGTCTCAATGGGATGCTGGCCTTCATAGCGAGGGGGATTGAATATAAAAGTAGGGAGGTCTTGCTGCAGCTGTATAGAACATAGAACATAGAACACTACAGCACAAACAGGCCCTTCGGCCCACAAGTTGCGCCGACCACATCACCTACCAACCTACAGACCTATCTATAACCCTCAATCTCATTAAACCCCATATACTCATCCAGAAGTCTTTTAAAAGACCCCAGCGAGTTCGCCTCCACCACCACTGACGGCAGCCGATTCCATTCACTCACCACCCTCTGAGTGAAAAACTTACCCCTAACATCACTTCTGAACCTCCCTCCCCGCACCTTAAATCTGTGTCCTCTCGTAGCGACCATTTCAAACCGGGGAAATAGCCTCTGAGAGTCCACCCTATCTATTCCTCTCAACATTTTGTAAACTTCTATCAGGTCGCCTCTCAACCTTCGTCTCTCCAGGGAAAAGAGTCCCAGCTCCCTCAACCTAACTTCATAAGGCATGCCTCCCAGTCCAGGCAACATCCTTGTAAATCTCCTCTGCACCCTTTCAATAGCTTCTACATCTTTCCTATAGTGAGGCGACCAGAACTGCGCACAATACTCCAAATGAGGCCGACAAGGGTCTTATAAAGTTCCAGCATTACCTCCCGACTCCTAAACTCAATCCCTCGATTAATGAAGGCCAGTACACCATACGCCTTCTTGACCACCTCCTCCACCTGCGAGGCCGATTTAAGAGTCCTGTGGACCCGGACCCCAAGATCCTTCTGCTCCTCAACACTACTCAGACTTCTGCCCTTAATAGTGTACTCGTTCATCCCGTTGGTTCTGCCAAAATGGACGACAACACATTTATCCGCGTTGAAGTCCATCTGCCACTTCTCCGCCCAGTCCTGCATCCTATCTATGTCCTGCTGCAACTTTTGCCATCCTTCCAGATCATCCACAACACCACCGACCTTCGTGTCATCAGCGAACTTACTTACCCATCCCTCCACTTCCTCATCCAGGTCATTTATGAAAATGACAAACAACAAGGGTCCCAGAACAGATCCTTGAGGCACTCCGCTGGTGACTGACCTCCATTCAGAAAAAGCCCCATCCACAACCACTCTCTGCCTTCTGCAGGCAAGCCAGTTCTGGATCCACAAGGCCAAAGGCCCTTGGATCCCATGCCCTCTCACCTTCTCAAGAAGTCTTGCATGGGGGACCTTATCAAACGCCTTGCTGAAGTCCATGTACACTACGTCCACGGCACTTCCTTCGTCAATGTGTTCAGTCACATTATCGAAGAACTCAACTAGGCTTGTAAGGCACGACCTGCCCTTGACAAATCCATGCTGACTATTCCTGATCATGTCAAACCTCTCCAAATGTTCGTAAATCTTGTCCCTCAGAAGCCTCTCCATCAGCTTACCAACCACTGAGGTCAGACTCACCGGTCGGTAATTTCCCGGGCTATCTCTGTTCCCTTTCTTAAAAATAGGAACTACATCCGCAATCCTCCAATCCTCTGGAACCTCTCCCGTCTCCATTGACGACGCAAAGATCATCGCCAGGGGCTCTGCAATCTCTTCCCTCGCCTCCCACAGTATCCTGGGGTACATCCCATCTGGTCCCATAGGGCATTGGTGAGGCCGCAGCTGGAGTACTGTGTGCAGTTTTGGGCGCCACACCTGCGCAAGGATATTTTGGCCCTGGAGGGAGTGCAGAGGAGGTTTACTAGGCTGATACCGGAGTTGAGGGGATTGAACTATGAGGAGAGGCTGAATAAACTAGGCTTGTACTCGTTAGAGTTTAGAAGAATGAGGGGAGATCTCATTGAGACGTATAAGATGATGAATGGGATGGATAGGATAGAGGTGGAGAGACTCTTCCCGCTCAAAAAAGACAGTAGGACTAGGGGGCACAGCCTCAAGATAAAGGGGAGGCGGTTTAGAACGGAGTTGAGGAGGAACTTCTTCACTCAAAGGGTGGTGAATCTCTGGAATTCTCTGCCCGTTGAAGTGGTGGAGGCTGCCTCGCTAAATATTTTTAAGAAGCGGGTTGATGGGTTTTTGATAAGAGAAGGGATTAAGGGTTATGGGGAGAGGGCGGGAAAGTGGAACTGAGCCACGACAGATCAGCCATGATCTTATTGAATGGCGGGGCAGGCTCGAAGGGCTAGATGGCCTACTCCTGCTCCTATTTCTTATGTTCTTATGTTCTTATGTTCAATGAGATCTCCCCTCATTCTTCTAAACTCTAACGAGTACAAGCCCAGTTTATTCAGCCTCTCCTCATAGCTCAACCCCCTCAACTCCGGTATCAGTCTGATACCGAGTTGAGGGGGTTGAGCTATGAGGAGAGGCTGAATAAACTGGGCTTGTACTCGTTAGAGTTTAGAAGAATGAGGGGAGATCTCATTGAGACGTATAAGATGATGAATGGAATGGATAGGATAGAGGTGGAAAGACTCTTCCCGCTCAAAAAAGATAATAAAAAAAGGATAATGAGGGAAATAGTTAAATTAGTGCACAGGGTGGAAAATTAGTTATACAAATCTTAACTGCACTCCAAGATGACTCTGACATGTCTGTCACTCACCTGGTGCCAGTCACCCGCTTGTAATTATCCTTTGAATATACAGCAAGAACACTGACTCCTGAACCAATATTCACCAGCAGCAGCGGAAATGGATTAGCCAAAGCATATGTCACCTTCTGACATCTTTCTGGATCTGTTGGGTGCTCGAAGTAATAGCACTCAGCACGCCCATTGAAGCCTACTGAATCAATATACATTGTTCCATGGATAAGGCAGTCAAGTTCATCCAATTTTCGAAGCTGCAGATTAACAATCTACAAAAATTACACAGAACCAGGTTAAGCACCAAGAAAAAAAATATAAAACATGAGGCTCCTTCCTCCAATTTTTCCAACTTTAGGTTCTACTATAAAATAAAAATTTCATATATTAATACTTAAAATAATGGAAGGACCAATCCAGACATCCAAAGGATAGGTGAATTAGAGTAAAGTGACATAGTCAAGAGTCATGTATAGCTCAGGACAGGAGGCTAATAGTTAGAAAAATAATGGCGTTTTAGACACTGATGATTTGTCACCATCAGTGCTTACAAACTTGTAGAATAATCAAACATTATCCCTAGGCCCCACACATTTTAAACTCTCATCTACCAGCATGGATCACAAGCAGAAAACATATTTGTGAATGAACATCTCATTTCCAAATTAAATCACCTCAATCCTGAAATGAGGTAAGAAATTAATTTAAGACAGTCCCAAGTTTTGATACATGGAAAGCAAAATTAAGATGTACATACCGTGCGCAAGTCTGGCTCAAATTTGTATGCCCCGCCCCCAGTAGCGCACAGTGTTGTGTGCAGACTTGAAAAGTGTTTGGCTTTGCCCATCTGAATAAATGCTGGCATGTTCTGGGTAGGAAACCTTATGAAGTGCAAATTGCCTTTACGTCCACAAATTGTCAAATCTTTGAGTTCAAGATGAACATCACGGATGCCTGTGGATCCATAGGCGACATTAGAGGTCAAATATTTCCGTATATTACTCAGATTTTCCACTTCCTCCTCCTCTTCCTCAGTAGTAATGTCCTTTGGTTCAAAATAAACCAGTTTCACCAAAGTTCCACCAATGTCCATGCCAAACCATGGAAAAGCTGCAAGCAGAAAGCAAGTTTGAAATAAATTAATGCCTGCTTATACAATGAACACCCCAAATACAACAATCCAGGTCAAATCTTCCAATTAACTCAGTGACAAGTGAAAAGGGTTAACAGAAATATCAGATTAATGATCTTATTGAATGGCAGAGCAGGCTTGAGGCCAAGTTGATACTCCTGCTCCTAATTTAAATGTGTACACCTACGTGCAACAGGATGGATGGATGTGTTTAGAACTGCTTGTTCTACACAAATACAGACTGGGAGAGCATCAGGATTCAAGGCTGCCATTTCCATGTATAAAATGGTTTTTGTAAGTGCTTTTTACTTACCTCATTAAAAGTCCCAGGGCACTCCACAGAAGAACTTCAAATAGAGTTAGTATGGAACCACATTAGGAGTTATTAAGACAGAAAGGAGCAGCTTGGTTAAAGGCAGCACATTTTAAAAGAGAGATCTTAAGAGAGGGGTAGAGGGGCTTAGGGAAAGAATTGCAATGCTCACAGCCAAGACAGCTTACACAGCCAGGAGTACAGTGATTAAAATCACTGTGCTTCAGGCTAGAACTAGAAAGGATATTATTACAACTGAAAGAGTGCAGAAAAGATTTAATAGAATTCTACCAGGATTTGATGATTTGAGTTACAAGGAGAGACTGAATAGAGTGGGACATTTTCCTCTCGCGTATAGGAGGTTTAGGGGTGATCTTATAGAGGTGTATAAAATAATGAGGGGCATAGATCAGCTAGATAGACAATATCTTTTCCCAAAGGTAGGGGAGTCTAAAACTAGAGGGCATAGGTTTAAGGCAAGAGGGGAGAGATACAAAAGTCTCCAGAGGGGCAATTTTTTTATAGAGGATGGTGAGTGTCTGGAACAAGCTGCCAGAGGTTTTAGAACATAGAACACTACAGCACAAACAGGCCCTTCGGCCCACAAGTTGCACCAATCATATCCATACCTCCCAGGCCATAGAACTATCTGCAACTCCCAATCCCATTAAATCCCATGTACTCATCAGAAGTCTTTTAAAAGGCCCCAGCGAGTTTGCCTCTACCACCACTGACGACAACCGATTCCACTCACTCACCACCCTCTGAGTGAAAAACTTATCTCTGACATCTCCTCTGCACTTGCTCCCCAGCACCTTAAACCTGCGTCCTCTTGTAGTGACCATTTCAGCCCTGGGAAATAGTTTCATGGATGAGTACACGGCTTGTACAATTTTGTCTTTTAAAAAGCATTTAGACAATTACATGGGTAAGATGGGTTTAGAGGGCTATGGGCCAAACACAGGCAATTGGGACGAGCTTAGGGTAAAAAAAAATGGACAGCATTGACAAGTTGGGTTGAAGAGTTTGTTTCCATGCTGTAAACCTCTGAATCTAATCGTAGGATTGCAGAGATTTTGGAGTTTTTGTTAGAAATAGATCACAGAGCAATTTTAAAACAATTTTGAATTTTGAAGTTTAACTACGGCCAGAGCAGAAGCCAATACTGAATCCTGGGATAATGAGCGAAGACAACGTCATGTCCACGATATGGGAACACAGTTTTGGATAAGCTGAGTTTTACACAGTGAAAAGTAGACACCTGGCCAGGAGTTCTCCAAATGAATGACCCAGTAAAGGGAAACAATTCTGGTCACAAGTATCCGAGATTTACAGATAGGATGGAACATAAAATGTAACTGTCCACCAGCAGATAAGGCTGGAGAACAGTTTAAGACCCTGCATCTGAATGCACATAGTATTTGCAACAAAAGGGATGAAGCATTAGCACAAAGTGTTAAATGCTTATGACCTGATAGACATTGCAGGGACATGGTTAAAAGGTGACCATTGCTGGGACTAGATCAATGAAAGATATTTTACACATCAGAATGACTGAAGGAGCTGGGTAGCTCTATTAATAAGAGCTTAGGAATGCAATGGCAGACTTAAGGAAATATTTAATAACTCAGTAAAGATTTATCCCAGTAAGAAAGGCTGAGAAATATGCATCACCTGTGGTTAAATCAGTTAAGGATACTATTAAATTGAAAGAAGCGCTATGCAAAACTCTGCAAAGACTGATTGGTGGTCAGGTGTTGGATGGACTAAGGACAGCAAAGAATGGCTAAAAAGACAATAAAGCAGAAATACAAACAAGAGAAAGCTAGCTAGTAACATAAAAGATAGCAAGAATTCCTACAAGTATTTGAAGGAAAAGAGAATAACCAAAGCTAGTGTTGGCTCTCTAAAGAGTCTGGGGAATTGATAATGCAAAACAAAGAATGGGGGAAATGCTGAACACTTGTGCCACTCTTCACGGGAGAAGATTTAGAATATATTAGCATGGATAAAAGATAGGCTAACTAACAGGAAGCAGAGATTAGGAATAAATGTTTTTATTTCAGATTGACAAGCTATAACGAGTGTCATGGCAGCACAGTGGCTTGTGCTGCTGCCTCTCTGTCAGGGATCCGGGTTCAATTCCAGCTTTGGGTGACTGTGCAGAGGTTAGACATTCCTCCTGTGTCTGCCTGAGTTCGCTCTGTGGGTACTCTGGTTTCCTCTCACAATCCAAAGATGCACAGGTTAGGCAGATTGGCCATGCTAAGTTGCCCCTTACTGTCTGAAGATTTAGTATGCAGATACAGCAAGTGATTGGGAGGTGAATGGAATGCTGGCAATCATTGCAAGAAGAATCAAATATAAAGGAGGGAAGATCTACTGCAGCCGTACAGCACCTTGGTCATACCACATCTGGAACATTATGGACAATTTTGGGCTCGTTTGAAACAGGTTATAACCATTATAGAAGCAGCTCAGAGAAAGTTCACTCAACTTGTTCCCAGGATGTAGGGTTTGCTTATCTTGTAAGCAAAAGCTGAACTGGTTAAACCTTGTGCCCAGAGTGCAGAAGAATGAGGGGTGGTTTTATTGATCCGAGATGTTCAGAATACAGAGTTTGCCATTATAGCTTTCAGTACCTGGTCATTGCCAGCTGATTCATCTGTTTCATTCCTTTCTGTATATTCCGTAGTGATTTTATACAACTGAGTAGCATGCCAGGCCATTTCAGACAGTTGCTAAGAGTCAACCAACACATTGTGTGACTCCAGAAGCACAGCATTGAGGCAGCATGGTGGCAAGTGGTTAGCACTTCTGTTTCACAGTGCCAGGGCTCCAGGTTCAATTCCTGGCTTGTCTACACGTTCTCCCCGCGTCTGCAGGGATTTCCTCCTGGTGCTCTGGGTTTCCCCAAAGACATGCTGGTTAGATGCACTAGCCATGCTAAATTCTCCCTCAGTGTACCCTAAGTGGAGTGTGGCAACTAGGGGATTTTCACTAACTTCAATACAGTGTTAATCTAAGTCTACTTGTGACACTAATAAATAAACTTAAAAAATGTAGAGCAGACAGGTAAGAATGACAGATTTTCTTCTTTAAAGAATACACAAACAAGCAACAAAGAAAAATACAGCGCAAAGATTGGCCCTTCGGCCCTCTAAGCCCATGCCGACCGTGAGGCCCTAACTAAACTAAATAAGTCTTCTTCCCTTATTTGGACCACATCTCTCTATTCATTCCCTATTCATGTACTCATCCAGATGCCTCTTAAACATAGCTATGTGCCTGGTTCCACCACCATCTCTGCATGAAAAACATCCCCTGCTCATCTCCCTTAAAAACTTTCCCCCTCTCACCTTGAACCTGCGCCCGCTTGTAAGTGACACTTTTCTCCTCAGAACAAGCATCTGACTAGGCACCCTGTCTATGCCTCAATCTTGTAGACTTCTGTCATGTCTCCCCTCAGCCTCAGTCTTGCCAATGACAACAATCCTAGTTTATTCAACTTCTCCTCGTACACTATGCCCTCAATATTACAGTGAACCTTCCTTGCACTCTCGCCAAAGCTTCCACATCCTTCTGGTAGTGTGGTGACCAGAACTGCACGCAATATTCCAAATGCAGCCTAACCAAGGTTTTATTGGGTACTGCAGCTTTATGAGTGGGTTTTTATGAAAGTGGACAATTTTTTCATGGTCACTACTGCTAAGGCTGGCTTTTAAATTCCAGATTTATTCACTGAATTTAAACTCTACCTGCTGCTGTTGTGACATTCAAATGCATGTTCCCAGAATATTAGCCTGGGCCACTGAATTACCAGTCTGATGACAGTACCAATATGTCTCTGCTACAGACATAATCTCTTCCTGCCTTCCTTCTCTGGTGAAGACAAAATCAACATCCTGGGAATTACCACTGATCAGAAATTCAACTAGAATAGCAATGTAAATATTGTTGCTACTAAAGGCTAGATAAGAAATTAGTCCAGCAAAGCCAAATGGAATATATTTAAATGCAAGGAGCCTGAGAAATAGGCCAGATGAGTTTAGAGCACAGGTAGCCACACGGGATTATATTATCATAGCTAAAACCAAGATTTGGCTGAACTTTAGGTAGGATTGGTCACTCAACATTCCTGGTTACAAGGCATTCAGATAAGATAGAGATGGTACAGATGTAACAGAGGAAGGCAACATCAAGAAATTGATTATAGCAGTGGGGAGGGATGATATCCTGCGATGATCATTAAATAAAGAAAAAAGCACAAAAGGGAAAAACACACTGTTGGGTGTGTATTATAGGCCTCTAAACAGGGAGAGATAGAGAATCAAATTGCAGGAATAACAGGCGGTGAAAGAAGGGAATTTTAACTACGCAAACATTAACTGGGATGGTTTCTGCGCACAAGATAGGGAGAGTGTGAAATTCATAAATGGCATCCAGAACTTTTTAAGTACACAGAAAGTCCAACAAGGGAAGGGACAATTCTGGGCCTATTATTCAGAAATGAGCCCGGGCAATTGGGAGACATCAGTTGATGAGCATTTTGGAGATATTGACCATATTTCATTTAGGATAATTACGGAAAGTATAGTTTGGGAATACAAGTAAGGCCATAAAGTGTAAGAGCAGTCATCCAGCCTATAGAGTCTGTTTCGTCATTATGTGAGATCATGACCGATCTGATAACTTTCTCACTGCATCCCCATAACCTTCAATTCCCTTCATTGAAAATCTGTCTATCTTAGCCTTAGCTGGAGAAAGGCTAATTTTATGTTAGGAGCCCAAGTGGACTGGGAGCAGCTACTTGCAGGTAAAACTGTGTCAGAGCAGTGACAGGCCTTCAAGGAAGAGATGGAGAGAATACAGGGCAAATATGTTTCCATAAAGGCAAAGGGTGGGACCAAGACCAGAGAACTCTGGATAGCAAAATTAAGAAAAAAATTATGGCGGATACTAAGGGCTCATAGAAAGTAGCAGTAGGCCATTTGGCCCTTCCAGCCTGGTTCGCTATTAATTTTGATCATGACATATCATCAAATTCAATATCCTGATCCTGCCTTCCTCCCCCCACCCCATATCCCTTGATTCCTTTAGTCCCAAGAGCTATGACTGATGTCTTCTTGAAATCAAACAATATTCTGGCCTCAACTACAGTGAATTCCACACATTTACCACACTCTGGGTGAAGAAATTTCTCCTCACTTCAGTTCTAAAAGGTTTACCCCTTAGCCTCAAACCACGATCTCTAGTTCTGGGCTCACCCACCACCGGGAGAATTCCTTCTGAATCTACCCTGTCTAACTCTGTTAGAATTTTGCAAGTTTCCAAGAGATTCCCTCTCTGCTTAACTCTTATGTAGATAATTCTATACAGCAGGCTAATACAGCAGAGTCCCTAGAGGAATATAAAGAATGTAGAGCAGAGCTTAAAGAAGAAATTAGGAAAGTTGAGAGTACACTAGAGCTTTGCTGGGTAGAATAAAGGAACCCCCATAAATACATAAAGAGCAAGAGAATAACTCAGGCCAATTAGGGACCATAGCTAATGTAATAGGTAGTGGGGGAGACCAGAAGACATGGATACGTCCTCAATGAATACTGTGCGTTAGTCTTCCCAATGGAAAAGAACGATGCAGGTGTAGACGTGAGGGTGGAGGACTGTGAAATATTCGAGGAGATTATATCACACACCACGTGGATGCCATCTGCAAGGGCATCTCAACTTGAAATATCAGTTTGGGGTGGTGTACAGCTTTGGGATGTTGTGAGGAATCACTTGAAATCCCCAGTGAGAATAACCAGCCCAGTCATTATAGAACAATTACAACTTATTAACCTAAAAGGGCAAATAGACATAACCAAGGCTATAACACACTATATTACTAAAAACATACCATTTATATACAAATTACCCACTGTTCGGCGCTCCCTGAGCTCAAGGCTTTCCTGTGCCCACACAGCACCCAATCTAAACCCAAATCAAATCCATCTGATAGTTACCACACAATATGCAGCAAACGATCGAATCTGGGAAACATCTTTTCCTGGTCCAGCAAAAATATCAGAACAGCCTTTATGAAGGTTCCTGCATTACCTTGTCACTAAGAGATGTTAAAATGGCCCCTCAGACTCTCTCCCCTGAGAAACTAGTCTCTCCAGCTCTTTATTAAACTAGCCAGTCAGCTGTAAGATGTTAATTAGCCTGCTGGCAACTTAAGTCTTACTGGTAGGTTTTTATTTATTAGTATCACAGATAGACTGACATTAACACTGCAATGAAGTTACTGCAAACCTCCCTAGTCGCTACACTGTGGTGCCTGTTCAGGTACACTGAGGGAGAATTTGGCATGGCCATTATACCTTAACCAGTACGTTTTTCAGTCATGTGATTATACCCAATTCCTCTGTGATTTTTCCCTTTGTGTATTTGGACTGTCTGCATCTCACAATCCATGACTTAAAATTAGCATCAGTATATCTCCACTGATCGCTCATCCTCTGGGCGAGCTGTTTCCTGATGATAGCTATTTATACCTGATTCTCCCTGCTAATCTCGTGACTGGGAACGTCACATCTCATCACCCTTTCTAAATGCCGGCTACTGCTGTTGTTAGGCAGATTCATGACAATTAACATAGGGAGAGATGGTATGAGCAGATTTACAGTCCTAAAAATGGATAAATCTGCATGCTCAGATGAGGTATATCCCAGGCTTTTGAAGGACAGAGGGGAACTGACAAGGGCACTGGCAGTAATTTTAAAATCCTCTCTGGATGCAAATGACGCGCAAGAGGTCTGCTAAAATTGCCCCATTGTTGAGAGGGAAGTAGGATTAGACCAGGAAATTATAGGCCAGTCTAACCTCTGATAGGAAACTCACTGGAAAGAAACTCTCGTAACATTTAATAAGTACTTACATATTCACTCACACTGCCATAGCTTCCACAGCTATGGGACAAGCACTGGAAAATGGGATTAGCGTAATCAGATCTTCGTTGATCTATGTGGACACAACAAGCTGAATGGCTTTCTGTGCTGTAACCATCTACAGCAGGTCAGAGACTGGGAAGTCTGCGCAAGTAACTCATCATGACTTCCCAAAGTCTATCCAACATCTACAAGGCACAAGTCAAGAGTCTAAGGGAACACTTGCCACTTACCTGAATCAGTGCAGCCCCAACATCAAGAAGCTCAACACTATCCAGGACAAAGTAGTCCATTTGATCCATAAACAGTCACTCCCTCCACCTTTGATACACAGTGACAGCAATATGTGCCATCTACAAGATGCAGTGCAGGAACTCACCAAGGCACCTTAGGCTACACCTTCCAAACGCATGACTATCTTGAAGGTCTAGGGCAACAGGTATATGAGAACACCTGAAGTTGTCCTCCAAGCTGCACACCATCCTGACGTAGAAGTACATCACTCTTCCTTCACGGTCATGGGGTTGAAATCTCAGGACTCCCTTCCTGGCAGCACTGTGGGTGTGTCTATACCACAGGGACTACAATGATTCAAAGGCAGCAGCTCACCACCACCTTCTCAAGGGCAATTAAGGATGAACAACGAATGTTGGCCTAGCTAGCGACACCCACAGAGATAACTGCCCATGCCCATCACACCCAATCCACCATCTGAAACTTTCACTACCCGCCACAGGCACACAAGCATAGCAGTGTGAACTATATACAAGAGGCATTGCAGCAACTCACCAAACCTCTTGACAGCACCTTCCAAACCCTGACGTCTAATACCTAGAAGGACAAGGGAACACCATCTCCTGCATGTTCCCCTCCAAGCCACAAGCTACCCCAATGACTATTTCTTCTGTCACTTTGTTAAAATCTCGGGATCTTTAACAACACTGTGGGTGAAATGGAGTGGTTCAAGAAGGTTGTTTACCATCACAGCCTTGAGAGCAATTAGAAATGAGCAAATATTGGCCTTGCCAGCAATGCTCACATTCCATGTTAAAAAATCTTTCATTAACTGGTAACTCTAATTCAGGGTTGTGGGGGAGTCAGAACCTATCCTGACAGATACTGGGCGTTAGGCAGTGGACATTCAGGATGATCCATTGCAGAGCACACACTCACATACAAACTAAGGGGCAATTTAGCATGGCCAATCCACCTAACCTGCATGTTTTTGGATTGTGGGAGGAAACTGAAACATTCAGGGGAAACCCATGCTGACACAGAATGTATAAACTTCACACAAAGTCACGAAGTTGGAATTGAAACCTGGAGCTGAGGCAATGGTACTAACCATTGTGCCGCCCAAAAATGAAAACGTTCTCATTTATTTTTGCTTCTATTACAAGATGTTAATCCGGCTCATCCCCTCTAACCTCATGTCTGCATTTCCTCACACTATTAACTTAATCCTTCCCCTACCATTTTATTTATGGCTCTGGTGCAACAATGTGACAATTCTTTTTCAGGTGAAGACAGCCCCTTCATGTGTAGCCTTTGGACCAGCACTCATTCCCGTGACCCAACAACATGAACACTTTTCACTTGCAGCTATACATCGGCTTTCCTGATCTTCCATTACCTAACGTTGTCAACCTGTCACACAGAAAACCATCTGGGTTGTTTCGATCTTGGCTTTCAATGCTGTGTCTTAAGTTTATTTCAAATAATGAATTCTAGGTGAATAGATTTTTCTCTCCTTAAATCTGAATCAATAATATTCTTTTCAAATCTACTAAACTCCAGTAAGTAAGGGTAGTCTTAATTTGACTAATGAATGATGGACTTAGTATAATGTGTTCAAAGAGAAATTAATATTAATTTCCCTATACCTTAAGCCAAATTTAGCTATTTACTGCGTAGTGGTATTTACAGAGCTCTGTCCTTATACAGATAATTTCAGCTAAATGGATTTGATGCAAGTTTAAAATCTCCCCAAGTCATGCAGAGCAGTTCTATAGAGACAAGAGAACACTTCCACAGCATTTGGAGTTATCTCACACAAATGCAGAAAACTAGTATGGACTGCAAATTTTTGAACCAAAATGGAACTGATAAGTTTTTAAAGACTACAAAAGCATTTAACTGCCAGAATAAACTGTTCAGTATTTGATTTCCTTTCTTTCAACATTAAAGTAGAAGCTTGCTATCTAATTATGGAAGCATGAAGTCCAATTACAGCAAATTATTTTGCACCAATGGACTTCATTGCATAAACTTGCATGGTCAAGAAAGATTGGAAAATGTCTGCCATTTCATATAAAAAGGCCCACTACAAAGTTCCTGAAATTGCTGTACAGAAACAGAAGGAGTTAATTTAAAATACCCAATTCTGCTCTTTCCTCCCCTACCCACTGATAATTTTTCAATGCAATTTGCCTCCATTTCTCTCCCGTTCCAAGTATTACAAATACAAAAATAATAGCTGGGAGTAAGCTGTTACATTCCTTCCCTTTAAACAAATCAATCTCTTCCCTGGCCTTCAAAATCCAAGCTATTCTTTCCTCCAGTTCTTACTCGTCACTTCCTTTTTCAGACAGAAAAGGTCAATTATTTTCAAGAATTTCTCTCCAGCTGTCAGCTTCCTACACATCAAAAGCTCAATTCTGCTCTGAGTTGGCACTATCAGCTTCGAGGCTTCTGCACAGCTTCAACATCCAAATATAGTTCCAACTGGCTGGATAAAATTTGAAATTAAAATCTTTAGCCTCAAAGCAGACAAATAAGTGACGACCTGAAGCTTTTGGAATTTTTGAAGAACAGCTGCAAACACAATCACTATGCAAAGTGTAAAATTCACATTCAACATCATTAGCTCACGCTCAAGGTTTTACAGAAAGGTTGGGATTACAAGTATGAATCGAAGCATCTGATAGAAACATGGGAAGGAAGCACAGTAGGTCCAGAGTGTTCCATTATGATCTTGGCTAATGTGCAACCTAACTCTGTAACTTATCCTCCACACACAAAAAAATCTATAACTGATCTAGAATTTTGGATGACCATGTCTGAAGACCTGTTTCCTAATTTCACACCTGAGTGGTCTGGCTCAGTCCCCTAGAACATAGAACATTACAGCGCAGAACAGGCCCTTCGGCCCATGATGTTGCGCCGACCAGTTAAAAAACAATGACCCTCTAACCTAAACCAAACCCTTTCCATCCATAAACCTATCCACAGATCTCTTAAACGCCCCCAAACTAGGCGCATCCACAACTGCAGCAGGCAGGGCATTCCAATCCCTCACCACCCTCTGGGTAAAGAACCTACCCCTGACATCCGTCCTATAACTACCACCCCTTAATTTAAAGCTATGCCCCCTCGTGCTAGCTTTCTCCATCCGAGGAAAAAGGCTATCACTGTCATTTCTAACACCAACTTGCAGAAATACTTTCTTTCTATTCCCTGCTCTCCATAGAACCCTTAAAGCTTTGATCAAGTCACTGCATAAACCAAATTCCAGGAATTACATCTCTAATTTGCACAATCTCTCTGTAATTCAACCCTTGAAGTCCAGGTAATGTTCTGGTAAATCTACACTGCACCGTCTCCAGGGAGACCTTTTCTTTTCTGAAGTGTGGTATCCAGGACTACTCATACAGGACTAGAAGTGTGGTCTAACCAGCATGACATCAATCCCCGGTTCACTAATCCTTTGGATGCAAACACGAATATCCATCGTCCCACCTCCCAAGTCTTTTTGTACTGTTTCCATCTTTTCAGGATATAGAATTTAAGTGGATCCCCTTCATTTGCCACAGTTTCGCCCACTCACAATCAATATCGCTTTACAATTTCGTGCTTCCAACTACACTGCTTACAATGCTGCCCATGTTTATACCATGAAATTTAGAAGTGACTTTCTATCTTACCATCTAACAATGATGAGTTGGAGGCCCCACAGATCCTTGAAGACACGGGTCATTCTGCTCAATTCAAGAAGCTGCCAATGAGCAATCAGCTCTTCATAAAGGCAGGCTGGCTCTTTGATAACTGAAAATTCAGTCACAATTATAGATTCTAATAAATTACCTGAAAAACAGACATTGGACTAACTGCTCTATAATACCCTAGCTTCCCTCTGTACTGCAAGTAATTCTAAAAATGAGAATAATAAACCTGCAACAGCTCTGCTAAAACTAATCCTATTCCACCCCCCCAACCCCATCACCTCTGCTCCAAATATTGATCTAAAGCGATTCAGCAGTCACTGCTGCAACCACTGGCTCAAGATTCAATTCTCCCATCATTTTCCTGAGACATTTGTCTTAATTTTCCTTTCGTAATAAATGGAGATTTAAAGGTTTAGAACTGTGTAGTCAAACTACCTAATGTTTACTCAAAACGGCACAATGGTTGGGACATTAAGGCAGTCACTTGGGTTGAACCTGAAAGCACGTAGGGGGGGGGGGGGGGGGAAAAACAACACAAGTGCTGTGCCACATTCCCAGCGGGGTAGTTCTCCCAATTCGGTAGGTGAAAGATAACCCACAGTCCTCAGTGAATTACAGGGTAACTAATCCAATCAATCCACGGGGTGGAGTGGAGGGAGGGAGAAGAGGGAGCAGAGCCTGAGCTGCAAATCCAGTTAACACATTTCATTTTACCCACACTCACCCTGGCAATTACTGTCAAGAGTAGGGTTTTGACAGAATGGCTTTAAGATGATAACAGGGCTTAAGAATGATGGAGAATTATAGTTTGACCATTTCAAGATCAAATATCTGCACTCTCTCCTTTCCTCCCCCACCACCCCCCTCGCCTCCCACGTACTCTATGAACGGTATGCTTTGTCTCAGCAGTACTTTTCACTATATACTAATACATGACAATAAATCAAATCAAAAATGGATTCTTCAGCGAGTTTGAAGCATTGTACATGACCAGGATCTTTGGATAATGAATTGTAATGTGCCTTTACACAACGGGAATCCTCGGTTTTTACAGACAGTGGTTTTAATACATTTATTATCCAAAAGATAAAAGTATTACAGTTTATTCAGTCTATTCAAACGCTGCATAGAGCACTGGTTATATTCGCTCCTTGCTTCTTTCCTGGTCAATGTAACTATTACTTACGGGGCCTGTTTTTCTTCACCGACTCCGGGCGCTGCTGGTGTAGCCGCTGGCTGGTGCTGGGCGCCTGCTCTCGGCTGTCCGAAGAGCCGACCTGGCGCCTCTCCGCCTCGGGCTCCTGCGGTTGCCAACGCTGCGGGCTCGCGGCCTTTTTCCCTCCGTGCTGCTGCGGCTTCTCCTCCGGCTCCTCCTGCAGCGAGGAGCCACCGGCCCCGCCGCCATGGTAACCGTTCACCACTATCGAGCGGCCGCTGCTCACCGGCTCCATCGCCGGTTCGGCTCCTTTCATTAACAATAAAACCTATACGTCTTTTCCGCATACAAATTACATTAATCTCGAATCTATTCCCCGGCCTGCGGGAAGATAAAAGATAAAGCCGTTTGTTTCAAGCGAGCAGCGGCAGCCATTCCCCTGGCCGTTAGCTGCTGCCGCCTGCTCAGCCTTCATCCGAGCCCGGCTCCCAGCGGCAGCATCCCCACCGGAAACATCCGCCTCATCCAATCATACCCCTCCAAGCCTCACCCCGCCCCCAATATCCGCTGACTGACAGCCACCTTACCCAATTAGACCCCAGCAAAGGATTCCTCCCGCCCCAACATCCTCTGATTGATAGCCATATTATCCAATCAGACCCCCCAAGCTTCATTCTCCCTGGTACACGCTGATTGACAGCAGCCTCATCCAATCATAATCCTACAAACATCATCCCGCCCCAAAATCCTCTTGGCAGCTGCCTCACCCAATCAAGCCTCTGCAAAGCGTCCCCCTCCCCCATTCAGGTCTGATTGACATCCACTTCACCCAATTAGGCCTCTCCCATCCTCCCGCTCGTCCCCACATACCGGAAATAGCCTCTGATTGACAGCCATATTGTCCAATCAATGCACTCCCATTCCCCGACCTCTCGCCAATCAGGGAGACCGGGGGCGGGAACGATAGTCATTTCGACCGAATGGACCTTATAAACGTTTCGATTATTTCAGAAGCTTGTTTATTTGAATGTGGCCCTGATGCTATGGACAATATTGACATCATACTCTTGATTTTAAACCAGTTTGCCGAAAACTGGTTAACTCAGCGGGCCGGAAGTGGACCTGGCTTCAGGTGGACGTGGCAACGCACCAGTAGCTGAGGAGAATCCGATTCCATCAGCGGCTCCCTGGGAGGCGGTGCCTGTGGAGGAGGGCGGTGGGTGAGGGAGGGAGGCAGTTGTTAACGTTAATAACATTTAATTTATTGTCACTCAAACGATATTCGGTGAAAAAACGTTTTTTATTTCGACTGTTCGTGGGGAGCCTGTGACGGCGACTGGTTCTGTACAAAGTTTTACAAACGGTTGACTGATGGCTAGGAGAAGGCGGGGCTTATTCCAACTGAGTGACAGGAGAAGGCGGGGCTTATTCCAACTGAGTGACAGGAGAAGGCGGGGCTTATTCCAACTGAGTGACAGGAGAAGGCGGGGCTTATTCCAACTGAGTGACAGGAGAAGGCGGGGCTTATTCCAACTGAGTGATAGGAGGAGGCGGGGCTTATTCCAAGTGTGTGCCGGGGAGGAGGCGGGGCTTATTTCTAGTGTGTACCAGGGGAGGAGGTGGGGCTCATTCCTAGTGTTTTTGGTGTTCACGGAGGAGGATGTGAATAATTTGCCGGGTGTTAGCGATGGAAAGGTGGTAGGACTGGAGGGTTTCAATGACATTACTGTTATTAGAGAGGTGGTGCTCGACAGACTGGAGGGGGGGGCTGATTGTGGACAAGTCCCCAGGACCGGATGGAATGCATCCGAGGGTTCTGAAAGAAATGGCGGAGGTGATAGTGGATGCCTTGGTGGTTATTTTCCAAACGTCGCTGGATTCCGGGGAAGTGCCGGAAGATTGGAAAACGGTTAATGTTACGCCGTTGTTTAAGAAGGGTGCTAGGCAAAAGGCAGGGAATTATAGGCTGGTTAGTTTAACGTCTGTTGTAGGTAAAATGTTAGAATCCGTCATCAAGGAGGAAATAGCGAGGCATCTTGAGGGGAATTGCTTGATAGAGCAGACGCAGCACGGTTTTGTTAAAGGGAAGTCGTGTCTGACAAATTTACTGGAGTTCTATGAGGATGTGTCTAGGGCGGTGGATGGAGGAGAGCCGGTGGATGTGGTCTTTCTTGATTTTCAGAAGGCGTTTGACAAAGTACCTCAAGAGGTTATTGCAGAAGGTCAGGGGGCATGGAGTTGGGGATGGGGTGTTAGCGTGGATAGAGGATTGGTTGTCAAATAGGAGGCAGAGAGTTGGGGTCAGTGGGTGCTATTCGGATTGGCGGTTGGTGACTAGCGGAGTGCCCCAGGGGTCGGTGCTGGGGCCTCAGCTATTTACCATTTATATAGATGATCTGGAGGAGGGAACTGAGTGTATGGTGTTGAAATTTGCTGATGACACCAAGATTGGTGGAACGGCAAATTGTGCGGAGGGTGTGGAGAGTCTGCAGAAGGATCTAGATAGGCTGGGTGAATGGGCCAGGAACTGGCAAATAGAATTTAATGTTGGCAAGTGCGAGGTGGTCCACTTTGGTAGGAATAATAGTAGGAAGGATTATTACTTACGTGGCGAAAAACTGCAGCAGGCGACGGTGCAGAGGGACCTTGGGGTCCTTGTGCATGAGTCACAAAAACCCAGCTTGCAGGTGCAGCAGGTGATCAGGAAGGCGAATGGGATGCTGGCCTTCATAGCGAGGGGGATTGAATATAAAAGTAGGGAGGTCTTGCTGCGGCTGTATAGGGCATTGGTGAGGCCACAGCTGGAGTACTGTGTGCAGTTTTGGGCGCCGTACTTACACAAGGATATTTTGGCCTTGGAGGGAGTGCAGAGGAGGTTTACTAGGCTGATGCTGGAGTTGAGGGGGTTGAGCTATGAGGAGAAGCTGAATAAACTAGGCTTGTACTCGTTAGAGTTTAGAAGAATGAGGGGAGATCTCATTGAGACATATAAGATGACGAATGGGATGGATAGGATAGAGGTGGAGAGACTCTTCCCGCTCAGAAAGGACAGTAGGACTAGGGGGCACAGCCTCAAGATAAAGGGGGGGGTGCGGTTTAGAACGGAGTTGAGGAAGAACTTCTTCACTCAAAGGGTGGTGAATCTCTGGAATTCTCTGCCCGTTGAAGTGGTGGAGGCTGCCTCGCTAAATATTTTTAAGACGCGGGTTGATGGGTTTTTGATGAGAGGGGATTAAAGGTTATGGGGAGAGGGCGGGAATGTGGAACTGAGCCACGACAGATCAGCCATGGTCTTATTGAATGGCGGGGCAGGCTCGAAGGGCTAGATGGCCTACTCCTGCTCCTATTTCTTACGTTCTTGTGTCTGCCGGGGAGGAGGCGGGACTTATTTCTAGTGTGTGCCAGGGAGGAGGCGGGGATTATTCCTAGTGTGCGCCGGGGTGGAGGCAGGGCTTATTTCTAGTGTGCGCTGGGATGGAGGCAGGGCTTATTTCTAGTGTGTGCTGGGATGGAGGCAGGGCTTATTTCTAGTGTGTGCTGGGATGGAGGCAGGGCTTATTCCTAGTGTGCCAGGCGAGGGGGCGGGGCTTATTCCTAGTGAGTGATGGGGGGGGGGGTAAATGGATGGTAGAGGAGGACCTGACTCCTTCCATACATAGCCTCCTACAGTTCAGAAGGAGGCCATTTGGCCTATTGAATCTGTACTGACCACAATCCCACCCAGGCTGTATCCCCATAACCCCATGCATTTACCCCAGCTAGTCCCCTGATACCTAGGGGCAATTTTTCATGGCCAATCCACACATCTTTTGGACTGTGGGAGGAACCCAGAGCACCTGGAGGAAACCCATTAAGGTTATCTTTCTCCTCACACTGGCTGTGACTGGAACACTATATTCTGCATCCTTACCTTTCTAGCATAGCTAATCCATCTAACCATCATGTCTTTTAGACTGTCAGAAGAAACCAGAGCACCCAGAGGAAACCCACCCAGGCATGGAAAGAATATGCAGATTCCATACAGACAGTCACCCGAGTCAGGAATTGAACCCCAGGCCGCTAGCGCTGTGAGGCAACAGTGCTCACCACTGTGCCCCTGTACCACCCCCTCTTCTCACAGAGTGGTGAATCTCTTTCATTCCCTGCTCCAAAGGGTAGTGGAGGTTGGACCATTAGAAGAATTCGCAGTGGAGTTGGATAAATATTTGATAGATTGAAGAATAGAGGGTTATGGGGAAATGGCACAGAAATGGAGTTGAGACCAATATAGATCAGCCATGATTATATTGAATGATGGGGCAGGCTCAAAGATCCTGGTGGCCTATTCCTGCTTCTATTTCAGCACGGTGGCACAGTGGTTAGCACTGCTGCCTCACAGTAATAGGGACCTGGGTTCAATTCCCAGCTTGAATCACATGTCTGCATGTTTTTGCTGTGTCTGGGTGGGTTTCCTCCAGATGCTCCAGTTTCCTCCCACAACCACAAACATGTGCTGGTTAGGTGCATTGGCTATGCTAAATTCTCCCTCAGCGTACTGAACAAGTGCTGGAGTGTGATGACTGGGGGGATTTTCACAGTAACTTCATGCAGTGTTAATGTAAGCCTACTTGTGACACTGATAAACTTTAAACACTAAAAATTTCATTGTAGTTACAGTACTGGAATAGGCCATTCTCCCAGTAGCTTATGCTGGCATTTACACTTCAAGGGGCTCCCCCCATCCTCTAACCATCATCAATATAAGCTTCTATGAAGCCCCATGTGTTTATCTTGCCTCCCTTTATATGCTGAATATTTTTTAAGTGGTAGGAAACTGGGAAATATTGATATTCAGAAGCACCTTTGTGCCCCTTTGCATGACTTGCAAAAGTTAATGTGCAAATATAGTAAGCAATTAGGAAAGTAAATGGTATGTTGGTTTTTATTATTGGAGTATAAAAGTGGAGATATCGTTGTTTAAGAGATGGATCATATCAGTCCTGGAATACCATCAATAATTTTGGTCTCCTTATTTGTAAGAAGGATATATTTGCCTTAGAGAGAGTTGAACAATGATTAATTAGACTCAATGTGAGGATTATTCCATGTGGGGAAATTGAGTAGACATTCTCTGCAAGGATGAGAAGTGAACTTGTTTGGGTAGATATTGGGAGAGTGCTTCCCTTGGCTAGAGAGCCCAGAGCTAGGGGTTATAATCTCAGAATAAGATGTCTGTCATTTAGTCGAGATGAGAAAATTCTCTACTCAAAGCGTTATGGATCGTTGGGTTCAGTCGTTGAGTATATTCAAGTGAAAGATCAAAGACTGACATACTCAGGGAAATAGTACAGACAGGTGCAATTGAGATAGAAATCAGACGTGCTTATATTGAATGGTGGAACAGGCTCAAAAGGCTGAATGGCCAACTTCTGCTCTGTGTGTTACTCTCCTCCATTACTCTTAAGAGTGAGAACCATATTCTAGCCACTCTTGGTATATAAACTTCTCCTGAATTCTCTGGATTTATTAATGTCTGTGTTAAATTTATGACTCTCTAGTATTATGCAGATGCACTAAAATTAAAATTGTCAATTAATTAATCACCATCATCAAAGCAAACCTCAACGCATGTCATTACCTCAGCCCTTCTGCCAGTTTTGCAATGCGCTGAATATAACAAAAAATGCTGATGCTAAGTGCACGTCAATCTCAAAAACTAGCAAAGGTTGACCAAAAGCTTCAAAAATGCTGACAGCTTCAGAAAAACTTCCGATTAAGCAATGGCCCTGAATATAATTCCTTAACGCTATTATACTGATAGTGCAAAGCATGGGTTGTCATAACTTAAGCTTCAGGCTAGTTGACATTCAATCATACATCTAATAATATGCCTATGTTTAGCACTGTTCATGTAACAACATATCCCGAGGCACTTCACATTTGGTGAGTAATGAATCAGATTGTAGAAAATTGACAGATGAGTGAGGTGGGAATTTACTTGAGGAATCAAAGCAGAAAATGCTGGAAATTCGCAGCAGGCGAGTGAGGGCCTCTAGAGAAAGAAACAGTTCACATTTCAAATCAATGATGTTTTTGTCAGAATCCCTGTAAATGCAAATTTGTTATTTCCTGCAATCCTCCCAGCAGTCACGTGCAACACTTTTGTGTCACAATCGGGAGGTTTGTTAGTTGAAACATATGTTTTGCCATACTTTGTAAATTTGGCTTTTGCCTTTATTAACAACTTGTGTTTATCTTGCAGTTATTTCCATTCTATCACAGATCAAACCTCCATTTCCTCCTCTGTACTGTTATGTGGAAATGCCCTCCTGAGCCCCTTCAGTGGCTTCCCTATCAATGTTTTATGTTCTATTCCTTCATGGTTAAAATTCAGAGTAAGCTGCTTCCACAACTTACCTCTCTTCCAGACACAGATTTCCTTTTGATTACGTGACTCATGAATATAATTGTTACAATTCAGCTTTGACTAATAAAGGGTATGCCTTAAAATATATACTGACTGCAATCAAAATTATTTATGGGACAGATCTTATACAGCATCAGATTTCACTTCTGATTCACATTGTGTTGCATCAGATGGTTGAACTGCAGCAACAGCTGTGCCCTGCGACCGTCTGCTGGAATATTTTCTCTGCTCTTGGAAACTAAGCCGACAATTATAAACTTGCTTAAAACCAGAAAAGAAAGTTACGAACAGGAAGACACCATATGGCCCACTGCAACTCATCCCTTCAAAATTCTTTCCCAGTGCATCATTCACTTGCATTCTGAAACATTCAAATATTTTTGACTGAATTGCTCTGACTGGCAAATCACTACAAACATTTGAAAACCTAGCAAAGGTCCAAATCTCTTGAATTTCAAATCTGGAAATTTAAATTTAAATGCATAGAATCATGGGGTTGTAGAATAATACAACACAAGGGGAGGCCAATCAGCCTTTCAAGTCATCACTGGTTCATTCATACGTGATGAAGGAGCAGCTACAAAAGCTCGTGATTCCAAATAAACCTGCTGGACTTTAACTTGGTGTTGTCAAACCTCAGGCCACATCCCCCCAACTCCACTGCCACACACGCACACTCTGTACATTCTACTTGCCTTGGCGTGTGCTATGCATCGACTACCTTTTTTATTCTTTCATGAGACATGGGCATCACTGGCTGGCTGGCATTTATTACTCATCCCTAGTTGACCTTATTTAGAGGGCAGTCGACAGTCAACCACATTACTGTGGCTCTGGAGTCGCATGTAGGCCAGACCAGGTAAGGACAGCAGATTTTCTTCCCTAAAGGACATTAGTGAACCAGATGGGTTTTTCCGACAATCGACTGGTTTCATGGTCATCGGTAGATTCTTAATTCCAGATTTTTTTTTGAATTCAAATTCCATCCTCTGCCGTGGTGGGATTCAAACCCAAATCCCCAAAACAATAGCCAAGTTTCTGGATTAATAGTCGAGTGATAATACCACTAGGCCATTGCCTCCCCACCAACGCATATGCCTCTTAAACTTACCAGATTTACAAAAACAATATGATAGATTGTCTGTCTCTCCTCATTCTAACAGCAACAACTTGTATTGATAGAACATCTTTAATGTGATGAAACATCCCAAGGGTGTTTCACGGGAGCATTATAAATCAAAGTATGACACCAAACCACGGAACAAGATAATAGGTCAAATTAAGAACTAGCTTAAAGAAAGTGTTAGGTACCAGATCAGAAACTCCCAAGGTATGTTCTGGAGTTAACCTAGATCCCAATCTTTTTCTAATTTTGGCATTAGGATGAGCATAAGGTGTTTGCAACAGCTATGATTCAGTTAACCCACAATGAAGCTTTTATCAAAACAAGCTTTATTTTTAACAACACAGTTAAAATTATACAAAAATAATTTGCATAATTTTTGCTATTTGGAAATATTTAAACATGACAAGGTATAATTCTTAACAACTAGCTATCTCAACAGTTCCAGCGTAAGCAGTATTCTCATAGACATAAATCCCTCTAAAAACAGATATACTCACATGGATGCTACGTATCCAGCCTTTTAACCCGTCTGGGTAGACACAGAAAGACGCTTCTCTTCTGACAGAAAAATACACCCCAAACAGCAGAAACTCAGGAGACACCTTTTTTTTCAAATGGGACTCACATCTCCAAATCCAGAGAGAAAGCAACCTCTCTCTATAAACCTCAAACAGACAACTGAGCTTGATTTCTCTGTGTAAGCCTAGCTCTGCCCAGTCACCTGATTTTGTTGTCAATCAAGTCTTACTCTGCAAGACCCCAATGACCATAATAATCGACCAGCGTTAGCCCAGATTAAAACAAACATTTTAGCAATCAGGAACAATTATGCTGCTGCAGTAACAGCAGAGGCTGCTGGTTAAAGTCATAGAGGTTTACAGCATGGAAACAGGCCGTTCGGCCCAACTTGTCCATGCCACCCCTTTTTTTTTTAACTGCTAAGCTAGTCTCAATTGCCTGTGTTTGACCCATATCCCTCTATACCCATCTTACCCATGTAACAGTCTAAATGCTTTTTAAAAGACAAAATTGTACCTGCCTCTACTACTACACTGGCAGCTTGTTCCAGACACTCACCACATTCTGTGTGAAAAGAATGCCCCTCTGGATCCTTTTGTATCTCTCCACAATCGCCTTAAACCTATACCCTCTAGCTTTAGACTCCCTTGGAAAAAGATATTGACTATCTGGCTGATGTATGCCCCTCATTATTTTACAGACCTCGATAAGATCACCCCTAAGCCTCCTACGCTCCAGAAAAAAAAATCCCAGTCTATCGAGCAATTCCTTATAACTCAAACCATCAAGTCCCGGTAGCACCCTAGTAAATCTTTCCTGCACTCTTTCTAGTTTAGTAATATCTTTGTATAATAGGGTGACCAGAATTGTACACAGTATTCCAAGTGTGGCCTTACCAATGTCTTGTACAACTTCAACAAGATATCCCAACTCCTGTATTCAATGTTCTGACCAATGAAACTATGGTTGCTGAATTCCTTCTTCACCATTCCACATGTGGCTCAATTTTCAAGAAGCAATGAACATGAACCATAGATTTCTGTTCAATAACTCTCCCCAACCACCTACCATTAACTGAATAAGTCCTGACCTGGTTCAATTGACCAAAATATATCACCTTGCATTTATCTAAATTAAACTGCATCTGCCATTCGTCAGCCCACTGGCCCAATTGATCAAGATCCCATTGCAATCCTATATAACCTTCTTCACTGGTTTCTGACCTAGTGGTACTGGTGTTTGAGCAGACTGTTAAATAAAAGTCCTGCACAGAAACTTGGCTAAAGTACATTTCTTAAAAGCACAGTACCATCACAAAAGTGAGCTAGAGAGGCTTAGGAGAGTTATAGAGCTTGTGACCCAGGCAATTGAAGACATGAGCAAAGAACAGTACAGCACAGGAATCAGGCCCTTCAGGCCTCCAAGCCTGTGCCGCTCATTGGTCCAGCTAGACCATTCGTTTGTATCCCTCCATTCCCATGACAAACAACAGTGGAGTAATTATAATTGAGAATGCATGAGAGGCCAGACTTAGAGGACTGCAGATATCTCAGAGTGCTGAAGGGTTGGAGGAGATGACATAATAAGATAGCTGTGATTGAAGATAAGTCAGGAACTTGTGGGAAGGTACTAAATTGGGGGAAAGTAAATTACAACATTATGAGGCAGGAACTAGGGAGAGTTAATAGGGAGTTAATCGGGCAAGTCCACATTGACATTTGGGAGTTGTTTAAAGACCTACTGATGAGAGTTCAGGAATGGCATACCCCAGTAAGGGGAAAGGACAACAATGGTTAGGTAACAGACCCTTCGGTAATGAGGGAGATTGTGAATTTAGTCAACAGGATAAAGGAAGCATATATAAGGTTTAGGAAGCTGAAATCAGACAGGGTCCATGAGGAATATAAAAAAAAGCAGGAAAGAATTCAAGCAGGGAATTAGGAGAGCAAAGAGGGACCATGAAATGACCTTGGCAAGTGGAGTTAAAGAGAACATTTTATACGTACATTAAAAACAAGAGGATAACCAGGGAGAGGATGGAACCACTCAATAAATGTGCTTGGAGGCAGAGAATGTGGCGTGAACAGGAACGAGTAGTTTACTTTGGTATTCACCAAGGAGAAGGACATTGAGGATAGTGAGATTAGTGTAGGACATACTAATATGCTAGGGAATTTTGAGATCAAGAAAGGGGTGATGTTACGTATCTTGAAGAGCAGTAAGGTGGATAAGTCCACAGAGCCCAATGGGATCTACTTCAGGTCATTGAGAGAGGCAAGAGAGGAGATTGCTGGGGTCCTGGCAAAGATCTTTGTATCTGCACTAGCCACTGGAGAGGTCCCGGAGGACTGCCAAGTAGCTAATATTGTTCCTCTGTCCAAGAAAGGGAGAAAGGATAATCCAGGAAATTATAGACTGGTGAATCTCACATCAGTGGTTGGGAAGTTAATGGGGAGGATTATTAAGGGTGGAATTTACTCACATTTGGAAAAGCATGGCCTAATTAGGGAATGTCAGCAGGGCTTTGTTTGGGACATGTCATGTCCTACTAACTTGATCTTTTTTCCAGGAGGTGATAGAGGTGATCAATGAGGATGGAGCAGTGGATGTTGTCTGCATGGATTTTAGTAAGGCTTTCGACAACTTCCCTCATGGTAGGCTCATCCAGAGGATTGAAATGCATGGGATCCATGGTGATTTGGCCATTTGGATTCAGAATCGGCATGCCCATGGAAGTCAGAGACCACTGATGGAAGAGTTGGATGTACGTGACCAGTGGTGTTCCGCAGGGATCCATACTGGCATCTCTGCTGTTTGTGGTATATACATAAATGACTTGGATGAAAACATAGGTGGGTGTGTTAATAACTTTGCAGATGACACAAAGATAGATGGAGTTGTGGATAATGTCAAAGAGTACAGCAGGATATAAATCGTAGAAACATAGAAGATAGGAGCAGGAGGAGGTCATTTGGCCCTTCAAGCCTGCTCTGCCATTCATTATGATCATGACTGATCATCCAACTCAATAGCCTAATCCTGCTTTTTCCTCATAACCTTTGATCCCATTTGTTGCAAGTGCTATATCCAGCTGCCTCTTGAATACATTCAATGTTTTGGCATCAATTATTTCCTGTGGTAATGAATTCCAATGGCTCACCACTCTTTGGGTGAAGAAATGTCTCTTGCCTGTGTCCTAAATAGTCTATCCCAAATCCTCAGATTCTGACCCCTGGTTCTGGACTCTCCCACCGTCAGGAATATCCTTCCTGTTTCTACCCTGTCTAGTTACTGCCTGCCAGTTTGAAAAGCACCCATTAATTCTTACTCTTTGCTTCCTCTCTGCCAAGCAGGTTTCTATCCATCTCCATATACTTCGGCCAATCTCATGCGCTTTAATCTTGCACGATATTCTCTGATGTGGAACATTGTCAAACACTTTCTGAAAGTCCAAATATACCATATCGACTGGCACCCCCTTGTCAACTCTACTAATAATCTTCAAAAAATTCCAACAGATTTGTCAAGTGTGATTTCCCCTTCACAAGTCCATGCTGACTCTATCTGATCCTGCCACTGCTTTCTAAATGCTGTAGTACAAGACCCTTGATAATGGATTTGCCGATGCTAAATTTACTGGTCTATAATTCCTTGTTTTCTTTCAACCTCCCTTTTTGAATATTGGAGTGACATTAACTACGCTCCAATCTGCAGGGACTGTTCCAGATTCTATAGAATCCTGGAGGAAGACCAGCAATGTATCCACTATTTCTACAGCTACTTCGTTAGTACTCTGGGATGTAGATTATCAGGCTCTAGGGATTTATCTGCCTTCAGTGCCATCAATTTTCCCAGCACCATTTCTCTACTAATATTGATCTCCCTCAGTTCTTCCCTCTCACTAAATCTTGCATTTTCCAACATTTCTGGCATCTGATTAGTGTCCTCTTTTGTGAAGACAGAACCAAAGTATGAACTCAGTTACAGATATGAGTGGAGAAACAGCAGATAGAGTTTAATCTGGGCAAGTGTGAGATGTTGCACTTAAGGAGATCAAATTTAAGGTTAAGTATACGGTTACTGGCGGGACTTGGAACAGCATTGATGTACAGAAGGACCTTGGAGTTCAAGGTCCATAGCTCCCTGAAGGTGGCCACACGAGTAGATAGGATGGGAAAGAAGGCATAAAAGAACATAAGAACATTGGAACTTGGAGCAAGAGTAGGCCATCAATAAGATCATGGCTGATTTTTTTTGTGGACTCAGCTCCACTTACCCACCCACTCACCATAACCCTTATTCCTTTATTGTTCAAAAATTTACCTATCGTTGCCTTATAGACATTTAATGAGGTAGCCTCAACTGCTTCACTGGGCAGGGAATTTCACAGATTCACAACCCTTTGTGTGAAGAAGTTCTTCCTCAACTCAGTCCTAAATCTACTTCCCCTTATTTTGAGGCTATGCCCCCTAGTTCTAGTTTCACCCGCCAGTGGAAACAACTTCCCTGCTTCTATCTTATCTATTCCCTTCATAATCTTATATGTTTCTACAAGATGTCCCCTCATCCTTCTGAATTTCAATGAATATAGCCCCAGTCTACTCTCTCTCCTCATAAGCCAACCTCTCAACTCCAGAATCAACCAAGTGAATCTCCACTGTACCCTCTCCAGTGCCAGTATATCCTTTCTCGAGTAAGGAGACCAAAACTGTGCACAAGTTGTGGCCTCACCAGCACCTTATACAGTTGCAACATAATCTCACTGTTTTTAAACTCCATCCCTCTAGCAATGAAGGACAAAATTCCATTTGCCTTCTTAATTACCTGCAAACCAACTCTTTGAGATTCCTACACAACGACAGGCCCTTTTGCACAGCAGCATGCTGCAATTTTTTACCATTTAAATTAAAGTCCATTTTGCTGTTATTCCTATCAAAATGGATGACCTCACATTTACCAACATTGTACTCCATCTGCCAGACCCTTGCCCATTCATTTAGATTATCTATATCCCTTTGCAGACTTGTAGCGTTCTCTGCACACTTTGCTCTTCCACCCATCTTAGTGTCATCTGCGAATTTTGACACACTACACTTGGTCCCCAACTCCAAATCATCTATGTAAATCATAACCAATTGCGGTCCCAACACTGATCCCTGAGGCACATCACTAGTCACTGATCTCCAACCAGAAAAACACCCATTTACCCCCACTCTTTGCTTTCTGTTAGTTAACCAATCCCCTATCCATACTAATACACTACCCATAATACTGTGTACCTTTATCTTATGTAGCAGCCTTTGGTGAGGCACTTTGTCAAATGCCTTCTGGAAATCCAGATACACCGCATCCACATGTTTCCTGTTGTCCACTGTGCATGTAACGTTCTCAAAGAATTCCACCAAATTAGTCAAACATGACCTGCCCTTTATGAACCCATGCTGCGTCTTATCCATGGGAAAATTTATGTCCAGATGTCTCGCTATTTCTTCCTTGATGATAGATTCAAGCATTTTCCCTACTCAGAAGTTAAGCTAACCAGCCTATAGTTACCTGCCTTTTGTTTACCTCCTTTTTTTAAAACAATGGCATCACATTTGCTGTTTTCCAATCTGAGGGAACCCCCAGAGTCCAGCGAATTTTAGTAAATTACCACTGGTGCATTTGCTATTTCCCCTGCCAACTGTTTTAGTACCCTGGGATTCATTCTGTCAGGACCAGGAGATTTGTCTACCTTTAGTCCCATTAACTTGCCCAACACTACGATACAGATACGATACTAGTAACGATACAGTGCTGCTTAATCCAGACAGAACAGCTCCAGTACAATGGAAGGGACTAGTAATCACATTCAGCACAGAAACATGTTTAAAATTTATTTCTAAAAGGCACATTATCGTCATACTATCTCCAATGAGAGAGAATATAACCATCACTGCTTGACATTGAAGCTCATCACCTTATCAAGCACACCAAGGAATGGGCAATAAATGCTGTTCTTGTCTTTGAAGCCCACATCCTGTAAATTAATTTAAAAAGAATAGACATCAGTGTGTGACAATAAGGGGAAGAAAACTCCTGTACTTCCCAACCTCAGGCAAATTGTAGATTCGTTAACTTTACGCTTTTCTCATCTCCACCTTGGAAGGTGGACTCACATTTTAAAGTACTTTGCTCTGTCTCATTTCAAATTGCAAAATAACCCAGTCCATCAGTCAAACCCATCCATTGACTCTATCTACACTACTGCTGCCTCAGAAAAGCAGCCAGGGTAATCAAGGACCTGATGCACCCCGAACATTCTCTCTCCCATCTTCTTCTGTCGGGAAAAAGATACAAAACTCTGAAATCACATACCAGCCGACTCAAGAACAGCTTCTTCCCTGCTGCTATCAGACTTTTGAATGGACTTACCTTATATTAGGATGATTTTTTTCTACACCCTAGCTATGACTGTAACACTACATTCTGCAAGCTCTCGTTTCCTTCTCTATGAGTGCTTTGTCTGTATAGCATGCAAGAAGCAATACTTTTCACTGTATCCCAATACATGTGACAATAATAAACCAAATCAAAACAATTTCCACTCAGCTGATGGTTTGAAAATCATTCTTCAGAAATAAAGGGTTATAGTTTGTGACAAAGTTCAAAGTCTTTTTCTAGAAAAGGTGATTGTGTTTGTTTCACATTCCATGTTTTTAGCTTTTCATATGTTAAGAGCTTTTGAAACAGCCACGATCGTCTTATCCGATTGACCCATTTCATTCAAATTACTGTTTGAATGCCTTTCATGAATAGGACAATCAATGCATTTTGAAGGCTCTATGGGCCAGGATGGTGAATCACAAAATTGTTATGCTGCAGAAGGAGGCCATTTGGCCCATCATGCCTATACTGGCTGTCCAAACAAGTATCATGATTTACTATCATTCCCCTGTCTTTTCCCTGTACCGTGCATATTGTTTCTGTCCAAGTAATCATCTAATGTCCTCTTGAATGGCTCGATTGAACCTGCCTCCATCACACTTCCAGGCAGTGCACTCCAGACCTGAGCCACTGCATCTTTTCTCACATCCCATTTGCTTCTTTTGCACTAAATCTGTGCCGTCTCATTCTTGATCCTCTTATGAGCAGGAATAGGGCTCTCATAGAAACTTATAAAATTCTAACTGGGTTGGACAGGGTAGATTCAGAAAGGATGTTCCCAATGGTGAGGGAGTTCAGAAATAGTGATCATAGTTGGAGCATAAGGAATAATCCTTTTAGAACTGAGATGAGAAATTTCTTCACCCAGAGGGTAGTGAATGTGTGTAATTCGCTCCCACAGAATGTAGTTGAGGCCAAAACATTGTCTGATTTCAAGAATAAATTAGATACAGCTATTGGGGCTAAAGGAATCAAGGGATATGGGGGTAGGGTGGATCAGGATATTGAATTCAATGATCAGCCATTTTCAAAACAAATGGTGGACAGGCTCAAAGGGCCGAATGGCCTACTCCTGCTTTTAATTTCTATGATTCTATGATATGTGATAGTCTTACTCAATTTACAGTTCATTCTTAACAAAAGGAACTGTGAGAATTTCATAAGTGGCTAAGATTATTCATATTTTAATGAGAGTCTTTTCTTAAGTTTCATTGCTGTCTAGTGTCAATATTGCCAAAGTCAAATGATATGTTATGATAAATTCTACTGCCACATTTATAACGGAAACTTTATGTCACTTTCTGTATAAATCTCCTCCTTCACTGGTGGCACTGTAGCGCCTCAGCGCTTCAACCTGTACTACATGAAATTCCTCATGCTCCAGTCAATTGGCTTCTCTCTGATTCAATTCCATGGGCAATGAATAGTAAATATAAGATTTTGGTATGTACATTTGGCACACATTCACAAAACTTCAAAAGGAAAGAAAGCTAGGTGTTTCCAACAAGTTTTCTGAATTCAATAAACTAGCTTGTCTCCAGTGAAGGGGGACAACAGCAGTTTACAATCTGCAGCAATTCCCTGAACTGATCACGGGACAAGCGCATATCTAGACCACTTCCCTATAGAAAACACCAAAGCAATGCCTTCAAGTAGATAGACCAGGCTAATTCTGTTTCCTACTGACCAAGTTTGGTCAGGTCAAATGGAATTTCAGCTTAAATATCTCAGCCATGCTCCCAATCTCAGACAATGGACTGGATTTGCAGTGCCCCATTGGGCATGTTTTCAGCGATAGGGGCATGTAAAATGTGTCAGGGTCATCATGCATACTCATTAAAAGGTCACATCACCAGTTTTAAATTCCTCCAACAAATTGAAAAAGTTTATTTATTAGTCACAAGTAAGGCTTACGTTAACACTGCAATGAAGTTACTGTGAAATTCCCCTAGTCACCACACTCCGGTGCCTGTTTGGGTCAATAGACCTAACCAGCGCGTCTTTCGGACCGTGGGAGGAAACTGGAGCACCCGGAGGAAACCCATGCAGACACAGGGAGAACTCTGCACAGGCAGTGACCCAAGCCGGGAATTGAAACCAGGTCCCTGGCGCTGTGAAGCAGCAGTGCTAACCATCGTGGTACTCTCCCACTTCTATTATTATTGCCCTGCCAGCAGGTAGCTGATGTGGCGACAATAGTCTTTCCTTCAATGTCAACAAAACAAAGGAGATTGTCAAAGGAGATAGTGAAGAACATGCCCCTCTCTATATCAATGTGGATGAAGTAGAAATGATTGAGAGCTTCAAGCTTTTACGTGTCCAGATCACCAAAAACCTGTCCTGGTCTCCCATGCCAACACTATAGTTAAGAAAGCCCACCAACACCTCTACTTTCTCAGAAAACGAAGGAAATTTGGCATGTCAGCTATGACTCTCACCAATGTTTACAAATACACCATAGAAAGCATCCTTTCTGATTGTATCGCAGTTTGGTATGGCTCCTGCTCTACCCAAGACCACAAGAAACTACAGAAGATAGCAAATGTAGCCCAATCCATCACGCAAACCAGCCTCCCATCCACTGACTCTGTCTACACTTCCTGCTGCCACGGCAAAGCAGTCAGCATAATTAAGGACCCCATGCACCCCAGACATTCTCTCTTTTCCACCTTCTTCTGTCAGGGAAAAGATACAAATGTCTGAGGTCACGTGGCAACCAACTTAACAGCTTGTTCCCTGCTGCTGTCAGACTTTTGAATGGACCTACCTTGCATTAAGTTGATCTTTCTCTACACCGTAGCTATGACTAACACTACATTCTGCATTCTCTTGTTTCCTTCTCAATGAATGGTATATTTTGTCTGTATAGCGCGCAAGAATCAATACTTACAAAGAACAAAGAACAACCCAGCACGGGAAACAGGCCCTTCGGCCCATCGAGCCCGCGCCGCCGCATCACCCTACACCTATTCTACCCTGCGTGTCTACGAATAGAACCCCTGACTTAGCCAGATTCAGGGGAGAATAGTGTCAATTTGGTAAAACCAATCAGCCTAAGAGCACATCTTTGGGGTGTGGGAGGAAACCGGAGCGCCCGGAGGAAACCCACGCATCCGCAGGGAGAATGCACAAACTCCCACAGACACAGGCCCAAATCCATGTATCTGCACAGCTAGCAGTGATAGTCACCGAGCTGTTGCGGCGCCCGTCTACCGGTCCAGGATCAAGCACACACACCGACACGAAGTACTAGGCCACTCCTGGAACCTCCAAGAGTAGCCCACGCACGACCCACCGTGTGCATGCCCCTCGTTTGACAACGAGGTGGACCTCCACCTGCGGAATAAAAGACAAAAACGTTAATCACAAGCCTGCCTTTCCGGTCTCTCCCGAGGTTCTAACCCTTATTTAATACCCCTACCATAACCCTCCATCCTCATTTCACTCATGTGCCTATCTAACTGAACCTTAAACGAGTCCAACGTTCCCGCCTCCACCACCCTACTCGGTAGCGTGTTCCATACCCCCACAACTCTCTGCGTAAAGAACCTTCCTCTCATATCCAAATTATATCTCTCCCCCCTCACCCTTAAATCATGTCCTCTTGTATTTGTTACCAATCTAGGGAGCAGTCTCTCACTATTGACTCTGTCTATTCCCTTCAGTATCTTATATACCTCTATCATGTCCCCCTTCAATCTCCGTCTTTCCAAGGAGAACAGTCCCAGTTTCTCCAACCTTTCCTCGTATCCCAGCCCCTCCATGCCAGGCAACATCCTGGTAAACCTCCTCTGCACCCTTTCCAGAGCCTCCACGTCCTTCCGGTAGTAAGGTGACCACAACTGGACGCAGTACTCCAAATGCGGTCTAACCAACGTTCTATACAACTGAAGCATTAGACGGCAGCTTTTAAATTCTATCCCCCTTCCTATAAAGGCTAGCATAACTTCTCACTGTGTGCTAATAAATGTGACAATAATAAATCAAATCAATTAGAACATGCACTTTTTCAACTAAATGTAAGTGTCATGCTCATGGTGAGCTTCTCCTCTTCCACAACGTTGAGATCAGTGGATGCTGTTTTTATCTTCTGTGGGACTGCTCGCACCTTGACTCATATCAGATGCTGGTAGCAAAAGCTGGAAGGGGGGATAGAATGGAAGGGTAGAGCAGAGACTGGACCTGGAAAGCGGGATAAAGGGGAGAATGGAGGGAGACTGTCTGGGTCCCCTTTAAATATGGCATCTGCCTTTGAACCCATAAGATAACAGTGACCGCCTGCCTGGCCCTGTCACAAGATTCGCCGTGCATAAGTAGGAAGCTGAGCAGTGCGAGATTGTGTATGTTCAGCCATCCCACAACTGAGTGGGAACCACTCCCACTGCTGCACCCGCCACCAAATTTAGAATTCAGCATGGAAGCTTACATCCACTCTATCTACTCAATTAGATTCCATATAATTCCACAATCTCTATCAAATCTCCCTCCAAACTTTTCTCCTCTGTGGAGAACACCCTCAACTCCTCCTCACTGGGCATCCATGAGGTGGGTATTCTTTTCAAAGAGGTAACAGAGGCAACATAGATGGTTAACGAAGGCAATGCTGCTGATGTGGTGTACATGTCTTTCCAAAAGGCACTTAACACAATGCCACACGACAAATGTCTGAGCAAAATTACGGCTCATGGAATAAAAGGGACAGTGCCAATGTAGATATAAAACTGGCAGAGTAACAGGAAAGAGAAAATAGTGGTAAATAGATGTTTTCAGGCTGGAGGAAAGTTTGTCATAGAGTTGGGACCTTATCTCTTCCTGTTATGTATTAATGACCTAGACCTTGATTTACTGGGCAGAATTTCAATATTTCCATCTGCTGTGAAACTTTGAAGCATTGTTAACTGTGAGGAGGACAGTGTAGAACATCAAAAGCACATTGACTACTTGCTGAAATGTGCAGCAGACCAGCGGCAGGTGAAAATAAATGCGGAGAAATGTGGAGTGGTTTATTTTGATAGGAAGAACATGGAGAGACGGTATAAAATAAAGGGTACAACTCTGAAGGGAGAGAAACTTGCACATAAGTCACCGAAGGCGGCATACAGGTTGAGAGTGTAATTAATAAAGCATACAATATTTTAAATTTTAGTAATGGGACATAAAGTATAAGAACAGGGGCATCTGTTGACTAAAGGCAAATAAAAATCAAATACTGCAGATGCTGGATATCTGAAGTGAAAACAGAAAATGCTGGAAAACCTCAGCAAGTCTGGCAACATCTGTATAGAGAGAAACAGAATTTATGCTTCAAATCTGTATGCTCCGAAGAAGAGTAATAGGAACTCAAAATGTTAACTCTGTTTCTCTCTCCACAGATGCTGCCAGACCTGCTGAGTTTTTCCAGCACTTTCTAAGATTATCTTGGACTCATATAAAACACTATTTCTGTCTCAGATGTGTTCAGTTTTAGGTGCCGCACTTAGGAAGGATATGAAGGCATTGGAGAGATTGCAGTAAAGATTCACGAAAATGCTTCCAAGGAAGAGAAACTTCAGTTATGAAGGCAGATTGGAGAAATTAAGGTTATTTTCCATGGAGAAAGCTTAGGGAAGATTTGATAGAGATATTCAAAATCATGAGCGATCTGGATAGAGTAGATGGGGAGAAAATGTTCCCACTCGTGAAAACATCGAGAATGAGAGGTTACAGATTTAAAGTGAATGCGTGAGTGACATCTTTTTCACGGAACTAGTGATTATGATCAGCATGCGTGCCATGAAGGCTGGTTCAACTGAGGCATTGAATTAGACTATTGAAAAAGAGGAATGTACAGGGTTATGGGGAGAAGGCAGGGGAATGAAACTAGGATAATTGCTTATTTGGAGAGCCGGTTCAAACCTGACAGCCCTAATGGCCTCTTCCTGCCCCGCAACAATTCTCTGACTCTATCAAGCCACATGTCTGCCTGGAACCATCTCATAAATATTTCCTGCACCCTCTTCAAAGCTTTCATACCCTGTTGAACTATGCTGCAAAAATTTGTACTCAATACTCCAGTTGAGGCCAAACCAGTATTTTTGTCATAATTTCTTTGCTTTTGTACCAATTTCTCAACCCTCCCGCCTTCAACCCGGGGCGGCACGGTGGCACAAATGTTAGCACTGCTGCTTCATAACGCCAGGGACCTGGGTTCAATTCCCGGCTTGGGCCACTTTGTGGAGTTTGTACTTTTTCTCCATGTCTGCATGGGTTTCCTCCAGGTGCTCTGGTTTCCTCCCACAGTCTGAAAGATGTGCCAGTTAGGTGCATTGACCCGAGCTGGTACCGGAGTGTAGCCACTATGGAATTTTCACGGTAACTTTGTTGCAGTGTTAATGTAAGCCTTACTTGTGACTAACAAATAAACTTTACTTTTCAGTGATATGTGAATATATGCCCCCAAGGTCAGTCTGTTCTTACACCTAGTTTTATGAATAATTCTTTTGTCACCCATTCTGTGTTGAGCATTTAAAACTCACAGCTTGAATAGTCATTTCTGTACAACTCCTCTGCTTTGAATGAAAGGCTTTTTGTTGAAAGAAACCTTTTGTGGCCTTTGAAGTTCACCTCTTCCATACAGTTTCTAGCAATAACAACTACTCAACATTTAAAAATTCACTGTAGGCAAAAATCTATTTTTAACACAGTAACACTTGATGTAAACTGTTTTTTGCGTATGTCTTTGCTAGCAATTATGTGTGTTATCTCTTCCCCCTCTGATCACTAATTACTGCCAACAATCCCTTTTCAAGCTCGTAACTAAAAATGGCCCCAAGCATAAAACAGTGGAAATATACATCCCACATCTTCAGGCAACCAGAGAAAACCATGTGCGGAGGGGGAAAAAATGACCTTAAAACATGTCAAATGTATTTACTTTCTAAAGAGAAGAGTCAGTTGATCATTGTGCCCTTTCCAACAGGAACTGGAGTCATCAGTGTATTGTTCAGAATAGCATGATTTCCTTTTACACCTTCCTTTCCACTGGTTGTATCAAGGACAGTCCAACTCTATACAACATGAGATGGGACACACTGTTTTGCTCCATATTTATACAAGCTCAAAAGTAATCTCAGATTTAGTTCCAACTCTGGACTTCAAAGCAATAGTAAGAATGATCAAAATCAATGCATTGTTAATGCAAGAATTTTCATCAGTGTTTCACGTAGAATATTGCAGCAGGTATCAGCAACTTTTAAATTTACTGCTATTGTTTTCTTGGAGTAATTTTTCCTCAATTTTAAAAAATAGAAATGACAGAATCCATGCACTAGCCCTGAGAGGATGTTGGCTTTTTCAAAGCAATTAATCTTCCCCCAACTGTTTGACAAGCATAAGAAATTTGTTATGTTAGGTTTATAATGTGTGTGTTTAAGGCTCTGAAAACGCACATTTAAGATGAATTCCATTCGCATGAGTACAGTAAGTTTAAAATGGTTGGTTAGAATCACTTTGTCTGCCTCATTGCCACATAAGTTGTGAATTTGATTATTATTAAAGCAAAATGTTGCAGATGCTGGAAATCTGAAGTAAAAGTGTTGCAAAAACTCTACTTCTGGTAGCATCAATGGATGGAGAAAGGGAATAATATTTTGAGTTGAATACAATTTTCCTTAGAAACCCAAACTTGGGAACAAGAGTCATATTCAACTCAAAGCATTAAATCTGTTTGTGTCTGTCAATTTGGATTGTTTGTTTCAGCTCATCATGAACTGGATAATGGTTTTGTGAGCAGGGATCACAATCTTGTACCTGCAAACACTAATAACAAACCAGCTAAGATTCCAGATAACAAAAGGTTTCGTGTGTTCAGTGTGGTCTTCTTGAGGGTATTACAAGATAATCATAGGATGGAAGGAGGTCATTCAGCTCGTCATGTTCATGCTGGCTCTTTGCAAGAACAACCCAGCTTATTCCACTTGCCCCAGCTTTCCCCTTAGCCCTGCAAACATTTTCTTTTCAGATGCTTATCTTCCCCTTTTTAAAGCCAAGAGTGAACTTGCGTCCATCACACATTCTAGATTGTAGCCACTAATTGGATAAGGAAACTTTTCCTCATCATTTTGTTGATTCTTTTGCAATTCACCTTAGTGTCAAATGGTTCTTGCGGCTTAAACCAATAGGAGCTGCTTATATCTATCTACTCTGTGTAGACCCCTCATGCTTTTGAACATCTCTATCAAATCTTATTTCAACCTTCTCTTAAGGTTTTCCTCAGATGACATTAAGCAAATCTGCACTGATTGCACAATGATCAGCACTGCTGCCTCACAGCGCTAAGGACCTGGGTTTGATTCCCAGCTTGGATCACTGTCCGTGCGGAGTCTGCACATTCTCCCCGTGTCTGCGTGGGTTTCCTCTGGATGCTCCAGTTTGCTCTCACAATCCAAAAGATGTGCTGGTTAGGTTAGGGGAGAGATACAAAAGTGTTCAGAGGGGCAATTTTTTCACATAGAGGATGGTGCATGTCTGGAACAAGCTGCCAGAGGTAGTAGTAGAGGCAGGTACAATTTTGTCTTTTAAAAAATGTTTAGACAGTTACATGGGTAAGGTGGGTATAGAGGGATATGGGCCAAATGCGGGCAATTGGGATTAGCTTAGGGGTTTAAAAAAAAGGCAGCATGGACAAATTGGACGGAAGGACCTGTTTCCATGCTGTAAACCTCTATGACTATGACTCAGCAGTTTGAGCAGAAAGAGAGAGAGAAACACCACAGCAGTGAATGAGAGCCATGTCACATGGTCTGGCACTCATGGCTACTAGGAGAACACACACCTCAAAGGCAAATATACAGAGTTGGGATCAGCACATGGTAACTCATCCAGGCACAAGCGGCCAGGGGAAATGGTGATTTATTTGCCAAGTCAGCAGTGAATCACATTGTAGACAAGCTTTTCTGCAGAGGACTCAGATGAGGACCTGACTGGGGTGGCATACATGAGAGTTAATTTGTATCTGCTGATCAATTAATCCAGTGGGGAGAGCTTTCATTCCCTTCTATGAGCTGGCAAGGGGGACAAAGTAGGCCAGAATTCACACGTCACAATTTCCATCCTGGTCAACTGGATGGGGTAGCATGGTGGCACAGTGGTTAGCACTGTTGCCTCAGAGCACCAGTGACCCAGGTTCAATCCCAGCCTTGGGTGACTATCTGCGTGGAGTTTGTCCATTCTCTCTGTGTCTTCGTGGGTTTCCTCCGAGTGCTCCGGTTTCCTCCCACAATCCAAAGATGAGCAGGTTAGGCCCTGCTAACAGCCATTGGCCATGCTAACAGCCCCTTAATATCACAATCTGTGTAGGTTAGGGGGATTAGTCATGGTAAATGCACAGTGTTATGCGGATAGTGCAGGGGTTGGGCCTGGATAAGATGATGTTTCAGAGAGTTGGTGCAGAATCAATGGGCTGAATGGCCTTCTGCTGCACTGCAGGCACTTTATGGTTCTATTTTGAAACAAGTTGGGAAACAAAAAACAGAAGCGGGAGTAGCTCATGTGGTTCGGTGCAGCTGCTCAAAATAGCAGAGTCTACATTAATACTTCACTCACCAATCCTTTGGTCCCCTTCACTATTTGATTAATGTATCTGAAGGTACTGGCAATATGGTTCGGAGGGACCAAGACTTAGCAAAGAATTGGGAGGAGCAAATAGCCAAAATCAAGCCAAAACTGGGTACGCAATAGCAATGCACACCGAGAGAAAGATCAAATTCCGCAATAGGATTGTCACCTTGTCAAAGGACGTCTGCCTGAAGCTTTCTTGTTTTAAAGTGCAAAGAGCTGTCAACATCCAAGTGTTTGAGACTGGCACATTCTAAAGTCCAGGAAGACATGCTGAGTAACACATTAAAGTTTAGGGAAGCTGCCACAAAGGCGCAACAGGGAAAGACCACTGTCCAAAGCCCTCACGTCATAATATAACCAAGGCTGTAAGCAGAGTAAAACATATAGGGCTGTATGCACTGTAGAATGTTTGTCATGAAATGTAAATGTACATTATAAATATAACTTAACATGGCAAGGATAAGAGGCACCTCATGATTGTGTTGAAGGTAAGTGATCTGCATTACACTTTGTATAATGTCAAACTTGAACTGTTATGAAATGTACCTTTACTAATTTGATGAATGAAGTATATTTTAGAAAATAAATAGGAGTGACACTCCCTCCCTATTGTGGTTAAGAATCTGGTCATCAAGTGCACGGTGCTTTTCGTGTTGCTGTGTGTAATGCATAGCTCATTCTCGTGTCACACCAGTTTCTCAAATCATCTTCTGCTTTATCTGGAAATTGAAACTGGACAGTATTCATGGGATACCATGTACAAAGTGCAAAGATAGAGGGATAGAAAATCCTCATACTGATGGCTACTTTTGTGTGTGGCTGTGTTAAGCTGTACATATATACAAATAATTTATACAAATGTATAAATGTCATAAATATACAAATGTCATGATTCCCTACATGCTGAGGTTCTATCTGTCCCTAGTGTTGTGAGGGATGATTTTGGTCACATTATCACAGAGCGCACCATTCAGTTGGAGCATGCCCCACCACCGGGTACAAAGGTTTGTCATAGAGGTTTACAACATGGAAACAGGTCCTTTGGCCCAACTTGTCCAAGTTGCCCTTACTTTTTTTTTAACACCCCGAAGCTAATCCCAATTGCCCACATTTGGCCCATATGCCTCTACACCCATTGTACCCATGTAACTATCTAAATGCTTTTTAAAAGACAAAATTGTACCCACCTCTACTATTACTCTGGCAGCTTGTGCCAGACACTCACCACCCTCCATGTGAAAAAATCGCCCCTCTGGACACTTCTGTATCTCTCCCCTCTCACCTTAAACCTATGCCCTCTAGTCTTAGAGTCCCTTACCTTTGGGAAAAGATATTGACTATCTAGCTGATCTGTGCCCCTCATTATTTTATAGACCTCTATAAGATCACCCCTCAGCCTTCTATGCTCCAGAGAAAAATGTCTATCCAGCCTCTCCTTATAACTCAAACCATCAAGTCCCAGTAGCACCCTTTTAAATCTTTTCTGCATTCTTTCTAGTTTAATAATATCCTTTCTATAATAGGGTGACCAGAATTGCACAGAGTATTCCAAGTGTGGCCTTACCAATGTCTTGTACAACTTCAATAAGTCATTCCAACTCCTGTATTCAATGTTCTGACCGACAAAACCAAGCATGCTGAATGCTTTCTTCACCACGCTGTCCACTTGTGACTCCACTTTCAGGGAGCAATGAACACGTACCTCTCGATCTCTTTGTTCTATAACTCTCCCCAGTGCCCTACCATTAACTGAGTAAGTCCTGCCCTGGTTCAATCTACCAAAATGCATCACCTCGTATTTGTCTAAATTAAATTCCATCTGCCATTCATCAGCCCACTGGTCCAATTGATCAAGATCTCATTGCAATTGGAGATAACTTTCTTCACTGTCCACTATGCCACCAATCTTGGTGTCATCTGCAAACTTACTAACCGTGCCTCTTATATTCTCATCCAAATCATTAATATAAATGACAAATAACAGTGGACTCAGCACTGATCCCTGAGGTACACTGCTAGTCATTGGCCTCCAGTTTGTAAAATAGCCCTCTACAACTACCCTCTGTCTTCTGTCAGCAAGCCAATTTTGTATCCATTTGGCTACCTCACCCTGGATTTCATGAGATTTAACCTTATGCAACAACCTACCATATGGTACCTTGTCAGAGGCCTTGCTAAAGTTCATGTAGACAACATTAACTACACTGCCCTCATCTACCAAGGTCATCTGTGTGCGGATCCACAAGAGATGGGTGAGATCCTAAATGAATATTTCTCATCAGTATTTACTGTTGAGAAAAGCATGGATTTTTGGGAACTTGGGGAAATAAATAGTGATATCTTGAGGAGTGTACATATTACAGAGGAGGTGGTGCTGGAAGTCTCTTAAAGCGCATCAAGGAATGTCTTGTTGAAGTTGTACAAGACATTGGTAAAGCCACTCTTGGAATACTCTGTGTAATTCTGGTCACCCTATTACAAAAAGGATATTATTAAACTAGAAAGAATGCAGAAAAGATTTACTACGGTGCTACCGGAACTTGGTGGTTTGAGTTATAAGGAGAGGCTGGATAGACCTTTTTCTCTGGAGCGTAGAAGGCTGAGGGGTGATCTTATAGAGGTCTATAAAATAATGAGGGGCATAGATCAGCTAGATAGTCAATATCTTTTCCCAAAGGTAAGGGACTCTAAGACTAGAGGGCATAGGTTTAAGGTGAGAGGGGAGAGATACAGAAGTGTCCAGAGGAGCAATTTTTTCACAGAGTGTAGTGAGTGTCTGGAACAAGCTGCCAAAGATAGTTGTAGAGGTGGTTACAATTTTGTCTTTTAAAAAGCATTTAGATAGTTACATGGGTATGATGGGTATAGAGGGATATGGGCCAAATGTGGGCAATTGAGATTAGCTTAGGGGTGCATAGACAAGTTGGGCCAAAGGACCTGTTTCCATGCAGTAAACCTCTATGACTCTATTAGATCCTTCATGCACACCCCAAGTCTCAGCACCACTATGCAGTGTCTTTGAGGCAGCTGCAATGGTGATGAGTCCATTGCCTACCTTCTTCTGAAATGTGCCTTTACAAAGTGGATCTGGGAGGAGATACATTGTTTTTTGAGGGAGTTCATTCCTAATAGTTCTGTATTACAAACCTGTGTTCTGTAGACTGTTTTCAGAGATGCACACTCAGATAATCAAGTACTGCTGGAGGACCATCAGCTTGATGAAAGATTTGCTTTGGTCTGGTCAAAACTTACTGCCTTTCCAGTGCAAAACATTGCCTGAGCATTGAAAACTGGTGCATGCCAAGGTCCAGGACTATGTTCTATGGGATGTATTGAAAGCTTAGGGGAAGCTACTGCAAAGGCTTATTGATGAGAGACCACAGTATAGCAAGGGCTGGAAACCATGTAAAACCCTTCAACCTATGATGTACCAGAGAATATTTTTAAAAAATGTAAATTGTAAATATGATCTATAATTATAAGTGGACTGAGGTACTTCAGAGTGTCATGTACTGAACTGTGCTAGGACCCCAACTGTTCACATTATATATAAATGATTTGGAAGAGGGAACTGAATGTATTTTCTCTAAATTCGCAGATGATACAAAGTTGGGCGGGAAGGTGAGATATAAGGAGGATACAGAGATGCTTCAGTGTGATTTGGACAGGCTGTGTGGATATGTACATGTCAGATGCAGTACAATATGGCAGCAATAATAGGAAGACTTGAATGGGTGTAAATTGCGAGAGATGGATACTGAACAAGACCTTGGAGTCCTCGTGCATAAGTCACTGAAATTAAGAGCACAGGTACAGCAGGCAGTAAAGAAGGCAAATGGTATGTTGGCCTTCATAGTGAGAGGATTTGAGTATAGGGCTAGGGATGTTTTGCTGCAGTTGTATAGGGCATAGGTGAGGCCACTCCTAGAGTACTGTGTGCAGTTTTAGTGTCCTTATCTGAGGAAGGAAGTCCTTGCTATTGAGGGAGTCAGCAAAGATTTACCAGGTTTTCCTGTGTTGGCAGGTCTGTCATATGAGGAGAGACTAAGTCGGTTAGCATTACATTCACTGGAAGAACAGTAAGAGGAGATCTCATAGAAATTTATAATATTCTAACAAGGTTAGACAGGGTAGATTCAGAAAGAATGTTCCCGATGGTGGGAGGATCCAGGACTAGGGGTCATAATAGAACATAGAACACTACAGCACAAACAGGCCCTTCGGCCCACAAGTTGTGCCGATCACATCAACACCTACCAATCTATAGACCTATCTATAACCCCCAATCCCATTAAACCCCATATACTCATCCAGAAGTCTTTTAAAAGACCCCAGCGAGTTCGCCTCCACCACCACTGACGGCAGCCGATTCCATTCACTCACCACCCTCTGAGTGAAAAACTTACCCCTAACATCACTTCTGTACTTTCCTCCCCGCACCTTAAATCTGTGTCCTCTCGTAGCGACCATTTCAACCCGGGGAAATAGCCTCTGAGAATCCACCCTATCTATTCCTCTCAACATTTTATAAACCTCTATCAGGTCGCCTCTCAACCTTCGTCTCTCCAGGGAGAAGAGTCCCAGCTCCCTCAACCTAACTTCATAAGGCATGCCTCCCAATCCAGGCAACATCCTTGTAAATCTCCTCTGTACCCTTTCAATAGCGAAAATACCCTTTCAATAATTTGAGGATAGAACTGAGAACTGAGGTGAGGAGAAATTTCTTCACCCAGAGGTTGGTGAATGTGTGGAATTCACTACCACAGAAAGTAGTTGAGACCAAAACGTTGTAAGAATTTAAGAAAAAATTAAATATAGCTCTTGGGGCTAAAGGGATCAAGGGATTATGGGGAGAAGGGGGATCAGGATATTGAATTCGATTGTCAGCCACGATCAAAATGAATGGCGGAGCAGGCTCGAAGGGCTGAATAGTTTACTCTTGCTTCTAATTTCTATGGTTCTGTGAATGAAGATGATCTGTCATGTACTTAATGTGCTGTTTAAATTGACTTTAAATACAACATGAATTGCAGCTGGAGTGCACCACATTGGAATGTGGTACACTAGGGTGATCATAATTCACTTGTAATGCATTTTATGTACTTTCACTGTTGAATTATTCTCAAATACACTTTTGCAATTTTTATGAAAAAGCATATTTTTTTGAAAAAGTAATGTTGCAAGATGCGATCAGTTTGTGTGATGTGCTTGGCATAGCTGACTAACTTGAAATATGTGAAAGCATTGAGGTGTGAGTTTAAGGCTGGTCACAGTGTAAGGTGTGTGAGGGTGAGATGGAGCCTTTGAATATTTGAGATGAGTTCTGATTGCTGATGAGTGAATGTTGGTGTTGCAGTACTTTCAGCAATGTAAGACATTGGTGGTGTGGTGGACAGTTGTCTTTTAAAGATGCATTGATAGACTACTTGTGTGAGGTTATTGAACTTTTTCTGGCACTACAGTCAGGTCGTTGGGATCAAACTCCAGACGTTTGCCCTCCCTGGCTTCCTAAATCCGTTCCTTTGCCAGGGTGTGCCTTAAGGGCTTCCTCTGAAAACATGGTTTCTCTCCACCAGTTGACCTCTTAACTCCCTATGATTTATTTTTGTAGCTCTCACCAATTTGTATTTCTAAATAAATACCTTGTCAAATGGCTTGGTACCAAATCAGGAGTGGTGCAATCTCACAATTGTTAGGTTTTAATTAGAATATAAGGACAAATGTAAAACAAAATCTATACAAAATCCAGCATATTACAACAGTTCCACATGCTGAAAATCTTTGGATCTTTTACCATCATAAGCATGGGTCACCAGCTCAGCTCTTTATGGCTCAGAAACAATTACCTTTCCCATCTTCACACTCCTGAGTGAAGCTCCAGGAAAAACATCCCAGTTAAAAGTAAGGTTGACTACTGAAACAAGATGATTCAGCATGGTAGCGCAGTGGTTAGCACTGCTGCCTCACAGTGCCAGGGACCCAGGTTCAATTCCCACCCTTGGTCACTGTCTGTGTGGAGTTTGCACGTTCTCCCCATGTCTGCGTGGGTTTCTTCCTGGCGCTCTGGTTTCCTCCCACTGTCCAAAGATGAGCGGTTTAGATTAATTGGCCATGCTAAGTTGACCTTAATATTAGGGGGATTAACAGGGTCAATGTGTGGGGTTGCGGGAATAGGGCATGGGATTGTGGCCCAGTGGCCTCCTACTGCACTGTAGGGAATCTATGATTCTAAGATTATCCTTCTTACATAAAGCCCAGTACCTGGCAGTTGCCAATATGAGAAATTATCCTCCATGTGTAATTAATGTGTTTCAATAAAAAATCTAAGTTTCAGGCCAACAGTCTTACCAAACAGAGAGAGGTGATTTGTACCATCTACTCAGTAAGCCTGCTTCCCCTTTAGTTCCTTTTGAAACTTTAAGATCACCTCAAAATGAACATCATGCATATGTTCAATAGATCTTGCAGAGGTCTGAGTCTTGTATAGTTGAACATTAAGTGTTTATGTCCTTGTGCATGAGTCGCAAAAACCCAGCCTGCAGGTGCAGCAGGTGGTCAGGAAGGCAAATGGGATGCTGGCCTTCATAGCGAGGGGGATTGAATATAAAAGTAGGGAGGTCTTGCTGCAGCTGTATAGGGCATTGGTGAGGCCGCAGCTGGAGTACTGTGTGCAGTTTTGGGCGCCGCACCTGCGCAAAGATATTTTGGCCTTGGAGGGAGTGCAGAGGAGGTTTACTAGGCTGATACCGGAGTTGAGGGGGTTGAGCTATGAGGAGAGGCTGAATAAACTAGGCTTGTACTCGTTAGAGTTTAGAAGAATGAGGGGAGATCTCATTGAGACGTATAAGATGATGAATGGGATGGATAGGATAGAGGTGGAGAGACTCTTCCCACTCAAAAAAGACAGTAGGACTAGGGGGCACAGCCTCAAGATAAAGGGGGGGCGGTTTAGAACGGAGTTGAGGAGGAACTTCTTCACTCAAAGGGTGGTGAATCTCTGGAATTCTCTGCCCGTTGAAGTGGTGGAGGCTGCCTCGCTAAATATTTTTAAGACGTGGGTTGATGGGTTTTTGATAAGAGAGGGGATTAAGGGTTAAGGGGAGAGGGCGGGAAAGTGGAACTGAGCCACGACAGATCAGCCATGATCTTATTGAATGGTGGGGCAGGCTCGAAGGGCTAGATGGCCTACTCCTGCTCCTATTTCTTGTGTTCTTGTATAACTCAAGCTACGAGCTAACTCCATGCTTGCTTCTACACAATCTCTGTCCAGTCCACAACTGACGAAGTCTCAAGCCATGTGTTTCCTTCCATCACACTATGGACAGTACTGTTCCCCAGTCCCACATTGCTGTGAAAGATACCCTTGTGCCACACCTCCTTCCAAGTCTTTCCCAATATATTTACATGACAATCATGCTACCCCTTCTACCCCCTCAAGTTTATAAATTCGGGATGTCTGGAGGGTTGATGATTCTCCCAGACTGATCACACTTGGTGGAGTGGTAGGCTTTGTTGATTTGAGCAACATCTGTTGATTCAGAATTTGGATTCCCATTGACTCGAGTTCTGCGATGGCTCCTTGAAGCCACACTTGCTCAAATGCTTCCTTGATATTAAGGGCAGCTCTTTTGTCTATGCTTGAACATAGAACATAGAACAGTACAGCACAGTTCAGGCCCTTCTGCCCTCAATGTTGTGCCGAGCTATGTCCGAACCCAAGGTCAAGCTATCCCATTCTCTATCATTCTGGTGTGGTCAATGTGCCTATCCAATAACCACTTGAAAGTTCCTAAAGTGTCCAATTCCACTATCACAGCAGGCAGTCCATTTCACACCCCAACCACTCTCTGAATAAAGAATCTACCTTGGACATCCCTCCTCTATCTCCCACCATGAACGTTATAGTTATGCCCCCCAGTAACAGCTATATCCACCCAAGGAAATAGTCTCTGAACGTCCACTCTATCTGTCCCCCTCATCATCTTATAAACCTCTATTAAGTTGCCTCTCATCCTCCTCCGCTCTAAAGAGAAAAGTCCCAGCTCCCTTAACCTTTCCTCATAAGACCTACCCTCCAAACCAGGCAGCATTCTGGTAAATCTCCTTTGCACTTTCTCCAATGCTTCCACATCCTTCTTATAGTGAGGTGACCAGACTGCATACAGTATTCCAAATGTGGTCTCACCAAGGTCCGGTATAGTTGCAGCATAACCCCTTGGCTCTTAAACTCAAATTCCCTGTTTGGACCAAAGTTGTATGAGGTCAGGAGCTGAGAGACCCTGGCAGAACCCAAACTAAGTGTCAGTGAGCAGATTATTGTGAAGTGCTGCTTGATAGCATTGTTGATAACACGTTCCATCACTTAGCTGATAAGTCAAAAATAGATTGATGGGATAGTAATTGGCTGGATTGGATTTGTCTTCCATTTATTTGTATATATCCTTACCAAGCAGATGGCTATGATGAGTCTGTACTCTTCCTTCTGTCATACAAAGTCTTCTTACTTCAGATTCCAACTTCATTTTTTCCAACTCAAACAATCTTTCTTTATCCCTTTCTTCTGCTCGGGCCTTCCTCTGTCTCTCTCTTTCCTTCTCTATCTTTTTTTCCTTTCTCTTTCTTCTAACTCCAGCTTTAAGTTCACTTTCTAACTCCAACGGACTCATTCACAATTTAATTTTTTCGAACTCCACTGCACTTGGCTGTTTCTCTCATATACCTAAATGCTTGGCTAACTCCATTACAATTCAGCTTTCTTATTATCTCTGGTTAAACCCAGTTTTAGCCTGCTTGCTAATTCTACATGTGTTATATTTTTCTGTTTCTCTAAAGTCTCTTGGCAAATTTGGGAAGCGTCAACAACTCCCAGAACCTCTTTAACAACAGCCTCTCACCCATGCCCCATCTGGGTCTGTGACAGGTGGTGAGGGAATCAACATAAAGGGAAAAGTCTACATGATTTTCATCTTCACCAATCTACTTATTGCAGATGCATCCGTTCTTCAGTCCATTGGTCGGAGAGACCGCCATATTGCCATCGTGGTGAAAGAGTTCCATCTTCACACTGAGGATACTCTCCATCATGTATAGCTACAACTATGCTATGTGGGATAAACTCAGATCAGATCTAGCAGCTCAAACATTGGCACCCATGAGGTGCTGTGGGCCATCAGTAGCATCAGAATTACACTTAACCATAAACTGTAACCTCATGGCCTGGCAGATCCCTCATTCTACCATTATCATCAAGCCAGAGAACCAACCATAATTCAATGAATAGTGTAAAAGAGTGTGCCTGAAGCAGCATACCTAAAAATGAGTTGCCAATCTGTCAAAGCTACCACATTGAACCATGTACATCCTAAACAGTGAAAGCAGCACATTACAGACGGAACAAAGTAGTCCCAAAGCAACAGATCAGATCAAAGTTCTGCCACATCCAACCAGGAATGGCATTGGATAATTAAACAACGAACAAGAGGAGAAGGTTCCAAGAACAGCTCAGTCTTTTTAAAGTAACACTGAGCACATCACTGCAAAAGACAAGGCTGATATATTTTCAACTATCTTTGGCTAGAAGTGCTGATTGGATAATTAATCTTGACTCCCTCCTGAGGTCCCAGCATCACAGATTCCAGCTTTCAGACAATTTGATTCTCACATGGCGTCAAGAAATGGCTGAGCACATTGGATACAGCAAAGGCAATGGGCCCTGACATCTCAGCAGCAATGCTAAAGACTTATGCTAATCAGACCCTCAGCCAAGATGTTCTAGCACAGCAACCAACATGGACATCCAACAGGCAATGAAAAATTGTCTAGGTACGTTTTATTCATGAAAGCAAGACAGATCCAATCTGCCATTGACCACCGTAACAATGCACTCTCACTCATCAGCAAAGCGATATCAAACAGCATATACTCGGCATAAACCTCTCACTCATGCCCAATTTAGGTTCTGCGGGTCTTTATGGCTCCTGACCCTATCAGATCTTTATTCCAAATGTGAATTTCAGAGATGACGTGAGCAAAGATGACCTAGATAGCAAGGCAGCATTTTGCCAATTGTAGCATCAAGGAGCGTGAATGACATTCAAACCAGTGGGAATCAGTTGAAAACTCTCCACTGGCTGGAACCATACTGAGCACAAGGGAATGTTACGATCCCAGTTGGTGTTACCACTGGATACGAAGATTCCAGAAAGGAACCCTGGCTCAAAATACCTCAACTTTTAAATTTTTTAGAGTATGTCATTGAACAGAGTTTTTAACAACAACAAAAATTTATTAATGTAAAATGTTTGATGACAACACAGTACTCCTTCACTCCCACTTATCTTCACAAATGTACACAGATTTTAAGGATAATACAGGTTACAAAATATATCTTATCAGGTCTTCAGTAAACACAAGGGACGGACTTTTCCGACTGCACTCACCCCAAGACTGGAAAATACCACCTGAGATCAACAGACTTTTGCATGATCCACTCCATCACCTGCTATGATTCCCATGGCGGGCAGGAAGGGAACATTCCGCTGACACTAACCCAACAGGCTAACTGTGGTTAGAAAACACTCCACTATGAAACCAAGTGACAGATGCCAATCAGTCAATCTTTCATGGATTTCTCCTCAATCCCCCAGATGACTATTACACTGTAAGCCAACTGATCTCATTGAACTGTGGCTTCTACCTGAGTGTTTCCAAACTCCAGTCTTGAACAGACACATTTTAGAACAATGCTTTCCCTCAGCTGTTTTCACCAAGGGTCCACCTCCAGGCTTTACAACTCTTCTTTCAGCATTTCTTTGTCTTGAATAGCCAGGAGCTTCCAAACTTTCACAAAGTCTCTCAGTGATCCAGCCAACAATTGCTTCAACCTTTTACTTCATAGCTGTAGTAAGATATCACCAACCTTAGGAGAGCTTTAGATACCACTGGCTTTTCATTGAATCCCTACATTACAGAAGGAACCATCAATTGTGGAGAGTCTGCAGAAGGATCTAGATAGGCTGGGCGAATGGGCCAGGAAATGGCAAATGGAATTTAATGTTGGCAAGTGTGAGGTGGTCCACTTTGGTAGGAAGAATGGTAGGAAGGACTATTACTTACGGGGCGAAAAACTGCAGCAAGCGACGGTGCAGAGGGACCTCGGGGTCCTTGTGCATGAGTCGCAAAAACCCAGCTTGCAGGTGCAGCAGGTGGTCAGGAAGGCGAATGGGATGCTGGCCTTCATAGCGAGGGGGATTGAATATAAAAGTAGGGAGGTCTTGCTGCAGCTGTATAGGGCATTGGTGAGGCCGCAGCTGGAATACTGTGTGCAGTTTTGGGCGCCGCACCTGCGCAAGGATATTTTGGCCCTGGAGGGAGTGCAGAGGAGGTTTACTAGGCTGATACCGGAGTTGAGGGGGTTGAGCTATGAGGAGAGGCCGAATAAACTAGGCTTGTACTTGTTAGAGTTTAGAAGAATGAGGGGAGATCTCATTGAGACGTATAAGATGATGAATGGGATGGATAGGATAGAGGTGGAGAGACTCTTCCCGCTCAAAAAAGACAGTAGGACTAGGGGGCACAGCCTCAAGATAAAGGGGAGGCGGTTTAGAACGGAGTTGAGGAGGAACTTCTTCACTCAAAGGGTGGTGAATCTCTGGAATTCTCTGCCCGTTGAAGTGGTGGAGGCTGCCTCGCTAAATATTTTTAAGAAGCGGGTTGATGGGTTCTTGATAAGAGAGGGGATTAAGGGTTATGGGGAGAGGGCGGGAAAGTGGAACTGAGCCACAACAGATCAGCCATGATCTTATTGAATGGCGGGGCAGGCTCGAAGGGCTTGATGGCCTACTCCTGCTCCTATTTCTTATGTTCTTATGTTCAATTCTGCACTGAAAACAATGCCACCCAGGCCTTATCCCCATTATCCCATGTATTTACCCTGCTAATCCCCTGACATAAGTGACAAATTAGCATGGCTGATCAACCTAACCCGCAAATATTTGGACTGTGGAAAGAAACCGGAACATCCAGCGGAAACTCATACCGACACGGGGAAAATGTGCCAACTCCACACAGACAGTTACCCAAGACTGGAATTGAACCTGGATCCTGCCGCTGAGAGGCAGCTGTGCTAACTGCTGTGCTACCATACCATCCTTTTCATGAGCTAACTCCAAGGGGTTGGCACTTCTCAGTTCTGATTTTAATGAAGAGTACCCTGTTCGAATGGTGGTTCCTAATTGTTCCTTTTTGCTTCAATCTTCCTGTAAACTTCTCTTCATTCTCTAGTTTTTAGAACTAATTTTTCCTTAACTTCTGGATTTGTTTTCTTGCCCATTATCCCAGCTTTTCTGATTTCTCACTTCTAAGCTCCAACTGCTATGAATTCAGCAAAAACTAAGCTCAAAAAACTTCCTAGCCAAAAGTGTCCCAGTTGCTAAGCAAGGACTCATTCTTTCTCCAAGATTATGTTTTTTTCCACATCATACACTCCTACACATCACTAAGCACAATGCAGACGTTTAAACTGAAACCAAAAACCTTCATACTTAAAAACACTTCTGTTTTACATGAATCTAGCTAAAGTTTTACCCTTTTTTACACAAAAATGTTGAATCAAATTCACTTAAACAAAAATTACTTACAACTACTTCTGCTTCCTGACCAGCAGATGGCTGTGGTTGTTGGAGACCAATCATCTCAGCCTGAGGGCTTCACTGCAGGAGTTCCTCAGGGATCTTCAACTACTTCATCAATGACATTCCTTCCATCATAAGGTCAGAAGTAGAGATGTTCATTGATGATTGCACAATGTTCAGCACCATTCAGAACTCCTCAGATACTGAAGTAGTCCATGTTCATGTGCAGCAAGACCTGGATAACATTCAGGTTGAGCTAAGTGGCAAGTAACAATCACGCGACACAAGTGCTAGACATCCAACAAGACAGAATCTAAACAGCTCCTTCGACATTCAATGCCTTTCCCAATTCTGAACATCCTAAGAGCCATCATTGAATAGAAACTTTACTGGACAAGCCATATAAATACTGTGGTTACAAGAGCAGGTTAGATGCTGGGAATTCTTTGGTGATCAATTCATCTCCTTAATCCTCAAGGTCTGCTCACAATAAAAAAGGAATAGCCAGGAGTGTGATGGAATAAATGCCCAGAATTCATCAAACTACACATCAAAAAAGAATCATCAAACCACATCAGAGGGGAGAGAATGGGAGAAAACTGGAGGATAAAAAGTACTTGCCACTAAATTGCTTTAAATTATCTTGTCCTTTTAGTTTCAAGGTTGTTCATCAGAGCAAGCAGAGAGGAGGAGCGATTTGTGGCGGGACTGTGAAGGTAAGCGATTGACTTTTTTTAGTTTTAAGAACATAAGAACATAAGAAATAGGAGCAGGAGTAGGCCATCTAGCCCTTCGAGCCTGCCCCACCATTCAATAAGATCATGGCTGATCTGTCGTGGCTCAGTTCCACATTCCCACCCTCTCCCCATAACCCTTAATCCCCTCTCTTATCAAAAACCCATCAACCCGCGTCTTAAAAATATTTAGCGAGGCAGCCTCCACCACTTCAACGGGCAGAGAATTCCAGAGATTCACCACCCTTTGAGTGAAGAAGTTCCTCCTCAACTCCGTTCTAAACCGCCCCCCCTTTATCTTGAGGCTGTGCCCCCTAGTCCTACTGTCCTTTCTGAGCGGGAAGAGTCTCTCCACCTCTATCCTATCCATCCCATTCATCATCTTATACATCTCAATGAGATCTCCCCTCATTCTTCTAAACTCTAATGAGTACAAGCCTAATTTATTCAGCCTCTCCTCATAGCTCAACCCCCTCAACTCCAGCATCAGCCTAGTAAACCTCCTCTGCACTCCCTCCAAGGCCAAAATATCCTTGCGTAAGTACGGCGCCCAAAACTGCACACAGTACTCCAGCTGCGGCCTCACCAATGCCCTATACAGCTGCAGCAAGACCTCCCTACTTTTATATTCAATCCCCCTCGCGATGAAGGCCAGCATCCCATTAGCCTTCCTGACCACCTGCTGCACCTGCAAGCTGGGTTTTTGCGACTCATGCACAAGGACCCCGAGGTCCCTCTGCACTGTCGCCTGCTGCAGTTTTTCGCCACGTAAGTAATAGTCCTTCCTACCATTATTCCTACCAAAGTGGACCACCTCACACTTGCCAACATTAAATTCCATTTGCCATTTCCTGGCCCATTCGCCCAGCCTATCTAGATCCTTCTGTAGACTCTCCCCACCCTCCGCACAATTTGCCTTTCCACCAATTTTGGTGTCATCAGCAAATTTCGACACCCTACACTCGGTTCCCTCCTCCAGATCATGTATATAAATGGTAAATAGCTGAGGCCCCAGCACTGACCCCTGGGGCACTCCACTAGTCACCATCCGCCAATCCGAATAGCACCCATTGACCCCCACTCTCTGCCTCCTATTTGACAACCAGTCCTCTATCCACGCTAACACCCTACCCCCAACTCCATGCCCCCTGACCTTCTGCAATAACCTCTTGTGAGGTACCTTGTCAAACGCCTTCTGAAAATCAAGAAACACCACATCCACCGGCTCTCCTCTATCCACTGCCCTAGACACATCCTCATAGAACTCCAGTAAATTTGTCAGACGTGCCTTCCCTTTAACGAAACCGTGCTGCGTCTGCTCTATCAAGCAGTTCCCCTCAAGATGCCTCACTATTTCCTCCTTGATGACGGATTCTAACATTTTACCTACAACAGACGTTAAACTAACAGGCCTATAATTCCCCGCCTTTTGCCTGGCACCCTTCTTAAACAACGGCGTAACATTAGCCGCTTTCCAATCTTCCGGCACTTCCCCGGAATCCAGCGACATCTGGAAAATAACCACCAAGGCATCCACTATCACCTCCGCGGGGTTTCTCTTTATTACAAGTTTCTTTAACAGTAAAGCAGAAGTAGGCCGCAGGGTGACCTGGGAAGGGTTTGTTAGAGCGCGAGGTTTAAAAAGAGGCCGCACTATACAGCGGGCAGCGTTGGTAGCAGGCAGTGGAGTGAGCAGGTAACAGAGTGAGAGCTGAAGGGCTTTGGCTCAACGGGCTTAGGTGGAAATGGGCGAGGCAGGGTAGGTTTGATTCTTAGTTTCTTTTCCTGTGGAATTTGAAGAAAAGGGAAATTATGAGTGTGAGGCCAGTTTGTCGTTCTCAGTGTCAGATGTGGGAGGTCCTGGAGTCTCCTAGCCTCCCAGATGTCCATGTCTGCGCCGGGGGCGTCGAGCTGCGGCTCCTAAGGGACCGTGTTAGAGAATTGGAGCTGCAGCTTGAGAACCTTCGTCTGGGTCAGGGAGAATGAGGAGGTGATAGATAGGAGTTACAGGCAGGTGGTCACACCGGGGCCATGGGAGGCAGGCAAGTGAGTCACAGTTAGGAAGGGGAAAGGTCAGGTGCTAGAGAGCGCCCCAGTGGATGTGCCCTTTTTCAAAAAGTACTCCTGTTTGAGTACTGTTGGGGGAACAGCCCACCTGGTGGAAGCAGCAGTGGCCGTGCCTCCGGCGCAGAGTCTGGCCCTGTAGCTCAGAAGGGTGAGGAAAGCAGTAGTGATAGGGGACTCTACAGTGAGGGGCTCGGACAGGTGATTTTGTGGAGGCAGACGAGAAACTCGGATGGTAGTTTACCTCCCTGATGCCGGGATTCGGGATGTTTCTGGTTGCGTCCAAGAAATCCTGAAGTGGGAGGGAGAGGAGGCGGAGGTCATGGTACATATTGGTACCACTGACATAGGTAGGAAAAGGGGAGGAGTCATGAAAAGAGAATGTAGGGAGTTAGGTAGAGAGTTGAGAAGGAGGACCGCAAAGGCGGGCATCTCAGGATTGCTGCCTGTGCCACGAGAAAGTGAGAGCAGGAATGGAATGAGATGGAAGATAAATGCGTGGCTGAGGGATTGGAGCAGGGGGCAGGGATTCAGGTTCCTGGATCATTGGGACCACTTTGGGGGCAGATGTGACCTGTACAGAAAGGACGAGTGGCACTTGAATCCCAGGGGGACCGATATCCTGGTGGGAAGGTTTGCTAAGTCTACTGGGTAGAGTTTAAACTAGAATGGTTGAGGAGTGGGAGTCGAAATGAAGTGACTGGGAGAGAGGAGGTTTGCTGACATGTAGAGATATCTTGTCGACAGTGTGAGAGGGAGGATAGGCAGGTGATGGAGAAGGGGAGCGCTCAGGCTGAAGGTTTGAGATGTGTCTATTTTAATGCAAGAAGTGTTGTTAACAAAGTGGATGAGCTTAGAGCATGCATCGCTACTTGGAAATGTGATGTGGTACCATTACAGAGACTTGGATGACTCAGGGTCAGGACTGGATACTTCAAGTGCCAAGTTTTAGATGTTTCAGGAGGGACACAGAGGGAGGCAAAAGAGGTGGGGGAGTGGTACTGTTGAAATCTGTCATGAATTTAGTCAAGAAGAAAAGAAAAGCTTACAAAAGGTTCAGGGAGGTAGGTAATATTAGGGATCTAGAGGAGTATATGACTAGTAGGAAGGAACTTAAGAAGGAAATTAGGAGAGCCAGAAAGGGTCATGAGAAGGCCTTGGCAGGTAAGATTAAGGAAGACCCGAAGACATTCTACAAGTACATGAAGAGCAAAAGGATGAGATGTGAAGGAATAGGACCTATCAAGTGTGACGGTGGGAAAGTTTGTATAGAACCGATAGAAATAGCGGAGGTACTCAATGAATACTTTACTTCAGTATTCACAGTGGAAAAGGATCTTAGTGGTTGAAGTGCAGGCTTGCAGCAGACTGAAAAGCTTGGGTATGTTGACATTAAGAAAGAGGATGTGTTGGAGCTTTTGAAAAGCATCAAGTTAGATAAGTCGCCAGGACCGGATGAGATGTATCCCAGGTTACTGTGGGAGGCAAGGGAAGAGATTGCAGAGTGTCTGGCAATGATCTTTGCATCATCAATGGAGACGGGAGAGGTTTTGGAGGATTGGAGGATTGCAGATGTGGTTTCTTTATTCAAGAAAGGGAGAAGAGGTAGCCCAGGAAATTATCGACCAGTGAGTCTAACCCCAATGTTTGGTAAGTTGATGGAGAAGATCCTGAGAGGCAGGATTTATGAACATTTGGACAGGTACAGTATCATAAAAATAGTCAGCACAGCTTTGTCAAGGGCAGATCATGCCTTACAAGCCTGGTTGAATTTTTTGAAGATGTGACTAAACACCTTGACGAAGAAAAAGAAGTAGATGTAGTTTATATGGACTTCAGCAAGACTTTTGATAAGGTCCCCCATGCAAGGCTTATTGAGAAAGCAAGGGGGCATGGGATCCAAGGGGACATTGCTTTGTGGATCCAGAACTGACTTGCCCACAGAAGGCAAAGAGTGGTTGTAGATGGGTCTTTTTCTGCATGGAGGTCAGTCACCAGTGGAGTGCCCCAGGGATCTGTTCTGGGACCCTTGCTCTTTGTGATTTTTATAAATGACCTGGATGAGGAAGTGGAGGGATGGGTTGGTAAGTTTGCCGTTGACACAAAGGTTAAAGGTGTTGTGGATAGTGTGGAGGGATGTCAGAAGTTGCAACAAGACATAGATAGGATGCAAGACTGGGCGGAGAAGTGGCAGATGGACTTCAACCCAGATAAGTGCATGGTGATTCATTTTGGCAGGTCAAATAGGATGACGGAATATAATATTAAGGATAAGATTCTTAGCAGTGTGGAAGATCAGAGGGATCTTGGGGTCCGGGTTCATAGGATGTTCACATCAGCTTTGCAGGTAGAGAATGTGGTTGAGAAGGTGTATGGTGTATTGGCCTTCATCAGTCGAGGAATTGAGTTTAGGAGTCGGGAGATAATGCTGCAGCTGTATAAGACCCCAGTCAAACCCCACTTGGAGTACTGTCTCATTACAGGAAGGATGTGGAAGCCATAGAAAGGGTGCAGAGGAGATTTACAAGGATGCTGCCTGGATTAGGTGGCATGCCTTACAAGAGTAGGTTGAGAGAGCTCGGTCTTTTCTCCTTGGAGAGATGAAGGATGGGAGGTGACCTGATAGAGGTGTATAAGATGTTGAGAGGTATTGATCGAGTGGATTCTCAGAGGCTTTTTCCCAGGGCTGAAATGGCTGCCACAAGAGGACACAGGTTTAGGGTGCTGGGGAGCAGGTACAGAGGAGATATCAGGGTTAAGTTTTTCACTCAGAGGCTGGTGGGTGCATGGAATTGGCTGCCGGCAGTGGTGGTGGAGGCGGATCCAATAGGGTCTTTTAAGAGACTTCTGGATAAGTACATGGATAAGTACATTAGTAAGATAGAGGGCTATAGGTAAGCCTGGTAGGTAGGGGCGTGTTCAGCGCAACTTGTGGGCCGAAGGCTGTAGTTTTTCCATCTTCTATGTTCTAAGGTGACTAAGTTTTCCTTTTTAAAAAGGTTGCATTTCACATTCAGTCTGGCTTAGCATCGTGGCTGCCTTCATTCACAACAGCCCAAAGGCATGTTAAAAGTACACAATCGTCCAATGAGGGAGGCCAAGGCTGCCACAGTTTGAAGCACATTGCTTGAAATAAGCCACAAATTCAACTCTCCTAGGGTTGACATTTTATTAAAATACTTTCTATTACACATAAAAGTGCTGCACGTGCTTACAGATGATGAAAATTCACTCTATCCAACGAAATGCCAAGTGATCTCTTTCACCTCACAGTTCATAGAGATGATTCCCAGGTTCACATTTCTTTTGAGGTATAGTATGAGCTAACAGAAGACAAATCATCATGTCTCATTAGAGACTAGCTCATCTGAGAGGACATGCCTGGGATGATGAAAAAGTGGGAGGGGGGGGGGGGTGTGGTTCTGCCCTCCCAGGTCATTGCTACTGTTATTTTGGGGTTGGCCCATTATGTCTACACTAGCAGAAAAAAGAGGCGCCCAGCTAACCCCACTTTCCAGCTGAGCAAATCTTTCAATTTCTGCATGGGCCATAAAACCAGAGTGCTGTCCGCTGATATACATGATGTGGAGATGCCAGCATTGGACTGGGGTAAACACAGTAAGAAGTCTCACAACACCAGGTTAAAGTCCAACAGGTTTATTTGGTGGTAAATGCCACTAGCTTTCGGGGTTTGCCCCTTCATCAGGTAAGTGGGAGTTCTGATCACAAACAGAGCATATAAAGGCACACACAGTTTACAGAATACTGATTAGAATGGGAGTCTTTACAACTAATCAAGTCTTAAAGGTGCAGACAATGTGAGTGGAAATAGCATTAAGCATAGGTTAAAGGGATGTAAGACAGGACAGTAAGTGAGATGTTGCAAGCCTGGGCAAGTCATGGGGGTTACAAATAATGTGACATGAACCCAAGATCCTGGTTGAGGCCATCCACATGTGTGCGGAACTTGGCTATTGGTTTCTGCTCAGCGGCTCTGCACTGTCGTATGTCGTGAAGGCAGCTTTGGAGAACGTTTACCTGAAGAACCCCCAGCTTTTGTTGCAACACTACGGACTTCCTACAGAAACTCAGAACACATGGAGCAGTTGAACCAGGGGCACTCCTCGTCACAATGGATGTCTCGACACTCTACACCAGCATTCCCCCATGATGATGGTATTGCTGCGACTGTCTCAGTACTCAACGACGACAACTGCCAGTTTCCAGATGCAATTTTACAACTCATCTGCTTCATCCTGGACCAAATGTCTTCACCTTCAACAACCAGTTCTTCACCCAGACACATGGAACAGCCATGGGGACCAAATTCGCACCTCAATATGCCAACATCTTCAAGCACAGGCTCAAACAAGACTTCTTCACCGCACAGGACCTTCAACCGATGCTATACACTAGATACATTGATGACATTCTCTTCCTTTGGACTCATGGTGAACAATCACTGAAACAACTATATGATAACATCAACAAGTTCCATCCCACCATCAAACTCACCATGGACTATTCTCTGGAATCGGTTGCATTCTTGGACACGCATCTCCATTACCACAAGCCCACAGATAACCTCATGATGATCCAGTTCTCCAGCTTCTACCCTAAACACGGTAAAGAAGCCATCCCCTACGGACAAGCCCTCTGTATACACAGGATCTGCTCAGATCAGGAGGATTACAATAGACACCTCCAGACGCTGAAAGATGCCTTCATAAGAACAGGATATGGCTCTCGACTCATCGATCGACAGTTCCGACGTGCCACAGTGAAAAACTGCACCAACCTCCTCAAGATAAACACGTGACACAGTGGACAGAGTACCCTTCATTGTCCAGTACTTCCCTGGAGCAGAGAAGCTACGACATCTTCTCCGGAGTGTTCAACATATCATTGATGAAGACAAACATCTCACCAAGGCCATCCCCACACCCCCACTTCTTGCCTTCAAACAACCACACAACCTCAAACAGACCATTGTCCACAGCAAACTACCCAGCCTTCAGGAGAACAGTGACCACAACACCACACAACCCTGCTACAGCAACCTCTGCAAGACATGCCGGATCATTGATATGGATGTCATCATATCACGTGAGAACACCATCCACCAGATACACGGCACATACTCTTGAAACTCGGTCTACGTTGTCTACCTGATAAGCTGCAGGAAAGGATGTCCCGAGGCATGGTACACTGGGGAGACCATGCAGACGTTACGACAACGGATGAGTGAACACCACTCAACAATCACCAGGCAGGACTTTTCCCTTCCTGCTGGTGAACACTTCAGCGGTCACAGGCATTTGGCCTCTGATCTTCGGGTAAACATTCTCCAAGGCGGCCTTCATGACATACGACAGTGCAGAGTTGCTGAGCAGAAACTGATAGCCAAGTTCCGCACACATGAGGACAGCCTCAACCGGGATCTTGAATTCGTGTCACACTATCTGTAACCCCCATGACTTGCCTGAACTTGCAACATCTCACTTCCTGTCCTGTCTGGAGACAATACCCATCTCTTTAACCTATGCTTAATGCTATCTCCACTCACATTGTCTGCACCTTTAAGATTTGATTAGCTGTAAAGACTTGCATTCTAATCAGTATTCTGTAAACTGTGTGTGCCTTCATATGCTGTGTTTGTGATCAGAACTCCCACTCACCTGATGAAGGGGCAAACCCCGAAAGCTAGTGGCGTTTACTACCAAATAAACCTGGTACTTTAACCTGGTGTTGTGAGACTTCTTACTGTGCTGACATACACCCCAACCAATTTTCCTTGTTGCTGATGTCAGTAGCAATTGTTGTTATTGCAGTATTAAAGGAGCAGCTTTGGAAAAGTAGCTGGTCCCAGAAGCTACTTTATATGCAGTTCCATGAATTGAAGCAGTTATATCAGATATATTAATGCCTGGTTCGCTCTTGAAACGTTTATGCATTGTACAGGAAGGGCGCTGCAGAATGAGATACTTCTACAGAACCAGCAGACTTACGTGACAACAGTGACCACATTTCAAAAGCATTTCATTGGCTAAGCATTTCAAAGTGCTAAATGGCATACCAAAATTGTGAAAAGTTCTATATTAATGCAAGTCTTTTAGTTTTCGACTACGGTAACTCACTCACTGGTTCGGACTGCTGTCTCACAGCACCAGGGATTTGGGTTTGAGTCCCGGCTTGGGTCACAGTCTGTGTGGAGTTTGCACATTCTCCCCATGTCTGCATGACGACTGCACATTCTCCCCGTGTCTGTGTGGGTTTCCTCCGGGTGCTCCGGTTTCCTTCCACAGTAAAAGAAATGTGAGTTAGGTGGATTGGCCATGTTAAATTGCCTCTTGGTGTCAGGGGGACTAGCTCGCGTAAATGCGTGGGGTTATGGGGATAAGGCCTGGGCGGGATTGTGGTTGGTGCAGACTCAACAGGCTGAATAGCCTCCTTCTGCACTGTAGGATTCAATGATCTATGGCGATATTCTGAAATAAAATTCCATCTTTTTAAACAATGCTTTAACTATATGAATTGTGAAAATAAGCACTGAAAAGTTCTGTTACAGATTCTGTGCATAATCTGATACCATTCGGCAAAAGTAACTTGCATTTATTAGCACCTATCAAATAGAAAATGCTACAAGGCATTGCACAAGGTTGAGATAATAATAGTAGTAACAAGGGAACAATGAATTATAGGTGGTGAATGAAAGCTTGATTCAAAAGCTGGGCAAAGTGAAGTAGAGCTGTTTGGGAAGGAAGAATGGGGCTGAGGTAGCTGAAGGTACTGTCACTAATGATGGAGGAAAGGGATGCCTGAAAGGTCACACAGATGAAAGACCACAAAATAATGGAGCTCTGTTCACACATCAGCCTGTCCTCTCTGACCTCTTGGTCTCACGATGCTCCACATTTGAATTTTTTCTTTTTTTTTTAAATCCCTCCAAGGTCTGCCACATCACCCCCCCTCCCTCCCACCCTCACCTTTGTAGCCTACATGAACTCAACCATTTTCTATCCATGATTCTGGTGTCAGGTATAATTTTAAGTTCATCATCGTTGGTAATGCTTTTTACCATTTCTCTCTCAACTTTTGCAGTTTTCGCCCTAAACCATTGATGGTACAGTGGTATTATCACTAGATTAGTAATCCAGAGACTCTAGGCAAGATCTGGAGACATAAGTTCAAATCCCACCATGGTAAGTGATGATATTTGAATTCAGTAAAATTCTGGAATTAGAAGTCCAATGATGGCCATGAAACTATTGACAATTGTTGCAAAAGCCTATCCGGTTCATTGATACCGTTTAGGGAAGAAAATCTGCCCAACTTTTCACAATAATGTGGTTGATTCTCAAATGTCTTCTGAAATGGACGGCTGTTAGGAATGGGCAATGAACGCTGGCCTAAACAGCAACGCCCACATCCCATAAATTAATTTTTAAAAATTCTCACTAAAATCCACTTTGTTGACCAGGTTTTGGGAACCCCTCTTAGGCTTAGATTTTCATTCCTGGGTCAGGTGCGCAGCGAACGGAGAATTTCCCAGCTCATGAAATGGCACTTCCGGGGAAGTGCCGGAAGATTGGAAAACGGCTAATGTTACGCCGTTGTTTAAGAAGGGTGGCAGGCAAAAGGCAGGGAATTACAGGCCGGTTAGTTTGACGTCTGTTGTAGGCAAAATGTTAGAATCCGTGATCAAGGAGAAAATAGCAAGGCATCTTGGGGAGAATTGCTTGATAGAGCAGATGCAGCACGGTGTCGTTAAGGGGAAGTCGTGTCTGACGAATTGGAGTTCTATGAGGATGTGTCCAGGGCGGTAGATAGAGGAGAGCCGGTGGATGTGGTGTTTCTTGATTTTCAGAAGGCGTTTGATAAGGTGCCTCACAAGAGGTTATTACAGAAGATCAGGGGGCATGGAGTTGGGGGTAGGGTGTTAGCGTGGATAGAGGATTGGCTGTCAAATAGGAGGCAGAGAGTGGGGGTCAATGGGTGCTATTCAGATTGGCGGTTGGTGACTAGTGGAGTGCCCCAGGGGTCGGTGCTGAGGCCTCAGCTATTTACCATTTATATAGATGATCTGGAGGAGGGAACCGAGTGTAGGGTGTCAAAATTTGCTGATGACACCAAGGTTGGTGGAACGGCAAATTGTGCGGAGGGTGTGGAGAGTCTGCAGAAGGATCTAGATAGGCTGGGCGAATGGGCCAGGAACTGGCAAATGGAATTTAATGTTGACAAATGTGAAGTGGTCCACTTTGGTAGAATTAATGGTAGGAAGGACTATTACTTACTTGGCGAAAAACTGCAGCAGGCGACGGTGCAGAGGGACCTCGGGGTCCTTGTGCATGAGTCGCAAAAACCCAGCCTGCAGGTGCAGCAGGTGGTCAGGAAGGCTAATGGGATGCTGGCCTTCATAGCGAGGGGGATTGAATATAAAAGTAGGGAGGTCTTGCTGCAGCTGTATAGGGCATTGGTGAGGCCGCAGCTGGGGTACTGTGTGCAGTTTTGGTCGCCGCACTTACGCAAGGATATTTTGGCCTTGGAGGGAGTGCAGAGGAGGTTTACTAGGCTGATGCCGGAGTTGAGGGGGTTGAACTATGAGGAGAGGCTGAATAAACTAGGCTTGTACTCGTTAGAGTTTAGAAGAATGAGGGGAGATCTCATTGAGACGTATAAGATGATGAATGGGATGGATAGGATAGAGGTGGAGAGGCTCTTCCCGCTCAGAAAGGAAAGTAGGACTAGAAGGCACAGCCTCAAGATAAAGGGGGGGCGGTTTAGAACGGAGTTGAGGAGGAACTTCTTCACTCAAAGGGTGGTGAATCTCTGGAATTCTCTGCCCGTTGAAGTGGTGGAGGCTGCCTCACTAAATATATTTAAGACGCGGGTTGATAGGTTTTTGATAGGCAAGGGGATTAAGGGTTATGGGGAGAGGGTGGGAATGTGGAACTGAGCCACGTCAGATCTTATTGAATGGCGGGGCAGGCTCGAGGGGCTAGATGGCCTACTCCTGCTCCTATTTCTTATGTTCTTAAAAGCCTATCCGGTTCATTGATACCCTTTAGGGAAGAAAATCTGCCCAACTTTTCACAATAATGTGGTTGATTCTCAAATGTCTTCTGAAATGGACAGCCGTTAGGAATGGGCAATGAACGCTGGCCTAAACAGCAACGCCCACATCCCATAAATTAATTTTTAAAAATACTCACTAAAATCCACTTTGTTGACCAGGTTTTGGGATCCCCTCTTAGGCTTAGATTTTCATTCCTGGGTCAGATGCGCAGCAAATGGAGAATTTCCCAGCTCATGAAATGACCTCTAAAGATGTCTGCCCAAACTTCCAATTGTCAATCTAGGAGACAGTAAAGCCATGGAATTGGAGGAAGTATGTTAGCATGTTTGGGAACTGACCGTTCAATAAAAAAGAGAGTTGAAAGGAATGGATTCTTTTCAGAGTGGAAAGATTTAACTAGTGAATTATCACAAGGATCAGTTCTTGGCCCGCAATTGTTCACTATTTACGTAATGGCCTAGAGGAAGGCACAGGTTTCCAAATTTGCCAAAGATAAGAAAATAGGTGGAAGAGCATTTTATGTTGAAGCTATTATGATTCTGCAATGGGACATAGATTAGGTGACTGAGTGAAAACCCGGAAAATGGTGTTTAATGTGGGGAAGTGTGAGGTCACATGTTTCAGTAAGTGGAATTAAAATGCAGAGTATTATCTAAATGGAGAGAGACTGCAGGTGAGTGAAGTGGGGGGGGGGGGAGGCAGGTATAGGTGTTCCAGTGCATGAATCACAAAAAGCTAGCAAGTAGCTCCAACAAGTAGTTAAGAAGGCAATCAACATTTTGACCTTAATTGCAAAGATGTTGCAGTTTAAAAAAAGGAAGTTTTTGTTGCAATTGAACAGGATGTTGGTGAGGCCTCACCTAGAATACTGCGTACAGTTTTGATCCTCTTACCTAAAAAAGGATGTAGTAACATTTGAGGCAGTCCAAAAGAGATTCTGCAGGCTAATTCCTGAGATGAGAGGGTTGCCTTATCAAGAGGGACTAAATAGTCTGGGTCTGTATTTCTTGAACTTCAGAACAGTGAGTGGTGACCTTTTCAAACATATAAGATCCTAAGGGGGTTGACAGGGTAAATGTTTTCAGTCGTGGGAGAATCTCAAACAAGGGGACATAGCTACAAGATAAAGGGCTGGTCATTTAAAAATTTCTGGAATTCACTGCCCCAAATAGTGGCGAAGGCTACATCATTAGAAATATTTAAAATGGAGGTGAATGAATATTTGAAAAATCGAGGAACAGTAATCTATGGAGAAATGGCACAGTAAGGTAGATGAGACCAGCATAAATCAGCCATGATAATATTGAATGGTGAGGCAGGCTTGAAGGGCCTACTCCTGCTTCTATTTCTTGTGTTCTTGTGAAGTCATGTAACTTTGAGATTATGTCTTTGACTTGTCAGGTCGTCCAAGCTGTAAATGTTGTCCAACTGTTAGATCTGCAGCAATAACCTACTCGGTTTGGGCTCTGCCAAGGTCATTCAGACATGGACAAAAAAGCTGAACGCCAGAGGTGAGGTGAGAGCGACTGCGCTTGACACCAAGGCAGCATTTGACCGAGTGTGGCATTAAGGAGCCCTTGCGAAACCTGGAGTCAATGGGAATCAAGGGGAAAACTCTCCACTGGTTGGAATCATAGCTGGCACAAAGGAAGATAGTTGTGGTGGTTGGAGGTTAATCATCTCACCTCCAGGACATCACTGCAGGAGTTCCTCAGGGCATTGTCCGAGGCCCAACCACCTTCAGCTGCTTCATCAATGACCTTCCTTCCATCATAAGGTCAGAAGTGGGGATGTTCACAGATCACTACACAACGTTCAGCAGTATTTGTGACTTCTCAGATACTGACATAGTTCATGTCCAAATGCAATATCCAGCCTTGGCTGACAAGTGGCAACTAACATTGCCATACGTGTGCCAGGCAAAGAGCATCTCCAACAAAAAAGGATCTCAGCATCACACCTTGACATTCAATAATATTACCATCACTGAATCCCCCACTATCAACATCCTGACCAGAAATGGAATCAGACTAGCCATACTGTAGCTACCACAGCAGGTCAAAAGCTGGGATACCTGCAGTGAGAATTCACCTGATTCCCCAAAGTCTGTCCACCATCTATAAGGCACAAGTCAGGAGTGTAATGGAATACTCTCCACATGCCTGGATAAGTGCAACTCCAACAACACTCAAGAAGTTCAACACATCCAGGATGAAGCAACCCACTTGATTGCTACCCCTTCCACTTCATTGACCACCAATGAACAGTAGCAGCAGTTTGTACCATCTACAAGAGGCACTAGAGGAACTCACCAAGGTTCTTAGGCAGCATCTTCCAAACCCACGACCATTGGCGTTTATTGGTAGGGGGATTGAATTTAGGAGTCGCAGTGTTATGTTGCAACTGTACACAACTCTGGTGCGGCCGCACTTGGAGTACTGTGTGTAGTTCTGGTCTCCACATTACAGGAAGGATGTGGAGGCTTTGGAGAGGGTGCAGAGGAGGTTTACCAGGATGTTGCCTGGTATGGAGGGGAGGTCCTATGAGGAGAGGCTGAGGGATTTGGGGTTGTTTTCGCTGGAAAGAAGGCGGCTAAGAGGGGATCTTATTGAAACATATAAGATGATTAGAGGGTTAGATAGGGTGGACAGTGATAGCCTTTTTCCTCTGATGGAGAAATCTAGCACGAGGGGGCATGGCTTTAAATTAAGGGGTGGTAGTTATAGGACGGATGTCAGGGGTAGGTTCTTTACCCAGAGGGTGGTGAGGGATTGGAATGCCCTGCCTGCTGCAGTTGTAAATGCGCCTAGTTTGGGGGCGTTTAAGAGATCCGTGGATAGGTTTATGGACGAAAAGGGATTGGTTTAGGTTAGTGGGTCATTGTTTTGTAACTGGTCGGCACAACATCGTGGGCCGAAGGGCCTGTTCTGCGCTGTAATGTTCTATGTTCTATTACCATCGAGAAGGACAAAAGCAGCAGCCGCCTGAGAACACCACCTCCTGGTAATTCCTCTCCAAGTCACTAACTTGGAAATATATTGCCGTTCCTTTACTATCGCTGGGTCAAAATCCTGGAATTCCCTCCCTAACAGCACTGTGGGTGTACTGACACCTCAGGGACTGCAGTGATTCAAGAAGGCAGCTCACCACAACCTTCTGAAGGACAACTAGAGTTGGGCAATAAATTCTGGACTAGCAAGCAACACTCACATCCTGTAATATGAATTCTAAAAAGTTGATCTGGAATGGATTGTTCATTATGGATTTTCCCAATAGGAGAATTGTCATTGTTGTTCCTTAATCTAACTGTACTCCACTGAACAACTGAAAGCATGGAATGGATTATCAAAATAAAGCCATGGAAATGACATTGTTTTACCACCACTACCTGTTACAGGTACTCTGCAGTCATGCAGTTAGCATGCAGTGGATAGATGGATGATGAACAGTGCCATGCTCATTATCCCATCCACTTGTCTTCTTGCCACCCATTTATTAAGATGGCATCGTGGCACAGTGGTTAGCACTGCTGCCTCACAGCACAGGGTCTTGGTGGCTGTCTGTGTGGAGTTTGCATGTTCTCTCCCTGCTTGTGTAAGTTTCCTCCAGGTGCTCTGGTTTCTTCCCACACTCCAAAGATGTGCAGGTTGGGTGGATTGGCCATGCTAAATTGCTCCTTAGTGTCAGGGAGATTCACAGGGCAAATACATGGGGTTACAGGGTTAGGCCTTGGGTGGGATTGGTGTCAATGAAAGCTTGATGGGCCGAATGGTCACCTTCTGCACTGTAGGGATTCTAATGATGCGCCCAACCGGTTGACCCTTGATGAGGTCTCTCACAGCTACGCACTGTCATGGCATAACAATGGGATTAAGAGGAAAGAAACCACTAGGGTTGTCAGTCGTCACAGAGCACAGCACACAACTTTGGATTCACAACTGCAACATTCATTGCACCAAGCATTCACAGAGTCATTTTCTCCACCAAAATTAACCATTGATGATATGGGGAAAATGGTTAGTTGTGTAAGCACACAGAAGTGTATGAGTGCATTGTAATCTTAACGGCTCAAGGCCCTTTTTACCTTACATTGGAGAGTGCAGGAGAGCATACCAGGACCAGCGCCAGGCATAACTAAAAATGAGATGTCAACCTGGTGAAGCTACCAAACAGGACTACTTGCATGCCAAATGGCCAAAACAGCTAGAAAGAGCTAAGCAATCCCACAATCAACGGATCAGATCTAAGCTCTGCAGTCCTTCCACATCCAATCGAGAATGGTGGTGGAAATTAAACAACTCATGGGAGGAAGAGGCTCCACAAATAACCCCATCCTCAATAATGGAGGAGCACAGCACATCAGTGCAAAAGGTATGGCTGAAGTATTCACAGCAACATTCAGCCAAAAGTGCCAAGTGGGATGGAGTTCAGAAGGATGAGGGGGGATCTTATAGAGACGTATAAGATAATGAAAGGGATGGATAGGGTAGAGGTAGAGAGATTTTTCCCGCTTAGGAAAGATAGCAGGACTAGAAGGCACAGCCTCAAGATAAGGGGGGGCTGTTTAGATTGGAGTTGAGGAGGAACTTCTTCACTCAAAGGGTGGTGAAACTCTGGAATTCTCTGCCTGTTGAAGTGGTGGAGGCTACCTCGCTAAATATATTTAAGTCATGGGTAGATAAGTTTTTGACAGACAAGGGAATTAACGGTTATGGGGAGAAAGCGGGAAAGTGGAACTGATCCACTTCAGATCAGCCATGATCTTATTGAATGGCGGGGCAGGCTCGAAGGACTACATGGCCTACTCCTGCTCCTATTTCTTATGTTCTTATGGTCCATCTTGGCCTGCTCATTTCAAATGTCAGTTTCCAGCCAATTCGATTCACTCTACATGACATCAAGAAACAGTTGAAGACACTGGCTACTGCAAAGGCAATGGGCTCTCTTAACATCCCAGCAATAGTGCTGAAGGCCTGGGCTCCAGAACTTGCCAATCCCCTGGCCAGGCCATTCCAGTACAATTACAACACTGGCATCTATCCAACAATGTGTAAAATTGTCCAGTTACCTCCGGTACACAAAAAGCAACCCAGCCAATTACCGCCCAATAAATCTATTCTCGATTATCACAATGATGGATAGGGTCATCAACAGCACTACCAAGCAGCACCTGCTCAGCAATAACCTGCTCAGTGACGCCCAGTTTGGGTTTCACCAGGTCACTCAGCTCCTGACCTCATTCAGCCTTCGTTCAAACATGGACAAAAGAACTCAATTCCAGAAGTAAGGTGAGAGTGACAGCCCTTGACATCAAGGCCGCATTTGACCAAGTGCAGCATCAAGGAGCCCTAGTGAAACTTGAATCAATGGGTTTCAGCGGGCAAACTCTCTGCTGGTTGGAGTCATACCTGGTACATAGGAAGATGGTTGTGGAAGGTCAGTCATCTCAGCTCCATGACATCTCTGTAGAAGTCCCTCAGGATAGTGTCCGAGACCCAACAATCTTCAGCTGCTTCATCAATGATCTTCCCTCCATCATAAGGTCAGAAGTGCGGAAGTTTGCTGATGATTGCACTATGTTCAACACCATTCATGACTCCTCAGATTCTGAAGCAGCCCATTTTCAAATGCAGCAAGGTCTGGACAATATCCAGTCTTGAGCTGACAAGTTGCAAGTAACATTCACGTCACACAAATGCCAGGCAATGGCCATCTCCAATAAGAGACACTCTAACCACCGCCCCTTGACATTCAACGGTGTAACCATCACTGAATTCCCCACTGTCAACATCCTTGGGGTTACCATTGACCAGAAACTCAGCTGGATGCACCACATAAACACAATGGCTACAAGAGCAGGTCAGAGGCTAGGAATACTGCAGCAAGTAACTCACCTTCTGACTCCCAAACCCTATCCACCATCTACAAGGCAGGAGTGTGATGGAATACTCCCCACTCACCTAGATGGGTGCAGCTCCAACAATACTCAAGAAGCTTGACAGCATTCAGCCCAAAGCAGCCCGCTTGATTGGCACCACATCCACAAACATTCAATCCCTCCTTCACCAATGCTCAGTAGCAGCAGTCTGTACAATCTACAAGATGCATTGCAGCAATTCACCAAATATCCTCAGACAGTACCTTCCAAACCCACAACACTTCCATCGAGAAGGTCAAAGGCAGCAGATACATGGGAACACCACCATCTGCAAGTTTCCCTCCAAGCCACTCACCATCCTGACCTGGAAATATATCATTGTTCCTTCTCAGTCGCTGCGTCAAAATCCTAGAATTCCCTTCCTAACAGCATTGTGGGTCAACCCACAGAACATGGACTGCAGCGATTCAAGAAGGCAGCTCACCACCACCTCATCAAAGAGGAAATAGCAAGACACCTAGAAAAGAACGGTTTGATTGAACAGACACAGCACGGATTCGTGAAGGGGAAGTCGTGTTTAACATACTTATTGGATTTCTATGAGGATGTGACTAGTGTGGTAGACAGAGGGGAACCAGTGGATGTGGTGTTTTTAGATTTCCAGAAGGCGTTTGATAAAGTGCCTCACAAAAGGTTGCTGCAAAAGGTTAGGGTGCACGGAGTTGGGGGTAAGGTGTTAGCGTGGATTGAGGATTGGTTGTCGAACAGGAAGCAGAGAGTTAGAATCAATGGGTGCTTTTCTGGTTGGCAGTTGGTGGCTAGTGGAGTGCCACAGGGATCAGTGCTGGGGCCTCAACCATTTACATAGACGATCTGGAGGAGGGGGCTGAGTGTAGGGTAACAAAATTTGCTGATGACACGAAGATGAGTGGAAAAGCGAATTGCGTGGAAGGCGCGGAAAGTCTGCAGACAGATCTGGATAGGCTGAGTGAGTGGGCGAGGACTTGGCAGATGGAGTATAATGTTAGCAAATGTGAGGTTATCCACTTTGGTAGAAATAATAGTAGGAGGGATTATTATTTAAAGGGCGAAAAGCTGCAGCATGCTACAGTGCAGAGGGACCTGGGGGTCCTTGTGCATGAGTTGCAAAAACCCAGTCTGCAGGTGCAGCAGGTGATCAAGGCGGCGAATGGAATGCTGGCCTTTATCGCGAGGGGGATAGAATATAAAAGCAGGGAGGTCTTGCTGTAGCTGTACAAGGCACTGGTGAGGCTGCAACTGGAGTACTGTGTGCAGTTTTGTTCCTCGCATTTGCGAAAGGATATATTGGCCTTGGAGGGAGTGCAGAGAAGGTTCACCAGGCTGATACCGGAGATGAGGGGGTTAGCTTATGAAGAGAGATTGAATAGACTGGGTCTGTACTCGTTAAAGTTTAGAAGGCTGAGGGGGGATCTCACAAAGACTTACAAGATAATGAAGGGGCTAGATAGGGTAGAGGTAGAGAGATTCTTCCCACTTAGAAAGGATAGCAGAACTAGAGGGCACAGCCTCAAAGTAAGGGGGGGGGGTGCAGTTTAGATCGGAGTTGAGGAGGAACTTCTTCACTCAAAGGGTGGTGAATCTTTGGAATTCTCTGCCCATTGAAGTGGTGGAGGCTGCCTCGCTAAATATATTTAAATCACGGGTAGATAGATTTCTGATAGACAAGGGAATTAAGGGTTATGGGGAGAAAGCGGGAAAGTGGAACTGACCCGCTTCAGATCAGCCATCTTATTGAATGGTGGGGCAGGCTCGAAGTGCTAGATGGCCTACTCCTGCTCCTATTTCTTATGTTCTTATGTATTCTCCAGGGCAACTAGGAATGGGCAATAAATCTGGCTAGCCAGCAACGCCCATGTCCCACAAATGAATAAAAAAAATGTTTATTCACAGAATGTCACACCAGGAAAACACAAGGGAAAGGAAGAGTGCAAATGACCCAGTGTGGCTTGAGTTGTTGCTGGACCATGTGACATTCATCTGTCACCACCTCAAGGCTAAGCCTTTGACACTGGTTCTCTGTCGTATTGAGGTATGATGTCCTGTGTTCGCTACACACAGGATAGCACTTGGTTGTCTTGCCTCTCGTCCCTTTCCTTCCTAGTTCACAAGCAATGGCGTCTTTGCTTGACCCTGTACCCTTATTCTAGCTGTTCAAGGTTACTGGCTCTGTGCCTTTCTCCAGCACAAAGGTTCTTCCTGACACCTGTGTACATGAGTCAGTAAACACAAAAATAATTGCCCTGTGAGACTAAGAGCCCCACACTCCTACTCCCTAGGGTTAAAAGAAGACAGTTGGAATTTGTTTTGAGCCATTTCATAAGAACATAAGAAATAGGAGCAGGAGTAGGCCATCTAGCCCTTCGAGCCTGCCCCGCCATTCAATAAGATCATGGCTGATCTGTTGTGGCTCAGTTCCACTTTCCCGCCCTCTCCCCATAACCCTTAATCCCCTCTCTTATCAAGAACCCATCAACCCGCTTCTTAAAAATATTTAGCGAGGCAGCCTCCACCACTTCAACGGGCAGAGAATTCCAGAGATTCACCACCCTTTGAGTGAAGAAGTTCCTCCTCAACTCCGTTCTAAACCGCCTCCCCTTTATCTTGAGGCTGTGCCCCCTAGTCCTACTGTCTTTTTTGAGCGGGAAGAGTCTCTCCACCTCTATCCTATCCATCCCATTCATCATCTTATACGTCTCAATGAGATCTCCCCTCATTCTTCTAAACTCTAACGAGTACAAGCCTAGTTTATTCAGCCTCTCCTCATAGCTCAATCCCCTCAACTCCGGTATCAGCCTAGTAAACCTCCTCTGCACTCCCTCCAGGGCCAAAATATCCTTGCGCAGGTGCGGCGCCCAAAACTGCACACAGTACTCCAGCTGCGGCCTCACCAATGCCCTATACAGCTGCAGCAAGACCTCCCTACTTTTATATTCAATCCCCCTCGCTATGAAGGCCAGCATCCCATTCGCCTTCCTGACCACCTGCTGCACCTGCAAGCTGGGTTTTTGCGACTCATGCACAAGGACCCCGAGGTCCCTCTGCACTGTCGCCTGCTGCAGTTTTTCGCCACGTAAGTAATAGTCCTTCCTACCATTCTTCCTACCAAAGTGGACCACCTCACACTTGCCAACATTAAATTCCATTTGCCATTTCCTGGCCCATTCGCCCAGCCTATCTAGATCCTTCTGCAGACTCTCCACACCCTCCGCACAATTTGCCTTTCCCCCAATCTTGGTGTCATCAGCAAATTTCGACACCCTGCACTCGGTTCCCCCCTCTGGGACTTAGAATGACATTTTCAAGCAAATTCCACAGAGGTACCCTACCTCTCCAAAGGGGTCTACTGACTACCCAAAGAAATGCGGCATCATCAGACTTATTCTTACCAGGCCGAATTTGCACAGTTCAAATTTCACATCCCTAGGCTACTAAAGTCCAACTCAAGGGGAGGCAGCTGATATTTAAAAGACCAGTTGCCTCCATAAAACAAGCATGCATGGAAACCCATCCCACCACCACCTGCCCTGCATCATTTCTAATCCTGTGAAAATGGGAAATGCTGCATTTGAAGTGGACTTTAGGTAGCTCTGTTATTTTTGCCATGATAGTTTCTCCGCCGTAAGACAGTTTAAATGGCAGTAGCTTATATTGTCAGGCAGTAGGAAGTTGCAAAACTAGAAGGGAATCGTGAAAGAAAGGAACTCGTGGATAAATGTGTAGTGGTCCATTTTGGTAGGACCAATGGGATGCAGGAGTACAATATTAAGGGTAGGAGTCTTAGCTGTGTTGAAGAGCAGAAGGATCTTGGGGTCCGGGTCCATAGGGCTCTTAAATCGGCCTCGCAGGTGGAAGATGTGGTCAAGAAGGCGTATGGTGTACTGGCCTTCATTAATCGAGGGATTGAGTTTAGGAGTCGGGAGGTAATGCTGCAACTATATAAGACCCTTGTCAGACCCCACTTGGAGTACTGTGCGCAGTTCTGGTCGCCTCACTACAGGAAGGATGTGGAAGCTATTGAGGGTGCAGAGGAGATTTACAAGGATGTTGCCTGGATTGGGAGGCATGCCTTATGAAGATAGGTTGAGGGAGCTAGGTCTCTTCTCCCTGGAGAGATGAAGGTTGAGAGGCGACCTGATAGAGGTTTATAAAATGTTGAGAGGAATAGATAGGGTGGATTCTCGGAGGCTATTTCCCAGGGCTGAAATGGTCGCTACGAGAGGACACAGGTTTAAGGTGCTGGGAAGCAAGTACAGAGGAGATGTTAGGGGTAAGTTTTTCACTCAGAGGGTGGTGAGTGAGTGGAATTGGCTGCTGTCGGTGGTGGTAGAGGCAAACTCGCTGGGGTCTTTTAAAAGACTTCTGGATGAGTGTATGGGATCTAATGGCATTGGAAGTTACAGATAGTTCTATGGCTTGGTAGGTATTGATGTGATCGGCGCAACTTGTGGGCTGAAGGGCCTGTTTGTGCTGTAGTGTTCTATGTAAGGGAAGGAGTCCATTGTGAGATTTGAAGAACAGGGTGAAAATTTTAAATTTAATGCACTGGATCAGAAACTAATGAAAGGTCAGTGAGGTCAAGAACGTGGGACTCAGCTTGGAGCAAGTGGCTGCATTTTGGAGCAACCGGACTTTCTGGAGGTTGAGACGCAGAGGACAGAAGAGAAAGAGAACTAGATTCTGGAGGTCTCAAACTTATGGCTAAGGGTTTCAGCTGTGAGGGTTAAGGTGGGCTGATGTAAGGGCAGAGATGGATAAGTTTGCAGAAGTGAAACTTAACCATCATGGCAATGGATCAGAGTTTTGATATGAAGGTCAGTTTGGTTCGCAGTTGGACAGAATCAACATTTCACAGGATCTTGTTGAGTCTGAAGGGAACAGAACAGTGGCAAGGCAACAAGAATAATGGCATTGTCACATTCAGTCTAAGGGTGATGGTTTAGAGAAAGGGAGCAGGCTGCTTTAAAATTCTGATTCTAATTTGTTCAACATGAATTTACATCTTTGAAGAAATCATACTTGTATATACGAGCAAACTGTATAAAAATACAAATCAGAATAATTAATTCATTCAAGATAAGCTTGCTTTGAAATTGCTCTAATTGCATTTACTTTTACAAACAATTGACTGCAAATTACAACAGAGGCATGTGTCAACTACTTGGATATTTTCTGGCTAATTCAGATGTCCTGGAAAGGTTGCAACCATAGTTTTGTTGTGAAAATGCAATGCACAAGAACATTTCCCAGAGCAGAAAGCAAATTATTTGCCTATTCCTCATTAGGTAATTGAAAGTATATTGTAAATTTAAAATCACTTTAACATTAATTTTTAATGTCGCATGGGTCCCTATTTACGGTAGTATTTCCATATGCATGCAGCAACAACTGATAATACCAGAACTGACACTGATAAGAGTAGGTAATTAGATGATGGTGAATCCCCATTTGGGTTTACTGGTTGTCTTGCTTGTGATGTTTCCTTGGAGGCCAAAGGAACATGATCAGTGGATAAAGCAAAAGAAGAGCTTTTCCCAAAATTGAGCCTGCAAGCATTTCTCAAGTTTGTTGCTTCTAATTCATAATCATTGCCAGTTTCATTTTCATAATCAGGTTCCTGATAAATATGTCCAACGTGTTCCTTAATATCCTCCCTATATAGATCTGTGTTTTCTACCTCTGGTTTAGTATCACATTTACTGTAGCTCGTTGCACAAGGGTCCAACGAATCTCCTTTCTTTGAAGCATTTCCTTCCAGGTTTGAATTTTTATCTGCTTCTATCTCTGGAAACCATTTTTCATGTGTCTTATTACTATTAAAATGAAGGTTCTGATCTCCAGTAGGTTGCAGTTCACATCCAAGCTCAGTAGTTTGGTTTAGTGCTTTTTTCTGTGTGACATCTATGTTATGGATCTGAGCTGACTCTTGCATGCCAAATAGCTGTGGATTATTGTTCAGTACATTTGCATTTTGGGACTCTTGTTCCCCACGAACACTTGGGTCTCTGACACAGTCAACATTACCTATCTTGTCGAGACAGCAACCAACATCAGAAGAAATTAGGAGTACATCACTGTTGAAATCTGTGCTGTTATTTAATTGCACATTTTTCATGAAAGCAACTTCAGATTCAGCCCTATTATCAACAGACTCTGTTCTTGTAGGTGCAGGTATGATTTGTGTAATTTCAACGTTACTCGCCTGAAAAGGCTTAGGCTCGTACTCAATATTTATGTCTTGATTTGAAACATCTTTCTGATCAGGGTCTACAGCTTCATCTATTCCACTGATTTTTTTCTCAGCATCAAAGTTCAACTGTATATTCAATGGACTGTGAACATCATAAAAGTCTCTTTGCTGTTGATCATTCTGGTAACCTTGTAGAGCTTGAATCTTTTGTGCTTTTATTGAGTTTTTGTCATCGAAATCCCTAGAAGCATTAGCTCCTCTATTACTGCTGTCGCCCAAACTCAAAGGATTGGCCTCTTTAGGCCTATCTCTCTGATTAAGGTTGTTGGATGGCAGGGTACTGTCTGAAAGATTGCTTCTTGAGTTGTCCACTGTACTTTCACTGAACTGTAAATCACTGCTTGTTGTTGAACAGACACCTATAGGTGAATTAAAGGCAGCTCCAGTTCCTGATTCTACATTTTCAACAACACTCCTCAATATTTCTGGTTTGCTAATATCCTGAAAATTGTCATCATCTGACTGATACAGAGGTCTGTGTGGAGCTACTTGTCTCTGTGTTGAAATTACATTGTCTCCAGCTTGATTGTTTTTTGTTTCTCTCTTAGCTTGATCATTGCCAGGGGTGAATAATTCTTTTGCTTCTCTTTTCTCACTGTAGTTATTCTGATCTGAATTTATGGTCTGATTGTTTGGAGCTCGGGAAGAATCGCTGGGCTGTGAATGAACCAACATTTCCTTTCAAAGATAAAGCAAAGTCAAATTAGAGCTGGGTAAATCAAGGTGTTCAGATATTTCCACAAATAAATACTGCAGTAAAACACAAGTTATGTTAAATAACCAGCACTTAAAATATCAAGTAAGAAGCCTCACATCACCAGGTTAACGTCCAACAGGTTTATTTGGTAGCACTGCCCCTTCATCAGGTGTGTGGAGAATTGGGTTCACAAACAGGGCATATATAGACACAGACTCAATTGCAAAATAATGGTTGGAATGCGAGTCTTAACAGATAATCAAATCTTTACAAGTACAGATAGTGCAAGTGTTGAGAGGGCTAAGCACAGGTTAAAGAGATGTGAATTGTCTCAAGCCAGAACAGGTAATAAGATTTTGCAAGCCCAGGCAAGTCGTAGGGGTTACAGGTAGTGTGGCATAAACCCAAGATCCCAGTTGAGGCCATCCTCATGCATCAGAACTTGGCTATCGGTTTCTGCTCGGTGATTCTGCGTTGTCTTGGAGAATGCTTACCCGAAGATCAGAGGCTGAAATCCCTTGACTGCTGAAGTGGTTCACTTGCATTCCAACCATTACCTTGTAATTTAGTCTGTGTCCATATATGCCCTGTTTATGAACCCAATTCTCCACTCACCTGATGAAGGAGCAGCGTTCCAAAATCTCATGCTATCAAATTAACCTGTTGGACTTTAACCTGGTGTTGTGAGACTTCCAACGCCGCCATTCACACATCTTAAAATGTCAAAGACAAAACAAAGTAATAAACTTTAATCCATAATTATGAACTTTCAGGGTCAAGTACAGACTGTTGGTCATTTCCAACTTATTTTACACTCATTTTTAATCTTAGCATCTCCCCAGAATGAAAGTTAACATTTTTTCTCACAGCACATGATGATATGGCAGGAGTCCAGTCATTTGTTTAAGATAGTTGGATGGAGTTATCAGGCTTGCCCTTGCATGCATATCAAACGGTCACTCTCATCAACTACATATGCATAACCAAAAGCAGAAGTCCAAACATTGTTGTATCAGATGCAGAATTCCTCTGTAAGTTTCCTGAAAACGTCATCTCATTATCTCTGACACACAGAGCAGGGTTTTACGGCCCCATTCATCCAGAAACCATAAAATTCCATCTGAGGTCAATGGACCTTCCCATTGTCTGCTCTTCGCCCACTCTGATTCCAGTGACAAGTGAGGCGGTAAAATTCCAGCCACCATTTAAGTGTACTGAACGGTACTTGACTGTACTTCAGTCATAATTAAGACTGAATTTGTAAGATTAGAAATTATATTCTTCAGTCTAAGTATCCTTTTAACAACATGGAAGATTTTTGTTGCTCAAAACCATCTTTCTGAGACTGAAAATTAATTTTAAAATGTAGAAGATCATTCCTTCAGCTTTTAATTATTGTCGGAGATATTTTTCATTTTTGTTCCCGCTTTTGTCTCTCTCTTTCTCTCTTGGTCCAATCTTTCTTTTCCTTTTTATGGTACTTTGATTTGACATTGAATTCTCTGTTCAAGCTAGCTTCTCAGTTCAGCCTCTGCTCTGCTTATCAATTGTATTTTAATCTGATTGGTTAAGGAGATATACAATTACCCTTATCCAGATGCCATGCAGAGGTACCTTAATGTTTGGGTATTTATCGGGTATAAGTTGCTGAGCAAAATTCAACAGAAAATTCAGGAACTACTGCAAGTCTAATGAATAGCTGGGCCATTCATGCAATGCTCAGAGCAAATTTTGAGCCACTACTTGCTCACCTTGTGCAAGTTGTTGATTTTAAAAAGGCTGACACCAAACATCTATTGCTAAATACAGGCACTGCATTAATATCTTGAGGGGCTTAAAAGTGAATGCAAAGTTTCTCCGGAAAAAAACATGGAAAAAGACAATTTAGCCATTTATAATCATTTTTCTCAGAAATTGAAATGGTGTCGGATTCTTAATAAAATACTCCTTCACGTTAGGCATAAATTGTACAAAATGCTTCTTTACAATTGTGACCCAAAGAAAACAAAGTCCTTTGGGTCACAATAGCACAAGCAATTGTGATCTAGAGAGGATAGAGAGCTGTAGACCAAATCAAAAGAACCAGGTTTGGCCCAAGAAGAAAATGGAAGACATGCAATAAAATCAGGAGCTAATCTGGCAAAGAGCCAGAGGAGGCAAAGGGGATTTTTTTTAAGTTCAGATTTCCAGTATGTCATCTCATTATTAAATGTGGTGCACACACTTACAAGACTGCATTTGGTGACTCCCCATGATGTCTAGATTTTGGATGACAGGTGGGGGGGGGGAATAGGGGTGGGAAATGTTGAAATATTATCCAGCATCATCTATGCTACTTCATTTTAAAGGGGAGCTTCTGAAGAATCGTGACTGTGGGCCCTCACAAAGTTCCTCAGATTGTCATCTCCAAAATTTGGCAGAGCAAATGCAATCTGATTTTATTTGTTATAAATTTAGTTACCCCAACCTTAATTCTATACGATCACAGCTCAATGAGTATTTTTAACTTTCCACCGTATTGTTCCAATCCACTGTGAAAGAGCTGTCCTACCATTCCCTGTCCATTTGCCTGTAACACATTCAATTCTCTTTTGAAAGTTATGTTTGAATCTGCTTCCACAATTCTTTTAGACAGTATATTCCAAGTCATAATAATTGACTTTATCAATCACCCTTCCAGCTCTTTTGTCATTTTTCTCCTGACTCGCTCTTAAAGCCCCTCATGATTTTAAACACTTAAAATAAATTTAACCTTTGCCTTCCCTGTACTGAGGAGAACAATTCCAGATCTGCGTTCTCTCAAGATCTCTCAGCCCTGGTATCATTTCCACTACACTTTCTGAGGTCAAAACAGCTACAATAATGTCATGCTGACATTTATATAATGTTTAAGTTTGCAAGTTACATTCTGATGGTTATTTCTGGTAATTTTTAACATCGGTTTACAATTCACTTGCCACAAGAACTATTTTTGTACTCCCTATCTACCATTTCACTCGATTCCTGGTTGATGTTTTATGACATCGTGCCTCAAATCTGGTAATACAAAAACCTGCAATGTCTGAAAACCAGACTTGCTTTAAAGCTACCAGGCACGAATTTTAATTATTATTAGATGAGTAAAATAACTTATGGCTTTGATTAGGTATTGCATTGGTGTAGTGGCACATCAAGTAATTATTAGCTAGGTGCATCTGCCTTTTCCATGCTCCAAGTAGTCCAAGCGACTCTTAAGCCAACTGGAGCCGGTCAAAATCATCCATCTGAAGATCAGCAAGATCTGAAATCTGGCACGGACTCAATCCCAAGATTGCCAGTTTGAAACGCCATGGGCTGAATTTTGTGGCCTCAACATGATGACAGGGGACTGGAAAATGTGGTGAACTATTCAAAAGCTCATTGACTTTGGAAGGAGTGGTTAATTCCATCTTATACCAATATTGTATCCTAATGGAACAGCAGAATACTATGGATGCTGGAATCGGAAATAAAAGCAGAAAACGCTGGAAGTACTAGCAGGTCAGGCAGCATCTGCAGAGAGAGAATGTTTCAGTCAATGACTTTTCGTCAGAACCAGAAAAGGCTGGAGATGGTTTTGAGAAATGGGTGGGTGAGCAACAACAAAGGAAGGTCTATGATAGGGTTGGAAACAGAAGAGATCGAATGTCAAAAGACTTTGTCCTATAAGGCTAAAGGAAATGAAGTTGGGAGCAAAAAAAAGGACAAAGAATGTACTGCTGTCTGAAATCAGAAATAAGAAGAAAACTGAAACATGCAAAGAAAATGAAACAAACTGGGAAACAGAATTTATGGGGTCTGAAACTGTTGAGTTTAAGCATGGTAGCTTAAAAAACAAGTCTGGTCTTCAGACATTGCGGATTTTTGTATTGCCAGATTTTAGGCACGACGTCATAAAATATCAACCAGGAATCTAGCGAAATGGTAGACATTCCTTGTGGCAAGTAAACTGTTGACTCCTGAATGCTGTAAAGTGTCTACGTGAAGAATGAGGTGCTGTTTCTCAAGCTTACATTGAGTTTCACTGAAATAGTGCAATTGACCAAGGACAAAGATTTCCAACATCCGCAGTACTCTGCTTTTCAATTAGTGTCTAAGTCACTTCCACTCCTTTTCCACGAATGCCTGCTTTGAAGAAGTTCTGCTCTTCTTCCTGACGGGATTTCTGTTCTCCTTTATCCTGTTCATCTTCACTGTTTTCCAATTCTCTTCTCATGTTTGATCAAGTGTCTAAGGAAAACCTGTCTTTCCAGCCAACTTTCCTTACTCAGCAATTGTTTCTGGCTCGGATTTATTCCACATGGATTCCTTTATGTTGCAGATACACAGGTATCTCCTAGACAATTAACATCCTGAGATCCATACTCAGCATTCTGAGTTACTGTGCATCCAGTATTGACCTCTCCTTTCAATAGCACCAACTAATTCACTCTCCATCAAAGCTCTTGTATTCATGATATCCTCTGACCTCTTCTCGCTGAGCGATCTGTTCTTCACAGAGAACCCAGCTGCATCCCCTTATGCCACTCCATCTCCCTTAATTTATTATATTAATTGGACTTGCAAGTCATTTTGTAACACTTTTTTGTAGCTCACCTTTACTTAAAAAAAGCAAAGCAAGGCATAATAAACCCTCAAGCCATAATTTGTTACTTATTTTCAAACTTGCAATAGAGTCAGCGTATAAAAATGTTCATCAAGTAACATAAAAACCAAATTACATTTGAATCCGCTTAAGAATTGTATATCACCTTCAGTTAACCCCATGGAAATCTGAATGAGAGCTGAACAATGGAGTTTCATATATTAATTAAGGGCCGGAAGGATAAATTGCCACATTACCTGCATAGGCAACTTGGCATCTTTATATTCTTTGCTATCCATCGACTTTCCTATTTCTTGAATGGGCATTTTACACTCTATGGAAGCACCCTGAGTGACAAAATTAGAGGCAGCCGAAGACACAGAAGACGATGCAGTTGAAGGGTTTGAAGTGGCAACGAATAAAGCCGAGGGCTGCAGGTTGGCAGCAGGTGCCGAGGAGGGCACTATAGGTATGCCAACTGAAGGTTGCACTACAGGTGTACCAGTTGAATTCTGCGTTACAGGTGTGTTTGTCAAGGACTGCGCTATAGGTGTGCCAGCTGAGGACTGCACTTCAGGTATGTTTGTTGAGAACTGTGCTACAGATGTGCCAGCTGAGGACTGCACTTCAGGTATGTTTGTTGTGGACTGTGCTTCAGATGTGCCAGCCCATGGCTGCATTTTAGGTATGTTTGCAGAGGGCTGTGCAACAGGTACGTTTGCAGAGGGTTGCGCAACAGATATGTCTGATGAGGGCTGTACTACAGGTACGTTTGGTGAGGACTGTGCTACAGATATGTTTGTTGAAGGCTGCATGACTGGTATGTTTGCTGAAGATGGTACTACAGGTGTGCCAGCTGAGGGTTGCAGCACAGGTTGACTGGATGAGGGATGAGTTGGCAAATAGCTTGCCGGAGGGCAGACTCCAGGAGAGGAAGTTGAATTGTCAGCAATGATCACTGAGGTTGAAGGGTTTTGTGGGAGGGAAACAGCAGCTGGAGCACTTGAGGGAGGAACCGCAGGAACCAATGAAGACTGAGCAGTAGCACGGTTAGGATGTGAAACAGCAACATTCCCTGTGAAAAGACAATTAAGTAATTAACCAATAAAATATATTCTTTTTGAAAAATAAAGTTATGTTGACATTATACTTAAGTGACACGTAACACCTTTTGAAACAGCAAGATTTTTGGTCTACTGAATTATGACAAAAAGTTAATATGCAAATACAGTAAGTGATTAGGAAGGCAAATGGAATCTTTCCAGTTGTTGCAAGGCAGATGGAATATGAAAGTAGGGAAGCTTTACTACAGATGTACAGTGTCTTTGTGAGACCACATGTAGCGTACAGCACACAATTTTGTCTCTTTACTTAAGAAAGAATAAAATTGCATTGGAAGAAGTTCAGTGAAAGTTCACTTGATTGTTTCCTGCAATGAAGAGCTTAACTTATGAGAAAAGGTTGGACCTGTATGAGAGGGAGTTTAGAAGAATGAGGTGAGACAAGTTTAAGAAGCAGTTGTTGAGTGAGAGAAAAGTTCAGCCAGGCAGAGGAGAGTGCTGGTGGATGGGGATTGTTCAGGCCTCTGCTCAAGGAAGAACTGGATTGCCTATGCATAATTTACTTCTCTGACTTTTCAGCCATGAAGAGGAGAATGCTTAAGGGCAAGGAAAGAAAAACATTAAAGAGATCAAAAAGAGCATACAGATAAAGAAGGAAGACAGGAAAGGAGAATCAGGGAAAAGAACCAGAAGAAAACAGATAACAGGTGCAAAAGATGCAGGACTCCACATTCGGCAGAGAGAGAGGCCAGGATTTAATATGGGAGACAGGGCCTTGCCCACTGTTTGCAGAACCATAGGCTTCACTTCTGCCCACTCACATCAATTGGAGGTCTCAATTGGAGATGAGGCAAGAAGGATGTCCATGGACTTAACTGGGGTGGAGACAGGAAGGTGGCAGGGTCCCAACCCATGCCCCCCCACCACTGCCGTTCCTTCCTTCATGACCGCCCCCCCCCCCCCCTTGAGTAAATGTTGCCCGCACCATCAAATTCATAACAGAGGAAGGCACAAGATTGGACCAAGTGAACGCAAATTTTTACTTTGGTTAATCTGTGGTAAACATGCAGTTCAAATGGAGAGCAAAACTCAAAGAAATTGTTGTTTGTAGGTAAATGTAGAAAGTCAAGGCACCAATCTTGACAAACACTCCTGGTATAAAAATGCCTAGCTCTGAAGCTATGTAACATACATAACAAAATAGGTATGTTTGGGCCTTGTTGATTAAATACAAAACTCTCTTTCTCTTTCTAAGACTGGGCCTTTGCCATTAAAATAGAACTGAAGCACTATTCCAGAAAGTTCTTGCTCCATCTCACGAATATTCACAACAAGCCTCACAAAGTGATCTGAAAAAGAGTGAGCATTTCCACAAAGGTGTTCGGCTTTGGGAATTATCAATGTATTCTTTCAGATATCAATTGCTGTGAAAAATGAGAGAATAGATAAAATTTCTACAGAAAGACTGTATTTATTTTTTTTGAATCTAGCAATGTGCAAGACTTCCTAATCACACTCTGTGCTTCGAGTTTTGATACCACTTTAATTCAAAACTTAAGTAAGTATTTCGGAATTACAGAAAACTGATGCTGCTCAGTTTGTGGTTGAAACTATCTAATCATCCAAATGATTTTTGAAAGTTCTGCCACTGTTTTCTCTCTAAAAGAAAATTCTAATGCCCAAATTCTAATGCTGAGTTGATAGCACGCAGTACTAAATCAGAAGCACTACAACTTTGGCTTTGCTCGCTTCCAAAGACGAAGATCTTCTCCAAATGTTCAGTTCTGTTCTGTATCTATCTCATCATACCCAGAAAGCTTTGGCTGCTGTCAGTAAAGCACATTAATCCCCTCAAGCCCCTTGGCTTCAAGTCTTATTTCTTAGTCAGGGTGTTGCAGTCATGAGATGTTGCAGTCTGGAAACACAATATATTACACTGGCAGACAATTTCACAAGTGGCAACACCGGCTGATTTGCAAATTCATCTCCTGACTCACCAAAAACTGATCTACTATCTACAATGCACAAGTCAGGAGTCTGACTGAATACTCCCCACTTGCCTGGATGAGTGCAGCTTCAACAACACAAGAAACGTGATATAATCCAGGACAACGCAGCCTTCTCAATTGCCATCTTAAGTATTCACTCCTTCGCCCACTGATGCACAATGGCACACTGCAGCAACTCACCAAGGCTCCTTCGCCAACTCCTTCCAAACACACAACCTCTACTATCTATCACAGAATCACAGAATACTACAGTGCAGAAGAGGCCCTTCGGCCCATTGAGTCTACACTGACGCATGAAAGCCTTTGACCTGCCCGCCTAATCCCACTTGCCAGCACATGGCCCATAGCCTTGAATATTATGGCATGTCAAGTACTTATCCAGGTACTTTTTAAAGGATATGAGACATCCCGCCTCCACAATCCTTCCAGGCAGTGCATTCCTGACCATCACCACCCTCCTGTTGGTTACTTCCCTCTCGTGACTCTCTGTTCATGAGGACTGAGGAGAGGGCCATCAAGAAAGAGGAAGTCTGCAAGGAAGCAAGAGGAGCTGCGAGTGGGAAAGATAGGCAGATAAGTGGTGACTGGCAAAGAGTTGGTGAGTGGGAAAGAGTCTCAGCCAGCGGGACAGAGTCCTGGACAGCTGGTGAGAGTCATAGGGAACAGGAGAGAATCACAGGGAGCAGAGGAGTCATGGGAAGTGGGGGAGAGTATCAGGCTGTGGGAGAGAGACTTGGGGAGTGGAAGAGAGTCACAGAGAGTGGGAGGGATCCACAGGGAGCAGGAGAGAGTCAGGACGGAGCCTCAGTCACTGAGAACAGAGAGAATCATTGGGAGCAGGAAAGCCTCACTGGGAGCAGAAGAGAGTTTCAGGGAGCGGGAGAGATTCTCAAGGATTGGGAGTGGGAAAGAGTCTCAGGGAGTGGAAGAGTCACAGGGAGTGGGAGAGAATCACAAGGAGCAGGTGAAAATAATGTGGAGCAGGAGAGAGTCAGAGCTAGTAGCAGGGGGCTTTGGGGAGTGGGAGTGAGTCATGGGGAGCGAGAAAGTGTCATGGAGAGTGGGAGACAGTCTCAGGGAGCAGAATAAGTCACAGGGAGTAGGACCGAGTTATAGGGAGAGGGCAAGATTTACAAAGAACAGAAGAAAGCCAGCAGTGGGAGAGTGTCTCGGCATACAGGAGGAAGTCTTGGGATGTAGAAGACAGTCTTGCAGACCAGGAAAGGCTATTCCAAAATGGGGCCAATCGGGTCACATATTTTCTGTTTGCCCCAGTGTGAAAAGATATTAAAGTAAAAGTCTTAAATGTGTTTATACCAGCCCTATTATATCCACAACGCTAAAGCAAAATGGTTCTGAAGGAGGCAAATTAAAATGTAAATTAATGTTAACATTTTCAAAAACTAAGATGGTAAGCATATAATCATAGTTAAAGTCAAACATTTTAATGGAGGAATCACCACCATGATACTTACTTCTTGGAGCAAGAGATTCAAGTTTATACTCCAAATCATCTGCAAGACTATAGTACTCTTTCTTCCTTAAGGCATTTATAAACTGTCTTTCCCAATTGTTCCGTCTTCTAACAAAATCCAATAAAATAGGTACAGCCGCCTCATTACCTTCATGTTTGGCTGTAGCATGTATTTTTTCCTAAAAGGGTAAAAGGAAGAGATTTTGGCTGAAGTGCATGTTTCAGGATAAGAATTTTGAAATTAATTGCCTATTTTCTCTTCGACCCATGAAAAAAACCATTAAATTACCCATCTAATTTTATTGATTTTTCGCCTTTTCTGTTAGATTTGATCTTTGGTAAACTTTTCATCCTCAACTATTTGCATTTTCTTTTAACTTCTTTCCATCACCTTTGCTGGTCTTTTTATTTCATAGAATCCCGAAAGGGTAGAAGGAGACCATAGGGCCCATAGAGCCTGGGTCAACAACAATCTCACCTAGGTCCTAACTCTGTAACCCCACGTAGTTACCCTGCTAATTCCTCTGACACTAAGGAGCAATTTAACATGGCCAATCAACCTAATGTATACATCAGTGGATTGTGGGAGGAAACTGGAGCACACGGAGGAAACCCACACAGGCACAGGGAGAATGTGCAAACTCCACACAGACTGACCCAAGGCCAGAAGTGAACCTGGGTTCCTGGCGCTGTAAAAAATGATTGGGAATTCAAAAGGCCATTGTAAGTGACTTGGGGAAACAGCTTAAGCCAGAGGTGAACTCAGAAGGACATGGGGAAGTTCACATATCTTATTCATGTTTTCACTTCATAAATCAAATCATACTACATTGTCTTTAAATATTTTCTGCATTCCAATCACATCTACATATAGGGCTGAATTTAATGGCCACAGCAAGGTTTCCATCCACCAACCGGAAAGCCAGTAACAACCCCACACTGATAACTGAAACCCCGTCAAAAGTTTATTGCCTGCCATCGAGGTTACTGGTCTTTGAAGATGAAATTTTTACTTCCAAGAGCCGCTGGCCAATGAGACGGTTGGGAACCACAGTCAGTGCTGAAGTACCACGGAGGAGGTGATTGAGGCGGTGGGTTTGCTGGGCCAGTGAATTGGGCTTCGGGTAATGTGGCAGTGTGTTGTTTATGGTGGTGGTGGAAGGGGTGGGATAAGTCCTTGCCGATGGGGATAGGGCCCTGCATATGGAATTGAATCAGGAGCCCTGTCATCCCTATCCTCTCTGCTCCTCTCCCAAACCCACAGGCTAGCCACCTTGGCAAGCTGTCCACATAGCAGTCCTCCCAGCTGGCAGAATACCAACTGCATTGGGATGGAGGCCTTTCAGTGATTGGTCAGTTAAGGACTTCAATTTACATAGAGGCAGGAAAGCTGACCTTGACCTTTCCCACCCTGATTTAAATGGGAGGAATCGACAGGCTCTCCACTCTGTGCCTTCCCACCCAACTAAACAAACATCCTGCTTTCTCGCCCTCTTCCGGGATAGTGGTGGTGAGATGGGCTTCAATTGGCGGCCTTGGGCTCAGTGTCTCTGTGGAGTCTGTCGGCCTTTTGGCTAAGATCAGGTGTAGTATCGACATGCTGCACTTGGTTGAAGTCATTAGGTTACATTTCAGCTTCATTTGAAGCAATTTTTCAAAGCGGCATCTGGGCCTTTGGGCTAAGATGCAAATTAGAGCAAGCCTTGGAGGAGGAGCTACACCGCCTCCAAACAGCTTGGATCATGTAGGTCAAGCCCAAGACAGGAGGTGAGAGCCGTGTCTTGTCAGCTTGGATCGGGAATGTCCCGACTTGTTGGGACTCTGAATTGGCTTTAATTTGACTTGATTGGATTGGAATAAAGTTTAAAAAATAAAAAAAGTGGTGGTGAGATGTGGGATTTAAATTCCGTCCATGGTATTTGTAAACCATCCCTCAAGATTCAGGTATTTGAACATGAAAAATAATTCACTGAATTTTAGTTTGAACAACTCCACAACAGCTGTTATAAGTACAGCTAACATTTTTTTAGAAATACGACTTAAACCAGTGAAATAAATCAAAATTGTGTTTGGCTTGCACAAAGAAATGAAAAAACTACTAAAATTGATGATATGTTCATTGCCATTATAACTATGATTTAATGTTCTGCAGTGAGAGAAATGAAATTACCTGGTCCATCTGAGTAAGGCAAGAAAGATGTGGTAACAATTCCACGGTGTTTATTATGAGGAAGTCTGGCATTCTCCGCCTTATATACTTGAATAGCTCATCACTCACATATGACATTGTGATTAGTTTCTAAACCTTTAAAAAAAATTACATTTTAAAAGGTTATCCTTTCATTCTTACTTGTTTACAAAAGCTAGTCAGATAAGTCTCAACAATGAAAAAAAAAAGCAGCACCAAATTCTTGAGTTTTTGATACATATACTTGAGTTTTTGAGAATCACGATGATATCAGGCCGAAACTAAACTCGGAGTCTATCACGCTTCATTTCCCTACACTTGTACTGTGCTGAAGCTTAAACAACTTCTAGGTACTATGCCAAAGCCCGACAACAATGCTGTGTTAAAAATAGCACGCAGATCAAGTGAGAGGAAAAAATAAAACAAAAATGAGAATCCTCTAAGATACAGCTGTTCCAAGAGGCCTAATTAATCTCACATCAGTTGAGATGGGCAGGGCAGGTCATCAGAATAAAAACACAACACTGCTGATGCTCCAATCTAAAACAAAAACAGAAAATGCTGGAAAATCTCAGCAGGTCTGACAGCATCTGTGCAGAGAGAATAAGAGCCAACATTGAGTCTAGATGACCCTTCGTCAGAGCTTCTCAGTCATCGGGGTTCCTGGCTCAAGACTATTAAAATAGGTGCTCTATGCAGAGTTACGTCACACTCACTTCAGGGCCTAGTGAAATGCTTCAAAGACAATCTCTTTTTCACACTTATTCGTGGGACATGGGCATTGCTGGCTGGCCAGCATTCATTGTCCATCCCTAGTTGCCCTTGAGAAGGTGGTGGTGAGCTGCCTTCTTGAATCGCTGCAGTCGATTTTCTGTGGATTGACCCACAATGCCACTAATTCCAGGATTTTGACCCAGCGATAGCGAAGGAACGGTGATATATTTCCAAGTCAGAATGGTGAGTGGCTTGGAGGGGAACTTGCAGGTGGTGGTGTTCCCATTTATCTGCTGCCCCTGTCCTTCTAGATGGAAGTGGTCATGAGTTTGTAATGTGCTGTCTGAGGATCTTTGTTGAATTGGTGAATCTTTGGTGAATCTCAAAGCCTCTGTGAAGGTCAGGTTGCTTTAGCATGACTAGATAAGAACATAAGAAATAGGAGCAGGAGCAGGCCATCTAGCCCTTCGAGCCTGCCGCGCCATTCAACAAGATCATGGCTGATCTGAAGTGGTTCAGTTCCACTTTCCCGCTTTCTCCCCATAACCCTTAACTCCCTTGTCTACCAAAAACCTATCTACCCGTGTCTTAAATATATTTAGCGAGGTAGCCTCCACCACTTCAACGGGCAGAGAATTCCAGAGATGCCCATGTAATTGCGACCCAGGTGGCAATTCATCAAAAAAAGTGTTGTCAAAACCTTCCAAACAATAAGAGGAGCCACTCAGATAGAATGGTGAGAGACACAGAAAGAGAGGGTAGCTGCTCAAGCCAATAATCCACTACTATGTCTGCAGGCCAAAACTGATGTCCACATTGTGGGAGAGCTTGTAAGGCCAAGATAGATCACATAAGCTATCTGCAAACCCACAGCTAACACTGATGTCACACTGTCACTCAGCCCCCCACGAAAAAGAATCCGTGAATGCCAATACCACAGGCTCCAGAGTAACTTTCATTTTGTCAATTGGTCACAGATCTTGTATCATTTTGATGTCCAGTGTTGTTGGGATCAAGTCTTGCCTACTTTTGTCAGAACACAGAAACAAGAGTACACCATTTATCTCTTCAAGTCTTGTTCTGCCATGGCTGACCTAACTCCAAATACCCAGCTTTGCCTTGATATATTTGTTGAACAAGAGAACAATTTTAGTTTTAAAATTAACAACTGATCAAGCATATTTGCCATTTGTGAAACCGACTTCTGCCCCTTGCATGAGAAGTGTTTGCTGATTTCACTGCAGAAAAGTTTGGTTCTAAAACTGTCTTGTCCTGGATTCCCCAATTAGCAGAGAGGTACAATTCCCTCAAAGTTACACTGGGGAAAAAAATACTTGGTGAAATTAGTGGGTCTATTTTAAAGTTAAAGTTTATTTATTAATCACAACTAGGGTTACATTAACACTGCAATGAAGTTATTGTGAAAACCCCCGAGTCACACCTGTTCGGATACACAGAGAGAGAACTTAGCATGCCAGTGCACCTAAACAGCACATCTTTTGTACTGTGGAATGAAACCAGAGGAAACCCATGCAGACCTGGGGAGAATGTGCAGACTCCTCAAGCTGTGAATTGAACTCAGGTCCCTGATGCTATGAGGCAGCAGTGCGAACCACTGTGCTGCCATGCTACCCTACTTAAGCTACTGTGTTGATGGCAAGAGGTTACAGCCAATAGAGGATAAGGGAAAGGCCATCAAGGAAGCAACAACTCCTTCCTGAGATTAGTCAATGATTATGGGAAATTTATCCTGAGCTTGGCTTCCATGCTGGCCCTGTTGCATGCCCTACTACCAAAATACCAGAGATGGTGCTGGGAAGCTCCACAGGCAGAGGCTTTTTTCTAAACTTGGAACACCAAAGTTACTGTTGTCGAACTTGCTGGCTTATTTCAACACTAAGAAGGAACTCATAATAACTTGTGCTGCTTCCCCATACAGGGTTGCTGTGGTGATGTCACATTGCTGGACAGAAAAGCCTATCACATATGTCTCCAGGACCCTTTCGGATGAAGAGCAAAGGTATTCTTAAATTGAGAAGGAAAGTTTGTCGATTATATTTGGTGTGAAGAAGTTCGAACGATAACATCTCTGGTCAATGGTTTTTTTATAGTTACTGACCATAAACCCACAAACGGGTTGGCATGGTGGCACAGTGGTTAGCACTGCTGCCTCACAGCACCAGGGGCCAGGGTTCGATCCCCGGCTTGGATCTGTATGCAGTTTGCATGTTCTCCCCGTGTCTGTGTGGGTTTCCTCTGGGTGCTCCAGTTTCCTCCCACAGTTCAAAGATGTGCTTGTTGGGTGAATTGGCCATGCTAAATTTTCGCTCAGTATTCCCAAACAGGCACTGGAGTGTGGCGATTTGGGGATTTTCACAGTAACTTCATTGCAGTGTTAATGTAAACCTACTTGTGACTAATAAATAAACTTTACTTTGACCATAAACCCTTACTGGGCCTTTTCACAATTCCACAAAAACAGGCGTCTCCAGTGAGAAAGCTCTGTAATAGTGTTTTACTCACAAATGTTGGAGACAGGAGGAAGTTTGAGTCTGTCTGAAACCCAAGCTTCATTCACACATTGAGCTCGCGCTTTGATTGGCTGGAGGACCAGAGTCCTTCTGGTCCTCTGACTTTTCCCATTGGCCAGAGCTGGTAAGGGGCAGTGAATCAAACATGCGCATGTGCGAGTTTTTTTTGGGTGAATGCGCATGTGCGGGTTTTAATCACACCATCTACTCTGTAAAGCCCCCTCAGGATCAGATACAACACTGGGCCTTCTAGTTAGTGGCCTATGAATATAATTTGGAATATCACCCTGGAACCTGGATTGCTAATGCTGACGCACTGAATTGCCTCCTGTTGCTCAGATGCCTGGTTCCTTTACCAGCATTGGAAGAAGTTGTAGTGACCGTGAACATTTTGGAGACCTTGCCAATGTCAGCAAGGTAGATTAAAGCCTGAGTCCAACCTTGTCCAAAAGAAGGCACATGATCCTGTATGGTGGGTTACAAAGGCAACCCTCTGAAGAAATGAATCTCTACCTCATTAAGAAAGCTGAACTTACTGTTGAGGACGGGATGATTCTTTGGGGGTCCTGAGTAATTGTTCTGCCCCCAGGATGACATCAATATTAATGGCACTGTATAATGGCCAGCCAGAGTACCAAAAATGAAGATGCTTTCCAATGGTATCAACACATCAGGACAACATTTTATACCCATCATCAGGTATATGGGACATTTGCCTTTATCAGTCGAGGCATAGATTAAAAAGCAGAGAAGGCATGTTGGAGTTGTATAGAACTTTGATGAGGTCACAGCTAGAGTACTATGTGCAGTTCTAGTCACCTCATTAAAGGAAGGTTGTGATTGCACTGGAGGGGGTGCAGAGGAGATTCACCAGGATGCTGCCTGGGATGGAACATTTAAGTTATGAAGAGAGGTTGGACAGGCTCAGGTTGTTTTCATTGGAGCTGAGAAGCCTGAGGGGGCGACCTGATCGAAGTGTACAAAATTATAAGAGGCATGGACAAAGTGGATAAGGAGTGGATAAGCTGTTCCCCTTACTTGAAGGGTTAGTCATGAGAGAACATAGGTTTTAAGGTCAGGGACAGGAGGTGGAGGGGGATCCTTCAAAAATGGCATGAAGAAACAACCAGCAGCATCCAGAGATTAAGCTGGCACGATTTTTGTTTGATTACAGGACAACACTGTCCAGTGGTGCTATTAATGGGATGATGCCTTCATAACAGATTGAGCCTGATATTTTCAGACTTGGCAGGGAGGTTGGAATCCCAACAGGAAACTAAAAAAGAATGATTGCAAGACAGAATAAACTTTTACAACAGGTGATCTAGGTCATGTGAGGAACTTTGGGGATAGTCCAGATAGGTCCCTGGGTTTACTGTGTAGAAAATGAGACCTGTATCTTACAAGGTCAAAGTTCAGGGTAAAACCTGAAAGAAGCACTTGGACCATCTCAGAATGAGGGAATCCCTGCCTGAGCATATAAGAACATAAGAACATAAGAAATAGGAGCAGGAGTAGGCCATCTGGCCCTTCGAGCCTGCCCCGCCATTCAATAAGATCATGGCTGATCTGTCGTGGCTGATCTGTCGTGGCTCAGTTCCACTTTCCCGCCCTCTCCCCATAACCCTTAATCCCCTCTCTTATCAAAAACCCATCAACCCGCTTCTTAAAAATATTTAGCGAGGCAGCCTCCACCACTTCAACGGGCAGAGAATTCCAGAGATTCACCACCCTTTGAGTGAAGAAGTTCCTCCTCAACTCCGTTCTGAACCGCCCCCCCTTTATCTTGAGGCTGTGCCCCCTAGTCCTACTGTCTTTTTGAGCGGGAAGAGTCTTTCCACCTCTATCCTATCCATCCCATTCATCATCTTATACGTCTCAATGAGATCTCCCCTCATTCTTCTAAACTCTAACGAGTACAAGCCTAGTTTATTCAGCCTCTCCTCATAGCTCAACCCCCTCAACTCCGGTATCAGCCTAGTAAACCTCCTCTGCACTCCCTCCAAGGCCAAAATATCCTTGCGCAGGTGCGGCGCCCAAAACTGCACACAGTACTCCAGCTGCGGCCTCACCAATGCCCTATACAGCTGCAGCAAGACCTCCCTACTTTTATATTCAATCCCCCTCGCTATGAAGGCCAGCATCCCATTCGCCTTCCTGACCACCTGCTGCACCTGCAGGCTGGGTTTTTGCGACTCATGCACAAGGACCCCGAGGTCCCTCTGCACCGTCGCCTGCTGCAGTTTTTCGCCACGTAAGTAATAGTCCTTCCTACCATTCTTCCTACCAAAGTGGACCACCTCACACTTGCCATATCCCACCACCAGACATGGAGATAGCTGTTGTCAGTGTCATCCTTCAGCTTCAAGCTGACTCCATGTTAACCCCTCCAGATCGTGAAGATACAGACACAGAGATGGAGACTGAAGTGGAACCTGAGCAGCAATTCACGTTGGTAACCGGGTGACGTTTCCTCTGGATAAGGTCTAGCCCCGACTTTGACGGACCTCTGCGATGGAAAGGATCTCCTTGTAGTCGGGATGCTGGGAGTGACACATACCTAAGGAGAGGAGGGACGTTACCATAGCCACGAAAGCCATTCTGCGTTCATCAGTAGATCTCTCCATGGGCTTAGTGGAGTACGAGCTGCCTTTCTGAGCAAGTGGAAGTTTTCCCAATGGGAAGTAGTCAGAGGTGGATTTTAAACCTGTTACTTTACCTGAACCATTGTTGTAGGCCCTGAGGTGAAGACTACCTGACTGTATTAGACAGGAATTTTCAAGTTGACTGGGGGAGTCTATTGGCATGCAAAGGGACAGCTGGTAAGTGGACAAATTTCAAAAGAGTGTTAACCAAGGCTCAGAGTAAGTAAATTCTTTTTCGAGTGAAGGGCAAGGCTGATCAAAGTCAGGAACCTTGGATGACTTGGGATATTGTGGCCCTGCTTGAGAAGAAGGAGGAGGCACATGACATGCATAGGCAACTGGGATCAAGGGGATCCTTTGAAGAATATAGAGGGTGTCACAGTAGAGTCAAGAGAGAAATCAGGAGGGCAAAAAGGGAACATGAGATTGCTTTGGCAGATAAGGCAATGGAGAATCCAAAGAGCTTCAACAAATACATAAAGAGTAAAAGAGTAACAAGAGAGAGTGCAGGACCTCTTAAGGATCAACAAAATCATCTATGTGCAAATCCATAGGAGATGGGTGAGATCCTAACTGAATATTTCTCATCAGCAGTTTCTGTTGATTAAGGCATGGATGTTGGGGAACTTAGGAAATAAACAGTGATGTCTTGAGGAATGTTACAGAGAAGGAGCTGCTGGAAGTCTTAAAGCCCATCAAGGTAGATAAATCCCCAATATCTGATGGAGTGTATCCCAGAATGTCATGGGAGGCTCAGGAGGAAATTGTGGGTCCCCAGCAGAAAATTTAGAATCATCGATGGCCACAGTGAAGTGCCTGAACTTTGGAGGGTGACAAATGTTGTGCCTTTGTTTAAGAAGGACTGCAGGCAAAAGCCTGGGAACTACAGGTTGGTGAGCCTAACTTCTGTAGTGGGTAAGTTGGTAGAAGCTATTCTGAGAGATAAGATCTACAGGCATTTAGAGAGGAGAGGCAAGGATTGATTAGGGACAGTCAGCATAGCTTTGTGAGTGGAAAATCACGTCTGACAAATTTGACAGCTTTTTGAAGTGGTGACCAAGTAGTTAGATGAGCGCAGTGCAGTTGATGTTGCCTGCGTGAACTTTTGCAAGGCCTTTGATAAGATACCACATGGAACATTGTTGCATTAGGTTAAATCTCATGAAATCCAGGGTGAGGTAGCCAAATGGATACAAAATTGGCTTGATGACAGAAGACAGAAAAGAAAATGGGGTGGACTGAATAACTAAAACTCATGTTCATGGCTCCTAAAGTCAGAAAATCTTTCCTCAAACTCTTTTCTCAGTTCAGTAATCCTTATAACATATCTCTTCAAATTCACACCACCTGAAGAGTCACTACTTCTAAGCAGAGATTTCAATGCAGGAAAATAATTTGATGTGATTTATTATTGTCACATGTATTAACATATAGTCAAAAGTATTGTTTCTATACAGACAAAACATACCGTTCATAGAGAAGGAAACAAGAGAGTGCAGATTGTAGTGTTACAGTCATAGCTACGGTGTAGAGAAAGATCACCTTAATGCAAAGTAGGTCCATTCAAAAATCTGCCAGCAGCAGGAAAGAAGCTGTTCCTGAGTTGGTTGGTACATGACCTCAGACTTTTGTATCTTTTATCTGAAGGAAGAACATAAGAAGAGAAAATATCCGGGGTGCGTGGGATCCTTAATTATGCTGGTACTTTGCTGAGGCAGTGGGAAGTGTAAACAGAGTCAATGCCATGTTGCAAAGTGAGAGTTGTTTTTGTCAAAGAATTTGTTTATTTTCAAAAGGTACAAACACTGTCCTCAAGCTCAGTGACAACCTGGTTAGGGAGAAGGTTAAGAGGTGACCTAATTGAGGCATACAAGATGATCAGAGGGTTAGATAGGGTGGACAGTGAGAGCCTTTTTCCTCGGATGGTGATGGCTAACACGAGGGGACATAGCTTTAAACTGGGTGGTAATTATAGGACGGATGTCAGAGGTAGGTTCTTTACTCAGAGGGTAGTGGAATGCCCTGCCTGCAGCAGTTGTGGACTCGCCAACTTTAAGGGCGTTCAAATGGTCAGTGGATAGGCATACGGATAACATTGGAATAGTTTAGGTTAGAGGGTCATTAGATTGGTTCCACTGGTCAGGGCAACATCGAGGACCAAAGGGCCTGTACTGCGCTGTAATGTTCTCTGTTCTATGGTTACATCCTTACATACCTATGTTCAGGATGTTAGGCGAAAGTTTTTTTACTCAGAGGGTGGTGAGTGAGTGGAATCGGCTGCCCTCGGTGGTGGTAGAGGCGAACTCACTGGGGTCTTTTAAAAGACTCCTGGATGAGTATATGGGATCTAACGGCATTGGAAGTTACAAATTGTTCTATGGCCTGGTAGGTATAGATGTGATTGGCGCAACTTGTGGGCCGAAGGGCCTGTTTGTGCTGTAGTGTTCTATGTTCTATGTCCAATCAAGATGTCAATCGATAAGGCAAAGCCTGCCAGTTATTCAGTGTTCAATAGTTCAGCCTCAGGTTTATTCTTCTTGTTCACAAATACGTAAATTCTTCAATCGCACATCTCATTTCTAAGAAGCACTTGAACACTGTCCCACAGCTGAGCCAGCGCATTTCAGTGTAATTAGGTCATCCGTGGTGAACTTCCTGAATTAGCTGGTGGAATTGTCAGTGATAGAGAGCACCAGTTCGGATAAAATTAATTGTTTTTTATAACAATACTCTTTACATGTTCCATATCCTGGGTTTTAGCACAGACTGTTTCTTGGCGCAGAATGCAACGAAATGCACAGAACTTACGATTTGAATTGTATTGTAATGGCAAGCATTGGCAATCACCAGGTAGCATAACAAACTGTAATGATTTATTTACAAACAGATAAATACACAGAGTACTTTTCAACTCTAGATCTACTCTGGCTGCAAAAGCTCATATTCTGCAATGTACGCACCCTCTGTGTTCTCATACCCATTGGGCGATTGGGAGGGTCATGTGAACCAATGTAGGGGCCAGCTTTTACATCCCTCCTCCTTTAAGTTCACTATTATACCACACATCACTAACTTGTACAATTTCCAAAACAAAAGCAATAATGAATATTATTAACACAGTTTACTATCAGTTTGTCAGGGGATTTCCTCTTTCTCCGGGGGCTATGTTGCTCAACTGGTGGTTCTGGTTAGACTTGCTTCACCTGGACTTTATCTTGGAATCTGCGCTTCACTTCCTACTACTTCCTCTGTTTCACTGGGAGCAACACTGTGGCCTGCCACTGGCTGATCAGCCACTTCACTCCTCAGACAAACATCAACACTACTTGCTGCTACAATTAGATAAGGCAGTGGCACTGGCTCTTCAACTCCCCCCACTACTCAAATAATCTCTGTGCTCACTGGCTTGTCCTGCACTTCCACCTCATAACAAGTGGTCCCATCCTGGCCACCAAACTCCTGAGACCCAATCTGGTCCACTTCCAAAATTCTTCACAAAGACTCGATTGTCTATTTCAAATGCTCTTTCTAGTTTTGACAAATCGCGATTCCTTTTCTGACAACTCTGCCTTGTCTCTGTAGCTGGGAACTTTTGCTGGAAGTGGCACAGTTCACACTGTTTGACAACACTTTCTATATTAGCATTGATGCGAGGCCACCAAATACAGCTTCTTGCTAGCATTTCACAGAATTCACAGAAATCCTACAGTGCAGAAGGAGGCCATTCGGCCCATCGAGCCTGCACCGACCACAATCCCACCCAGGCCCTACCCCCATATCCCTACATATTTTACCCGTTAATTCCTCTAACCTACGCATCTCAGGACTCTAGGGGACAATTTTTAGCATGACCAATCAACCTAACCTTTGGACTGTGGGAGGAAACCGGAGCGCCCGGAGGAAACCCATTCAGATATGAGGAGAATGTGCAAACTCCACACAAACAGTCACCCAAGCTGGGAATCGAACCCACGTCCCTGGAGCTGTGATGCAGCAGTGCTAACCACTGTGCTACCATGCCGCCCTCATCTTCAACATGGCAGAATGATCACTGTGCCATTCTTCGAGCAATAACTCTCTTCCTGATGTGGGGCCAACCACTCTTGCTCCACAAAGAGTGACACCATCTCATAACTGAGCTAATGTTTCCTGAGCTGATAAGGTTTCATTTCCTCTGAAGCACTCTCATTTCACCATCCATGCAGCATCATATGTGTTATCTTCGATAACAATGGGTCTCTATTAGTCCATTAGTGTTGTCTGTTACAGGTAAGAATCCAAGAAATTTAAAGCTATTATATTCCTGGCAGAACTAGAGGGAATGACATGCTTTCAGGTAACAGGAGACAACATAAGGCATCTGCATTGGCTATCTTAGCCCCGGCTGATGTCTGAAGGCACATTCGTGGATCAACAAGAGTGTCCACTGCCATATTCTAGTAGAAGTAATTGGTGGAATTCTCCTGTCTACTAGGGAAGGAGCTACGAAAGGGAGGCATCTCCGCAAGGCAGAGGTGAGCTCTGTAAGTGCATGAGAATGGTTAGGGGGTTGCTGTCAAGGGGGGTGTGATCAGTGGGAGGCAATGTTCAGCCAGAAGTGCCGAGTGGGATGGAGTTTAGAAGGATGAGGGGGGATCTTATAGAGACGTATAAGATGATGAAAGGGATGGATAGGGTAGAGGTAGAGAGATTCTTCCCGCTCAGAAAGGACAGCAGGACTAGAGGACACAGCCTCAAGATAAGGGGGGGGAGGGCAGTTTAGAACAGAGTTGAGGAGGAACTTCTTTACTCAAAGGGTGGTAAATCTCTGGAATTCTCTGCCCGTTGAAGTGGTGGAGGCTACCTCGCTAAATATATTTAAGACGCGGGTAGATAGGTTTTTGGTAGGCAAGGGGATTAAGGGTTATGGGGAGAAAGCGGGAAAGTGGAACTGAGACACTTCAGATCAGCCATGATCTTATTGAATGGCGGGGCAGGCTCGAAGGGCTAGATGGCCTACTCCTGCTCCTATTTCTTATGTTCTTACGTTCTTATAGATCGGGGTGCCCTGTGCAATGGCGCCTCGAGCAGTGTGCAGCCGACTTTACCAACGTACTTAGGCTCCATCCTTTCCCTACCATCTACTATCTTCCTGGTCAGGCGACCAGAATGGCAATGGTGGCATAGTGTTAGCACTGCAGTTTCAGAGTACCGGGGACCCGGGTTCGATTCCTGGCTTGGGTCACTGTCTGCGTAGAGTTTGCACGTTGCCCCAGTTTCCTCCCACGTTCTGAAAGATGTGCTGGTATGGTGCATTGACCCGAACAGGCGCTGGAATGTGGCAACTAGGGGATTTTCACAATAATTTCACTGTAGTGTTAATGTAAGCCTTACTTGTGACTAATAAATAAACTTTAAAAAAATCTCCCAGTTATCAAAAAAACTGACAGGGTATGGGAAGATTGGTTTTTTGGGCAAGTTCAGCACTGCAATGTGGAACACTCCTCTTTTCAGACATTTATGACATTTAGGGGGCAATTTTACCATCGCGCCCTGTCAGCCGATGGGCAGAGCAAGCTGGTAAGATCCCGCAAGAGCCGAAAAATCAGGTTCGTGCCTACTTTCTCTCCTCGTGATTCTAATGGCACTGGATATCTGGCAAGATCAACCTCGCACCCATTTCCAGCGCAAGGCCGAAAAAGTTATTCAAATTAAATTTGCATCTAATTTTAATGTGATTACTGAGCCCAGTACATTATCGCCCTGGCTCACTTGCTTCTGTGGTCTCACCAGGAGGGGTTCCAGCAATGGGGACCAGACATGATGGCCTCATCAGTAGAACCAGAGGCCATTGAGGCCCCCAGCCAGGATCAGAAACTCTGTATTCCCGCTCATCCTGGACTTAGAATTGTTTTCATCAGATTGCCTCCTTAGAATTTTTTTGGGAAGATCGCCCCTGATATGCTCTGAACCACGACTGTAACACTACACTCTGCACTGTTTCGTTTCCTTCTCTATGAACGGTATGTTTTGTCTGTATAGTGCACAAGAAACAATACTTTTCACTGTATGTTAATACATGTAACAATAATAAATATAATCAAATTAAAGATATTTTGTTTATCTGGACATACAATATTCACAGATTTCTTTGTGCATTTTTTTCAGGAACTCCACCTCAAAAAATGAAGAAGTTGCAATTTCTTGAGCAATTGCAAAACTTGCTTTTAATGTGCTGTCACATACATTATGCACATTTGGAAATGCACATTGTTGCTTTTTCAATGACTGTTCCAGTTTTCCAACTTTCCTTCTCATAGCTCGCCTGTATACTTGCCATATATCTCAACATGGCATGATTCACAGTCTTTGGCAAGAGACACTACCTACAGATATATTCAGCGTAAAATCTTTTGACTTGCTTTGGTAAAAATGGACGAATATTGCCATTTTCTTAAAAATGCACAGCATTCTTTATCTACTTTTCTTTTCATAAGCATGTTGAAGCATATTATTATATGGTGGCACGGTAGCACAAGTGGTTAGCACTGCTGCTTCACAGCTCCAGAGTCCTGGGTTTGATTCCTGGCTTGGGTCACTGTGCAAACTCCACACACATTCTCCTCATGTCTGCGTGGGATTCCTCCGGATACTCCGGTTTCCTCCCACAGTCCAAAGATGTGTGGGTTAGGTTGATTGGCCATGCTAAGGAATTGCCACTTAGTGTCCAGGGATGCGTAGGTTAGGGGGATTAGTGGGTAAAATATGTAGGGATATGGGGATAGGGCCTGAGTGGGATTGTGTTCGGTGCAGACTCGATGGGCCGAAGGGCCTCGTCCTGCACTGTAGGATTCTATAATTCTATGTACATGTGCATAAATGCACTGACTGAATGCTTTCTAGTTAGAAGTGATACAGGCCTAAGTTGTATGCCCAAAAGAAACTGTTGGTTTCTATCTTCAACAAGTCATACTAAAATGATGGCAAAGCTGCAGATATGCCTGCACAGTTAGTTGTACTGTGCAGATGCATATGCTGCCTTACCACCACTTATCTCTCCCCAAACCTCAAAACTCAAAAGGACTAAACACTGCTTTGCAGAACACCTTCACTCAGTCCACAAGCATAACACCAACCTTCCTGTTGTTTGCCATTTTAACTTAGCATCTTGTTCTCATTCCCATATGTCCATCCTTGGCCTACTGCAATGCTTCAGTGAAGCCTAGTGCAAGCTGGAGAAACAATACTTCATCTTCTGCTTGGGCATTTTGCAACCCTAGGGACTATCTATATAGCTGAAAGAGCCAATTAAAAGCCTGACCTCTGGTGCTATGACTTAAATGATTTTGAGTCAGACATTATTATGTCAATCATCTCAGCCCAGTACATTATTGCAAGAATTCCTCAGGGCTGTGTCCAAGGCCTAACCCTCTTTAGTTGTTTCATCAATGACCTTCAATCAAAAAGTTAAATGTGAAGATTTTCGCGAAATGATTGCAATGTTCGCAATGCTTCATATAATGCAGCCATGTCTGTCTGTGTGCAGCAAGACCTTGACAATATTCAAGGCCTGAGCTGATGAGTGGCAAGTAATATTCATCCCACACAAGCACCTAGAACATTCAATAACATTACTATTGTCGGTTCCCCCACAATCTAAAGTTTATTTATTAGTCACAAGTAATGCTTACATTAACACGGCAAAGAAGTTACTGTGAAACTCCCCTCATCACCACAGTCTGACACCTTTTCGGGTCAATGCACCTAAACAGCATGTCTTTCAGAATGTGGGAGGAAACTGGAGCATCTGGAGGAAATCCAAGCAGACATGGCAACAACTCCACACAGACAGTGACCCAAGTCAGGAATCGACCCCAGTCCCTGGTATTGTGAAGCAGCAGTGCTAACTACTATGCTATCATGCCGCTCCAATCAGCATCCTGCAGGTCACCACTGATCAGAAACTGAATTGCATCAGTCATATAAATACTGTGTTGACAGTAAATCAAGAGCAAATCAAAGGCTGGGAATTCTGTCGCAACTATTTCATCTCCTGACTTCCCAAAGCCTTGAAGCCATCTATAAGGTACAAGTCAGGAGTGTGATAGAATACTCTCCACTTGACTGAAGGAGTGCAGCTTCAACAACCACTCAAGAGGTTCTACACCATCCTGGACAAGCAGTCTATTTGTATGGCATCCATCCGCCAACTTAAACATTCACTCCCTCCACCACTGACATGATGGCAGCAATATGTGTCATCAACAAGATTCACTGCAGCATCTGCCAAGGCTCTTTCGAAGGCATCTCCCAAAACCACAATTCTAGCAGCAGGAAGGACAAGGGCAGCAAGTACATGGGATCACCAGCACTTTCAAGTCACACACCAGCTGGACTTGGAAATGTAACATCTCATCACCTCAAAATTCTGTAACGTCCTTCCTACTTACACCACATTGTCTACAATCCGGGAAGGAATTAGCCCATTAAGATGGCAAGCTGATCTGATGTTTTCTGGCCACCTTCTGAGAGGGCAAATAAACTGGTCCAGCGGTTGGTACAAGGTCAACTTAAAAAGATCACGTTTGCCATGTATGGTATTGTACTTTATAATCATCATAAAAACAGCAGGAATAGTGACACAGGCCACCTGCTGGTGCGGGTAGAATTGCTGTCCCCGGCAAATGTACTCACAGGGGATGAAAGACAAAATGGTGTAGAACTAAAGACCTGGTCAAAATGTTTCCCAGGCGTGCCTGAAATTCTTCAGCACAATGACCAACTGTGCTGAATGGATATGAAAAAATGTAAACTTGGCTTACTGACGCTCCCAGGTGTTGGTTGGCCCTGCAACAAGATATAAGATCACCTCTTGGATATTATAGTCTTTAAGAGATGAGAGGTTTTTTTGGTCTAAAACCTTCATTTTTCTTTGCATGTTTTTCAATTCACAGCTGAATTGAAAGCGCTTTTGACCTCTTTAACATAGGATTGAAAAAAAACAAAATCATCACAAACCATTATGTGTGTGTGTGTGTGTGTGTGTGTGTGCAAAGAAAGATACATTCTGAATTAGGAAGTCAAGGAGTCGATCCAGGAAGTGCTTTGAATTTTTTTCTACAACACGGGGCATTGCATATTCTCTTCCGAGATGGCGTAGATTTTTGGATTAGTCACGTAAAATTAAAAGAATAATAACAATTGCAGATATTTTGTTGCAAACACGTACTCCAACCCCCCTCAGTTCAGCAGAGCAGCGTCAACAAATCGAGCCACCTCCAATTAAACTTCCTGCAAAATGTCGCATTCTTTAATTAAATAAGCCTTGGCGGGGGTCCGGGGATGTTCTCTAAACAATTAAGTTTTTAACCCGTGGATCTCCCGCCGTGTTAAGTAAAGAACGAGTCGCACCAAAAGCGTTAAGCTAAAAGCAAATCAGACCTGGTGTTGAAGGTGTGATGAGTTGTTCTGACACTCAGTCTGGCCCTTGTCCGAATGTGCCCCACTCTCCTGGAAAGTCACCTTCAGCTCAAGACAAAGTACAGATCCGCCCAGCCGCACCTCCCGACTCCTCGCTCAGACAAGTAGCTCGCCTGTCCGATTCGCCAGCTGGAACATCAGTCACAGTTTGAGCAGCCTATGATTTTTTTCATACTGTAACTATTGACCCACAGAATGCAGCTGGAGGTGGAGTTCCGAACAGTCCAACTCCATATATGGAAGATAACAACAAGCTCAAGTCTGACAAAAGGTCTTCCAGGGACCTCTTATCTCAGATTGCTCCTTTTTGTTTAGTTTTGATTTCAGGTCACCTGCATCCGCGGTATTTTGCTTTTGGGGCTTTTTTTGCCAATTTTAAACCAGTAGCAATGTTTCACATTTCCATCCTCCTGTCTAAGTATGTTTATAAGCACAGAAGGAGGCCATTTATTCTGTGGTGTTTATGCAGGCTGTCCGCAGGAGCGAGGCACTTAATTCCACTCCCCGCTCTTTCTCAATAGCTCTGCAATGTTGTCTCTTCAGGCGATGATTCAATATTCTCTGTTGAAAGCTACAGTTCGGTCTGCCTCCTTCAAACTCTCAGGCGCTGCATTCCAGAACCAACCACACTCATAGCAACTTAAGTGATTTTTAAACTTGTGTGGTTATTAACCCTTTCAAGGTTTATTACTAAAGTTGAAGCCCATAGAATGTGCTGTTTGGGTGGCAGAGTAGTAAAAGATTTTTTTTCCTCACGTCGCAACTAATTTTTTTAGACCAATGATCTAAATCTGTGCCCTCTGATCTTCGACCTTTCCACCAATGGAATGTCTCTCTCTCCACTCTATCGAGTTAGACCCTTAATGATTCTAAATACCTCTTTCAAATCTCCACTCAGCCTTCTCCAAGGAAACAACTAAGCTCCGCTCTATGCGCATAAATGAATTTCCACGATCCTGAATCCATTCTTGCAAATCTTTTCTACAACCTTTCTAAAATACATCCTTCCAGTGTCACACGTTCTTCCAGTTGAAGCTGAATCAGTGTTTTATAATGGTTCATCATAACTTCCTTGTTTTTGTAACTAATTTTTAATTATAAATGTGCCCTTTTAATTATTTTTCAATCTTTATTGATTTGTGCACGTATACCTCCTGTCGGTTCCTGTAGCCCCTTTAGAATTGTATAATTTATTTTGTTTTGCCTCTCCTCACTCTTCCTACCAAAGTGTATCACTTCACAATTCTCTGCATTAAATTTCATCTGCCACATGCCCACCCATTCAACTAACCTATCGTATGCACAATTCAATGCTGTCACTACCCATCTCACAATTGTTAGGGGAGTTACACAACGCTTCAGCTATCTGGTACTTTCACTCCCCTGAATGATCAGGAGACACTCGGAGAGTTCTCATTTTGGATCTTTATTCAAGCTGTAACAAGGAACCTATTTTCCACCATGTGGTCCACAAGCTCCCCAAGCAAAAAGATATAATGGTAATTATACCTTTAGGCTCAACTACAAGTACTTAACATACAACAAAATTGTAATATTGAAAGGTAAACAATATCCAATCACAACCAATAGTTCTGATTACTTCATTTATTTCCCATAGTAATAATCAATTATAGCAACTCTATGCTTTCCTAATTACAATTTCCAGTCATAAACGAGACATACACACATAGCTATACTATCAGCAAACACATGCCTGTGGTCCATAACTGTCTGGCACTCTTAAGCAGTGGCTTTAGCTACATTGTGGTTGATCAAAGCCCCCCCCCCCCCCCCGTCTATTGCTTTTGCAGCTGTACCTTGCAGCCTGAGCAGTTTCCCAGTTTGCAACACTCAATCATTTTTAACCCCTTTGACAATTTTTCAAATTTTTGTATCGTCTACAAATTTTGAAAAGGCTTAATAATCAACACATACCTAGGTCATAAATATATGTAAAGAAAAGCAATGGCCCAAGTAACAACCCCTGGTGAACACCACTGTTTATCTTCCTCTAGTCCAAAAAATAACAGTTCCCCACTACTCTGCTACCCTACCCAAACAGCCACATTCTATGGGCTTCAACTTTGGTAATAAATCTTGAAAGGGTTAATAATCACACAAGTTTAAAAATAACTTAAGTTGCTGTGAGACAAACCAGAAGTCTTCATAAAAGTTAACATAGATAAACATCAAGGCTTTAGAATGAGAGAATTTATTAAATCAGACATCTAGACATAGGAGGAGGGAGTGATAGCCACAGACACAAATTGATAACTTGTAACAATGATGAATTAGGTCAGCTAATTTGATTAAGTCTTCACGTTGATTGGCTATTACAATATTGGATATTTGGGGCGGCACTGTAGCACAGTGGTTAGCACTGCTGCTTCACAGCTCCAGGGACCTGGGTTCAATTCCCAGCTTGGGTCACTGTCTGTGTGGAGTTTGCACATTCTCCTTGTGTCTGTGTGGGTTTCCTCTGGATGCTCCGGTTGCCTCCTGTAGCCCAAAGATGTGCAGGTTAGGTTGATTGGCCTTGCAACAAAAACAAAATGCCCCTTAGCATCCTGAGATGTGTAGGTTAGAGGGATTAGTGGGTAAGTATGTAGGGATGTGGGAGTAGGGCATGGGTAGGATTGTGGTCGGTGCAGACTTGATGGGCCAAATGGCCCCTTTCTGTACTGTAGGACTTTTATGTTAGAAACAGATTTCTATGTTAGAAACAATTGAGCTGGCGTGCAATGACTGTGGTTGTTTTTAATATCTATCTTATAGATGATGTAACCTTATTCAATAGCTGTGAATGGATAGAGATAATTCCTATACCTTGATTAGTATATGATAATTACTTGCAATTGAATGTGAAACTATAACTGCTTGTGAATTCCTGAATTATGTATTCTGGCTGGCCTTGATGACCCAGAGTCCTATAGTATAGAATAAATCATTTTGAACTATTCGGTGACTTGTCTAGCTATTTCAAGGGAACAGAAGTAATACATACACAAACAGGTAGAAAATCAAAGAAGCTGCACAATGGGCTTCTTATGTATATGATATTATCAAATGCCTTTGGAAGTCCACATATTCACAAATTACCCTTATCAACTAACAAGTTACCCTTATCAACCCTCTCTGTTATCTTGTCAAAAAAACAAACAAAATTACTTAAGCATGATTTGCTTTTAATGATTCTATTTATTTTGTTAATTAATCCACATTGGAGCATTTACAAAGAAACATAGAAATTAGGAACAGGAGTAGGCCATTCAGCCCTTTGATCCTGCTCCACAGTTCATTATGATAATGGCTGGTCATCCAACTCAATAGCTTAATCCTACCTTTCCCCCATATCCTTAGATCCCCTTCTCCAAGAGCTATATATAACTCTTTCTTGAAAACATAAGATGTTTTAACCTCAACTGCTTTCTGTGGTAGCGAATTTCACAGGCCCACCTCTCTCTAAGTAAAGAAACTTCTCCTCATCTCAGTCCTCCTGTAACTCGTGGCTCTGGAACATCAGGAACATACTTCCTGCATCTACCCTGTCTATTCCTGTTAGAATTCTATAGGTTTCTATGCGATTCACCCTCATTCTTCGACACTCTGATGAATATAATCCTAATCAACTCAATCTCCCCCTACACAGGAGTTGGTCTGATAAACCTTCTTTGCACTCCCTCTACATACAGCAAAACATCCTTCCTCAAATAAGGAGACTACAACTGCACACAATATTCCAGGTGTAGCATGACCAAGGCCGCAAGATATCTCTGCTTCTGTAGCTGAAGGCCAACATACTATGCTTCCCTTCGGCAACTAGTGTACAAGGACATCCAGGTCTCATTGCACACTCTCCTATCTTAATTTATAGCTATTCACATGTCTATTTGAAGCAGCTTGCAAGGCAAAGAATAGGAGATACAGGCAGCCAGTGTTGTACCTGAATCAGAGAAAATGTTGACTATTATTCACCACACAGAATGTAGGTGGGTGTTTGCACTCTGATTGAAAAGAATTAATGAGCATTTAACAGAGGCTAGCTTGAGTTAGAGAAAGGAATTTCCAAAGTAACCCTCACAGTGAATGTTAATTCTGGAAGTTACCCAGCTGGGAAAAGTAAAATGCAGCATGTGCTTGGGAGCTGGGAACAGCTTTATACTTGTTACTGGATAATAAAGTATCCACTCGAGTATCCCTGACAGGAAGGGAACACTCCTGCCTGGTGATTGTCGAGCGGTGTCTATTCATCCATTGTCGTAGCGTCTGCACGGTCTTGCCAATGTACCATGCCTCGGAACATCCTTTCCTGCAGTGTATCAGGTTGACGATGTTGGCTGAGTCACAAGAATAGGTACCGCATACCTGGTAGAAGGTGTTCTCACGTGAGATGATGGCATCCGTGTCGATGATCCGGCATGCCTTGCAGAAGTTGCTGCGGCAGGGTTGTATGGTGTTATGGTCACTATTCTCCTGGAGGCTGGGTAATTTGCTGTGGACAATGGTCTGTTTGAGGTTGCACGGTTGGTTGAAGGCAAGAAGTGGGGGTGTGGGGATGTTCATCTTCATCAATGACATGTTGAAGGCTCTGAAGAAGATGTTGTAGCTTCTCTGCTCTGGGGAAGTACTAACGATGAACAGTACTCTGTCTGCCATGTCCTGTGATTGCCTTTTGAGGAGGTCTATGCAGTTTTTCACTGTGGCGCGTCACAACTGTTGATCGATGAGTTGAGCACTATATCCTGTTCTTACAAGGACGATCCTTCTGTTGCGAACCTCCTCATCTGAGCAGATTCTGTCCATGCAGAGGGCTTGTCCGTAGGGGACGACTTCCTTAACGTGTTTAGGGTGAAAGCTGGAGAAGTGGAGCATCGTGAGCTTATCTGTAGGCTTGCAGTACAGTGAAGTGCTTAGTTGACTGTCCTTGATGGAGATGGCAACAGATATCTACAGATGCTGAAAGAAGCCCTCGTAAGAACAGGATGTGGTGCTGAACTCGTCGATTGACTGTTCCGATGTGCTACAATGAAAAACTATACAGACCTCCTCAGAAGACAAACACGGGACATGTCGTCCAATACTTCTTCAGAGTGGAGAAGCTACAACATTTTCTCCGGAACCTTCAACATGTCATCGATGAAAACGAATGCCTGGCCAAGACCATTGCCACACCTCCAGTACTTGCCTTCAAACAAACATGCAATCTCAAACAGAACATTGTACGCGGCAAACTGCCCAGCCTTCAGGAGAACAGTGACTACGACGCCACACAACCCTGCCACAGCAACCTCTGCAAGACGTGCCGGATCATCAACACAAATGCCATCAGCTCATGTGAGAATACCATCCACCAGATATGCGAGACACACTCTTGTGACATTGTCTACCTGATATACTACAGGAAAGGATGTTGCGAGGCATGCTACAGTGGGGAGACATTGCAGACGTTATGACAACAGATGAATGGATACCACTCGACAATCACTAGGCAGGGGTATTGCCTTTCAGTTGGAGAACACTTCAACAGTCTAAGGCGTTCTGACCTTCGGGTAAGCATTCTCCAAGGCAACCTTCACAACACATGACAATGCAGAATCACTGAGCAGAAACTGATAGCCAAGTTTGCACACATGAGAACGGCCTCAACTGGCATCTTGGGTTCATGTCACACTATCTGTAATCCCCATGACTTGCCTGGGCTTGCAAAACCTCAGTAACTGTCCTGGCTGGAGACAATTCACGCCTCTTTATAACCTGTGCCTAACTCTCTCTCCACTCACATTGTCTGCACCTGTAAAGACTGGGTTACCTGTTAAGACTTGCATTCCGACTATTATCTTGTAATTGAGTTTGTATCTATATTTGCCCTGTTTATCCACCTCTCCATTTTAAATACTTCTGATGATCCTGCCTCCACCACGTTTTGGGGCAGAGAATTCCAGAGATTCACCACCCTCTACAAGGAAAAGTTTCTGTACACCTCAGATTTAAATGACCAGCCCTTTATCTAGTTGCTATGTCCCCTTGTTTGAGACTCTCCCACCAGTGAAAACATCTCACTATCCATCCTGTCAAACCCCCTCAGGATCTTATGTTTTTGAATAAGGTCAGCTTTGGTCACCTTCTGATTTCCAAGAATGCAGACCCAGACTAGTTGGTCTCTCTTAATAACACCCTCTCATCCCAAGAATTAGCCTGGTGAATCTCTTTTGGACTGCCTCCAATGTTACTATATCCTTTTTAAGACTAGTGAGTGTGGCACGGTAGCACAGTGGTTAGCACTGCTGCCTCACAGCGCCACAGACCCAGGCTCAATTCTGGCCTTACGTCACTGTCTCTGTGGAGTCTGCACATTCTCCCCGTGTCTGTGTGATTTCCTCTGGGTGCTCCGGTTTCCTCCCATAGTCCAAAGATGAGCGGGTTAGGTTGATTGGCCATGATAAATTGCCCCTTAAGGTCAGGGGGGATGAAGAGAGTAAATATGTGGGGTTACAAGGATATGACAGTAAGTAGGTGGGATTATTGTTGGTGTAGGTTCAAGGGCCCAAATGGCCTCCTTCTGCACTGTAGATTCTATGATTCTACAACTGTATGCAGTATTCCAGGTGAGGCCCCACCCTATACAATTGCAGCAAAACCTCCCAATTTTTATACTCAAACCCCTTTGCAATAAAGGCCAAAATGCTGTTTGAACATAAGAACATAAGAACATAAGAAATAGGAGCAGGAGTAGGCCATCTAGCCCTTCGAGCCTGCCCCGCCATTCAATAAGATCATGGCTGATCTGTCGTGGCTCAGTTCCACTTTCCCGCCCTCTCCCCATAACCCTTAATCCCCTCTCTTATCAAAAACCCATCAACCTGCTTCTTAAAAATATTTAGCGAGGCAGCCTCCACCACTTCAACGGGCAGAGAATTCCAGAGATTCACCACCCTTTGAGTGAAGAAGTTCCTCCTCAACTCCGTTCTAAACCGCCTCCCCTTTATCTTGAGGCTGTGCCCCCTAGTCCTACTGTCTTTTTTGAGCGGGAAGAGTCTCTCCACCTCTATCCTATCCATCCCATTCATCATCTTATACGTCTCAATGAGATCTCCCCTCATTCTTCTAAACTCTAACGAGTACAAGCCTAGTTTATTCAGCCTCTCCTCATAGCTCAATCCCCTCAACTCCGGTATCAGCCTAGTAAACCTCCTCTGCACTCCCTCCAGGGCCAAAATATCCTTGCGCAGGTGCGGCGCCCAAAACTGCACACAGTACTCCAGCTGCGGCCTCACCAATGCCCTATACAGCTGCAGCAAGACCTCCCTACTTTTATATTCAATCCCCCTCGCTATGAAGGCCAGCATCCCATTCGCCTTCCTGACCACCTGCTGCACCTGCAAGCTGGGTTTTTGCGACTCATGCACAAGGACCCCGAGGTCCCTCTGCACCGTCGCCTGCTGCAGTTTTTCGCCACGTAAGTAATAGTCCTTCCTACCATTCTTCCTACCAAAGTGGACCACCTCACACTTGCCAACATTAAATTCCATTTGCCATTTCCTGGCCCATTCGCCCAGCCTATCTAGATCCTTCTGCAGACTCTCCACACCCTCCGCACAATTTGCCTTTCCCCCAATCTTGGTGTCATCAGCAAATTTCGACACCCTGCACTCGGTTCCCTCCTCCAGATCATCTATATAAATGGTAAATAGCTGAGGCCCCAGCACCGACCCCTGGGGCACCCCACTAGTCACCAACCGCCAATCCAAATAGCACCCATTGACCCCCACTCTCTGCCTCCTATTTGACAACCAATCCTCTATCCACGCTAACACCCTACCCCCAACTCCATGTCCCCTGACCTTCTGCAATAACCTCTTGTGAGGTACCTTGTCAAACGCCTTCTGAAAATCCAGAAAGACCACATCCACCGGCTCTCCTCTATCCACTGCCCTAGACACATCCTCATAGAACTCCAGTAAATTTGTCAGACACGACTTCCCTTTAATGAAACCGTGTTGCGTCTGCCCTATCAAGCAATTCCCTTCACGATGCCTCGCAATTTCCTCCTTAATGACGGATTCCAACATTTTACCTACCACAGACGTTAAACTAACCGGCCTATAATTCCCTGCCTTTTGCCTGGCACCCTTCTTAAACAACGGCGTAACATTAGCCGTTTTCCAATCTTCCGGCACTTCCCCGGAATCCAGCGACGTCTGGAAAATAACCACCAAGGCATCCACTATAACCTCCGCCATTTCTTTCAGAACCCTCGATGCATTCCATCCGGTCCTGGGGACTTGTCCACAATCAGCCCCTCCAGTCTGTCGAGCACCACCTCTCTAGTAACAGTAATGTCATTAAGACCCTCCAGTCCTACCACCTTTCCATCGCTAACACCTGGCAAATTATTCACGTCCTCCTCCGTGAAGACAGAAACAAAAAAGTTATTCAATACCTTAGCCATATCCCCATCCCCTACCACTAGCTCCCCTTTCTCATCCTCTAAAGGACCAACGTTCACCCTAGCCAGCCTCTTCCTTTTTATATATTTATAAAAACTCTTGCTATCCTTTTTTATATTAAGCGCTAGCCCAGCTTCATAGCTTCTCCTACCCTCCTTTATCAACTTCTTTGTCAATCTTTGTTGACATTTAAACCTTTCCCAATCCTCTTCTCGCCCACTGCTCTTAGCTACTCTAAATTCCTCCGCTTTTAATTTAACACTTTCCTTCACCTCCTTTGTTATCCACGGCTTATTACCTCTCCTCCTACTGTCCTTTTTGACCATCGGAATAAATTTCTGCTGAGCACCAAGAAAGATCTCCTTAAAGATCCTCCACTGCTCCTCAGCAGACCTACCTTCCAACGCGCTCTCCCAGTCCACATTCGCCAATTCTTCTCTCATCCTACCATACTCCCCTCTATTCAAACAAAGGACGCGTGTCCGGGAACCCACTTTCTCCTCCTCCATCTGCAACAGAAACTCCACCATGCAATGATCACTCTCTCCAAGAGGATCCTTCACCGCAAGGTCCCTAATTCTACCCGCCTCATTACATAGCACCAGATCCAAGATAGCTCGCTCCCTCGTCGGCTCCAACACACACTGTTCAAGGAAATTATCCCGGCAGCATTCCAAGAACTCCTCCTCGAGCCCACCTCGTCCAACATGGGTCGACCAATCAATATGCAGATTGAAATTTCTTAGCTACTTATTGGACATACCTGCTTTTTTTTTGTGATTCATGTACTGGAACACCAAGATCCCTCTGCATGTCACTCACCTGCAGTCTGTCTCCATTTGGATAATACTCTGCATTTAGATCCCTCCTACTAAAGTGCATGACCTCACATTTCCCCACATTAAACTCCTTTGCCAGGTTTTCACCCAGTCTCCAATGTATTTATAGCCCATTGCAGAATGATAATATCTTCATCCCAACCTGTCCTTTCAAACTTTATTGATTCATTCATAGGACAAGGGTGCCACTGGCTTACCAGCATTTATTGCCCATCCCTACTTCCCCTTGAGAAGGTGGTAGTGAGCCACCTTCTTGAATCGCTGCAGTCCATGTGCTGTGGGTTGACCCACAATGTAGTTAGGAAAGGAATTCCAGGATGGTGAGCAGCTTGGAGGGGGACTTGCAGGTGATGGTGTCCCCATGAATCTGCTACCCTTGTCCTTCTAGATGGAAGTGGTCGTGGATTTGGAAGGCACCGTCTAAACATCTTTGGTGAACTGCTGCAGTGCATCTTGTAAATAGTACACACTGAGCGTCGGTGGTGGAGGGAATGCATGTTTGTAGATTTGGTGCCAATCAAGCAGGCTGCTTTGCCCTGGATGGTATCAAGCTTCTTGAGTGTTGTTGGAGCTGCACCCATCAAGGCAAGCAGGGAGTATTCCATCACACTCCTGTCTTGCGCCTTATGGATGGTGGATAGGTTTTGGGTAGTCAGGAGATGAGCTACTTGCCACAGTATTTCTGGCCTCTGAGCTGCTCTTGTAGCCACTGTGTTAATGTGGCGAGTCCAGCTGAGTGTCTGATCAATGGTAAGCCCAAGGATGCTGACAGTGGGGGATTCAGTGATGGTTACACCATTGACTGTCAAGGGATGGTGGTTAGAGTGTGTCTTATTGGTGATGGTCATTGCCTGGCATTTGTGTGGCGCGAATGTTACTTGTCACTTGTCAGCCCAAGTCTGGATATTGTCCAGATTTTGTTGGACTTGAATATGGGCTGCTTCAGTATCTGAAGAGTCATGAATGGTGTTGAACATTGTGCAATCATCGGCGAACATCCCCACTTCTGAACTTATAATGGAGGGAAGGTCATTGATGAAGCAACTGAAGATGGTCGGGCCTAAGACATTACCCTGAGGGACTCCTGCAGAGAAGTCCTGGAGCTGAGATGACTGACCCTCCACAGCCACAACCATCTTCCCACGTACTAGGTATGTCTCCAACCTGCAGAGAATTTGTCCCTGATACTCATTGATTCCAGTTTTGCCCTGGCTCCTTGATGCCACACTCGGTTGAATGCAACCTTGATGTCAAGGGCTGTCACTCTCACCTACCTCCGGAATCCATCTCTTTCATCCATGATTAAAGCAAGGCCGTAACCCTAGTGGAACCCAAACTGGGCGTCACTGATCAGGTTATTGCTGAGCGGATGCTGCTTGATAGCACTGTTGATGACCCCTTCCATCAATTTACTCATGATCAAGTGTAGACTGATTGGGCAGTAATTGCCCGGGCTGGATTTGTCCTGCTTTTTGTCTACATGACATACTTGGGCAATATTCCACTTTGTTGGTAGATGCCAGCACTGTCACTGTACTGGAAGAACTTGGCTAGGGGAGCAGCAAATTCTGGAGCACAAGTCTTCAGTACTATTACCGGAATGTTATCAGGGCCCATTGCCTTTGCAGTATCCAGTGCCTTCAACCATTTCTTAATATCACGTGGAGTGAATCAAATTGGCTGGTGACTGGCATCTGGGGTGCTGGGGACCACTGGAGGAGGCCGAGGTGAATCATCTATTTGGCACTTCTGGCTGAAGATTACAGCGAATGTTTCAGCCTTATCTTTTGCATTGAGGTGCTGGATTCCTCCTTCATTGAGGATGGGGACATTTGTGGCACCTCCTCTTCCAGTGTGTGGTTTAATTGTCCACTACCATTCACGACTGGATGTGGCAGGACTGCAGAACTTAGATCTGATCCGTTGGTTGTAGGATTGCTTTGCTCTGTCTATCACTTGCTGCTTATCCCATTTGGCATGCAATAATGCTGCTTGGGAGCTTCACCAGGTTGACGCCTCATTTTTACATATGCCTGGTGCTGCTCTTAGCATGTTCTCCTGCACTCTCCATTGAACCAGGGTTGATCCCCTGGCTTGATGGTAATAGTGAAGTTAGAGATATGCCATTATACCTATCTTCATATCATCAGCAAATTTGGAAACCTTACATTCTGTTCCTTCCTCCAGGTCGGGCGGCACGGTAGCACACCTGGGTTCGATTCCCGGCTCCGGTCACTGTCTGTGTGGAGTTTGCACATTCTCCTCGTGTCTGCGTGGGTTTTCTCCGGGTGCTCTGGCTTCCTGCCACAGTCCAAAGATGTGTGGGTTAGGTTGATTGGCCATGCTAAAATTGCCCCTTAGTGTCCTTGGATGTGTAGGTTAGAGGGATTAGCGGACAAATGTGAAGGGGTATGGGGATAGGGCCTGAGTGGGATTGTAGTCGCTGCAAACTCGATGGGCTGAAGGGCCTGTTTCTGCACTGTAGGGTTCTATGTTCTATGTCATTAATGTAAATAGTGAACAATCTTTCCACTCAAAAAAGGACCCATATGTGCCAAATCCCTGTTTTCTATCTGACAGTCAATTTTCAATGCATGCTAACACACTTCCTCCAATTCCATTGACTTCTACTTTATGCACCAGCCTCTTATGCGGCACCTTGTCAAATGCCTTTTGGAAATCTAAATACACGACTTCCACCGGTTTCCCTCTATCTATTCTCCTTGTCACATCCTCAAAGGTTGTGTGCTTTATGTGCAGTTGAAGGTGAAGATCAACCATGAATGTATTTAATGGCAGGGCAGGCTTAAGGGGCCATATGGTCAATTCCTGCATCTATTTCTTCTGTTTTTACTTTATTTTTATATTTTTTCACATTTCTTGTGATCTGTTTGTCATGTTCTGGTTCTTCATATCTCTCCCAAATCCATACTAGGGTCTATGATGGCTTTGCATTTCTGTTGCTTTTTTCTTAGTTTTATGGTGTCCCTTAGTTTTTTGGCAACACTGGCTGTTTTCTTTTGAGAAGTAGAACTCTTGCCCATTAAGTGTATAAACTAAATTTGCACCTAGATGAATTTTTTTTTGAATGTCATGTGCTGATTATCTCTTGATTTACCCATTGACTGATTTGTCCAGTTTATTGAAACCCATCCCATGAAATCAGTTTAAGCTTAATCTCATCTCAGTTTTGTTTGTTGTCTGGCATATAAAGGATTAATGTGAGACTGGGCATAATTCTACCCATACAGTGATATAAGAGGACACATAACAGGCACCTAGGAATCAGTGTGGTGTAGAAGCAAGCATGGAGACAGCTCCTTGCTAGGACCTTGACCTTGGACAGGATATGGCGCTCGACTCATAGATCGGCAGCTCCGATGCGCCACAGCAAAAAACCGCACCGATCGCCTCAGAAGACAAACACGGGACATGGTGGACAGAGTACCCTTCATCATCCAGTACTTCCCCGGAGCGGAGAAGCTACGACGTCTTCTCCGGAGTCTTCAACATATCATTGATGAAGATGAACATCTCGCCAGGGCCATCCCCACACCCCCACTTCTTGCTTTCAGACATCCACTCAACCTCAAACAGACCATTGTTCGCAGCAAACTACCCAGCCTTCAGGAGAACAGTGACCACAATACCACACAACCCTGCCACAGCAACCTCTGCAAGACATGCCGGATCATCGACATGGATACCATCATCACACGTGAGAATACCATCCACCAGGTACACGGTAAATACTCTTGCAACTTGGCCAACGTTGTCTATCTGATACGTTGCAAGAAAGGATGTCCCGAAGCATGGTACATTGGGGAGACCATGCAGACGCTATGACAACGGATGAATGAACATCGCTCGACAATCACCAGGCAAGACTGTTCCCTTCCTGTTGGTGAACACTTCAGTGGTCACGGGCATTCAGCCTCTGACCTTCGGGTAAGCGTTCTCCAAGGCGGCCTTCACGACACACGACAGCGCAGAGTCGCTGAGCAGAGGCTGATAGCCAAGTTCCGCACACATGAGGACGGTCTCAACAGGGATCTTGGGTTCATGTCGCACTATCTGTAACCCCCGTGACTTGCCTGGGTTTGCAAAACCTCACTTACTGTACTGTCTGGAGACAATACACGTCTCTTTAACCTGTGATCAGTGCTCCTTCCACTCACATTGTCAGCCACTTTAGGACTTGAACAGCAGGTTAGGTGTAAAGATTCGCATTCTAATCAGTAATCTGTAAACTGTCTGTGCTTTATATGCTCTGTCTGAGGCCAGAACTCTCTATTCACCTGACGAAGGGGCTAACCCGGTCAGGGGACATGGAGTTGGGGGTAGGGTGTTAGCATGGATAGAGGATTGGTTGTCAAATAGGAGGCAGAGAGTGGGGGTTAATGGGTGCTATTCGAATTGGCGGTTGGTGACTAGTGGAGTGCCCCAGGGGTCGGTGCTGGGGCCTCAGCTATTTACCATTTATATAGATGATCTGGAGGAGGGAACCGAGTGTATGGTGTCGAAATTTGCTGATGACACCAAGATTGGTGGAACGGCAAATTGCGCGGAGGGTGTGGAGAGTCTGCAGAAGGATCTAGATAGGCTGGGCGAATGGGCCAGGAACTGGCAAATGGAATTTAATGTTGGCAAGTGCGAGGTGGTCCACTTTGGTAGGAATAATGGTAGGAAGGATTATTACTTACGTGGCGAAAAACTGCAGCAGACGACGGTGCAGAGGGACCTCGGGGTCCTTGTGCATGAGTCGCAAAAACCCAGCTTGCAGGTGCAGCAGGTGGTCAGGAAGGCGAATGGGATGCTGGCCTTCATAGCGAGGGGGATTGAATATAAAAGTAGGGAGGTCTTGCTGCGGCTGTATAGGGCATTGGTGAGGCCGCAGTTGGAGTAGTGTGTGCAGCTTTGGGCGCTGTACTTACGCAAGGATATTTTGGCCTTGGAGGGAGTGCAGAGGAGGTTTACTAGGCTGATGCCGGAGTTGAGGGGGTTGAGCTATGAGGAGAGGCTGAATAAACTAGGCTTGTACTCGTTAGAGTTTTGAAGAATGAGGGGAGATCTCATTGAGACATATGAGATGATGAATGGGATGGATAAGATAGAGGTGGAGAGACTCTTCCCGCTCAGAAAGGACAGTAGGACTAGGGGGCACAGCCTCAAGATAAAGGGGGGGCGGTTTAGAACGGAGTTGAGGAGGAACTTCTTCACTCAAAGGGTGGTGAATCTCTGGAATTCTCTGCCCGTTGAAGTGGTGGAGGCTGCCTCGCTAAATATTTTTAAGACGCGGGTTGATGGGTTTTTGATAAGAGAGGGGATTAAGGGTTATGGGCAGAGGGCGGGAATGTGGAACTGAGCAGCGACAGATCAGCCATGATCTTATTGAATGGCGGGGCAGGCTTGAAGGGCTAGATGGCCTACTCCTGCTCCTATTTCTTATGTTCTTATGTTCTTATGTTTTAGTGAGCGTACTATCAAATAAATCAGTTGGACTTAAACCTGGTGTTGTCAGACTTTTTACAGTATTTGTTTCTTCCAGATTTCCAGCAGTACGGTATTTTACTTTTGTCCAGCATGAAACTATCTAGAACCTAATAGTATAACTTAGTGAGTTATGTTTTTTTAGAAAGCATTGACTGAGTATTGAGGGTGTTGGGCCAACTGGCAACTGCATCCAGTATTTCTGTGTTTTCTGAAGAGGAGGAGGGAAAATGTCACAATGAACTGTTCCATCCTTTTTTATAATCTGATACCTTGGGCGGAATGTTATCGGCTCACCCTGCCCATTTATGGACACACCAAGCCAGTAAAAACACACGAAAGCCAAGACTTGTCCGATTTCTCAGCTCTCACGATTTTACGAGAGCCAGATTTCCGGCAAGGTCAGCCTCTCACCAGAAATGAGCAAGAGGCTGAATAAATTATTTAAATATATTTAAATTTGAATTTCCACGTGTTTTTGGTGTGCCCGGCGCTCGATCGTCCTTTATGGCTTCGCCAGTAGAGGTTCGCTCCGGTGAGGAAAACAACTGCTCCCCACGAACGGGGAGAAGTCCTGTTGGCCTCTGAGTGGGCTCGGAGGCCATTCAGGCCCCCTGGGGAAGCATAGGGAAAGGGGAGTGCCCCTTGGGCAGTGCCAGCCTGGCACCTAGGCAGTGCCCAGTAGGCAGTGTCGGTGGCGGGGCATGAAGGGAGGCCAGATTGGGGCCCGCTGTGTATTCTGCAACGGATCGGGGGGTGGGAGGGGGGAGGGGGTGCGGTGGTGGTGGCGGGTGGCCTACTGCCACTGCAACGAGATCAGATTGGTGATAGGTGGGAAGAGGCTCCTGCTCTGAAGTCGTGTTTGGATTGGGAGGCGAACCTGATCGGTCTGGATGCGGGGGTAGGGGCTAGATGCCCATGCGTTGTGGGACTCATGACTTGCCACAGGCACCTGCGAATATGGGATGGGGTGTGGGGGAGCTGGTTGAGGTTGCTCTCTCTATCTCTCAGATTCCTACAGTTGCTATTGAGCATGTGCAGAATCAGAGGTCGGCCTATGCACAGTAGCTCCCTCTACAGGCTGGATGGTGAATTAAGTCCAATCCACTGCCTGCAGCAACCAGGAACAGTCAACACAATTTTTTCAAGGGTTAAGTGCGTAAGGTTGAGCATGAAAACACACCCAAAAAATGAATCAGGAACTTTCCTATTTTCATGCTGGCTGAACATGTAGAATCAATTTCATAAAATTCCATAAATAACATAAGAATAAGACAATTATCCATTTCAAAATAATGATCGTATAAATACTATGACCATAGGCTCGCCTTTTAGTTGTATCACAACCACAGGATCAATTAAACCAAAGATAATACAATTATTTTGTTGAAAAATAAAAAAAAGTCATTTTGTGCTTTCAGAAAGGACTTGGAAAAAACCTTCATTTTCCATGTTAGGACAATTTGTGCAGTACATATGTTCGTATGGACTTTGAGGACACTGAATGAGTCATACATTTTTTCTTATTCTTATTCCAATAGCTTGATCATCTATATAATGGGTGTATTCAAAGCAACTAACAGCACTCTGGGTGTACCCACAGCTCAGGGACTGCAGTGAATCAAGAAGGAAGCTCATCATCACCCTCTCAAGGACAACTAGGGGTGGGCAATAAATGCTGACCTAGTCAGCAACACCCATATCCCGTAAATGAATCTTTAAAAATATTTTTTGTGCAGCAAATATGCAGCTGTTTGAAGGGCTCTGGGCTAACCTAGGGACTTTAAAATTTTGAATATAGATAGCCAAACTAGAGAGTTGTGCTGCATTATGAAACCAGAGATTGAAAGGAGTATTGAGAAGAAAGACAAAAGATCGAAAAAGCTCATCAGGCCTGAAGCACTAATACGAGACTGGCTTCATATTTTAGCCCTTGGCACTATGCATCCAACATGTGTGGGCAAGGACTAGTACTCAAGAACTGAACTTTTCAATGCTTGTTATGTTGCACTTGCCACTTATGCCATCATCATTTTGAAATGGACATTTGTCATCTTATTATGATAGTAAAGATGAGGTGTTGGCCTGCAAAAGATAACATTCTCCACCCCTTCTCTTTTGAAAGCATTGATTCATGCCAGCTGTCCACTGATGGTCATTTCTCGTGTGGGAGACAGCAACATTCATGTGGTCCTCCTGTAAATACAAGCTTTCTGACCTGAAAACCTGTGAGCTAATAGTGTCAAGAAGACAAGTGAACCCTAGCCACTGAGCTCCTGGTCCAAATAGCAAAATCCCGCTGGAAAATGCATTCTTTCTGGGCCAACCAAGCTGAGAAACAGGACCAGCACCAAGAATATATCAGCTCAACACTGAAAGTCTACCCTCTATGTTAAACACCAATGAAAAGAAATACTGAGGGAGTAAAGGAACAAAATGAACTTTCGGTGGGACTTCAAATGCATCACCAAGAGTGGCTTGATAGCACCACGACTGATCAAGCTGGCTGAGTCCTAAAGGAGATAGCTTAGGCCTAGGGTTTTAAAAGAGATGGCATTGATGGTGATCTTTCAGGAATCACTGGAGGCAGGAAGGGTATCAGAAGACTGGAAAGTAACAAATGTAACACCGCTGTTTAAAAAGGGAGGGAGACAGCAGATGGTAAATTATAGGCCAACTAGCCTGACTTCAGTCATTGGCAAGATTTTAGAGCCCATTATTAAAGATCAGATCGCAGAGTACTTGGAAGTGCATGATAAAGTAGGACTGAGCCAGCACGACTTCGTCAAGGGGAGATCATGTCTGACAAATCTGTTAGAGTTCTTTGAGGAGATAACAAGGAAGTTATATAAAGGAGAACCAGTGGACATAATTTATTTAGTTTTCCAGAAGGCCTTTGATGAAGTGCTGCATAGGAGACTGTTAAATAAATTAAAAGTCCATGGTGTTAAGGGTAAGATTCTGGCATGGATGGAGGATTGGCTGACTGGCAGAAGGCAGAGACTGGGGATAAAGGAGCCTTTTTCAGGATGGCAGCCGGTGACTAGTGGTGTGCCTCAGGGGTCAGTGCTGGGTCCACAAATTTTCACAATATACATTAACAATTTGGAGGAAGGAACTGAAGGCACTGTTGCTAAGTTTGCAGATGATACAAAGGTAAGTAAAGCGACCGGTAGTATTGAGGAAGCAGGAGACTACAGGTCTTGGACAGATTAGGAGAGTGGACAAATAAGTGGGAGATGGAATACATTGTGGAAAAATATTAAGTTATGCACTTTGGAAGGAAAAATGGAAGCATAGATTATTTTCTAAATGGGAAAATGCTTAGGAAATCAGAAACACAAAGGAACTTGGGAGTCATTGTTCAAGATTCTTCAGATCACTTCAGATCAGCCATGATCTTATTGAATGGTGGGGCAGGCTCGAAGGGCTAGATGGCCTACTCCTGCTCCTGATTCTTATGTTCTTATGTTCTTATTCTCTTAAGGTTAACATGCAGATTCAGTCGGCAGTTAGGAAGGCAAATGTAATGTCAGTATTCATGTTGAGAGGGCAAGAATATAAGAGCAGGGATGTATTTCTGAGGCTGTATAAGACTCGGGTCAGACCCCATGTGAAGTATTGAGAGCAGTTTTGGGCCCTGTATCTAAGCAAGGGTGTGCTGGCCTTGGAAAGGGTGCAGAGGAGGTTCACAAGAATGATGCCTTGGAATGAAAAGCTTGTTGTATGAGGAACAGTTGAGGATTCTGTGTTTGTACTTGTTGTAGTTTAGAAGAATGAGGGGGGATCTTATTGAAACTTACAGGATACTGTGAGGCCTGGATAGAGTGGATGTGGAGAGGATGTTTCCACGAGTAGGAAAAACTAGAACAAGAGAGCGCAATCTCAGACTAAAGGGACGATCCTTTAAAAAGAGATCAGGAGGAATTTTTTCAGCCAGGCATTGTTGAATCTGTGGAACTCTTTGCCGCAGAAGGCTGTGGGGTCCAGGTCGTTGAGTGTCTTTAAGACGGAGGTAGAAAGGTTCTTGATTAATAAGGGGATCATTGAATGATGGAGCAGACTCGGTGGGCCAAGTGGCCTAATTCTGCTCCTATATCTCATGGTCTTATGGTTTTATAGCTGCCAGACTGGGTCTGTGGAAGGTGGAGAAAATCAAAAAGAGGGAAAAACCTACTCGACCTTGTCCTCACCGATCTAACTGTCGCATTTGCATCAGTCCATGACAGTATTAGTAAAAATGATCATCACACAGTCCTTGTGAAGACAAAATTCCATCTTTACATTGAGGATACCTTCCATTATATTGTATCGCACTACCACCATACAGAATGGGATAAATGTCTAGCAGATATATTAACCTAAAACTGGGTATCCATGCTGTGGATCATCAGCAGCAGCTGAACTATACACAACAGTCTGTATTATGTCCAACATATCCCTAACTTTGCCATTACTATCAAACTGGAGAATCAACTCTGGTTCAACGAAGAGTGTCGGAGGGCATGCCTGGAGCAGCACCAGGCATACCAAAAAATGAGGTGTCAACCAAGAGAAGCTATAAAACGCAGGTCCTTGAATGTCATACTCTGGAAGCAGTATGTGATAGATAGGTGATTCCAATGGAGGAGGAGACCCCATACGTATCCCCATCCTCAATGATGGGGGAGCCCAGCACATGAGTGCAAAAGACAAAGCTGGAACAAGGCAGAATCTTGTGCAGAAACTGATGGGTACCACCCAGGGCAACAGAGCCAACACACTACTGTTATAGACAGGAGACAGAAGCAAACTGAACTTCTTAATCCTCTTCCCATCTGTTCATAGTAAGAAGTCTCACAACATCAGCTTAAAGTCCCACAGTTGGTAGGACAAGCCACAAGCTTCAGAGCGCTGCTCCTTCATCAGGTGGGTGGGAGTTGTGTTCACAAACAGGGCATACAAAGACACAAATAATTGTTGGAATGCAAATCTTTACAGGTAATCAAGTCTTAAAGGTACAGACAATGTGAGTGGAGAGAGGGTTAAGCACAGGTTAAAGAGATGTATATTGTCTCCAGCCAGGGCAGTTGTGAACTGACAGTTTGTGAACTGAAATCCCACTCACCTGATGTAGGATCAGCGCTCTGAAAGCTAGTGGCTTGTGCTACAAATAAACCGGTTGGACTTTAACTTGGTGCTGTGAGACTTCTTACTGTGTCTACCCCAGTCCAATGCCAGCATCTCCTCATCACCCTCCCTTCCTCCAGTGATTCCTGAAAGATCACCACCAAGCCTTCAAAATTTCATCAGCTATCTCTTTTAGAATTCTGGGGCGTAGTCCATCCAGTCCAGGTGATTTATCCACCTTCAGATCTTTCAGTTTCCCTTGAACCTTAGTGATGGCCAGGAGAAGGTACTGAGACGAGCACTCAGATCCTATGTGGGAGTATTCACAGACATCTTCAACCTCGCATTACAACAATCTGAGGTTCCTAAATGCTTCAAAAAGACAGCCATCATCCTGGTACCAAAGAAAAACTTGTTAGTGTGACTTAATGATTATCAGTGTGTCTGACGTCCATCATTATGAAGGGCTTCAAAAAGTTAGTCGTGGCAGAAATCAATTCTGGTATCCCAGATTGGCTGGATCCACTCCAGTTCGCCTATTGTCGCAACAGGTCCACAGCAGACACCATCTCCCTGGCCCATCACTCAACCCTGGAACACCTAGATAACAAAGACTCCTATTTATCGACTACAGCTCAGCCTTCAACACCATTATTCCGAAAAAACTCATCTCCAAATTCTGTGGCCTGGGGCTCGGCTCCTCCCTCTGCAACTGGACCCTGAACTTCCTAACCCACAGACCGCAATAAGTAAAGATAGGCAACGGCACCTCCTCCTCGATCATCCTCAACACTGGTGCCCACAAGGCTGTGTCCTCAGCCCCTTACTATACTCCTATACACCTATGACTGTGTGTCCAAATTCCCCTCCAACTTGATTTTCAAGTTTGCTGGAGACACCACCATAGTGGGTCAGATCTCTAAACAATCAAGAGACAGAGTACAGGAAAGAGGTAGAGAATCTGGTGAACTGGTGCAACAACAATAACCTCTCCCTCGGAGTCAACAAAACAAAAGAGATAGTCATTGATTTCAGGAAAGATAGTGGAGGACATGCCCCTATCTACATCGATGGGACTGAAGTAGAAATCTTCAAGAACTTCAAGTTTTTAGGCGTCCAGACCACCAACACCCTGTCCTGGTCCCTCCATGCCGACTAGAGTTAAGAAAGCCCACCGACGCCTCTGCTTTCTCAGAAGACTAAGGAAATATGGCATGTCCGCTACAACTTTCACCAACTTTAAGAGATGCACCATAGAAAACATTTGTTTCTGGTTATATCACAGCTTGGTATGGATCGTGCTCTGTTCAAGGCTGCAAGAAACTATAAAGGGTTGTAAACGAAGCCCAGTCCATCACTCAAACTAGCTGCCCAGCCATTGACTCTGCCTATACTTCCCACTGCCTTGGCAGCCAGCATAATCAAGGACTCCACCACCTCTGTCATTGTGAAAAAGATACAAAAATCTGAGGACACATACCAACCAACTCAAGAATAGCTTCTTCCCTGCTGCCATCAGACTTTTAAATGGGCGTGACTTGCATTAAGTTGATCTTTCCCTACACCCTAGCTATGACTGTAACACTACATTCTGCACCCTCTCCTTTCTTTCTCTATGTACGGTATGCTTTGTCTGTATAGCATGTAAGAAGCATTACTTTTCACTGTATGCTAATACATGGGACAATAAGAAACCAAATCAAAGCAATCAAATCAGTCAAGTATAGAGCAGGGTACAGAGCACAGTATGTTGAGCAGCTCAACATGGTTTGGGAACTGCCACACAAATGTGGTGAATATGCACCTGCAGGAAGTCATGAGGATTATTTCTGGAATGTTGAGACCAACACAGCTTGAGTGGCTTCCTGTGCTCGCACATATTTAACCTCCTGATGTCTGCAAGGAAAACATCCTCCTCAGAAAGCACCACTGGCCAACAGCTAATGATGCACTCCTATTGACACTTGTCTGAACTTCTATAGTCCCTGCTGGAACACAGGAACACACTCCCTGCTCTACAAACTGATGATAGCCCCACCTCAGGATCACCAAAGGTGAATGTCTCCAGAGTGGAAAATTCTGCCTCTCACCTCAACTGACTTCTATCACCAACCTGAAACATTTACTGAGGGCAGGATTTTCCAGCCACGTTCTCCCCAAGACCAGAAAGTCCCGCCCAAAGTCAACAGACCTTTCCATGGTCCTGTCCTGCCTGCTATGATGCCCGTGGCGAGCAGGATAGGAAATTTCCATCTTCTGTGTGTTTCTGCACTCTGTGTGGTGAAGTTACTTCCACAATGCAACCTAATAGAGGTTTCTAGGATTTTGACCTAGCGGTGATGAAGGAACAGCTTTTATTTCCAAGTCCGCATGGTATCATCATTTATAAGGAAGTAGGAGATGATAGTGTCCTTCTGGGTTTGGGAACCACTGTCAAAGAAACTTTGGTGACTTGCTGCACTGGATCCTGTAAATAGTACAAGCTGCAGGCACTGTGTGACCTTTGTGCATCTGATCTCTCGAGAAATCCAGTGCTTGTTCAGTGGCCTTCAGGCAACTGCAGTTTCAAAGTCGAATGCATGGTGGATTTGCAGCTTCAGGCACGAATACAGGAAAATTAACAGATTTTTTTTTCCGGGAAGCATTCTAGTTTATTGATAACAAGCCGAAATCTAAACAGCGATTTTGAGACAAATGCGACAGAAGCTTTGTCCAGACATAAGGTTCTGTGTTATAATGTTTGTTCTCTTGTTCCCATACTAATCACTGTTATTTCCTCCCACAGCATTCTATATTTTACCACGGATGATTCATCCTTTGGTTCCTCCTGGCGCCTAATGCACTGAATCAATTACATTGTAATAACCTAGCTGACTTTGACAACTCGCTGTGAAAACCGCGAGTTGCATTGTGTCTCCAACTCTGGCAGAAATTGTTCAAGCATCAATTCGGCGCTTGAAGCACTTTATTAGATATGATACTTCACTCATTTTATATCCATGTTATTATTTCCATTATCTCAGACTCAACCTATTTATTTTATTAATTTAACCTTTATTTAACCAGGTGTGTCATTTAGAATAATGAGTTGGCCAAGAGCCTAACACTGCAACAATAGAAATTACACAACACACATTTAGACATTACAAACAATAAAACGCAAATTTGCAATGAAAGAGAATTGATGATTTAGCAAGTAGAAGTATCAGTGAGCAGAGCCTTAATCCTTAGGTAAAAGGCATCCATAGCAATAAAGTTAGTTCACTTCAGCTTTAGTTGTATCTTGTTCCAGTTATTGGCAGCCACAAAGTGAAATGAGTTATGACCAAAGATTATTCATCCTGTGACTGACCAATTTGATCAAGTCACATGACCACATAAGAAGAGACAGTAAATTAACAGAAGCCAGTTGAGTTGCTGACTAGTGTGCAGTGAGGGCCAGTTAATCATGAGCCTACGCGGGCAACCTTATCAAACACCTTAGTAAAATCCATGTATACAACATCAACTGCTCTACCTTCGTCTACACACTTAGTTACCTCCTCAGAGAATTCAATCAAATTTGTGAGGCAAGGCTTACCCTTCATGAATCTGTGCTGACTATCCCGGATTAAGCTGTATCTTTCCAAATGGTCATAAATCCTATCCCTCAGGACATTTTCCATTAACTTACTGACCACCGAAGTAAGACTAACCAGCCTATAATTACCAGGGTCATTCCTATTTCCTTTCTTGAACAGAGGAACAACATTCGCCATTCTCCAGTCCTCTGGTACTATCCCTGTGGTCAGTGAGGACCCAAAGATCAAAGCCAAAGGCTCTGCAATCTCCCCCCTTGCCTCCCAAAGAATCCTAGAATATTTCCCATCTGGCCCAGGGGACTTATCGACCCTCAGGTTTTTCAAAATTGTTAATACACCTTCCCTCAGAACATTTACCTCCTCCAGCCTATCAGCCTGTATCATACTCTGATCCTCAAAAACATGGCCCTTCTCCTTGGTGAACACTGAAGAAAAGTACTCATTCATCGCCTCTCCTATCTCTTCTGACTCCGTGCACAAGTTCCCACTACTATCCTTGGCCAGCCCTAACCTCACCCTGGTCATTCTTTTATTTCTCACATAAGGGTTAGGCAATATGCCCCAGGGCAGCTTTTTTCTTACAGAGCGTTCCAAGTTTCTAATTTTATTTCTAAGTCACTGCTAGAAGCTGGTGAAAGAAGACAGTGTCTCTGTCTCTGTTAATATTCAAAGGACCAATTCACATAGGTGTTGAAAACTGCAAATCCAGCATCATGTGAGCATACTTGCCTCTGTGCCAAGTCTGAAGAAGGGTGTATATTTGTGGAATGGTGTTTAACTTGGAACAGCAGAGATAACTAGCTGTTAGCTACATTGTGTTGTATTTAATTCTTGTAATTGGTAAAGTTATGCTTTTTTTTCATTTATTTAACTGTGTTCTTAAATTAAAACTTCCTAGTGGGTCTCTGGAATGATACCTGCAGTGCTCACCCATATCAAAATCAAATGTAAAATTTATTATCTAGGCTAACTTCATATATCAACTTGGAAGTTTCTGATCTGGATTTAACAGGTGGTGGTGACAGAAGACTGGTCTCATAAGATCATTACACTTTGCATAATAATGGAGGGTTGGGGATTATAGTGGGCTCTGATTTGAGTGACTAGCTGGTCAAGGGATTTTGTATCCAGGGTGTCCGGAGATATAAGGCTTCTTACGAGGTTACAAGTTTGAGGCCCACAAACCATGAGTAAAATAATTTTCTGCTTTTCTTCAGATGTTATTTTATTGGCTGCGAAAAAGTATCAAAGCTTTTTGATGTACTTTCAACCTCCTAATCAACTGGATTGATTTTCCCGAGCGATGATGTGGTTCAGCAAAACCTCTGCACAGTTGGCAAACTTTATGGGGGAGGCACTTAAGTTTTTGGGCACAATGTCAACACTGGTGTCTTACCAGCACCAGCCTGCTCCCCTGATGGTAGTGAAAGGACAGAGGCCTAGCCTTGTGGGACGAGAGTGGTTGAAGCAATTTAAGTTGAAGTGGCTGGAAATATTCAAGATCACAGACGGGGTTGTGCATTTGTCAAAAGATTTTCAAAGAGAGCTGAGGCACATACAAGGAGTCAAGACTAAAATTTATGTAAATCCTGAAACAACACCAAAACTCTTTCAAGTCCAGCCTGTCCTCACGCACAACATCAAAACACTGAGATGGAGTTGAAGAGATTGGAAGACCTAGGGATAACTAGCCCAATACAATTGTCAGAGTGGGCTCCGTTGATAGTTCCAGTGCTAAAACCAGACCGAACAGTGAGGATTTGCAGCAACAACAAGCTGACTCTAAATAGTGCTGCCCAAATAGAAAGATATCATATTCCTACGTTAGGAGATCTTTACACTAAACTGGCAGGAGGCCTCAAGTACACAAAATTGGACACATGCATACCAACAGCTTGAGCTGGAAAAAGACCAGGAAATTTGTCACTATTAATACACTTATTCCAACATGCGAGGTTACCATTCGGCATTTCATTTGTTTGTGCTGTCTTTCAGCGCACCATGGAAAGCTTCCTGCAAGGGATTCCCGAGTGGTCATGTATCTAGACAATGTCTTAATAACAGGGGCATCATTCAAGGAGCAGCGGGCCAATTTGGAGGAAGTCCTCAAAAGCTTAAAAAAGCTGGTGTTTGTTCGAAAAGAGAAAATGTACTTTTCAGGCCAATGAGATCACTTATTTAGGATTGTGAATCAATGCCAAAGGCTTGAATCCACTAGAAGAAAAACTAAAGGCAACAAGAGAGGTGCCTGCACCAAAGAACGTAACAGAATTGAAGTCCTTCAATTCTGTGAATGGTCAACTATTATGGCAATTTTCTACCTAACTTGTCGACTATTGTGGCACTCTTATACTGTCCTCTAAAAAGCCATCAATGTTGGTTATGGGCAGATGCCCAAAGGAAAGCCTTTAACTAAGCCTGAGGACTTGCCCTTGCCTTGTTTTCCCAAATTTGATGGGGAGAATGGAGGCTAAACAAGCCTCGCAGAAGGACTATCATGATTCTGTTTGAGGAAACAGTTCATTTAACTTTCATTTAGTTTTTGTCCAGCACTTTTGGGTTGAAGGTGGGTGGGGGGAGAAGTTTGGGTACCTGGGAAGTTATCTTAACATGATAAACCTGCAGGGCTATGAATTGTGGAATAACATCGATCACATCAGAAGGTGGGGAGCTGCAGCCACCCCCTGCCAATGACCAGAATAGTGATGGGTGCAAGAGGAAATTCCAGGATGAAGCCAAAGTTATTTTACTGCTGGTGGGGGGGGAGAAAAAAATCAAAACTTTTCCACAAGCATTCCGAGGCTGTCACGATGATGAAATAAAAATTACACCTGAAACATTGAACTTCAAAAAAGACCTGAGTTTATATTTTAAAATGAGCACAAACCCCAAAATGAGCAAGAATGTACAGTCAGCCACTGACAGGATTTGCTGCAGGGTTTACAATGGATTAGCTGCGAGATTCATGCAACCTTAAAATTTTTTTTAATGCTTCAAGAGAGCAAGATTTGATATCATATCGTGTCAATAACTTTTTGGTATTTTACAGAAACATTACTCGTGTGACTATCCTCGGTTTGCCTACATTACTACTCTTAACGAGAAAGCTGAGAACTACATTTGTTATTACCTCCAGAAACATCAGAGATGCTACAGTGTCAACAAAAATTTCAAGTTACTGGATAAGTCGTGATGGCAAAACAATGATAATTTCAACAAAAAGATTGAGTGTTAGTATGTAATAACACAGACAGTGCTACTCACAGTGTGTTTTGTGGGTCCCTGGCTGGGCTGTTTGCAGTGTTGGCTATACCTTGCAAGCAGGGATGCACTCCACTCGCAGAGACTAGCAGGAGGAGTTGTGGGGGGATGGAGTTGATAGAGACATGAGGGTGAAGGGGGAAGGGGAATATTGAAGGTGGGTAGGTAAAAGTGGCAGGCAGAGGGATGGTGATTGGGGCTGGGGGAGCTGGAGCCGGGGAAGAACGGGTGATGTGTTCAGTCTTGAAGGTAACGCGGGGGGGCTGAGTGACAGTTGTATTCCTGGGACTGAGGCCATAAGGTCAAAAGGTCAGAAAGTGGGATTAAAGGCATTCCTGGTGCAGTCCAAATGTTCATCATCCGATTTTGAACTTAGCAGGTACCTGTTATCCAACAGCTCTCCGAGTGTCAGAGGCTTGGCTGTCACTGCCTCTGACTGCTGTGAAGATGTGTCTGTGAGATAAAGTCACAGAAGTTTACAGCATGGAAACAGCCCTTTGGCCCAACTTGTCCATGCACCTTTCTTTTTAAATCCTGCAACAAATTTCAATTGCCTGCAATTGGCCCATATCCCTCTATGCCCATCTTACCCATGTAACTGTAAATGCTTCTTAAAAAACAAAAAACACCTCTACTACTACCTCTGGCAGCTTGTTCCAGACACTCACCGCCCTCTGTGTGAAATAATTGCCCCTCTGGACACTTTTGTATCTCTCCCCTCTCACCTTAAACCTATGCCCTCCTAGTTTTAGACTCCCCTACCTTTGGGAAAAGATATCTAGCTGATCTATGCCCCTTATTATTTTATAGACCTCTATAAGAATAATCCCCAAAAACTCCTGCCATTGCTGTTCCACTATCTTCACTCCTAGGCTCCCTTTCCAATCAGTTCTGGCCAGTTCCTCCCTCTTGGCTTTGCAGTTACCTTTATTTAATGCAATACCATTACATCTGATTCCAGCTTCTCCACCTCAAACTGCCGGGTAAATTCTATCATATTGTAGTCACTGCTCCTTAAGGGTTCCTTCACTTTAAGTTTCCTGATCAAGTGTGCCTCATTACACATCACCAAATCTAGAATTGTCTGTTCCCTAATGGGCTCTGTCACAAGCTGCTCCAAAAAAAACCATCTCTTAGACATTCCACAAATTCCTTTTCTTGGCATCCACTACCTTCCTGATTTTTCCAGTCCACCTGCATATTGAAGTGCCCCACAATTTTTGAAATATTGCCTATTATATATGCCTTTTCTATCTCCTGATTTATTTTCTGCCCCACATCCTGACTACTGCTAGGGTGCCTGTACATAACTCCCACTGGGGTCTTTTTACCTTTGCGATTCCTCAACTCTACGCACAGAGATTCTATGCCTTCTGATCCTATATCACTTCTTGCTATCAATTTAACTTCATTCCTTACTAACAGTGCAAACCTGACCCCTTTGCCCATCTGCCTGTCCTTTCAATAAGACTCATATATTTGGATATTTAGATTCCAGCCCTGATCCCCTTGCAGCCATGTCTCTGCGATGCCCACAACATCGTGCTGGCAATTTCAATGTGCGCATTTACCTCGTTGTAATGTGTCCCTTTGGTGGGTTACGGGATTCGATCTTGTTGTTCTAACTGTAAACTTGGCAATTCTGTACCCTCACTTTTATCATGCATGCTGGTCATCTTGTCTTGCAAATTCAGAAATTGCTGTTTTGTTTCTGAGAGAGTGAAATGGATGAGTAGGTAAATTGGTGTGCAGAACGTGAGCTCTGTCAGTGATAGAGTTTACTTTATTTATTTAAAGTTTATTTATTAGTGTCACAAGTAGGCTTACATTAACACTGCAATGAAGTTACTGTGAAAATCCCCCGGTCGCCACACTCCAGCGCCTGTTCAGGTACACTGAGGGAGAATTTAGCGTGGCCAATGCACCTAACCAGCATATCTTTCAGACCATATTCGATATTTCACTTCTCACACATATCCTGAACTGGATTATCAATATATTGCAAACCAATATCCATAATGATCTCTCTAGTCACACCAAATAAACACAACAACCTTTGCTGTCATGCACTACTGCCACCAAAGGCCCTTTTTGCCAAATGCAATGCAGAATTGATAGAAAGATGGCTATCTTTCCATCAGAAGGCCACACCTTACACATGTCCTGCTCAGTTTGGGTGTTCCGGTAGGTGTGACAATAGTTGGGTTGTACTTAACACCTGTAAACTTCATTAATCTGTGAGAATCATGTAGTTATGTTCATTGATGCTTTACATTTTGGGCTTGTCTGGCCAATCTGCCTTGAATTCTTCCATGGGAGTGAGTGCAATCATCCACTCAAGAATCTGTCTGCTAGTTGTGCATCTGAATCACCACAATTTGTTCCTTTTCTCTGTATCTGCTGATGAAGTAGTCTATGGATTCTGTAGGTTCTTGTTGAAATGCCATGAACTCTATGGATCAATTCTAGACCAGTCTTCCAATGTAGTCTATAGCTTCTGGGGATCGATTAGCTCTTCTGTTATTAATTCTGATGTGTTCAGCCTGTGTAGATCTTCATTCCACATTGTGGAGCAAATTTTTATGGCTTGCTTGTCGGGTTTCGACATGCCTGAACCAAAATATCAAAACATTTTGAATTCAGATAGTAGATCAATTGCATCCCAATTCAAACTGGGGAATTTTGTGGACATTCCAACAATCTTCCTTTGACCTTGCTCCTTATTTTCTTTAACTTATTGTTCATCAACTCTGAAAGTCTCCCATTACAATCTTCTCTGGCTGTCATTTATGACAATTTGTTTAGTTTATTTTTATTTGACTCTCCCTCACTCACTATTGATCCAGTTCACCTCAGGTCATTAGCCTTTCCTGACGGAACTAACTTGGTACAGGCCCTCTCAATGCACTGTCCCACTCACAAAGTGACGGACTGTGTATTGCAATCTCACCACAGGTGATCTGTCTGATCTGTCCACCAGCTCTTTATTCAAGCACGATCTCTGCACTGTGTCTTCAAAGCTTTTCTGTGCAGACAGCACACTGCATTTTCAATATTCTCAGACTCCGTGGTTTCATAGTGGTCTAATCAATGTGTCGAGGGTCGTCTCATGCAATGTAGCACAATCTAAGGCTGTTCACTATGTTGTATCTGCAATCTTGCTGCCAGGCTATTTTACCACTACTGAGCACCACGTTGTGTTTTGATAATGATATTAAATTACTAATCACTCATAAGGAATTGGGTAAACATGCTGTGGGTTAATTTGTTTAAACCAGGAACATGAGAACAGATATGCAGGGATAGAAGCAGCAGAGCTGTGTGTGCTGTGTTCTCTGCTCACAGGCCCAAGCGAAACATGATACACTTCTTTTCTTGTGATATCATGCTGCTGTCCCTCAAGCTGCCCCTAGCCTAATGGCATCTTTGCATTCTGCTTCTCACCAATGCACAATCAATTCCCATTTTCCGCCCTGCAGAAATTCCACTTCCTTCTTTGGAACAAAGGAAGTAGAATTGAGGTCTATGAAATTAGACGGGTTCAGATAAGAGTTGATATGAAGGACCAATTTCCCTCAGCAGAGAAGTCAATACGGGGCATAGATTTAAAGATATTGGCAGAAGGACTAGCTGGGAGTTGAGGAGAAATTTTCAGCCTGAGGGTGGGAGGAGCTCTGGAATTCACTGGCTGAAAGGGTGGGAGAGGCTGACACCTTCATCACATTTAATAAAGTACTTGGATGTGTACGGGAAATGCAATAATTTACAAGGCTACAGATCCAGAAAAGGAAAGTACAACAGGCTGAATACCTCATTTTGGTCAGCACCAGATAAAATGGATCAATTAGCCCCCTTCTGTGCTGTAAATCTCTATGGGCAGGGTATGACAGGGCACTGTGTTTCCCACCCTTCCCACCTCAATTCAAATGTTAGTTGGGAGCCTGCCCACAAAAAGTCAGTTGCCCCACAGTCATTTTACACTCGGTGGGATGTTCATTGGTTCAGGGCAAGGCCTCTGCCCTTGCCCCCATCTGGGGGAATGGGGGTGGGGATAGCCCCATTTTAGAGAGCCAATCCAATGGATTTGAGTGGTAGCCACTGCTGGGATTACAGCCAGTTCCCACAGGAGAGGATGTTATGAAAGCCAGGCTGAAGGACAAGCTCCATGTGTTTTTTTTTTGCTGCCTTTGAACATGTGCAATGCAATCCACATTAGCTGGGGTGTTGGCTGCCGGGCCCCAGCATAGGAGTAAGGGAGGTTTGGTTTGAAAGGTCTGAAGGGGAGGATTGAATGGGTGGTATGACTATGGGGAGGGATGCTCCTGATGGGCAAGAGAATAATTTACTGCATGTGTACATGAGCTTGGAAATGAAGATTTTATCATTGCTTGCTGGTTGATAAAAAACAGGGAGGAGTTTCCCTGGGTTCTGTCTCAGGAGAGGCTTTGTGTAGTGACTCTGACATCCAAGAGAGGGAAGAATTGAGACCAACAGCTGGTCAAAAGTAGGTTCCAACAAAGAAAATTATATTGTGTAATTCCATTCCTCATTGCAGCAAATAATCTTCAATATCTTTCCATCACAAAGTGTGACTAATGCTGCGCTGTGCCTCGCTTAAAGGGCAAAACTACTACAGATTAAAAGCAAAGATGTACAATAAGATCCCAATGAGTCGAAACCCAGGGGATCCACCCACAAATTTGGATTGATCAGAGCTTTGTGATAACCAAGGAATAACCACATGATTGCATCTTTGTAACACGATATGACTACAAAGGTGGTCTGTGTCAACAACAACAGATTCAAATGTCAAATTAAAACACAATAAAACAGTATGTGTGTAGCAAAACCTTTATTCATTTTGGTCATGCTTTAAAATGGACTCAAAGTTTGTCTTTAAAAAATGTTGGGAGTTCACACTGGAAAAACACCTTTTTTTTGCTTAAGATGCTGTCTTTGGACATGTGCAAAACGGTCCACCACATCGCTAATATAATCAAACATGTTCTCTATGTTTTCGTGCTGCAGTGTGAAATCATAAAACATCTCTATAGTCTTTGTGGCATCAGCCAGGAAGATATGTGGGTGAGTGGCTGGGCATTTATTGAACTCTTAAGAGCTATCGGCCACCTTGGTTGAAGAATGTCCTGCATCAACGGTAACCTCAAATGTGAGTTCCATCGTTTACCATACGGCATCGTCCACCTCTATGTAAGTGTCCGTGTTTATCTCTGCTGGAATTTCCATGCTGGTCTCCCACAGGCGAGCAAAAGGTGCCTCATCATTGGATTGGTTGGTCTCACCCTGCTGCTCCTCAGCAATTTGTGCAGTCGTAACCCATTTGAACCCAGTGGAAGGCACGGTAGCATAGTGGTTAGCACTGCTGTTTCACAGCTCCAGGAACCTGGGTTCGACTCCTGGCTTCGGTCACTGTCTGTGTGGAACATATAGAACACAGATCATTACAACGCAGTACAGACCCTCGATGCTGCGGCGACCTCTGAAACCAAACTAAAGCCCATCTAACCTACACTATTCCAATGTCATCCATATGTTTATCCAATGACCATTTAAATGCACTTAATGTTGGCAAACCCACTATTGTTGCAGACAGGGCACTCCACGCTCTTACTATTCTCTGAGCAAGGAACCTACCTCTGACATCTGTCCTATATCTATCACCCCTCAATTTAAAGCTATGTCCCCTCGTGTTAGCCATCTCCATCTGAGGAAAAAGGCTCTCACTGTCCACCCTATCTAATATCTTATATGCCTCTATTAAGTCACCTCTTAACCTTCTTCTCTCTAACGAAAACAGCCTCAAGTCCCTCAGCCTTTTCTCATAAGACCTTCCCACCATACCAGGCAACATCCTGGTAAATCTCCGCTGCACCCTTTCCAATGCTTCCAAATTTTTTCTATAATGCAGCGAACAGACCTGTACACAATACTTCAAGTGTGGCTGCACCAGAGTTTTTTTACAGCTGCAACATGACCTCATGGCTCCGAAACTCAATCCCTCTACCAATAAAAGCTAACACACCATACGCTTTCTTAACAACCTTATCAACCCGGGTGCCAACTTTCAGGGATCTATGCACATGGACACCGAGATCTCTCTGCTCAACCACACTACCAAGTAACTTACATTAGCCCAGTAGTTTGTATTCTTGTTATTCCTTCCAAAGTGAATCACTTCACACTTTCTGCTTTAAACTCCATTTGCCATCTCTCAGTCCAGCTCTGCAGCTTTGTAACCTGCAACATCCTTCCGCACTGCCACAACTCCACCAACTTTAGTATCATTCGCAAATTTACTAACCCATCCTTCTACGCCCTTATCTAGGTCATTTATAAAAATGACAACAGCAACGGTCCCAAAATAGATCCTTGCGGTACACCACTAGTAACTGAATTCCAGGATGAACATTTCCCATCAACCACCACCCTCTGCCTTCTTGCAGCTAGCCAATTCCTGATCGAAACTGCTAAATCACCCTCAATCCCATACCTTCATATCTTCTGCAATAGCTTACCATGGGAAACCTTATCAAATGCTTTACTGAAATCCATGTATACCACATCAACTGCTTTACCCTCATCCACCTCTTTGGACACCTTCTCAAAGAACTCAATAAGGTTTGAGAGGCACGACCTATCCTTCACAAAATGGTGCCGACTACCCCTAATCAAATTATTCCTTTCTAGATGATTATAAATCCTAGCTCTTATAATCCTTCCCAAAACTTTGCCCAACGTAGAAGTAAGGCTCACTGGTCTATAATTACCAGGGTTGTCTCTGCTCCCCTTCTTGAACAAGGGGACAACATTTGCTACCCTCCAGCCTCTGGCACTATTCCTGTAGACAATGACGACCTAAAGATCAAACCAAAGGCTCTGCAATCTCCTCCCGAACCTCCCAGAGAATCCTAGGATAAATCCCCTCTGGGCCAGGGGACTTATCTATTTTCATATTTTCCAGAATTGCTAACACCTCCTCCTTATGAACCTCAATCCTGTCTAGTCTAATAGCCTGTATCTCAGTATTAACCATAGAACCATAGAAAATTACAGCTCAGAAACAGGCCTTTTGGCCCTTCTTGTCTGTGCTGAACCATTTTTTGCCTACTCCCACTGACCTGCACTTGGACCATATCCCGCCACACCCCTCTCATCCCTGAACCCGTCCAAGTTTTTCTTAAATGTTAAAAGTGACCCCGCGTTTACCACTTTATCCGGCAGCTCATTCCATGCTCCCACCACACTCTGCGTGAAGAAACCCTCCCTAATATTCCCTTTAAACTTTTCTCCTTTCACTCTAAACCCTTAATCCATGCCGTCTGTTTTTTTTCTTCTCTAACCTCAGTGGAAAAAGCCTGCTTGCATTCACTCTATCTACGCCCATCAAAATCTTATACACCTCTCTCAAATCTCCCCTCATTCTTCTACGCTCCAGGGAATAAAGCCTTAACCTATTTAATCTCTCTCTGTAACTCAGCTTCTCAAGTCCTGGCAACATCCATGTGAACCTTCTCTGCACTCTTTCAACTTTATTCTCCTCAACAACATTGTCTTTTCCCTGTGTGAATACTGACGAAAAATATTCATTTCGCACCTCTTCTATCTCTTCGGACTCCAAGCACAACTTCCCACTACTGTCCTTGACTGGCCCTAATCTTACCCTAGTCATTCTTTTATTCCTGACATACCTACAGAAAGCTTTAGGGTTTTCATAAGAACATAAGAAATAGGAGCAGGAGTAGGCCATCTAGCCCTTCGAGCCTGCCCCGCCATTCAATAAGATCATGGCTGATCTGTCGTGGCTCAGTTCCACTTTCCCGCCCTCTCCCCATAACCCTTAATCCCCTCGCTTATCAAAAACCCATCAACCCGCGTCTTAAAAATATTTAGCGAGGCAGCCTCCACCACTTCAACAGGCAGAGAATTCCAGAGATTCACCACCCTTTGAGTGAAGAAGTTCCTCCTCAGCTCCGTTCTAAACCACCCCCCCCTTTATCTTGAGGCTGTGCCCTCTAGTCCTACTGTCCTTTCTGAGCGGGAAGAGCCTCTCCACCTCTATCCTATCCATCCCATTCATCATCTTATATGTCTCAATGAGATCTCCCCTCATTCTTCTAAACTCTAACGAGTACAAACCTAGTTCATTCAGCCTCTCCTCATAGCTCAACCCCTCAACTCCGGCATCAGCCTAGTAAACCTCCTCTGCACTCCCTCCAAGGCCAAAATATCCTTGTGTAAGTGCGGCAACCAAAACTGCACACAGTACTCCAGCTGCGGCCTCACCAATGCCCTATTCAGCCGCAGCAAGACCTCCCTACTTTTATATTCAATCCCCCTCGCGATGAAGGCCAGCATCCCATTCGCCTTCCTGACCACCTGCTGCACCTGTAGGCTGGGTTTTTGCGACTCATGCACAAGGACCCCGAGGTCCCTCTGCACCATCGCCTGCTGCAGTTTTTCGCCACATAAGTAATAGTCCTTCCTACCATTATTTCCTTGATCCTACTTGCCAAAGACTTCTCATGTCCTCTCCCGGCTCTACTTAGCTCTCTTTTTAGGTCCTTCCTGGCTAACTTGTAACTCTCCAGCACCCTAACTGAGTGTTTACATCTCATCTTGACATAAGTCTCCTTCTTCCTCTTCACAAACAATTCAACTTCTTTAGTAAACCACGGTTCCCTAACTCGACCACTTCCTCCCTGCCTGACAAGTACATACTTATCAAGGACACACAGTAGCTGTTCCCTGAACAAGCTCCACATTCAATTGTGCCCAACCCCTGCAGTTTCCTTCCACATCCTATGCATTCTAAATGTCGCCTAATCACATCATAATTTCCTTTCCCCCAGCTATAATTCTTGCCTTGCAGTATATACCTTTTCCTTTCCATCGCTAATGTAAACATAACTGAATTGTGGTCACTATCACCAAAGTGTTCACCTACCTCCAAGTCTAACACCTGGCCTCGTTCATTACCCAGTACCAAATCTAATGTGGCTTCACCTCTTGTTGGCCTATCTACATATTGTGTCAGGAAAACTTCCTGCACACATTGGACAAAAACTGACCCCTCTAAAGTACTCGCACTATACTTTTTCCAGTCAATATTTGTAAAGTTAAAATCCCCCAAAGCAACTACCCTGTCACTTTCGCTCCTATCCAGAATCATCTTTGCAATCCTTTCCTCTACGTCTCTGGAACTTTTCGGAGGCCTATAAAAAACTCCCAGCAGGGTGACTTCTCCTTTCCTGTTTCTAATCTCAGCTCATACTACCTCAGTAGATGAGTCCACATCAAACGTCCTTTCTGCCACCGTAATACTGTCCCTGACTAACAATGCCACACCTTCTCCCTCTTTTACCACATTCCCTGATCTTACTGAAACATCTAAACCCTGGAACCTGCAACAACCATTCCTGTCCCTGCTCTATCCATGTTTCTGAAATGGCCACAACATTGAAGTCCCAAGTACCAACCCATGCTGCAAGTTCACCCACTTTATTCTGGATGCTCCTGGCATTGAAGTAGACACACCTCAAACCACCTTCCTGCCTGCTGGTACACTCCTGCGACCGTGAAACCTTATTCATGACCTCACCACTCTCAACCTTCTGTACACTGGAGCTACAATTCAGGTTCCCACCCCCCTGCTGAATTAGTTTAAACTCTCCTGAAGAACATTAGCAAATTTTCCCCCCAGGATATTGGTACCCCTCAGGTTCGGGTGTAGACCATCCCATTTGTAGAGGTCCCATCTACCCCAGAATGCCCCCAATTATCCAGGTATCTGAATCCCTCTCTTCAGTACCATCCCTGTAGCCACGTGTTCAACTGCTCTCTCTCTCCCTATTCCTCTCCTCGCTGGCACGTGGCATGGGTAACAAACCAGAGATAATAACTCTGTCTGTTCTCGCTCTAAGCTTCCACCCTGATTCTCAGAATTTCTGCCTTACATCCCTATCCCTTTTCCTACCTATGTCTTTGGTGCCTAAGTGGACTACGACTTGGGGCTGGTCTCCCTCCCCCTTAAGTATCCCAAAAATATGATCCGAGACATGTGGAGTTTGCATGTTCTCCTCGTGTCTAAGTGGGTTTTCTGTGGGTGCTCCAGTTTCCTCCCACAGTTCAAAGATGTGCAGGTTGGGTTGATTGGCCATGCTAAAATTGCCCCTTAGTGTCCTGAGATGCGTAAGTTAGAAGGTTTAATGGGTAAAATATGTAGGGATATGGGGGTAGGGCCTGGGTGGGATTGTGGTCGGTGCAGACTTGATGGGCTGAATGGCCTCTTTCTGTACTGTAGGGTTTCTATGATTTCTATGATGGAAGCAGTTGGCAATTATGGTTCCGTCACCATCTTCCATGCCTTCCTCAACATTAAATGGCTCTTGCGCAGTTGGATTGTACTTCTGCTTCTTATCAATGATGTTGATAACCTGAGAGACCAGCTGCCATCAGCAATGGGTTTTTAGGTTCCTAATCACCTGCTGGTCCATGGGCTGGAGCTTGGTCATGATATTGGGAGGCAAGAACATCATCAATTTCTCTTGCTGATCTATTTTGTTCACTTTTCTGATCCAGGCCTCAAGTACCTGGAAGTCATCCAAGTGGTTTTGTTCACCTCAAACTGGGGGGATAATGTTTTGACATTCGCAAAGCAATTTGATTTCTTGAACTTTCCCATCACAAGAAGCAGCAGCTTTTCAGTTCCATTCACGTTGCTGCAAAGCATAACGGACACACTCCTTGCTCTGCTTTCCACCATTATATTTTGAACGTCAAAAGGTGATCTGGCAAAAATGGTAAACTGTACAGCTTCATCTGCATTAAAGATATCTTGTGACGTATACTCATTCAAGATGGGCAAGATCATTTTGAAACCAGTCATCTATCATTGCTGCCATAACCACTGCACCTTCACTGATCACCATACAGAAGATGATGCCATGCCTTGTCTTTAATCAGTCCAGTCATCCATTGCTACAGGTGAACTCCATATGGCCCAGCTTCTTTGACAGAGCAACACCTCTTACCTGCAGGATTGGACTGGAGGTGGACAGGTTCTCTGCCAGGGTTACCACATTAGCAGAGCTTCTTCAATGTCAAGACAGGAGTTCTTCTCATCTTCCACCTTGCAGGAAAGAATGCCTGTTGGTCGCACTTTTCCAAGCTGTTCGTTTTGTATTTCATAATGGTGGACAAACTCGATGGTGGAATACCCCACTCTTTCTCAATATCCATTTTCCACTTCACACCATGGTTTTTGACTTGTTGTAGTGTCAACTTCTCTCTGATCGACAACGCTTTCAACATTCTCACATGCTTGCAGTCTTTATACACCCTTTCACAGGGAAATCACAATGTCAAATGATGGGTTGCCTAGTGTGTCATGATTTTGGGCTCTTGTGATTTAACTGGTGCAGAATTTTGTTCATCATGGGCAACGTTCTATTGGACTGGCTATTCTGCTTGAGGGAATGGTTGACAACTTCAACATAACCAGAACTTCTTGCCATTCAAATTTAACTCACCACAATTTCACGTGTGTAGAATTTCTAAACCCAAACATAGCATACAAGGTTATAGACCAAGTGCTGGAAAATGGGATTTGAATAGATAGGTGCCAGACACAGTAGGACAAAAGGCCTCATTTTGTGCTGCAAAACTCTATGACTCACATTTCTCTTTAATAGCTTGGAGGTTTCATTAAATAAGACCTGTACTCCTTAGCATTTTGGAATAAAATGTCAAAGAAATCAAAAGTCTCATTCTATTTAGCTGAAAGTTTCATCTTTTGTATTGTTGCACTGGTAATTCAAATGATGTAGAGATATAAGTTCAAATTCCACCATCAGATTAAATACGTTAAACGCTTTTCACACTATCTATTAATGATTTGGATGAGGGAACAAAATGTGACATCTCAAAGTTTGCAAATGATATCAAGCCCAAAGTCAGTGGAGGAGGGAATTTGCAGGGGCATTTTGGACAGGTGCAGAAAGAATAGAGTGGTTGTAGTGGGTGATTTTAATTTTCCCGGAGTGAATTGGAGGGGGCCTAGAGCTGGGGGTACGGAGGGAGAGGAGTTTGTGAAATGTGTTATGGAAGGGTCGCTAGAACAGTATGTAACTTGCCCGACTAGGGGAGGGGCTATACTGGATTTAGTGTTGGGAAACGAGCCAGGGCAGGTGGGTGAGGTAGAGGTAGGCGAACATGTGGCGAACAGTGACCACAAGTCCGTCTACTTTAGGATAAAAATGGAAAGGGACGAGTGCCGTCCAAGCGGGAGTGTGCTGAACTGGGGAAAGGCGAGCTATGGCAGGATTAGGAGGGAGCTGCAGCAAACTGACTGGGAGGGACTGTTAGCTGGCAAGTCCACGGTTGGCAAGTGGGAGGCTTTTAGGGACAAAATGAAATGGTTGCAGGGGAGGTTTGTTCCGGTTAAGCGAAAGGATGGGAAAGGTAGGATTAGAGAGCCGTGGATTACGGGGGATATTGAAGACTTGGTTAGGAAGAAGAGGGAGGCGTATGATAGGTCAAAACAAATGGGTACGGAGTGTGCGCTGGAGGAATATAGAGAGAGTAGGAGGGAGCTAAAAAGGGGAATTAGAAGGGCGAAGAGAGGGCATGAGATGGCTTTGGCCAGTAGGATTAAGGATAATCCTAAGGCATTTTATTCCTATATTAGAGGCAAGAGAGTAGTTAGAGGGAAAATTGGTCCTCTTAGGGACAAGAGTGGAGAGTTGTGTATTGAGTCGGAGGGAATGGGGGAGCTCCTGAATGAATACTTTGCGTCGGTATTCACGAAGGAGAGGGGTTCGGAATCGTGCGGTCTCTTGGAGGGAGCGGAGGTTCAGTTGCAGGATATAGTTATTACGAGAGAGGAAGTGCTAGGGCTTTTAGGTAGCGTAAGGACGGATAAAGCTCCGGGGCCTGATGGTATTTATCCCAGGCTGCTTAGGGAGGCGAAAGATGAAATTGCTGGGCCTCTGGCGCACATCTTTGTCTCTTCTTTGGACACAGGTGAGGTCCCAGAAGACTGGAGGGTAGCAAATGTGGTCCCGTTGTTCAAAAAAGGTAGTAGGGATAACCCTGGGAATTATAGGCCAGTGAGTTTGACGTCGGTGGTAGGGAAGTTAATGGAAAAAATACTTAGGGGTAGGATGTATGAGCATTTGGAGCGTTGCGATCTGATTAGGGATACGCAACATGGCTTTGTTAGAGGGAGGTCTTGCCTTACGAATCTGGTGGAATTCTTTGAGGAGGTGACAAAAACGGTTGACGATGGGAGAGCCGTTGATGTCATCTACATGGATTTCAGTAAGGCGTTTGACAAAGTCCCTCACGGTAGGCTGGTAGAAAAGGTTAAGGCGCATGGGATACGAGGCCAGGTAGTTAGGTGGATTGAGAACTGGTTGGGAAATAGGAGACAGAGGGTAGTTGTGGAGGGTACCTTGTCGGGCTGGAGGCCAGTGACCAGTGGTGTGCCGCAGGGCTCGGTACTGGGACCTCTCCTCTTTGTAGTCTACATAAATGACTTAGAAGAGGGAGTAGGTGGTGTGATCAGCAAGTTTGCTGATGACACCAAGATGGCAGGGTTGGCGGGTACAGAACTGGATTGTCAGGTGATACAACAGGATATAGATAGGTTGGTGCAGTGGGCAGATAGGTGGCAGATGGCATTTAATCCTGACAAATGCGAGGTGATGCATTTTGGAAGGAATAATGCAGAGAGGAGTTATGTGATAAAAGGTAGGCCGATTAGGAGTATAGATGTACAGAGAGACCTGGGAGTGCAGGTCCACAAATCCATGAAGGTTGTGTCACAAGTGGAGAACGTTGTTAGGAAGGCTTATGGGATGTTAGCCTTTATAGGAAGGGGCTTAGAGTATAAAAGCTGCCGTCTAATGCTTCAGTTATACAGAACGTTGGTTAGACCGCATTTGGAGTACTGCGTCCAGTTCTGGTCACCTTATTACCGGAAGGACGTGGAGTCTCTGGAAAGGGTGCAGAGGAGGTTTACCAGGATGTTGCCTGGCATGGGGGGACTGGGTTACGAGGAGAGACTGAAGAGACTGGGGCTATTCTCCTTGGAAAGAAGGAGATTGAGAGGGGACATGATAGAGGTATATAAGATACTGAAGGGAATAGATAGAGTTAATAGTGAGAGACTGCTCCCTAGACTGGGTACGAACACAAGAGGTCATCAATTAAGGGTGAGGGGGGGGAGGTATAATTTGGAGGTAAGAGGAAGGTTCTTTACACAGAGAGTTGTGGGGGTCTGGAATGCGCTACCGAGTAGGGTGGTGGAGGCAGGCACGTTGGACTCGTTTAAGATGCAGTTAGATAGGCATATGAGTGAAACGGGAATGGAGGGATATGGTAGGGGCTATTAAATAGGGTAAACCTCGGGAGACACCGGAAGGGCAGGCTGTATAACTAATATGTTTTGTCTTTATTCCACAGGTGGAGGTCCACCTCGTGTCAAGCGAGGGGCATGCACACGGCAGGTTGTGCGTGGGCTGCTCTTGGAAGTCCAGGAGTGGCCTAGTACTTCATGTCGGTGTGTGTGCTTGATCCTGGACCGATAGACGGGCTCCACAACAGCTCAGTGACTAGCACTGCTAGCTGTGCAGATACATGGATTTGGGCCTGTGTCTGTGGGAGTTTGCGCATTCTCCCTGTGGTTGCGTGGGTTTCCTCCGGGCGCTCCGGTTTCCTCCCACACCCCAAAGATGTGCTCTTAGGCTAATTGGTTTCCACCAAATTGACACTATTTCTTCCCTGAATCTGACTGAGTAGGGTCCCATTCGTAGACATGCAGGGTAGAATAGGTGTAGGGCGATGCGGCGGCGCGGGCTCGTTGGGCCGAAGGGCCTGTTTCCCGTGCTGGGTTGTTCTTTGTTCTTTGTTCTTTGTTAAGTTGTGTGGGAGGATGAACTGTGATGAGGATGCAGAGTGATCTGGACCGGTTGGGTGAGTGGGCAAATTATAGAAACAGAGACATAGGAGATAGGAGCAGGAAGAGCCCATTTAGCCCTTGCAGCCTGCTCCGCCATTCATTTTGATCATGGCTGATCATGCAACTCAATAGCCTAATTCTGCTTTTTCCCCAATATAAATTGCAGTATAAATTGGATCAATGTGAGATTATTCACTTTGGAAGCAAAAACAAGAAGGCAGATTACCATCTGAATGGCTGTAAATTGGAAGAGGGGAGTTTGCAGCGGGACCTGGGTGCCCTTGTGCACCAGTCACTAAGCATGCAGGTGCAGCAGGCAGTAAAAATGGCAAATGGCATGTAGGCCTTCATTGTGAGAGGTTTCAAATACAGGAGCAGGGATGCGTGTTTTTGCAATTGTACAGGGCTTTGTGAAGCCACATCTATAGTATGCAGTATGCAGTTCTGGTCTCCTTTCTGAAGAAGGATGTTCTTACTCTTGAGGGAGTGCAGCAAAGGTTTACCAGGCTGATTCCGGGGATGGCGGGGTTGATGTATGAGGAGAGATTGACTAGGTTAGGATTGTTTTTGCTGTAGTTCAGGTGAATGAAGATTCAGCTTCTGGGGATTCCTTGAATATCTGTATAAGTGTGCATGTTTATTGATGTCTTTTCTTTTAATCCACAGGTGATTCGGTCCGCCTTGTTGTCCAACAAGGGGCATACACGCAGTGGGTCATGCGAGGGCTGCTCTTGGATGTTGCTTCGAGAGTTGCCTAGTGCTTCATGTTGTTAGTATTCGCTTAAACTGGACCAGCTGATGGGCAACATGACAGCTCAGTGACTATCACTGTTTGCAGTGCAGATACACGGATTTGGGTCAGTGTCTGTGGGAGTTTGCACATTCTCCCTGTGCTTGCGTGGGTTTTCTGTGGGTGCTCCGGTTTCCTCCCACACCCCAAAAACATGCTCTTAGGCTGATTAGTGTTAACAAATTGTCCCTAAATTAGTCTTCCCTCAATCTGGTTATGGTTCCTTTATTGTGGAGTCCAATAGGCGTAGACAAAGGTCATAGGTAGAAGAGGGCACTCACAATGTTAAAATGGCGGCATGGGCTCGTTGGGCCGAAGGGCCTGTTTCCCATGCTGTGTTGGTCTTTGTTCTTTATTTAGGATGAAGGTGAGGAGACATTTCTTCACCCAAAGAGTGGTGAGCCTGTGGAATTCATTACCACAGGAAGTGTGGAATGTATTCAAGAGGTGGCTGGATATGGCACTTGGGGCGAATGGGATCAAAGGTTATGGGGAAAAGGCAGAAATAGGCTATTGAGTTGGATGAGCAGCCATGATCATAATGAATGGCAGCGCAGGCTTGAAGGGCCAAATGGCCTCCAACTGCTTTTATCTTCTGTGTTTCTATGTTTCTATCTGGAATAAAAAGCTAATATCAGTGTTGGTAACCATGAAACTACCAGATTAGGTTAAAAATAGGAAGGAGGTCTGCTAGCCTGGCTGACATGTGACGCCAGATCCATTTGGAGATGGCCATGCAAATCACTCAATTGCTCTCAGGAAAACAACTTACCATCACCTCATCAAGGATAATTAGGCATGGACAATAACGCCCACGTATCATGAATGAATAAAAGAATTGTGATTGCTAAATTAAAGTCTGTGAACCGTATGGCACTAAATACGGAGGAGTATGAAACCTCCAAGCTGTGAGAGAATATGTAATTAAAAGCAAATAGCAAAAATCAGAATTGGCTGCCTGCATAATAAGTGGAAGGGGCGGGGTTGGAGCGGGTAAAAAATAAGAGTTTCACACACATTTCACTGGGATGAGAGAGTTGTCCGATGGTGAGACTGTATAAATTGGGTCTGCATTCTCAGCAGTTTAGAAGGAGGAGTGATCTCATTGAAACATAAACAATTTTTAAAATGTACTTTTTCATGGTATGTGGGTGTCTCTGGTAGTGCTAGCATCTGTTGCCCATTGCTAATTGCTTCGAGAACAGTTAAGAATCCATCATATTGCTTGTGGCCAGGAGTCAAATGTAGGCCAGAGTGGATAAAGATGACAATTACCTCCTCTAAAGGAAGTTCATGAACCAGATGAGTTTTAATGACAATCGACAATACTTTTGCGGTTCCCATTACTGAGACTAACATTCACTCCAGATTTATCTTGATTAATTCTGAAGGCACTTGACAGGGTAGGCAGACATTGAGAGGTTATTTCCCCTGGCTGGGGAATCTAGAACACAAGGGTACAGTGACATGATGAAGTAAGGAGGGTTGTTGATCATTGGAAGTCTGCATTCCAAAGGATTGTGGATAATCCATCATTGAATATATTTATGACTGAGATAAACAAATCTCTCAGAAGCTGGGGGCGGGTGTGGTGAGAAAGTGGCGTTGAAGCTGATGATTAGCCATGATTTTATTGAATGGCAGAGCAGGCTAGATGGGCCAAATTGCTCCTATTTCTAGTGTTCAAGGTCACAACATTTGTGATAGCTGAACTTCAGGTACTTAAAAATATTTCAAAGCTTTGAATCATTGGCATTAAAAAGTAGCCTAAGTAGTCACTTTTACTGATACTTTCCATCCCATCACTTCAATTGAGTCCTGAAGATTGATGTGCTGCTTGTGGGGTCTTGGTGTGTGCAAATTGCCCTCTTAGTCTACAAAACAACAGTGATTACGTTAAAAGCTAATTGTCTTTGAAATGCTTTGGGATAACCTAAAGAAAATGCAAATTGTTTCTTCATTTCAGTTAACTTTCCCGCATTTCTTGTCTATAAGTAGGTTTTGACATATTGTGTAAATGGGTGATAGTGAATCAAGAGCCCATTTTTGTTTTTTCCCATTGAGTTCAGTAGAAATAATGATCAGAGGGATGTATAAGAGGATGTCAATTCCAGAACACTATTTTACCTTATTGCACAAAATTAAAATCTACCTAGTTCTTTACTATTTTATCCTGTTGCCAAAAGTGCAGACATTTAGACTGTTGCCAGGCAACAGTTAATGCATGTGTAGTTTGCTGTAAGTGACCAACTAAGTGTGACTCTCCCTCTGAGTTTTCTTTGCCCCTGACATAGACTTTAGCCTCCACCCTATGTCTCCAAGTCCCATGCAGCTCATATTGTAAACTGTGCAACCTGGGTTTCAATCTTCATCAGACTGCCAGAGCCAATCCTCGGTCCTACTTAAACTATTAATACAATTCACATTTTCAAATTCACACTTCATTTGTGTGAGATTCCAAAAATACTCAGAATCAGGGTAAGCATTCATGATAAAAGCAAAATGCTGCGGATGCTGGGATCTGAAACAAAAGCAGACCATTCTGGAAAATCTCAGAGGGTCTGACAGTATCTGTGGAGAGAGAATAGAGTCAATCTCTATTCAGCTCTGAAGAAGCCTTGAAACGTTGGCTCTATTCTCTCTCCACAGATGCTGCCAGATCTGCTGAGATTTACCATCATTCTCTGCATAAGTGTTTATGATGGTGATTTCACAAATATAAATCTTCATACAATTCCTTTTGAAGGAAGTTTGGGCTCTTCAGATAAAATCTTTAAATGGGGTTTTGTGTGTCTTAATGTTTTGAGTTTAGAGTGTGTACTGCCATAACTAATTTATACCAAAAATATGTTTAAATTCTAAAATACTTCTTCTTTGGCAATAAAAAACAATGAGTTACAAGACAATAATCAAGAGCAAGAATCTTGGCAGGCTTGTCCACTGCCCAATGTTGAGATGTTTAGTCAAACTTCAATGCTCTGCTGATCTGGCACACATGAGATAACTACATCAGTCCATGCTGATGGTTAAATTATGCTCTTGGCAGAATTTCTAATAGAGCTATCAAAGGATCTGTGGTAACTTCATAAAACAGACAAGTTTGGAAATATATGAATAGAAAGAAAAATATTCGTTCAGATTGCAAGCTTATGTAAAATGAGGTTTGAATCCTTTTGACTTCGAGGCAAGTGTTGGCAAGCATCAGCCTTGGCTCACTGGTAGCACTCTGAGTCAGAATATCAAGCTCCAAGGCAGAAACCTGAGCACATAATTTACACAAACATTTCAGTGCAGTACCGAGAGAGTGCTATATGCTCAGATATGCTGTCTTTCAGATAAGTCATCAAATTGAGCTTTGTCAGCTTTCTTGGTGGCTAAAGAAGATCCCGTAGCATTATATAAAGAAGCATAAGGAAGTTCTCCTGGTTTCAGGCCAATATTTATCCATCAAGCCACATCATGAAATTAGATTACCTGTTCATTTATTTCATTTTTTTTGGAACTTATGGCATCACAAACAGTGATGTGGACTGACAATATATGGCCAGACATCCCACATGATAACACATGCTCTGTGTGACATAAGGACTGCAGATCCCCAATTAGTTTCATCAGCTATCTTCAGACTCATGGAAGATGATTATCCTCTCCGGTAAGGAATAGCCAATAATGTTTCTGACGTTAGAACAGTGACTAAGCATCAAAATGAATTAAAAGACTGTACAGTACTTTGAGATAGTGTGAAAACATGAAATGTGCTTTTTAGGAATGAGTCATTTCCTTTCAACTTCTTTGTCTTCCTCTTACATCATTTTCCCTCCTCCTCTCTTTCTTCTTCAGTCCCATCCTCACAGATGAAAGATGTTGGGAGGCATTGAATGTTGTGGCAGGGAGAAAAAAACACCAGTGGCTGTGGGCTATATTTAAGGTACAGATTGTGGAGGAACTAGTCCACTTCCCAAATCTCTAATCACTCATGTTTCCCTCACATCCTCACTCTTGTTTCATTTGCAATTCCTTCACCTTCTCACTATCTTTCTTCTCACTGCTATCACAGAACTGTCTCTTTCCTTTTGAACTATCTGCTTAACACCTGTATTTCCCATTGTTCTGCTGCCATTCAATTCGCCCTTAACTCACCATCAATTCCGCTTTCTCTATTGGCTCCCTTCATCACCTACAGTACAAATGTACTCAGTCAGGCTGTTGCTTTTGTCTCAATGTCAGGATTCCCTCAGGTGCACATGTGTTGTTTTTTAAAAATCAACACCTCAGTCTAGAGCATTCACCATCTGGAGAGGTTTATACTCAATAAATAGCCAGCTTATCTGTGACCATTCTGATTCCTTTAGGTTTCATTATTTTCCCATGGGATTTGACCTTCATTGTTGCCCATTCCTAATTGTCCTTGTGTCAGTGATGGTGAACTATTTTCTTAAACCACTGCCAGTCCAATGGTACACTCACAGCACTGTTACAGAGGGAGCTCTAGGATTGACCCAGCATTTTGACAGTGAAGTAACGGAGATATATTTCCAAGTCAGGAAGGTGAGTTGCTTGAAGAAGAACCTGCAGGCGGTGTTGTTCCAAGTGTCAATTGCTGTTGTCCTGCTATGTGGTAGTGTTGGAAGGTGCTGCTGAAGAAACCCTGGTGAATTTCTGCAGTGCATTTTGTAGATGGTACATACTGCTGCCACGATCTATTGTTGGCGGAGGAAGTGAATGTTTAAGGTGGTGTAGGAGGGACTGATTAAGCAGGTTGTTTTGTACTGGACATTTCTTGGCAGCTTGCATAATTCATTCATTTTCAGGCAGCTGCTGCAACTGTTCATCACACAACACAGACTCTGTGGATGGCTCCTAGTGGATAATGGGTGTTTAGTGAAAGAGCTGGCTGCAGTAAGCCCTCTCAACAGCTTTGTACGTTGTAGATTTTTGATCTACAAGGAAATCAAAGGCCACGGGGGTCTGGCAGAAAAGTAAAGACCACAATCTGATCAGCCATGAATCTTAGTTAATGGAAGAGGCAGCTAGAGGGACCAAATGGCCTACTCCTGTGCCTATTTTATGTGTTCCCAGGTGTTCAATATGGCTATCCAAAGAAGAATGGAACCAGAGGAGGTCTATGGGGAGAACATACCACCTCATCGGCTGATGAGGATCTCAAAGAGGATCATGTGGAGGTGCAGCAAGACAATCTAGAGATCAGACACAATGACCATCATGGTATTGGAGCCCAGGGTACCTTGAACCAGGAACACTTCTCCTGAGAATGGAAGAGCTTCCAATGGAAAAGTCTACATCGGTCATTCATTTCATACATGCAGCTCTCTCTACAAAGTATAAGATCCGTTTCAGCTGGGATCATCATTCATAATACCATGTGTCTTCTGTGAAACCATGTGGCTACATGTCCCTTTCAGCTCTCATCTAAGACAGGGCTCGATGATGATGTCATTAACCTCCACATCAAATAATACAACAGATGTCATTTTTCCACCAAAGAGAGCAATTTACCACTTCGCCCATTGATGGGCACTGGCTATACGGGACATTCAGCCTCCTGCCTGTTTCCAGCGAGAGGCTGAATAAATTATTTAAACATATGCTAAAACTAATTTAAATAGGAACATAGGAATTAGGAGCAGAAGCAGGCAGATTCAGCCCTTTGAGCCTGCTCCGCCATTCAATCAGATCATAGCTGATCTTTCAAATCCATTTCCCCACCTGTTCCCCATATCATTCTTTCCTTTTTTTATTAGAGTCATGGAGCCTGTACCGACCACAATCCCACCCAGGCCCTATTCCCATAATCGCATACATTTACCTTGCTCAACCCTTGACACAAGGATCAATTTAGCATGGCCAATGAATCTAACTCTCACATCACTAAAGTCAGAGGAGTTGTAGACAGTGAGGATGGATGTTACAGTTTGCAGAGGGACATAGATAAGCTGCAGAGCTGGGCTGAGAGGTGGCAAATGGAGTTTAATGCGGAAAAGTGTGAGGTGATTCACTTTGGAAAGAGTAACAGGATTACAGAATATAGAGCTAATGGAAGGACTTGTGGTAGTGTTGACGAGCAGAGAGATCTCGGTGTACATGTGCATAGATCCCTGAAAGTTGGCACCCAGGTTGATAAGGTTGTTAGGAAGGCGTACAGTGTGTTAACTTTTATTGGTAGAGGGATTGAATTTCGGAGCCGTGAGGTCATGTTGCAACTGTACAAAACTCTGGTGTGGCCGCACTTGGAGTATTGCGTACAGTTCTGGTCGCCGCATTATAAGAAAGATGTGGAAGCATTGGAAAGGGTGCAGAGGAGGTTTACCAGGATGTTGCCTGGTATGGTGGGAAGGTCTTATGAGGAAAGGCTGAGGGACTTGAGGTTATTTTCGTTAGAGAGAAGGTTAAGAGGTGACCTAATTGAGGCATACAAGATGATCAGAGGATTAGATAGGGTGGACAGTGAGAGCCTTTTTCCTTGGATGGTGATGGCTAACACGAGGGGACATAGCTTTAAATTGAGGGGTGATAATCATAGGACGGATGTCAGAGGCAGGTTCTTTACTCAGAGGATAGTAAGGGCGTGGAATGCCCTGCCTGCAGCAGTTGTGGACTCGCCAACTTTAAGGGCGTTCAAATGATCAGTGGATAGGCATATGGATAACATTGGAATAGTTTAGGTCAGAGGGTCATTAGATTGGTTCCACTGGTCGGCGCAACATCGAGGGCCGAAGGGCCTGTACTGCGCTGTAATGTCCTATGTTCTATGTTCTATCTTTGGACTATGGGAGGAAACCAGAGCACCCAGAGACACTCTGCACAAGACAGAAAATATAAGTTACTCAACTTCCTTAGTCTCAAGAGAACTTTGGGTCCGCCCTACCACCACAAACTGTTATGTTACTTCCCTGGTGTACTGTCCCATCAGCACTGCTACTCTGCTCACATCCACTTTGAGAAATGATGTACACCACTTTGAGAAAGTCCCTCCTACTTGCACTTACCTTCCCCCATGAGTAAGGATGGGCTTCATGGAGGTGATCTTTTGTTAAGTTCATTTATGGATGTGGGCATCGCCGGCTAGGCCAGCATTTACTGCACATCTCTAGTTGCCCTTGAACTGCCTTTTCTTAATTACTAATCCACTAATTAGTCACTGTCTGCAAAACATTGACAATTTGTGGATTGCAAACTCCAGTGGAATCTATACCTGGAAATTGTCCAGTTGTCAGGACACCACCATTTTGGGAAAATTCAGCCCATAGCTTCTCAATTTTTTTTACAGCACTCAGTATGAATTTTACCTTCACAGAGCCTTTGGAATTTATCCATTAACTTTCCTTCAAATAATTAGGAAAACTTTTAAACAAGACTTGTGAGAAGTTGAAGAATAAATATTCCTCAGAAATATGGATAAAATAGTCCTTATTTATCTTGGAAAATAGAGTCCACTGCGTATGCTAAGATTAAGTCATTCAAAGTTAGTTCACCATGTCACAGCTCCAAGCAAAAATATCAATCAATGGCCAGGCTTTTGAGAGAGGCTGAGGTTTTGATGTTAAAAACATTGAACATGTGATAAAACAGGGGGCTGATAATATTGTGAAAATGTTACTGGATTAGTAAGAGACCCAGCCTAATATACTAGAGATATGGCACATGGTAATTTTCCATTCTGGAGATTACGTCTGGTGAGGGGCAGGAAACTTGGTGTGATTCCTGCTGGGTGACTGGATTGGTTCTCATGTCGGACAGTCTGCTATTCAATTCATTAATCATGCATCAGTAAGGAGCTTATTGGATCTTCTGGTGGGGATCCTTGGAGGTTTGGTCATCATATTTAAATGGCACCTCACACGCAGTCACTCTTTGCAATCCAGAACTTGGTGTGACAGAAACAAAAAATGGCCCAAGAAAATAAGCCCTCTGCCCCGAACTTCAAACAAGAATTCTCTGGAGAGAGTCTTCTTGGTAGTTGAGGACAAGGGGGAGATCGTCTATACGCAGGATGGGAGCTAGACGTACACCAACATTACCATACCAGCCTAGTAGGTTACCAGGAAAGTCAGCAAAAGTGAACTTCAGAAGAGGACCACCCTGCAGTGCAGGAAGGGGATGAATAATCTCATCTGCATCCGAAGAGTAAGTCAACCATCTCCTCAATCTGAACTCATACTTGCATAAAGTCATCTGGCAGTCCATGGGTTACATTCCACAGGGAACACACATACTATCAGCAGAAGGGTCATCAGCACTGTTGCCTGACAGACAGTTTTACATGACTATCTCATGTTACATGATGTAACATTCTGGTTCTATAAAGTTTAAAGGGAATATTGGGGGGGGGGAGGGCAGCGGGTGCTTCTTCACACAGAGAGTTTGGGAGTGTGGAATGAGCTGCCAGATGAAGTGATGAATGTGGGCTCATTTTTAACATTTAAGAAAAACTTGGACGGGTACATGGATGAGAGGGGTGTGGAGGGATATGGTCCAGGTGCAGGTCAGTGGGACTAGGCAGAAAAATGGTTCGCCACAGCCAAGAAGGGCCAAAAGGCCTGTTTCTCTGCTGTAATGTTCTATAGTTCTAACATCTTGCACAAATGGAGTCTTTAGCCTTTTCTGGGAGGACACAGCATACATAGCAGGCATACATGCTTCTGATATTCTCTTTCATCAATGGTGCTCACGGTCAATCCATTTGTTGTTATGTAGGAAAAGATTTCCCACACTAACAAGGAGTAATCCCCGACCTAAGGGGGAATGCCAGAATTCCTCCTCTCCTTCTATAAGGAGCAGGCAGCAGAGCTGCCGGAGAGGACACAGATCATTTCTTTGTTCCCCACCAAACCAGTGAGGGAGTATCCATAGGCCACATGAGGACAATCATTGTGAGTGACCTATAATAAAGGTGCCCATTGAGCTTTCTCTTGTTCAAGTCACCAGCAATAAAACTTGGAGGCAGGGCACCTCATGGTGCATCAGCCTCAGTCTCTAGACCACCTTGGATGAGGATTCTGGGGGAGCATCTGAGGAAGACTCATCACTGCGTTCACTTGCACCCTCCACCAGCATAGATACGCACACCTTGGAGGGACCTAGTTCTATAATAGGTGCAGGATTAGTGAGTACCTCACAGACAGGGGTCCACAGTGGACAGAGGTTAAACTATTGTTTTGGAAATTGACACTTCAGTTATTAAATGAAAATTGCATTTGACAAAATTTTTCAGAAAGCATTTTTGGAAAATTGTATGAGTTTCCAAGTAAAATTTCACAATTGAATGATGAATTTGTATTTGTATTTCAATCATATGAGAAGGCAGAGGAATTTAGTTGTGATAAGTTAACCATAAGAAATAGAGCTGGAGTAGTTCTTTGGCCCTTCGAGCCTAAACACCTAGATAACAAAGACACCTATGTCAGACTTGTGTTTATTTTCTACAGCTCAGCCTTCAACACCTTTATTCTAACAAAACTCAACTCCAAACTCTGTGGCCTGGGGCTCGGTTCCTTCCTCTATGATTGGGTCCTGAACTTCCTAACCCATAAACCTCGATCAATAAAGATACACAACACTTCCTCCAAGATCATCCTCAACACTGGTGCCCCACAAGGCTGTTTCCTCAGCCCCCCACCATATTCTTTATACACCAATGACTGTGTGGCTAAATTCCCCTCCAACTTAACTTTCAAGTTTACTGATGACACCACCGTAGTAGGTCGGATCTTAAACAATGACGAGACAGAGTACAGGAATGAGATAGAGAATCTGGTGGACTGGTGTAATGAGAATAATCTCTCCCTCAATGTCAACAAAATGAAGGAGACAGTCATCAACTTCAGGAAATGTAGTGGAGAACATGCCTCTGTCTACACCAATGAGACAAAGTAGAAATGGTTGACACCTTCAGGATTTTAGGTTTCCACATCACCAACAACCTGTCCTTGTCCCCCCGCTATAGTTAAGAAAGCCCACCAACACTTCTACTTTCTCAGAAGATGAAGGAAATTTGGCATGTCAGCTACGACTCTCACCAGCTTTTACAGGTGCACCATAGAAAGCATTCTTTTTGGTTGTATCACAGCTTGGTATGGCTCCTGCTCTGCCCAAGATCGCAAGAAACTACAAAGGATCATGAATGAAGCACAGTCCATTACTCAAACCAGTCTGCCACCCATTGACACTGTCTACACTTCCCGCTGCCTCAGAAAAGCAGCCAGCATAATTAAGGACTCCACACACCCCAGACATACTGTCTTCCACCTTCTTCTGTCAGGAAAAAGATACAAAAGTCTGACATCATGTATCAACCGACTCAAGAATAGCTTTTTCCTTGCTGCCATCAGATTTTTGAATGGACCTACCTTGCACTAAGTTGTTTCTCTACACCCTAACTTTCACTGAAATGCTACATTCTGCACTCTGTCCTTTCCTTCTCTATGAACGGTAAGCTTTGTCTGTATAGCATGCAAGAAACAATACTTTTCATTGTATACTTATACACGTGACAATAACAAATCAAATCAAAAACAGAAGAAGTCTGATGACCAAAAATCAAAGATGGCTTAGACAGGTAGATGCAAGATTTAATATATTACAGATCCATATCTATATTAATGTTCATTGGATGTGAAAGGCAGTATTTCAAAATTTGCAAATGACACAAAACTTTCAAGTTTTGTGAACTGCAAGGAGGATCGTGATAGACTTCACAAAAATATGGATGGCTGATGGCATGGGTGGAGACATGACAGATTGTAATGCAGAGAAGTAAGATTCGATACATTTCGATAAGAAGAACAAGGAAAGGCAATATAAAGTAAAGAATATATTTCTTAAAGGGGTGCAGGAGCAGCGGGATCTGGGTATATATATGCACAAATCATTGAAGATGGTAAAACAGGTTGAGAGAATGGTTTGTGATGCCCAGTAAAGGGTTAATCTAAATAAAAACTAGAAAACAGCAACTGCAGAGAGATGGAAATGACCATAAGACCATAAGACATAGGAGCAGAATTAGGTCACTTGGCCCATCGTGCCTGCTCCGCCATTCAATCATGGCTGATATTTTTCCTTATCCCCATTCTCCTGCCTTTTCCCCATAACTCCAGATCCCCTTATTAATCAAGAACCTAACTACCTCTGTCTTAAAGACACTTAATGACCTGGCCTCCACAGCTTCTGTGGCAAAGAGTTCCACAGATTCACCTCTCTGTCTGAAGAAACTCCTCCTCATCTTTGTTTTAAAGAATTGTCCCTTTAGCCTGAGGTTGTGCCCTCTGGTTCTAGTTTTTCCTACTAATGGAAACATCCTCTCTATGTCCAATCTATCCAGGCCTCACAGTATCCTGTAAATTTCAATAAGATTCTCCCCTCATCCTTCTAAACTCTAATGAGTACAGACCCAGAGTCCTCAACTATTCCTCATACGAATAACTCTTCATTCCAGGAATCATTCTTGTGAACTTCCTGTGGATCCTTTTCAGGGCCAGCACACTCTTCCTTAGATATGGGACCCAAAATTGCTCACAGTACTCCAAATGGAGTCTGACTAGAACTTTATACAGTACCAGAAGTATATCCCCCTGCTCTTGTATTCTAGTAAGAAATCTCATAACACCAGGTTAAAGTCCAACAGGTTTATTTAGCAGCACTCACTTTCAGAGTCTCAGGTCCTTCATCAGCTGAGTAAGGACTTATGTTCACAAACAGGTCAAATACAGACTCAAATTCAATTTACAAGATAAAAGTGGAATACGAGTCTTTACAAGTAATCAAGTCTTAAAGGTACAGACAATGTGAATGGAGAGAGGGCCAAGGACAGGTTAAAGAGATGTGTATTGTCTTCAGCAGGACAATTAATGAGATTTTGCAAGCTCAGGCAAGTTGTGGGGGTTACAGATAGTGTGACATGAATCCAAGATCCCAGTTGAGGCCGTCCTCATGTGTGTGGAACTTGGCTATCAGTTTTTTGCTCAGCAATTCATATGTCATGAAGGCCGCCTTGGACAACATCTATCTGAACTCATTACTGAAACCCATTGTACAAAGAACCCCCCAACTTCTGTTATGACACTACGGCCTTCCTATAGAAACTCAGCACACATGGAGCAGTTGAACCAGGAGTACACCTCGTCATAATGAGTGTCTCGGCACTCGACACCAGCATCCCCCATGACGACGGCATTGCTGCATTTGCCTCAGTAATCAACGCTGATAACTGCCAATCTCCAGATGCAATTCTACAACTCGTTTGCTTCATCCTGGACCACAATGTCAACCAGTTCTTCATCCAGACACATGGAACAGCCATGAGGACGAAATTCACACCACAATATGCTGACATCTTTATGGACAGGTTCGAACAAGCCTTCTTCACTGCACAGGACCTTCAACCAATGCTACACACTAGATACATCGATGACATTTTCTTCCTTTGGACTCATGTCGAACAAACATTGAAACAACTATACAATGACATCCATCCCACCATCAGACTCACCATGGATTACTCTCTGGAATCGGTTGCATTCTTGGACACACGTATCTTCATCAAGGATGGTCACCTCACTACTTCACTGTACCGCAAGCCCACGGATAACGTCATGATGATCCACTTCTCCAGCTTCCAACCTAAACACATTAAAGAAGCTATCCCCTACGGACAAGCTGTACGTATACACAGGATCTGCTTAGATGAAGAGGATTGCAACAGACACCTCCAGATGCCGAAAGACATGCTCATAAGACCAGGATATGGCGTTCGATTCATCGATCAACAGTTCTGACGTGCCACAGCAAAAAAACTTCCTCACAAGACAAACACAGGACGCGGTGGACAGAGTACCCTTTGTCGTCCAGTACTTCCCCGGAGCAGAGAAGCTATGACATCTTCTCCAGAGCCTTCAACATGTCATCGATGAAGACAAACATCTCGCCAAGGCCACCTCCACACCCCTACTTCTTGCCTTCAAACAACTGCACCACCTCAAACAAACCATTGTCCGCAGCAAACTCTCCAGCCTTCAGGAGAACAGTGACCACGATGTCATATCTCTGCAAGACGTGCCAGATTATCAACATGGATGCCATCATCTCACGTGAGAACACCATCCACCAGGTACACGGTACATAATCTTGCGACTCAGCCAACATTGTCTACCTGATACACTGCAGGAAAGGATGTCCTGAAACATAGTACATTAGGGAGACCATGCAGTCGCTACGACAACAAATGAAAGAACACCACCAGACAAGAGTGTTCTCTTTCTTTGGGGAACACTTCAGCGCTCATGGGCATTCGGACTCTGATCTTCGGGTAAGCCTTCTCCAAGATGGCCTTCACAACACATGACAACACAGAATCACTGAGCAGGAACTGATAGCCAAGTTCTGCACAGATGAAGTCATCCTCAACCGGGGTCTTGGGTTCATGTCATTCTATCTGTAACCCCCACGACTTGCCTGGGCTTGCAAAATCTCACTAATTGTCCTGGCTGGAGACAATACACATCTCTTTAACCTGTGCTTGGCCCTCTCTCCACTCACATTGTCTGTACCTTTAAGATTTGATTATCTGTAAAGACTCACATTCCAACCATTATCTTGTAAATTGAGTTTGTGTCTGTATATGACCTGTTGTGAACACAAGTCCTCACTCACGTGATGAAGGAGCCTGAGACTCTGAAAGCAGGTGCTCTCAAATAAACCAGTTGGACTTTAACCTGGTGTTGTGAGACTTCTCACTGCGCTTACCCCAGTCCAACGCTGGCATCTCCACATCTTGTATTCTAGCCCTCTCGACATAAGGGGCATTTACCTTCCTAATTGCTGATTGAACCTGCACGTTAACCTTAAGAGAATCTTGAACAATGACTCCCAAGTCCCTTTGTTTTTCTGATTTCCTAAGCGTTTCCCTATTTAGAAAATAGTCTATGCCTTCATTCCTCCTTCCAAAGTAAACAACCTCACACTTTTACACATTGTATTCCATCTGCCACTTCTTTGCCCACTCTCCTAACCTGTCCAAGTCCCTCTGTAGACCCCATGCTTCCTCAGTCCAACCTGTCCCTCAACATATCTTTGTGTCATCTGCAAACTTAGCAATGGTGTCTTCAGTTCCCTTCTCCAAATCATTAATGTATATTATGAAAAGCTGTGGTCCTACCACCGACTCCTGAGGCATACCGCTAGTCACCAGCTGTCATCCTGAAAAAGAACCATTTATCCCTACTCTCTGCTTTCCGCCAGTCAGCCAATCCTCTATCCCTGCCAGGATCTTACCCTTAACACCATGGCACTTAATTTATTTAACAGTCTCCTATGCAGCACTTTGTCAAAGGCCTTCTGGAAATCTAAGACTGCTGATCACGTTCTTGAATGATACTAACCTTATGAGAAACTGTTTAACCACAATGTGTAGTATTTGCTGTGATATTGTACCTTAACAATATCAAACAGAGCTGATCACTTTTGGAGCTAAAGGTGTCCTCACCATGAGGTAGGGTTCATTGTGTTCTGTTGTGAGGAATAACATAAGAGATGAGTTAATCAGCTAGCAGGATTGGCCTGAGAGATGAGTTGATCAACAGTACAAGACCACTGATAAACTGGATTCCAGTGGCTTTGGTCATGCATAATGAAAGAAGGATGAAAGGAAGGCTGAAGAGCAGGTGAACCAGGAGAAGCCGGGCCCTATATTCCAGAAGCAGACCTGAAGTTGGATTTAAAATATCCCGCCGGCAGTCTTCATCAACCTGAGGACAGAAGGTAATATCACATACATAAGAAACTACTTGGTTGATGTAAGTGGGATATTTAGTGATTAAGTGGAAATAAAGCATTGTGATTGTTTTAAGTTTTAATTCAGTTTTTGTTTTAGTTAAGTTGGGCAGCGTAGTCGGTGCAGGCTTGGAGGGCCAAAGGGTCTGTTCCTGTGCTGTAATTTTCTTTAATTCTCTTCTTTGAAACTTATGTGTTACTTGATACCATTGGCAAGTGCACAGGACACAGCTCAAAAGTTTGATAAGCTAGATGGCACTCTGGCCTTTCTAATTAGAAACAAAGAGTACAGAAGCATGGAGGTTGTGGTGAATCTTTATGAGAAACTGATTCTAACACAACTAAAGTTGGGGAGGAGATGGCGGCATAGTGGTAATGTCACATGGTCTAGTAATACAGAGTCCCAGGCTAATGCCCTTAGAACATACGTTTCAAATACCATCTTGATAGCTGTGTAAAATTCAATTAATAAATCTGGAATTGACAGTTAATGATGATTGATTGTTTAAAAACCCATCTGGTTCACTAATGTTCTTTAGAAAAGGAAATCTGCTATCCTTACCTAGTCTGGCTTACATGTGACTCCAGACCGTAGCAGTGTGGTTGACTCTTAACTGCCCTCTGCAATGACCTATCAAGCCACTGCAAGGGCAATTAGAGATGGCCAACAAATGCTGGCCTTGGCAATGATGCCCACCCACATTCCATGACATAATAAAAAAGAAAGAAGTATTTTATCCTGTTTTTGGCAAAACACTTCAGGAAGCTCGTGAAGGCTTCAGAGAGGGTGCAGAAAAGATATACAAAAATTCAGAAAGGTTTTACAAAAATGGTTCGAGGAATGAGTGACTTCAGTTACATGGGTAAATTAGCAAAGCTGGGGCCCTTCTCCTTATAGGAAAGAAAATTTGTAGTGCTACGAGAGAAGGATGAGATGAAAGGACAAATTATGAGTTGCTTTTGCAGAGAGCTGGCACAAACATGATGGGCCAAATAATCTTTCTGTGCTGCAATCAGTCTATGGTTCTATAATTCTTGGTAAGGGATAGATATCTCTGACATTTTGGAAATGTGACAGTGCCATCACTGACAGGAGAGTGTAATTACGTCATGACAGATTTACATTTCCCATTTACATTACGAATATGGGTGTTTACAAGAAAAGAATTATAAAAATCGAAAGCAAAACACTGCAAATGCTGGAAATCTGATGTAAAAACTGAAAATGCTGGAAAGCAGCTGGTCTTGCAGCATGTGTGGAAAGAGAAACAGAGTTAATGTTTCAGGAATCTGAAATGTTAACTGTGTTTCCCTGTCCATAGATCCTAAAGTTAAAATTTTATTTATTAGTCACAAGTAGGCTTACATTAACACTGCAATAAAGTTATTGTGAAGATTCCCTAGTCATCAGACTCCGACACCTGGTTGGGTACACTGAGGGAGAATTTAATATGACCAATGAACCTAACCAGCAAGTCTTTTGGACTGTGGAAGGAAACCGGAGTACCTGGACGAAACCCCATGCAGACATGGGGAGAATGTGCAGACTCTGCACAGGCAGTGACCCAAACCAGGAGTCAAATCCAGGTCCCTGGAGCTGTGAGGCAGCAGTGCTAACGACTGTGCCACCATACTGCCCCAGACCTGGTGACTTCCAACATTTAAAAAAATTAATTTATGGGATGTGGGCGTTGTTGGCTAGGCCAACGTTTATTGCCCATCCCTAATGGCCCTCGAGAAGATGGGGATGAGCTGCCTTCTTAAACCGCTGTAGTTTCTGTGGTGTAAGTATACCCACGCTAGTGTTGGCGAGGGTGTTCCAGGAATCTGAGACAGTGACACTACTGTCTATATTATGTCTGCATGCCTGGGAATGTTTTGGCCTGCTCTCTAATCTCATTTTGCCTGAAGACAATACTTGGGGTTATTTCCCCATATGCAATGTGATATGAGATGTAATTTTAAGTTAATTCTCAGGATATGGACATCATTGAAAATGTCAGCATTTATTACCATCCTTATTTGCTCTGAGTAGGTGCTGGTGGACTTTTCTCTTGAGTGGCAATGATTTGTAAGAGTTCCAGGATGGTTGGAGGGTCGCTTACAGTGACAGGAGTGCAGCACCACATGTAGAAAGCCCAAATCAATGACGCAGTTTTAAAATGAAACTAGGAAAAATAGTCTCCAAGGGAGGGGTCTGAACCAATGTGGGAGGATGTCCACAGCTGGACTGAAGGCTCCTTTCAGAGAGCAACCTGAAACTTAATAGAATTTCAACATGAAGGTTCAGCTGAGAGAACTCATTCAGACTTTATTGAAAAGTTGGAACCAGTAACTAGTGGTGCACTTTTATGTCTTTTTAAGCAATACACCAGATATTCTGGTTCACATTGGAAATGGTGTCATTGGGCACCTAAAATTCAGAGGAATGTGAGAAGGGTAGAGATAATAAGGGAGCACAGCTACTGGATATATGCAAGAAACTCCATCAGATCCAGTAACCTGCATTGCCCATTTGATATGTCTTACAGGCACAACACATCCAATCTTTCCAAAAGTATAAGGCAGGAGTAATCTCAAATCCAAATTATGCAGCACAAGAATGCCTTCAATGAGCCTGAAAGTTACATGGTTATGCGTAGTCCTTTACATCCTCTCTGCAGTTGAGATGTCAAATTGTTGGCGTGGCTTCTTACACGTCTATGATCTGTGAGGGAGTGGCTCAGCTATAAGGCAGGAACGTGCAAAGGCAGGGCAAGCACAGCCCGAGGGCAAGACAGTGGCTTTCTGGATTGGAATAGGAGGTCTGCAATTGTGAGGTGAGCTAATTCATTTCTGGATCTATCTTTCCACAGGAAGAAGGTTTGCAGAATGGAGGCTGTGGTCAGTGCTGCTGACTTGAAGGCAGTTGTTGTACCTGTTAATTCTCAGATACTTTTGACGAGTTTGCTTACTCAAAGGTTTTACCCCAGTGCCCTTATTTGCAAGGTGGACAAAGGACAAACACAAGTTTTTCAACAAGCTTATTAATAGTAACACTATTAACCCTTAAATTACCCACATAAAACAAGATACCCCAGATTCAAGTATACTACCCACAAAGATGGTTTGGTTAAAATTGCAAACTCGATTCTCTGAGTCCCTCTGGTCTGTCGTCACGAAAGTGAGTCTTGATGGCAACTTCTTCCATTCTTCCTTCTCTGGTCGAAACTTTTTTGTTTCGGTCTTCACGGAGGAGGACGTGAATAATTTGCCGGGTGTTAGCGATGGAAAGATGGTAGGAGTGGAGGACCTGAATGACATTATTGTTACTAGAGACACGGTGCTCGACAGACTGGAGGGACTGATTGTGGACAAGTCCCCAGGACCGGATGGAATGCATCCAAGGGTTCTGAAGGAAATGGCGGAGGTGATAGTGGATGACTTGGTGATTATTTTCCAAATGTCGCTGGATTCCGGAGAAGTGCCGGAAGATTGGAAAACGGCTCATGTTACGCCGTTGTTTAAGAAGGGTAGCAGGCAAAAGGTGGGGAATTATAGGCTGGTTAGTTTAACGCCTGTTGTGGGAAAAATGTTAGAATCCATGATCAAGGAGAAAATAGCGAGGCATCTTGAGGAGAATTGTTTGGTAGAGCAGACGCAGCACGGTTTCGTTAAGGGGAAGTCGTGTCTGACGAATTTATTGGAGTTCTATGAGGATGTGTCTAGGGCGGTGGATAGAGGAGAGCAGGTGGATGTGGTCTTATGGGGAGAGGGCGGGAAAGTGGAACTGAGCCACAACAGATCAGCCATGATCTTATTGAATGGCGGGGCAGGCTCGAAGGGCTAGATGGCCTACTCCTGCTCCTATTTCTTATGTTCTTATGTTCTTATGTCTTTCTTGATTTTCAGAAGGCATTTGACAAGGTACCTCACAAGAGGTTATTGCAGAAGGTCGGGGGCATGGAGTTGGGGGTAGGGTGTTAGCGTGGATAGAGGATTGGCTGTCAAATAGGAGGCAGAGAGTGGGGGTCAATGGGTGCTATTCGGATTGGCGGTTGGTGACTAGTGGAGTGTCCCAGGGGTCGGTGCTGGGGCCTTAGCTATTCACCATTTATATAGATGATCTGGAGGAGGGAACCGAGTGTATGGTGTCGAAATTTGCTGATGACACCAAGATTGAACATAAGAACATAAAAACATAAGAAATAGGAGCAGGAGTAGGCCATCTAGCCCTTCAAGCCTGCCCCGCCATTCAATAAGATCATGGCTGATCTGTCATGGCTCGGTTCCACATTCCCGCCCTCTCCCCATAACCCTTAATCCCCTCACTTATCAAAAACCCATCAACCCGCGTCTTAAAAATATTTAGCGAGGCAGCCTCCACCACTTCAACGGGCAGAGAATTCCAGAGATTCACCACATAAGAACATAAGAAATAGGAGCAGGAGTAGGCCATCTAGCCCTTCGAGTAGCTGGAGTACTGTGTGCAGTTTTGGGCGCCGCACCTGCGCAAAGATATTTTGGCCTTGGAGGGAGTGCAGAGGAGGTTTACTAGGCTGATACCGGAGTTGAGGGGGTTGAGCTATGAGGAGAGGCTGAATAAACTAGGCTTGTACTCGTTAGAGTTTAGAAGAATGAGGGGAGATCTCATTGAGACGTATAAGATGATGAATGGGATGGATAGGATAGAGGTGGAGAGACTCTTCCCGCTCAAAAAAGACAGTAGGACTAGGGGGCACAGCCTCAAGATAAAGGGGAGGCGGTTTAGAACGGAGTTGAGGAGGAACTTCTTCACTCAAAGGGTGGTGAATCTCTGGAATTCTCTGCCCGTTGAAGTGGTGGAGGCTGCCTCGCTAAATATTTTTAAGACATGGGTTGATGGGTTCTTGATAAGAGAGGGGATTAAGGGTTATGGGGAGAGGGCGGGAATGTGGAACTGAGCCACGACAGATCAGCCATGATCTTATTGAATGGCGGGGCAGGCTCGAAGGGCTAGATGGCCTACTCCTGCTCCTATTTCTTATGTTCTTATAATGGCAGGCATCTTCTTCTAAATTCCCCACTCTATCCCTGGGTTACTATCTCTGTTTTCAGTGTGTATGCACACATTACATCCCTTTTTATAGCTAGCTGCGATTTTAAATCTGCAATCTCGCACAGGCATTTGGAGTGGTCTGTTGCATGGGCAGTATTTGCTTTTCCTGCTTGGTGCAAAACTTTTACTGCAGCCTGCAGGTCGCTGCATTTACATTTAACTTCCTCTACCTGTTGCAGCACAGCCTCTCTCTCAGTGACAGTGCGCTGTGTCTTTTGGTAGGCTTTATCACATTGAACCTGGAACTGGCTGATATATCATATTAATCTGGTTCCTTTCCTTTCCTCTCCTGTTCCCACCACTGCTTCCAATTGTTGTATGTGCGTGGTAGCACTCATTAAATCCTGCTTTATTTGGGTTACCTGGGCCTCTCTGTCCTGTTTAACCCGGATAATCTCTGCTTCTCTGCCAAGGAGCTGTTCTAGACAACTGGCAATTGCAATTGGCTTCCTAAGCTTGGGAGCCTTTTTACCCACTTCCTTATGGGCACAACACCAACAATTCTCTCCCTCAGATCCCAGATCCAGTTTGGGGGCGTCAGCCCACTGCACCCATTTGGGCCACTTATGGTTCAAATATGAACGGAGGACTTCTCCCATTCGGCACGACTGGCCATAATTATTTCTTTTGGGATTCATCGCTTGAGTATAGGTAAGGGATCGGGGTAGGGGTCCAGTTTCACTAAATTCCTTCCTGTAGATTTTACCCAAATTCCCTAGACTGTTCTAATTCTAACTAAACAGTTTGTCCACCTTTTGTTACAGACACTGGGGTTTATGGCCCAATTTAGTGCTCAACTCTGTATTAGTCCTTCACTCACTTAAGACTGGCCGTCACGTGGGGCAACCTGCCTTCTTAATTCAGGATCGGACGGAGTGTTGGAGAATACCGGGTTGACTTCGGAGTAATGTATCACTTCTTATCGAAGTCCCATCTGGGGTGCCATTGTTGTACTTGTTAATTCTCAGATACTTTTACCAGTTTGCTTACTCTAAGGTTTTACCACGGTGCCCTTATTTGCAACATGAACAAAGGACAAACACAAGAAAAGTTTATTAATAATAACACTATTAACCCTTAAATTATCCACATAAAACAAGAGGAAACCCCCGATTCAAGTATAATACCCGCAAAGATGGTTTGGTTAAAACTGCAGACTCGATTCTTTGAGTACCTGTGGTCTGTCATCACAAAGGTGAGTCTTGATGGCAGCTTCTTCCTTCCCTCCTTCTCTGGTCAGTCTTACAAATAGTCAAGGCCGCCTCCCTCATTGAGTCTTCACTGCTGGTGTCTGAAAATGTGTCACTTTATTCCCTGCCTGCTTGCCTTTCCAGAAACTTCTCTGGCTTCCAGCCAATGAGGTCCCAGGAGGGGGTTCCAATACCCAATGGGTTTCTTGATGTCTGCCTGGCATCAGGGTCTGCCCCCAGGTGTCCATCTTCATGCAGTTGCTTACATGTAACCTGTTATCAGATAAGCCAACTGCAGGAACTCTTGGTGACAGAAAGTCTGGCCTGATCTGGGCTTCTAACAATAGGCCGGTCCATTTCAATAGGGTGCAATGGTCTCCTGCTAAGTATCAGTAGGGTGCGACAATCTATAATGGGTGATTGATGGATCAGGCCCAGATATGTTTGTGTATTTGTACAATTGGCTTGCCTGAGATTTGACTGTGTTTGATTTCAATATATCCAATTCTTTAATTTAGGATATCCAAATTTATCAGCCTTAAAACTAGGCCCTGTTTATATTACGCAGTGCTCAGATTGAAGAGAAGAAGGGCCTGGCACCATCCAGCACAGCTCATAGAAGAACTCCATCCTGAGGTGCATGGTCCAGGGGTTCCCCAGGAAAACCAAGAGGCTGAGGAGTGCAGACCTACCCCACGGAAATGACTGGCATCACCAAGGGTAAACTGAAGATACCTCTCCTATTTAGAGATGAGTAGGAGACAGTGCCATGCACATCTATGTCTGCAGAGCTATGTGGTGGCTCGTACCTGCCACATTCTGTGGGAAGATCAAGTGCCACACAGACTGGGAGACTAACCCTGCCAGTGCTTTGACACAACTTCTTTGCAAGTGGCTCATTCCAAGGATCCACAGGGGATCTATGCAGCATCTCACAAGCTTCAAGACATAAATGTGTGAAGGGAGTGATGGATGCCCTCCACAGTGGAGTTCATCATTACATAAAGATCACAATGGATGAAGCCAGCCAGGTTGCTAGATCTCTGGGATTTGCGATAATCTCTGGTTTCCCAACAGTACAGGGAGCAACTGATTGAATACATGTTGGTTTAAGAGCTCTCTGGAAGCAGCCCCTTATCTTTGATAACAAGAAAGGACTCGACTTCATCAATGTTCAACTGGTGTGCGATCATCAGAAGCAGATCATGCACGTCTCTGCCAGGTCACCTGTGTGAGCAATAGGTAAAGATGTTGTTAACACATATATTTGTAGAGCATAGAGAAATAGCTTGAAGTTAAATAGATTGGATATAGTTAGGCATATTGATAACCCACTTTATGGAAACAACTGTGAGTTTAGTCACAAACATAGGACATAGGGTTCGATGCTGCTAACACAGCAATAATTAGGGATAATAAAAAGACTGCCTGTAATGTAGAGATAACATCAGAGATGTGATGTGCAGTGAAGCATACACCACATCCTGCAGGAATGTAAGAGGCCCACGTTATAAAAAGCAAATGGTCTGCAAGATGTGTTGTTTATACAACTAAGCATAAAAGGGGGAAGGGGTCACTGAGATAGTTGGGACAGCAGTGATTAAGTTGGCAAAGGATTGATTACCGCCAATCTGAACTGGACATGTAACAGTATTGGATAAGATGGATGAGTTTGCTCATGCACTCTTGTGATAACAGGAGACATTCTTAGATGGGATAGGAACTTAGGGCACCTCGAGCCAATAGGAGAATGTCAACACATAGATGGGACAGGGACCACCAATTAGGAGAGAACATCACGTTGCAAAGCCATTACAATGCTTGTAAAAAAGGTATAAAATGTGCTGCAAATCTACGTGAGGTGTGCCTATTTCGCTAGACACCCGGTCTTGCAAGAACGTCAAATAAAATCTTGCTCCTTCAGAACTTGACTTGACTAAATTGTTTAACTGTGAGCTGTGTTTCTCACACCTGGGAATTCTCACAACTCCAACATTCTGAGTCACCCCCCACGTGCCACAGATACTCGTAGAACTGCAGCACTTACAGAATTGATGCTGGATGATAAGGGGTACCCACTGAAAAGATGGCTCATGAAATCTTTGTGACATCCTCAAAGTGCCTTGGAGCAGAGATACAATGCAGCGCAGTCTGTTGTCCATCATCGAGAAAACTGAGGCGTTGTCTCTGCACTGGTGGAGGGTGCAGTTGTAATCAGTAATGATTCTACATTCAATGGAACCTCATCTGAGGTGGGCTGGAGCTAATGGGTAGACTACACTTATATCTGGGTCTGCTGGTACTGTAGGAGAGAGAAAATAGAATCAGATCATGAATAGACAGAATGCAACATTGCATTGTCATTCACTGTGAATGTCAGGATGTGATCACCTGCACTGACTTGTTGGAGAAGGCTGATTTCACCCTCGCCTCAGGAGCAATACCTGTCCGTCCTCGCCAGCTCGACTGGCAGCATCCTTCCCCTCATCTGGGATTTCTCCCTCTTGTTGTGGGCCAGCTTGGCCTGCATGAAACAAATAGCTGGAATGTTTTGAGAAGGGGTGGAAGAGTGGTTGGAAAGCATGCATGCCTACTTTGTGTGTTAAGCCCTCCTCAGTAAGGAATTAAGATGCAGTTTGCGCAGTATGTTAGATAACATGGTGGTAATGTTAAGGTGTGCATGAGACACTCAGTGCTGATGTCTCCTCTGCTAATAGTGTATGAGATCATTGAGAAGTGTAACCCTTTGAGTGCCTGATGCCATTATGAGGGTGTAAGTTTGCAGTGACGTACCCTGCAGAGTGGCTGTGATCATTCATCGTCTCGCTGCACTTCAGGGCATTTCTTTTCTGGGTCCCACTAGGACAGGCCTCCTCTTTGAGACCTTCCCAGCTGACAAGGTGAGGTTGATAGACCATTTAGTTCCATCCCTCAGGAAGAGGATATTACAGCATTTGCAGACAGCATTGAGAAGAGCCACCAGATAATCATGGCTGAATCTGGAGACACAGGACTTCTTTCTCCTGCAGACCATCTTCGGATGTGCAGATGAAATAGTTGGGCTGCAGAGGGTGAATGTATGTGTTTCGGTGGCAGTTAATTATGGTGCCAGAAGCGTTGACCTGATGGGCAAATCAGTGCCCATCCTGCCATGTGAGTTGGAGAGCAACTTACTGATGCACAATTAATGAGCTTCCTAGTGCACAATTGAGCCTGAGAACCCACCCTGCCACTCTGTCTACATCAACAGTAATGAAGTGGGAATGGTCAAGATCTTCAAGCTTCTAGGTGACCAGATCATCAACGATCTGTTCTGGTCCCTCCATGATGGTGCTATAGTTCAGAAAGCCCACCAACACCTCTACTTTCTCAGCAGGTTAAGGAATTTCGGCATGTCCACTACAACTCGCATCAATTTTTACAGATGCAACACAGAAAGCATTCTTTCCGGATATATCGCAGCTTGGTATGACCAAGACTTGGTATGACCTGCTCTGACCAAGACTGCAAGAAACTACAAAGGATTGGGAATGTAGCTCAGTCCATCGTGAAACCAGCCTCCCATCTATTGACTCTGTCTGCACTTCCTGCTGCCTTGGAAATGAGCAGGACCCCACGCATCCCAGATATTCTCTCTTCCACCTTCTTCCATCAGAAAAAGACAGGAAAGTCTGAGATCATATACTGACCGACTCAAGAACAACTTCTTCCCTACTACCATCGGACTTTTGAATGGACATACCTTATATTAAGCTGATGTTTCTCTACACCCTATCTAGAACTGCAACACTATATTCTGCACCCTTTCCTTTCCTTCTCCCCTATGTACTCTGAGTGGTACGTTTTGAATAGTATGAATAGTGCACAAGAAACAATACTTTTCATTGTATCCCAATACATGGGGGCGGCACAACGGTTAGCACTACTGCTCCACAGCGCCAGGGACCCAAGTTTGATTCCTGGGTTGGATCACTGTCTATGTGGAGTTTGCATGTTCTCCCTGTGAGTGTGGGTTTCCTCCAGGTGCTCCGGTTTCCTCCACAGTCCAAAGATGTGCAAGTTAGGTGAAGTGGCTATGCAAAATTCTCACTCAGTGTATTCGAACAGGCACTGGAGTGTGGTGACAGTGTTTTCACAGAAACTTCATTGCAGTGTGAACATAAGTCTACTTGTGATGAATAAATGAACATTAACTTTACTTTCATTATGTGACAAAAATAAATTAAATAAAATGAGGGGGAAAGGTGTCACTTATCCCAGCTGCCATCACACAGTCTCCAAAAGAAATTAATCTGCTCTAAATTTTATTTTCAGATTTCTTTTAATTGAACTAAATTTGAATTCAAATAGTGAGATTGAAACTTTCATTTTGGCAGCTGGGGGGATTTGAATTGAATTAATAAATCGGGAATAAAATGCCATTGATCATGAAATTACTGGATTGTCATAAAAATTTATTTTATTTGCGTCCTGAAGTGGAAGAAATCTCCCATCCTTACTCAGTGTGGTCCACATGTGGCTCCGGATCCACAGCTGACTCTTGTCTCTGCAATAGTATATCAAGCCATTTAGTTGTACCAAACTGCTCGTGAAGTACTACATGGCATAGATTATGGCAGTGCGAGAAGATGGCTCACTGCTACTTTCTCAAGAAGATAAGGAATGGGTGATAAATGCTGGTTTAGCCTGCGATTTTCACATCCCAAGATCTAATATAAAAAATATCTTCGATATTATTAATCTTGCATTACTACTTGTACAGTAACATTACCAGTACAGTGCATTATGACAAAATCTGTTACTTCAAAATGGGAATTGAGTATGTATTTGCAATTATCCATTGCATTCAAGCCCCATTAGACCTGAAGACTACATTTGATCTTGACTGTGTGTGTGCAACAAAATGGGAAAGGGTTGAATATTACTTCGATGGATTTTCTAACTGGTGAAAAATGCTCTTCAGAAAAGTGGACATGGGATCCAAGACTCAAAGCAATGAATTTTAAAGGGCTGCTCACACCAACTTTGTAGATTGATAAAGAATTCAATGCTCTCAGGGGAATTCCAGACCACTCCCATTTCTTCTAAAAGTTGAGTGCCAAGAAATATGAAACCTAACAATCACCCATCTACCAATTGTTTTTTATCTTGCCAAGCATGCAGCAAAAGGGGTCAGGTAACAGAATAGATTGAAAGAGGGAATTTGGCAAGTATCTGAGGATGAGCAATTTAGATCCAAAGGAATTTACATCAAAATAGAAAACAGAAGGCTGGAATTATGCAAGCAAAGCAGTTTGATATGCCAGAAAGCAAGAAGTGATGCCCCTTGGGGGTCCATGCACTGCCAGGAAATACTGGAAACACTTAGTAAGGTCTGGCAGCATCTGTGGAGAAAGGGAGTCAACCTTTCATCAGAACATAGAAACTAAGGAGCAGGAGTAGGCCATTTGGCCCCTCAAGCCTGCTCCACCATTTGACCAGATTATGCCAATCTCTACTATCTTTCTGCACAATGTCGATATCTCTTAATGCCATCCGTATCTAGAAGTCTATCTTTTTTGAATATGCTCAATGAGTGAGCTTCCATAACCATCTGGCATAGAGAATTCCAAAAATTAGTCACTCGCTGAATGAAGAAATTCCTCCTTATTTGTATCTAAGTGACCTGTCTCTTATTCTGAGACTATATCCATTGGCTTTAGACGCCACTAACCCACCCCCCCGCACCTCCTGTCCGCCCTCCCACCTCCCCCCAAATCAGGAGAAAAATTCTTTCTACATCTACCCTGTCAAGTCCTGTAAGAATTTTGTACACTTCAAATAGGTTACCTCTCATTCTTCTACACTCCAGAGAATACAGGCTCAGTCCCTCCTCATAGGTCAATTCCACCATTGAAGGGATGGTTTGGTGAATATTTTTTGCATTCCCTCAACAGCCAATATATCTTTCCTTGGGTAAGGAGACAAAACTGTACACCATACCCTAGGTGTCATCTCACCAAGGATCATTCAGGCAGGGATGAGAGTGGTTGAAGGCAAAAAGTCTGAAATTCTTTTGTGACAAGGAATTTCACTACTGTGAAATGCAATTGCTTGTAGGCCACTTCAAATGATTGGAATTATTACACTTTTCACTTCCATTAGTCAAGAATCTTTTTCTCAAGAGTTGAAGTGTGAGATTCTCTGGCCTCCCACAGCCACTTGTTTCCTGCCGGCGGGAGGTGACACATTGTTTGCTAGTGGCAGGATTTTCTGGTCCCACCGTTGTCAATGGGAATTCCCATTGCCATCACTCCATGCTGGCAGGAAACATGGGCAGGAGTGTGTTGTCGGCAGGACTAGACAATCCTGCCAACATGAAGGACCAGAGAACTCTCCTTGACCAGTTGACGTGCCTAATTTTAGGGGATTGCTCTTAAGGTGAGAGGGAGAAAGTTCAGAGGAGATGTGAGGGGCAAGTTTATTTTTAAACAGAGAGTGGTGGGTGTCTGGAACGCACTGTAAGGGGTGTTGGTGCAAGCAATCCCGTTAGGGCTCTTTAAGGGACTTTTTGATGAGCACATGAATATGCAAGAAATAGAGGGATATGGACCAAAGGCAGGCACAAGGGATTAGTTTAATATGGCTTGTTCCTGTGCTATACTGTTCTATGTAAGACTGTGGACTAATGCATTTGTACAAAATCACCAAAGTGACCTCAGCAAAGTGACTAGGGAAGGCAGTTCCATTGTGGTAATGTCACTGGACTAAAGGCCCAGAGAAATGCTCTGGAGTCATGAGTTCAAATCCCATCATAGCAGCTGGTTGAATTTAAATTTAATTAGTAAATCTAGAAACTAGAATTAAAAAAAAGATCCTCAGTGTTAGGATCTTGAATCTATTTTTTTTTGTTGTAAGAGCCCATCGGGATTTGCAAATGCTCTTAGGGAGAGAAATCTACTGTCCTTCCCTGGTCTGGCCTACAGCAATGTGGCTGACTCTTGAATACCATCTGGAATTGCCTAGCAAGCTATTCAGATGTAGCAACTTATAAACCACTTACAAGTTTAAAAGAAAGATCAGGATTGTAGGTATACCTACACCACATGTACTACAACATTTCAGGAAGGCAGCTACCACCATCTTCAAGAACAATTAGGGAAGAGCAATAAAGACCATATCCTCTGAACTAATTTTAAAAAAATAAGCTTTCAATGCAGTTGGTGCATGCAATACACGATAAGACCATGCAAACAACAGAACATAATCTTGCTGGATTATGTACTTGTGAAGCAAAACAAACATAAACAGCAGGGTTTCACAACTTTCCAATATGATCTCATTCTAACTCACCACTGCCTTTTTAACATAATTAGGGATGGGCACAAATGCTGGTTTTGGGTGAGATGTCTACATCCCATGAACATAAATATAAAAAAACTCTTGAAAATTAACATGACCCCAGACGACAGTAAAAACAATAAAGCAACACAGTCACACTCAACGTATATTTATTAATGTTTACATGTTATAGAGCAACATATACATCACAAACATGAAAATCTGTGTGTTGGAAGCAGTGCATACAAAAATGTTATTTTGTGTCATCATGTTAAGCTTTCCATAATATCTGGCAACAGAAGGTTCAGTAAAAACCCTCTCCCCAGCGCCACCCCCCCCACACACACACAGAGTTATCAATCCCTTGTCCCACACGTACGAACACCATGCTTGCCAACCCCCTTCCCTCCAACTCACCCAGCAGCCTTAAAGCAACACTGAGCAGCCCTGCCTTTTCAAAAACTGCGATTCCCTACAACCAGTTGAGTCCAGGCTCCATTTCTCCCTCCTTCCCCCATCCTCCTTGGATGCCAAACCCCGTGGATATTTGAGCTCTATTGTTTCATCCTCTTCCACTCTCCCAACCCACCTTGCCTGCTGAATTCTATGGGGATTTGGGCTCCGCTGCTCCCTCTGTACACTTGCTGAACTCTGTGGAGTCTTGGATTGTAGTAGGCCATTTATATCAATTTATGTCATTGGCATTTAGAAATCTGTCAATTTCTACTTTAAAGCTGCTCAAAGCCTGAGCTTCCACAACCCTCTGGGATAGAGAATTCCAAGGATTTACAACAAAAAAAATTCTCATCATCTCTGTCCGATGTGACCTCCCCCTATTTCGAAATTGTGTCCTCTGGTTGTAGACTCCCCAACCAAGGGAAACATCTTATCTCTATATACCCTGTCTATCCCTTTAAGTATTTTCAAGTTTCAATTAGATCACTTTTCATTCTTTGAAACTCTAGAGAATACAGGCCCAGTTTCCCCAATCTCTCTTCATAGGACAATCCTGCCACTGGACAGTCCACCATGGGAACAAGTTTGATGAACCTTCATTGCACTGTCTCTATAGCAATAATATCCTTTCTAAGGGAAGGGACCAAAACTAAACACAATACTCCAGGAGTGGTCTAACTCTACTACTCCCTCCCCACTCACATCCTAAACCCCCCCCATTCTGCTGTCCTCTTCCAACCGCACCTGCTGAACTCCGCCAAGACTTGGGCTCCACTGCTCCCACCATCTTCAGCCTCCTTGCCAAACCCTGTGGCTCCAAGTGGCCAGAAGCAGAGTGCATCTTCCTCATGGGGTGAGTTCCCGCAGGCAGCCCCTGGCTGAGTGCTAGCAATTGGGGTTTGGGTCCACGTGAGCTGTGATGGAGCTTCCCACTCAGATGTTCACAGATTTCATCCTGAACAGCCCAAACTTCAAGAATTGGCTGAAAGCACATGAAATGGAGGTCGAGCACATCAATAACTACAGAGGAAGAGGTCGTAAAAGCACTTCCAAGAATAGAATTCAGTATCTAAAAAGTTGTAAATCTGCCAAAAGGTGTACATTTCTCATCCCTGTTTCAGGTCAATGACCTTTCATCCAGAACAAACCTATGAATCTTCTGAAGACTGAAGAACTCATACGGCATCGTCAAAACCTTGGCTCTATTTCTCTCTCCACAGATGCTACCGGACTCATTGAATTTTCTGTTTTTTCTCAAATTTTCAGCATCCACATTATTTTGTTTTTATTCTACAATTTTTTTTCCTTTTCATCATAAACTCTCAATACAGTCATAGAAGCACAGAACCAATTAAGTTGTGAAATTGTGCCTATGCTGGCTCCTTGAAATAGCAAATTTTGCTCTGACCAACACTTGCGCCGCCCCCCCCCCCATATCTTATTTTTGCCACTAACCCTGTCCCCTCTTCACCTTGTTATGTCCCTAATCCTGCGAACATGTCTCAACCCCTCCTCTGCTTATTTTATGTTCCTAACCCTGGACATATCTCATCCCATCCTCCTCTTATTTTATATTCCTAATTCTGGATATGACTCATTTCCCCTTATTTTATGTTCCTAATCCTGAACATATCTCATCCCATCCTCCCCTTATTTTTTGTCTCTAACCCTGTGGATATGTCTCATCCTCCAGTAACCACCCCCACCCCCCCGTCCAAATTCCTTTCAAAAAGATAATTTACGGGATCACCGCTTTTCCAGGTGGCGAAAGAGGGAGGGGTGGAATTTCCTCACCTCTCCTCCTCTTTGCAAATTGAGTCATCTCCATTCAATTCCTTGTGACTTGAGAAGAAATATCTTGGTGGTGGTGGGGGAGGCGAGGCAGAAGAGAGAATTAAAGATATATATGTTCTGCAGTGAATTGGAGCATCCTGACGTTGGCGTTTAAAAGTAGAGGGAAGGAAAAAAAAGAGAGATTAAAGAGATAACGCGGTAACAAAAAAAAGGAGACTTTTTTTTGAACACAGAGCCAGCGTTTTGCTGTCTCTCTCTCTCTCCCTCCGCCACCTCCTGCTGAGGGTCAGTGAAATCAGTGGGAGGGAAGAGGTGGTTGAGGCAACATGGCGGAGCGGTAGCGGAGCGCGAGGCGCGGCGGTTGGTCGGTCCGGGAAGGAGAGGGCAGCCGTTGGGGAGGCCGGAGCGCGAGGCGGGCGCGCGGGCGGCCCGAGGCCGGAGCCCGGTGCAGACAGACAGACAGACAGACGGAGAGGGAGGGAGCTCCTCAGCTCAGAGGAAGAGGAAGGCAAACTCATCTTCCAGGAGAAACTCCCGACCCACTAGGGGGGAGGAGGGAAAAACCGGCTGGAGAAGAAGAAGGAATAAAGAGAGAGAGAGAAAGAAAAAGGGAACAGACACCGAGCTCAGAGGTGGATGCAGGCTTTTTACAAACAACAAAAAAAAACGTTTTTTTTCCCCTCCGTCACATCCTCTCCCACTCCTCTGCATTTTCTAGGTGAGTTGGTAAACATTTTTTCCTCTCACTCTCTCGTGTTAATGTTGAAAATTCAAGCCCTCGCTTTCAGTGCGGTTTTACTGTGCGTGTACGGGTTTTATTTCAGACTGGGGTTTGATTATAAAAGCGGCGCACCTTTTTTTTTGTTAATAAATTGTGGATGGAATGTTGTTTCCCCTCTCTTACCGTGAGGGAAAATCCAGGGTTTTTGTGGGTAAGCGGGCGGACGGGGAGTGTATGAGCAGCAGGGGGAGAATTTTTAAATATATATATTACATCCTGCCCCGGATGGTGGCTTGCAAGAGTATTCCAGGCCCAAGGGCCAGGTGAGCCTTTGGGAATTTGTTGCAAGAGCCAAATGTCAGTCAAACTATTATGTTTTCATTATAATGTTTCCCGAGTTTGTACTGTGCCAGCTCCTGCAATAGGCGAAATCCTCTCCCCTTCCTGTAATCTTGATATTTTTCCGAAGTAAAACCCTTGTGTTGTAAACAGAGAATTTCGATTTTAAAATCCTCCTTCCATTGCCAAGCCCCAGCCTCAGGCAAATCTCACACCCCCACCCCCCATTCCCATTTAATTCCGCTTCCCTCTTTTTTTTCCCTTCCCCCTGCCTCCCAGCTACGTCCAAACATATAGGCACAAGTCCTGAGATGCTGCTCTTGGCAGCCACACCACACCGTGTGCAATCCTCCCTCGGTTAACTAACAAAAACTACCTCCTCCTCGATCAAGATTTCATGATTCGGAGTTGAGTTCACGACATGGTGAAAATTGTTTCCCCCCCCCCCCCCCCCTTTCGCAGTTTAACCAAGCTTCAAACCAACCTTTTTCTTTCTGAACGATTTCCGCTCTGACCATTTTTGTGCCCCAACATCACTTTAGACAGAACTTTGTGTTAGCTTCGGCTTTGAAACATTAAACATAGACCCACATGCAGAAAGAGAGAGAGAGCACTGCTTTTTTTTTCAGGTCGGCACGGAGACAAGCTGTGCTGTTCGTTTGTCATTTTTGTAGCCTTGATTTTGTTTTTTGCCTTCATTGACCAGAATTGGCTTAATCTAATACTGTCAGATAAGTGCATCACCATATACCAGGAATGTGTTGCAACGAGATAACCCACTGATGGATTCAAATGGTATTATGTAACCCACAATAGTGGTTTCGGCGTTGTCCTGAACTCCGTTAGCCACATTGAAATATGTAATCCATGTATATACCTTCATGGGTACAAAATATACACATACTTTACCCAATACGTACAAATATTTTCCACGGTTATGAGTCGAGATTCAAAATATGAACTCGTTTGATCCCCGAATTTTTTTTTCCAAAATTACGTGATTTAATCATCCATTTTGAAAACTGCAACAGGGTCTTGATTAAAAAGCGACAGTAGATTTGCAGACCTTTAACCTCACCAAGCAACTTTTTAATAGTGAATAAATTATTAACCCTTGAACTTCCAGCACGACATGCAGGACTTTTTTGCATAAAGAATGAAACAATTTTGGAGTAAATTATCGGAGAACAACATGCAAGTGAATATTATGAATGGATTTACTTCACATTGGGAAAGGAGGAATTTGGCACATTCCCTAGAGAGTTTGATGGGTGGGGTTCATTAGAAAATGAGTTCAATTTTTTCTTTGCTCTTATTTCTTGCAAATTTTAATTTGGACCAAACATTTTTGCACTTTCGAAGTTGAGTAATAGATTGGAATGAGGTGGACATTTCTAATTTGTTTCAAAAATAATGGCCATCTGGGAATAATTTTTTAAAAAAAGTCCCAGATTTAACCTGAGGATCACCACACCTTAGGTTAGGGACGTGAATAACCTCAACCAGTGCAGAAATTGAACTGGCTTTTCATCACAACCAGCTGTCCAGCCAACTGAGCTGAACTGGTTCACCCAGTTACATAATAACATCAATTCAATAACTGATGTAGTTTTCCCCAACATTGACTATTCATCATGTGGAAAATAATTTCCTGGACTTTGTTCCAAAATTATCACTTGCTAGTTTGAATTCATGTCCCCTTGTTCTAGTCTTTCAATATAATTTAAATACTTCTGTTTTACCATTTGAATATCCTTAACTACCTCTGAGTCTTAAAACATTGCCTCAAACAATTCCTTTTCACAACAAAAAGCCAAAGTTTCTCCAGTTTTTAATGCAGGTGGTGTCATCTGGAATGCACTGCCTTCAGGGGTTGGAAGTAGATCCATTACAACTTTCAAAAGGGAACTGCTTAACCACTTAGAGGTTAAAAAAATGCAAGGCTATGGGGAAAGGGCAGTAGAGTGGAACGAAAGGAATAGTTCTTTGAAGGAGCTGGCACAGGCATAATGAGATGAATGACCTCATCTTGTGCTATATTATTATCAAATCATAACTATAGGATCACGCAATTTGGATCAACACTGTTCTTTGCACTTCCTCGAGTTCTTGAATAACTTGCTTGTGTCATGTTGACCACAACTTGAGACTGGTACTGAAGATGTGGTCTGACCAGAATCCTGCACAGTTTGGTTACAACTTCCTCTGTGATTTCTACCTATTCATCTTGATTTAGTAATCTTTTAGCTCAGTTACTTGTTACTGTGCATTATGTGGATATGTTTAGCGTAAGATCTACTAAAACTCCTAGAAATTTTTTGCATTTTGATACTGTTTATGGGTCAGGCTTGTATTTTTTTTCTCATTGGTGATTTACATTTGTAGTAAATTTGACCTATTATTACTTGGCCCACATGCATATTTTTACAACTCATTCTCTAATTTCTAACCATTCTTGTTTGACATCTTCAAATTTGAATATCTAAGCCTGTCATTTATGTAAATTGGAAAATATAGTTGCAACTCCCAAGTACTTGCTGTTATTGATATTGTGGTATATAGTTGGGAGATGCGATATTTTTAGTCTTGTTTTGTATGTTTTTGAGGTATTATCTAGAAGAATATTGCAAATGCTTTTGAGTATGTGGTACAGTGGAATGTGCTTTTCAGACCAAGTGCAATTTATTTTCTTCTCGTTCTTTTGGTTAATAGGTATTGGAAGTGGAGATTGAGTTTTACATTTTCTGTCTGTTGCTTGAATGTCACAGTGAATTTGTTGGACACTTGTTAGGCCACAGCTAGAGTACTGTATGCAGCTCTGGTTGCCAAGCTATAGGACGATTGTGATTGCACTAGAAAGGATGCAGAGGAGATTCACCATGATGTTCCCTGGGTTGGGGCATTTCAGCTATGAAAAGAGGCTGGTTAGGCTAGGGTTGTTTTTCTTAGTACAGGGAAGGCTGATGGGGACCTGATTGAAGTGTACAATATTAGGAGGGCCATAGGGTAGATAGGAAGGAATTTTTTCCTGAATAGAAAGGTCACTAATCAGGGGGACATAGATTTAAGGCAAGAGTCAGGGGATTTGAGGAAAATCATTTCCCCCCAGAGGATGATGGGAATCTGGAACTCGCTGCCTGGAAGAGTGATGGAGGCAGAACCCTCATGACATTTCAGAAGCATTTAGACAAACACTTGAATTGCCATAGCAAACAATGCTACGGACCAAGTGCTGGAAAATGGGACTAGAACAACTGGGTGCTTAATGGCCAGCACAGGCACAATGGGATGAAGAGCCTCTTGCTATGTTGTGACACTGACTTTATGACACTGTATCATATTCTTAAAGCTTTAGTATTTCACAAACATGCATCTGTGTTTCAAGTACGGCCTCGATTGTAATGTAGTCGAACGAGAGAGCCAATGTGCGCAACGCAAAAATAGCAGGTGAGATGAATTTTCATTTAAAACTGGTGCTGTACTGAGAGCTGAGTTTTTTTTGCGATACTTACCATAAAATGCCTTCACTATATTTGATTAACTGTGAGAATAGTTTTAAGGTGTGGCTAGCCTAGAATTTTTAAAACATTTACTGTTTGCTGAAATTTAGATTAGGGAGCCCAAGATTGGAAAAAAAAAGAGTTGTAAATCAGGTAGTAGTGATTAGGTAATGTTAAATGATTTGAAGGAGCAGGTGACCGTTTAAAAAAAGTTACACTAACTTTTTTTTTCAATTTGGAATTTATCAGATGAATTAGAGAAAATATTTTCTGTAAGGAATTGTCCTCAACTGTTTTTACTTGCTGTTTTTAAAACTCTTCATAATGTGCATTGCAAGTTTCTGCTGGTCATATTTGTTAGGATTGAAGGGACCTTGATCCATTTGGATCTTGATAGATCTGTAGAACTGATCAAGAATCTGACTCATGGTGGGAATACCCTTTTAATAATGTTGATGGAAACTAAATCTAATTTTTAGATTTTCTCCTGTCAACATTAAACTCGCAGCTTGTTTCAAGTAATGTGCAGTGGAGTGTCAGTACAGATGTTTATCATGATCTTCACTAGTTTCAAGATCTTGACGATTTGCTGTTTGTGGGCAAAGTGAACTGAAGTTAACATACTTTCCCATAGTGAGGAATGCAAAATTGGAAGTAGATACTTGCATTTCTTTCAAGTGGGTTTGGCATGAAACCTGTAATTGCCAGCCTGTCAATTGAGACTTGTTGACTTGTGAAACTTGAATACAAGAAGAAAAGTAACTTTATTGGTCAGCAAATAACAGGACAGTGGGGAAGATGCAAGAAGAAATACATTAATTGAACTGTTGAACAGAAGTGGCGAGGGAGAGCATGTAAATATAATCTGTGTGAACAGAATTTGAGGTTATAGTCTAACTTGTTTGCACAGATCTTTATTGACCTGATGATTTTCATGTTTGTAGATTCCAGTTGGAGTTGCACTTTGCTACTGAAATAACAAATGGACTACAAAGCTAATTGAATGATTATTCTGGAAAAGTTTTGTGTAATTTTTTAATTCATTCGAAGAATGTAGGTTTTGGTTACGCCAGCATTTATTGCTCATCTCTAATTCCCTTGCGAAGGTGGTGGTGCACTGCCTTCTTATTGCTGCAATCCATGTGATACAAGTACATTCTGTTGTTAGGAAGGAACTTTCAATTCTGTGTAAGTAAATTTGACAGCCTCCTCCTGAAAACTTTTAGAAATCCTCATTGGTATTTGCAGTGTAATCATTTTACATTATATTTCACATGCTGGGATAGGCGTCTCCCAATCTCACCGACAGTTGAGACCCATCAGCTACCCTCATCTTGTTTAGCCGGCCTGTCGAAGCTGTTGCCCGGGGTGTGGCCGCTGTTGCATGCAAACAGTTATGGGGAGCCACAGGTGAGAGCTGAGTGCCAGGTGGTGACAAAGGGTGGACAAATCGCCCTGAAAAGGATGTGACGTGTTCCCCTACCAAAGGTTTTACCCCTCCCTGACACCCCATACACCCTATCAATCTCTTAGGAGCCCCCCCCACCCCAAGTACAAATGGTACAACTCTCATTACAGAGTGGGCTCAGATCCTGCAGAGATGCACTGAACACTTTGAAACCGTCCTCAACCGACCATCATCTATTTATGATGAGGCAATAGACAGGATTCCCTAGATTGATATCAACAGTGCCGTGGATGACTCACCGGTAGTAGCTGAAGCTGAAGTCACGAAAGCTGTAAGCCAGCTATCCAGTGGCAAAGCTCCAGGGACAGATGCAATACCCGCAGAGATCTACAAAGCTGTTGGTTCTGTACTTATCGAGAAGCTCACCGAGTTTTTCCAGTCCTTTAGGAAGCGAGGATTCATTCCTCAGGAACTAAAAGATGCTTCTGTTGTACACCTCTACAAGAGGAAGGGCCATTGGCAAGTATGTGACAACCACTGAGGAATCCCGCTGCTCTCCATCAGAGGAAAAACTCTCAAGTGTCCTGCTAAATCGTCTGGTCACTCATCTGGAGCTGGGCCTGCTTCCAGAGTCACAGTGTGGCTTCCGCAAAGATTGCGGGACTACTGACATGGTTTTTGCTGTGCGCCAACTTCAAGAGAAGTGTCAGGAGTGGAATTGCGAGCTCTACACAATCTTTGTTGACATAAGAACATAAGAAGTAGGAGCAGGAGTAGGCCATCTAGCCCTTCGAGCCTGCCCCGCCATTCAATAAGATCACACTTAGCTGACAAGGCCTGTGGAGGATCATGTCAAAGTTTGGCCCCCCCCCCGCCCTTCCACCTCCACCACCACCACCACCACTTCATTCAGATGGTACGCCAGTTCCATGATGGTCAGAGTACTGGATGGCAGAGAATCCTCTGAGGCATTCCCAGTCACCAGTGGCGTTAAACAGGGCTGTGTGCTCGCACCCACACTGTTCAGCATGATGTTTACTGCCATGCTGAATGATGCCTTCCAGGACCGTGTTGCTGGAATCAGCCTCAAGTACAGATTGGATGGGAAGCTGTTCAACCTGAGGAGACTTCAAGCTATTACCAAAGTGAAAAAGACTGTTCTGAGGGATTTCCTCTTTGTTGATGACTGCATGCTGTATGCTGGCTCAGAGCCAGAGGTGCAAGTCAGTATGGACAAATTTTCCACGGCTTGGACTCACCGTCAACGTTAAAAAGACCAAAGTCGTGCACTGTACGTAGAATCCATAATCTCAATCAAAGGGCAGAAACTACAGGCAGTGGACCAGTTCACTTATCTTGGCAGCACCCTCTACCAAGCAATGACTGTTGATGCAGTTACCTGCAGGTTAGCAAAGGCAAGTTCTGCTTTCGGTAGACTGCGCTCCACTATATGGGAGTGTTGAGGAATCAGCCCAGCAACAAAACTGAAGGACTATGGCGTTGTGGTACTCACTACCCTCCTGTGTGCCTGTGAAACGTGGACTGTGTATCAAAGGCATGCAAGACAGCTCAATCATTTCCAAGTGACTTGTCTTCACAGAATATTATGCATCAGATGGCAAGACAAAATACCAGACACTGAAGTTCTCTCTAGAGCAAGTCTACCATCAGTCCATACGTTGCTGATGAGAGCACAGACCCAGTGGGCAGGTCGTGTCATCTGTATGCCAGATGAGTGCATACCCAAGCAGCTCCTTTTTGAGAACGCTCTGCTGGAAGGCATATGCATGGAGGGCAGAAGAAACGTTACAAAGACAAACTCAAGGCCTCCCTGAAGTGGCTTGACATAGACCACCTGGGAAACGCTGGCACAAAATTGCCCTACCTGGCACTGCCTCATGCACAAAAGCTGTCAAGCTTACGAAGCAAGATGTATCGCTGAAGCACAACCTAAGCGCGAGCTGTGCAAGTCCAGAGCCACCAGCGCAACAACTACAGTGCCTGCACAAGTCTATCCAGTGTGTGCCAGGACATTCCGTGCCCGAATTGGCCTTTTCATTTTCAAACAGATTGCATCCAGCCTCCAAATGACTAATGGTGTCGAGCTCCTCATTGACGATGGATGAACAACACAACACGTTATATTTGGATAATTGCAGAATTGAAAGTAGTTTACAACCTTTAGTAATACAGTAATATTAGGAAAATGTGTGAATTAAGTTTGTAATATGAAGCATCCATTATGAATCATCAATTATGGACTGAGTATTTTTTAATCAGAAAACAAATTGATTTAAAAAAAATCTAAAACTGTGTTAAATAATAAATACTTGTTTAAACCTTTAACTTAAATTACAAACGTCTTCATTGTAATCAAACTTAAACAACATGCTCTTTCATTGTGTATTAAAGTTGCTCCAGAAATCTCTCTTTTTAACCCTGCAAATTTAGTAGTCCTGAATCTTTAATATTGTTGGAAGATGGAACCAGGAGTTGAATCGTGTAAATGTTTGGTACTTATGCTTAGGAAGTTTAAAAAGCCTTGAATTAGAATTGAAGTACAATTGAAGAAATTTCCCTTAAATTTATCTGTAAATAATCTTGATGGATGCATGATTACTCATGATTTTAACACATTAAGGAATTTCTGGTCAGGATTGGATATACTAAAAATATGCTGGTGACCTACTAGCATTTGATGGAAACAATAATTTTTCTGAATTTTAGTATCTTTTGGTTGATGCTTAACCAATATATTGGCGTTAGAAGTTGCATTTTTGGTATTTGATCTCTACACAGAAACGTCAATTTGGCATTTTTGCCTCATTTAGAGTCAGAGTCACAAGTTTACAGCATGAAAACAGGCCCTTTTGGCTCAACTTGTCCATGCTGCCCCGTTTTTACCGCTAAGCTGGTCCCAATTGCTTGTGTTTGGCCCACATCCCTCGATACAATCTTACCCATGTAACTGTCTAAATGCTTTTTAAAAGACAATATTGTACTTGCTTCTTCTACAACCCTGGCAGCTTGTTCCAGACACTCTACCCACTATATGAAAACCATTCCCTTTCTGTACCCTTTTGTATCTCTCCCCTCTTGCCTTAAACCTATGCCCTCTAGTTTTAGACTCTCCTACCTTTTGGGGGGAAAAAATGTTGACTATCTACCTCATCTATGTCTCTCATTATTTTACAGACCTCTATAAGATCACCCCTAAGCCTCTTACACCTCCAGGGGAAAAATTCCCAGTCTATCCAACCTCTCCATATAACTCAAACCATCAAGTGCCAGGAGCATCCTAGTAAATCTTTTGTGCACTCTTTCTAGTTTAATATCTTTTCTATCATTGGATGACCAGAATTGTACACAGTATTCCATGTGTGGCCTTACCAATGTCTTGTACAACTTCAAGACATCCCAACTCCTGTAGTCAATATTCTGACCAATGAAACCAAGCGTGCTGAATGTTGCTTTCACCACTCTCCACCTGTGACTCCACTTTCAAGGAGCTATGAACCCGCACCCCTAGATCTTTTGTTTTGTAACTCTCCCCAGTGCCCTACCATTAATTGAGTAAGTCCTGCCCTGGTTTGATCTACCAAAATGCATCACCCCATATTTATTTAAATTAAACTGCATCTGCCATTCATCAGTCCACTGGCTCAATTGGTCAACATCCTACTGCAATCCGAGATAACCTTCTTCACTATCCACTATGACACCAATCTTGGTGTCATCTGAAAATTTACTAATCATGCTTCCTAAGTTTTCATCCAAATCATTAATATAAATGATAAGTATCAGTGGACCCAGCACTGATCCCTGAGACATACCACTGGTCACAGGCCTCCAGTTTGAAAAACAACCATCTACAACCACCCTCTGTCTTCTGTCATCAATCTAATTTGTTATCCATTTGGCCATCTCACCCTAGATCCCATGACATTTAATCTCACGCAACAACCAACCATGCGATGCTTTGCTAAAGTCCATGTTGACAACATCAACAGCATTGCCCTCATCTACCTTCTTGGTTACCCCTTAAAAAACTCAATCAGACTTGAGAGACATGATTTTCAACACTCAACCATGCTGACTGTCCCTAATCAATCCTTGCCTCTCTAAATGCCTATAGATCCTGTCTCAGAATACCTTCTAACATCTTGCCCGCTACTGAAGCCTACTACGTTAGGCTCACCAAACTATAGTTCCCAGGCTTTTCCCTACGACCCCTTCTTTAAAAAAAAAGCACAACATTTGCCACCCTCCAATCTTCAGGCACCTCCCCCGTAGTGATTGTTGATTGAAATTTCTTTGCTAGAGGACCTGCAATTTCCTTCCTAGCCTCCCACAAAGTCCTGAGAGACACTTCATCAGGTCCCGTGGATTTATCTACCTTGATGTACTTTCAGACTTCCAGCACCACCACCTCTATAATATGTAGGTTCTTCAAGACATCACTATTTATTTTCCCAAGTTCCGTAACATCAATGCCTTTCTCAATGGTCAATACTGATGAGAAATATTTTATGTAGTCCTAGTCAACATCTGAAATGGAAACAGTTTTCAGGCAGCACATGAGCAGTGAACCACCACAACTAGGGACCCAACTTTGGTTCCGGCCTCGAGAGACTATCTGGAATTTGCATGTTCTTCCCGTGTCTGCGTGGGTTTCCTCCGGGTGCCCTGTTAGGTGGATTAGCCATTGTAAATTGCCTCTTAGTTTCACAGGGGTTAGCAGGGTAAATACATGGAGTTACAGGGATAGGGCCTGGGTGGGATTGTTGTTAATGCAGGCCTGATAGGCCAAATAGCTTTCTCTTTGTGGATACTGACTGACCTGTGTTGTTAAGGATTTGTTAGTAGGATGAGAAGAAACAAATAATTTGCATCTAATATGCTGTTGTTGCAAATAAATGGAATTGATCTCTCGGCCTCCATGTGGTGGTTCAGAAAATATAAACCTAGTAATGCAAAAATATATATGATTACTGTGACTATTCGCACAGTTTTGGACATTACTTAACTGTGAGCAAAATTCAGTTTATGATGTTTTAATTCTAATTGAATTACAGCCTAAATTACAATCCCAATGTTTTCCTGTTTTGTATGCTGTGACTTGAAGACCTTTTGTACTTGTTACTCCATTTTTACTGTGGATTGGTTTCCTCTGAATCTAGCTAAATTGAGAAAGGTAACATTGTTTTTGCAGCAATCAAATGTCAATGTTAAGTGCCCTGCCGTGGGTTACTGGTCATGGATGCATTAAAACTGTTGGCTCTAATTTGGTTGATGGCAACCCCCTATCTTGTAATATAATGGTTTGCGTCATAGTGGTCAACTCTGAGCATCAGCTCGGGTCTGGTATGAAAGTCTCTGCCTCCATTTGTGGCAAATAAGTCAATGGACTGAAGTGTACAACTCATTGACTTTGGGGCTCTTTTCTTGACTAGTTGAACTTTTTGTTCCTGCTTGTCTTTTCCAGTACCTTTCCATGCAGTCACCATCCAGAGGTCCTAACCATCTGCGACTGTCCCCAGTCCCCAACATTGGTGTCTGCCATCTTCATATCCTATTGCAGGTAGCAGAGATATGGAAGCCCATGAGTATATGACTCAGTAGCCAGTTCACTGTACAGAAAGTCTTGGAATATGCAGGATAAACATGGTTGAGCCCGTGCAGATGCAGTTGGCTTACCGATGAACATACGTTGATGGAATTGAACTTTTGAATTGGTGACCTTTTGCTGCCAAAAGATGCCGAGGGTACATCTGAGACAGCGAAGGTGGAAACCATTCAGCTACTTTTCTTGACTAGCTTATGTTGTCCAAGTCTTGCTGTCAGAAAGGTGCATTGAGGACGCAGGCTTGGTAGATTCAGTTTGGTGCTCTGTCACGTTGCTGTACATTCACACTCTTTTACTCAGCTTGGATGTAACAGCTTTCGCAATGCATGTGTTGATGTTAGAATCAAGCAATAAATTATGGAGCCTGGATATGCAAAGCCATCAACTGCAACATCACATTGTCAGTGCTGATTGCTGGTATGGTAACGTCTTGGAATATGACATTTGCTTTCCTAATGCTGATGGTTTGGTCAAACCAAATTCTTCACAAGTCAGAGTCTGTCCATTTGCTACTGCAGGTATTCCTTATATGGAATGTTAATGCAACAGCATTAGTGTAGCACATCTCTGAGAACGGGATGCATCTTGTCTTGGATCTCAGGCAAGCAAGGCTGAACAGCTTTCTATCAGTTCTGTTACCTCCATAGATGACCTGAGATTATATGGCAACAGCAAAGAAAATATGCTAAAGAGATGTTGGTGCCCTGTTTGCCCCAGTATGCATCTCCGTGCTGGTCTTGCCAGTGATACCTTTGCACTGAGAATTAATGATTTGATTTAATTGACAAATTGTATAAATCAATCTTTATATCCCAGACAGGGAAACCAGACTTTGGGGAGTCCGGAAGTGAATTGCTTGCCGCAAGATTCCGAGCCTCTGACCTGCTCTTGTCATAGCCACAGTATTTATATGGCTAGATCAATTGAGTTTCTCGTCAATGGTAAAACTCCTGGATATTGATAGTGGGGATTTCAGTGATGCTAATGTTATTGAATGTCATGGGGCAATCATTAGATTCTGTTATTGTGAGATTGTCATTGCCTCATGTGATGTGAATGTTTGTTAGCCCAAGTATGGAAATTATCCAGGCTTTGTTGCATCTGGACATGACTCAACAGATACTGAAGCAGTCAGTAAATGGTGCTGAACATTGTTCTATCATCAGTGAACATCCCCACTTTTGACCTAATGATGGAAGGATGATCCTTGATGAAGCAGTTGAAGATGTTTGATGTAGAACACTACCCTGAGGAACTCCTGCAGTGATGTCCTTAGGGACTGAAATAATCGTCCTCCAGCAATGACAGCTGTCTTTGCTCGTGCAAGATATGATCTTAAGCAGCGAAGAGGTTTTCCCTTGATTCTCATTGACTCCAATTTTGCTAGGGCTTTTTGATGCCACACTTGGTTGATTGCTGCCTTGATGTCAAGGGCAGCCACTGTCTTCTCACCTCTGGAGTTCATATCTTCAGTCCATGTTTGGACCAAAGCTGTAATGAGGTCAGTTGTTAAGTGGCCCCAGAGGTTCCCAAACAAAACATCAGTGAGCAGGTTATTTCTTTTATTGGACAGAGTATACTTTCTTACAATAGTTTGCAATGCTTGAACTGTTTTCAAAGTTTGAGAGGTCCTGATAAGCACCAACCTCCTGTCTTGCCCTTCTTTTGTGAAAGCTGACCAATACAGGTTGAGGTAGCAATCATGTAGCTTGGGGAAGATTCCTGAAGCAAAACCTCCAATGAAACAATTCAATGGATCACCTTCTGTTCCTCGTATTTCTGCAATTCACCAAGTGGTCACTCCAAAAATTGCACCAAGTGCAGCCATAGTTAAGGTGCCATTGACTGCCCTTTGCACTGCTTCAGCAACCTTTTGTAGCTAGCAATGCAGCAGTATGAAAGGCTGAGCTATCGAGGCCAACCCTGGTCTATGTAGTTTCCCAGATTTTGCTGGGACATTCCTTGCCATCAGCTGTTTCCCAGTTACCCATTGCAGTGTGGCTCAAGGACATGACTATTTAAATGCTGATTGATAGCACTAGCTGATTAGTGGATGGATGGACTGGTAATTGGCTGGGCTTGATTTGTCTTTTTTTGTGTGTGGACCAAACGGGATGGATTTGATTGTCTTTTTTGTGGACAGGGCATGGGGACAGCTTTTCACACTGTAGTTGTACTGGAACAGCTTGGTTTGCAGTAAAACTCATCCTGGAGCAATCTTCAGTACAATTGTTGGAATGCTGTCCGGGCCTAAAATGGGCCAGCACAGTCAGCTGTTTGATGATTTGGCGTAAAAGTGAATCAAATTGGTTGTAGACTGGCATCCGTGATGCTGGATACCTTCCAGAGGAAGCCGAGATGTATCATTCACCGCCACTTCTGGTTGCAAATGCTTCAGCCTCGTCTTTTGCTCTGATCTGTGTTTTCCCATCATTGAGGATGGTGATATTTGTAGAGCTGTCTTCTCTGATAGTTTAATTGTGCAACATCATTCACAACTTTGTGTGGCAGGACTGCAGAGCTTAGTTCGGGTCTGTTGGTTGTGGGATCACTTGGCTCAGTTGCATATTGCTGCTATTTGGCATTCAAGTAGCCTGAGTCATGCAGTGCACAAACTAAATTTTTCATACTCTTCTGACAATTTCAGAGCTTAATGAGTTCTTCAAATTGTCATTTCTCTAATATTAAAAATATGGGCACACTTGGACCTGTCTGCTAACTTTGATTTGCTCTCTTCTCATGCATTTGTGCTCACTGAGGGATTGTAGTGCAACGCTCTCTCGTCCTTACTTGCATGATCTTTTAACTTTACTACTTTTTGCATTTTCTCTCCGGCGCGCACGCACACGTGCACGCGCTCTCTCTCTCTCTCTCTCTCCTGTCTACCCCCACCCTCCATGTTTGCTCTTTTTCTCTCTCTCTGCAATTTTCTTAGAGCCGCCAATTAAGTTGGTTGTAGGGGAAATTTAGGCCATTGTTGACGACTGCTCATGCCCCATCCTTCACCTGTAATCCCATCAATGCCAAGCCCAGGTTTTGGGAGACTGAGGTCGCCAAGCATAAACTTTACTCATGTTTTTAAAAAAAGCAGAAAAAACAATTTGAAGTATACATTTCATTGTTGTGAAATATAGTTATTTAAAGCATTTGAACCCTCATTCTGGACATTGGAAATTCTTAATGAAAAAACAATTAGAATTTTTTTTCAGAAAGCATTTTGAACCATTTGTGGAACTATGTAGGCACAGAATGTAATCTGAACTTGAGAAAATACCCAAAGTAAATGTGGACATGAAAATGGGATGAGAGTTGGGAAGAAGGTAGTGAGAGAATGACAGAAAATTGTTGCAAAAATGTGATAACTTAAGTTAAACTCTACAGACAGAATCCATGCACAATGATAGTGTGTGTATATAAAATGAACATTGACTGCTATCCAAAGTCATCTATGTTGTGAGATAAAAAGCAACCACCTTTGTCTCAACATTGAGATTGGTAGGGAAAGCCCCTGTGAGGGGTCAAGATTACAATTACACTCACTCACTCACACACAGTCGTGCGTGCGCTCTTACACTGAGGGCTCTTTTTGAGATCTTTTGATTTTCAGGGATTTCTTTTTCATTCTAACTACTTCGTTGGGTGATGCAATCATGTAATGGCATCGTCTTCTGTATTTGAGAAGAGAGCATAAATACCAAATGGAAAGACTCAGTAATAACAACTCCTTCAATCTACAAAGCTGGCCTGCTAAGCTTAGATTTTAAAACTTATTTTGCAAAGTAATGCTTTATTTGGCAACACGTGGCTTGTGGAATAGTGGTCCAAAGCCAGAACAGAAAAAAAACATGGCAAGTGAGTAATAATTTTGATAGAAACTTTAATTTCAATTGTAATTGTAAGTGGCAAATTATAGAGTCTCTCTATATGATATATTAATCTTTAACTCCTTTTGAAACATTCAAGTTCACAATTGTGCAAACTGTTGTAAGTTAAAGAAAAACATGGTTTGTTGATATCTACTATATTTGTGCATTACAATTTGTTTCTTGTCACCACCCATGAGCTAAAGTTGCCTGCTCTGCCATCTGAAAAAGACTGTTCATCTACGAGATACAATTCCTAATTCTCAGTATTAAACTGAGATCAGATTCCTCTCAAATTCCAACTGTTTGATCCCATGAAGTAGAAATCAGACAAGCATAAGCAATTTAGGTAGGTTTGTAAAAGGCCAAATGAAATTGCTTGGTTGAATATTTTTCTTTTTCTCATTGAGTTGCCAATCACCATCATCACGACACAAGATTGTGACAACTTTCTTTCTGCTTGCTGCTGCTCTTGTTCTCAGTACAGGCAGCACCTCCTGAGCCTATTTTGAGCACTGCTGCCTACTCTCCCTCTCCTGAGTTAACACCATTGCTTACACGTTCAAAATTGATGCTGGTTAAGATGTTATATAGCAATTATAGGTGGAAACCTTGTAGGAGAAATGTCAGAACAATTTCCTTGCATGTAACCACAATGTAGTCAGTAGTCAGACTGAATGCTAGGAAAGAAAAGAGCTACTGCTAACTATGTAGGTTTATACAAGCAAAACATTCCTCACCAGGGCCAGAATACAAGCCTGAAACACCATGAGCCAGAAGATGGCCTATTAAGGGGATGTAAATCTGTCTTGCTTTGACTGGATCTTTGAAACGCTTTGTTAACAAACACACAAATCTGGGGAGTAAACTAATGACTTGGTATTCTAGGTGTTGGTGATTCTTGGATTTGAAGAAGGTCATAGAAGGAACCTCTTGCCATTAGATCGTCAATAGAATTAGTGAGGTTTATTTGGAAGTTGAGTTCAATTTCTGATGCTAAAGTGCTGTAGTTCTTTAGTTTGAGATTACACTTTTGGACAACAATAGTACCTTGTTCTTTTAGTGGTCCTTTGCCATGTATCTGTGTATATAGAAGGATGACTCTACAAAATTAGAATACGGAGGAGGAAGGTTACAGAACAGAAGTTTGTGTCACCTGAGACGAAGACGAAATTTAAGCCAGCTTTTCCGAAATGGTTTTAAGTGAGAAGATGTAATTTATGAAGAGCAGATTGATGTAACAGGTGAGACGATTTTTTTCTTCATGAACCGTTTTAGTTTTCAGTTGTTCAGATACTTCATGTAGCAAGTAGTTGGCATAATATTTAGGGTGGTCATGGGTAATTGAATTAATCTCAGCCGGAGTGCTACAGTTGACTTCAGTACCTGGGTCATGGAAGAGAGCATTGGCCAGGGTTGCCACCATTGATAACCACCCAGTTTGACTGCATTTGGCTGTCAAATGCATGGTGGGTTGGACCAGTCTCTGATGACCCAGTTGTTGAATAGAGCCTATTAGATCACAGATAACATCTTTGCTGACATGCCAATCTTTCATTAATTTATTTATTGAGGTTGCTGAAACTGTGCAACAGAGTTGTCAGGAGTAATTTACTAAGTTGAGTTTCCTGGTTTGGTGAACACTTGAATTTGACCAGGGTTTTGGAGGCCTCTGGAACTGGGGTTTAGACAAGCTTGCTAGAAAAAAAACATGGCACAATCATTAACCCATTCCCTTTTTTTTCAGTTGATCAAAAACCAAACTAGCAAATGGTTGCATAATTTCCAAACTCGAAATCATTGTTCTGTAAATCTGAGTCTTCTAACTAATGATAATACCATATTTTGACTTGCATATTTTCAAAAATGGAAACCATGAGGCCAGGGGCGTAAGCCCTTGAAGCACCTGACCAAAGCAAAACCATTTTTTCTTTAACAATTTTTCAAATACAGTCACCTAAATCTCTTTCTAATTTAAGGACAGCAGCAGAGCAATAAAAATATGAAATTTTATAGGATTTGGTTTAATCAGAAGTCAGAACAGATTGCATTGTTTTGTCGAGCGAAATGAGTCATGTACCATTGTAGTAATAGCTGGCCAATCAGTTGAGATGTTTGTAGATATTGATAATTAAAAGGCTTGTTTTGTTGAACTTTTATTAATGTTTGTGTGGAGGTATCACTGAATTAACTGTATCTTTTGTAACAGTCTTCAGTGCTCGTTGAATGTCTTCTTTCATTGCGATGAGTGTTTTGAATGTCGGCAAAAAGGTGTTGAGTGGAAATGTTTGTCTTGCTTTTCGTTATTGTTAGCATTGGAGTAATATCTTTGCTGTCATGCAGGCCTTAAGATCTTTAAAAATTTTTGAAGGTTATTTATTAGTATCACAAGTAGTCACTGCAGTGAAGTTACTGTGAAAATCTCCTGGTCACCACAGTCTGGCACCTGATGAATTGAACTACATTCTCAATCTTTTGTAGTTCCTTACAGTCTTGGTCAGAGCAGAAGCCATACCAAGCTATGATTTATCCGGAAAGGATGCACTCTACAGTGCATTTGTAAAAATTGTTGCAAGTCGTAATGGACATGCCATATTTCTTAGCATCCTGAGAAAGTAGAAGTGTTGGTGAGCTTTCTTAACTATAGCATTGACGTGGGTGGACTAGGACAGGCTATTAATGATCTGGGCACCTAGAAACCTGAAGCGCTCAATTAATGTTCTAGAGCAGGGAAATGGCCCCAGATGAAAAAGGTGCTGCTGTTAGCAAGCCCCAGACTGTTTGGGCTCAGTAATCCTGGGGAGCTGCAAAAGTGGCAAAAAGTCACTAATTCCACGCTGGAGAGGGTAAGGCCTTAGAAGAAGCCCTGGGAGTTATTTATAGCTTATTGCCGTCAGATGACCTGAGTTCAGAAAAACTCAGGCAGCGCCACCTTACTGAAACTAATCGTCTGTGAACAAGGTGGAAATGAAATTTTGTGAATCCCCGGGAAGTCAGTCTCAGAAGAAGAGATTGAACTATCGGGTGATGAGCAGCTGTTGGGCAGTTTGGGCCACAATTGCTTTTGAGAAATATCTTCAGAAGTGAGGAGTTGAAATCCCTCGTGTGGCAGACAGAGCTTTGGTGTGATTTTGAGGCTGTGGTCTTTAACATCTTGTGGCTTTATTATAATCATGAGAAACTGAGATTTCAAATTATGTCTCCTTTAAACAAAAAACTACTGGTCTCTAACTGGATCTCACAAGCATGTAAAAATTTTGGAACTCAATTTGAATAGTGCTTTTCTGTAAATTCTAACTACTTAGTCCATTCATAATACTATTTTAAATTTGAAGATAGATAAAGTATAAATGTTAAAGGGAATTTTTAATTCAGTGTCCCTAGTAGCTTGGGAAGAGGGTGTTTTACAACTTCCAAGCTGTAGCATTTCTCCACTAACCTTTCCAAGCTTCATGCTGATGCAATATTAAGTACATCTGGCCAAAGGAAATTACAGAGTTACCACAGGAATTGACTGCTGTTGCTGTTAATCAGTCTGGAAAAATACAACATAATATTTAGAGCTATTATTTTCTAAACTCCTTATTGTCTGTTGCTGTGAAATGATTGAAGAAGACTTGTATTCACATAGCATCCATTCAAAACTCAGGATGTCCAGAACAGGTTATAGCCAGCTGGGTGCTTTGAAGTGTTATCACTGTATAATGTAGGAAATAGCAGCCAATTGGCAACATGGCTATCCGTGGCATATGTTGACCCTCTTACAATAGGTCATCAATTTGCGTGATGGACAAAGGACAGATGCTCTAACTAAAGTTTTTAATACAATTTATTCTTTATTAATAACTCATCATTCTTCAATAAGCGCACAATTAACACATTACTCTAATATGGTTTCCATTACACCGGACTGAAATCTAGATACCCATGTGTGATGAACTGGCCAGTGGGGATCTTCTGAGTTCTGAACTTGGGGTCGTCTTTGTGATGGCGGGTCTTGAGTCTTTGCAGTTGATGTCTCTAATGTCCCCTTGTTTATACGTTTCCTCCAGCTTTCCAGAATGTTTGACGTATCCCTTTCTCAAGACCACCTCAATTCATTTGTCCAAAGGTTGTGTAAACAGGAGACATCTGTTTCCATTGTTCTTCTTATCTGTCTTATTTTATGACCATTGCACTATCAAGGTCAAGTGACCCTTAACACCAGATGTGCTCAGTCAGTAGCCTAGTTTTACTTCATCCTTTCACAGTGAAGTGTCCTGGTGCTCTTCATGAAGTTAGCATAATCTTCCATCAAGACTACTAACTAGTCTGTTAGTAGCAGACTAATAGCTAGTCTATCAGTCTTGACATTTTTACTCTTAAGACCGCACATAACAATAAAATAACTCACTCAGTCATCTATTTTAGGTCTTCATTGAGGGATAAATGTTCAAGTCAGAGGAAGAACATGCCTGCACTATACCATTGTGGACAGATGGTGGATCCTTCCCTTGGAATATTTCTTTCTCGTTGGAATGTATCCATTCTGTGTATTCTGAAATCTCCCCTTAAATGTTTGCCGTTGCATCTCTGTTGACCAATCCATTAACCACATTTGCCAGTTCACTTTGGCTAACTTCGCCTTCCTGCCCTCCTAATTACTCTTAAGTTTAAAATCCTAGTCTTGGTGCTAAATTCTCCCTTAAACAGAACATAAAATTCAATAATATGATTGCTGCTGCTGCTTATCATTTGGGGTGCCTTCACTGTGAGGTCGTTGACTAATCCTATCTCACTGCCAGATCAAGTATAGCCTGATCTTCGGTTGCTTTTAGAATATGTTGTTCTAAGAAATTATCCAAAAACATTCTACAAGTTCCTCATCTAATCAACCTTTGCCAGTCTGATTTTGCTAGTCTCTATTTAGATTCAAATGCCTATGATTTCTGCTGAACTTTTCTGATAAGCTCCCATTATTTCTTATTTCATACCCTGCTCTAGCATGTAGTTGCAGTTAGGGCTATGTAAAACCATTTCCCCAAGTGACTTCTTGCTTTATCTTTTTTCATCTCTACCCAAACCACCTCTCCATCCTGGTTTCTTGAACTTGGGTCATCCTTTCCATTGTGCTAATACCATCATTTATTAACAGAGCCATATCTTCACATTTTTTAGTTTCCTTTCCTCTTCAATGTTGTGTACCCATCAATATTCAGGTCCCAATCTGTCATCCTGCATCTATGTTGCTGTCATGGCTATCAGTGCAAATAGAAAGTCAGTACAATCAGCTGATCTGCTTTATTTAAAATGCTCTGTGCGCTTCAGATAAAGCTTTTCATTATTTTTGTGACCTGTAGGCTTATCTGTTGATTTACTCTTAGATTTGTACTCTGTTCCTTCCCAGCACAGTCTCCTTATCATTTCTCACATTAATACCTTTCTCTCTTGCCTTGTCTCCATTTTTTTTTTATTTACCACATTTTCCCAAATTTAAATTTCATTATTTTTGTTTAAAATACTCTTTTACTTCCTCATTAGGTGGCTTGCTGGAACATTGGTCCCAGGACAGTTTAGGTATAGGCTGTCCCAACGGCTTTGCTCCCACTTTGCCAGTATTGGTGTTAGTGTCCCACAAATTGGAACCCATTTCTATCACAGCGGCCTTTGAGCCGTGCATTCTAATCCTATTTTCTCTATGCCAATTGACACATGACCCTAGTGATGATTACTTTTGTGGTTCTTCTTAATTTAGTGCCTTGCTTGTCAAACTTACTATGCAGAACCTCCTTTCCTTGACCTGCCTATGTTGTTGGTACCTACATGGATCATCACAACTGGATCCTCCCTGTCCCACTGTGAATTCCTCTTCAGCCCTGAGCAGAAGTCTCGAACCGTTTAACTGGGCAGGCAACACATCCATCTGGTCTCCCATTCTTGCTGCAGAGAACGGTGTCAATCTTTCCAACTATACTGTCCCCAGCTACCACCACTATGTTGCTTTATTGCTTCCCCACTTGAATGACACCCTGTATTGCGTCATGACTAGTCTGCCCATCCACCCTGCAGACCTCGCTTTTGTTAATACACTTTGCAAGTTACTTAAACGTTTTTTACAATTTGTTCGCCAGACTGATTCTGGGGATAAAAGAGTTGACTTCTGAGGAGATATTAAATAGTTTGGGCTTATACTCGCTGGAGTTTAGAAGAAATGAAAGGGAATCTGATTGTGGTATATAAAATACCAAAAGGGGTTGATTAAAGTAAATGTAGACCAAATATCCCCTCTTGTGGGGCAGTCTAGAACAAGAGGTCACAGCTATGGGTTGAAAGATGGCAGATTTAAGAGATGAGGAGGAACTACTCGCCAAGCTGCTGAATGACACCAATATGGCCCAGGAAAAGCACGTCTGTAGAAAAAGTGTAAGCAGTTAGAGTGCTTACAAAGAGTGGTGAATTTGTTTTAACTTGCTGCTTCATAGTGATTAGATATATTTCTGATAAAAAACCGGTTAAAGGGTTATGGGAAACAGGTAAGGAGATGGATTGGAGACCAGGAGAAGATCAGGTCATGATTTGATTGAATGGCAGAGCAGGCTCGGAGGGCTGAATTGTTTATTTCTGCTCCTAGTTCCTAATTACTAAGGTTGAGGCTTCTCTACTCTTGTTCTCTGCTTGTTCCTTTTACATGTCTCGTGATCTCACCCATCTCTCCCTAATCACTTGCCAAAGCAGGTGACCCTGTTCTAAGGAGTGTAGCCATCTTTTGATAGAAGGTTTCCAGGTATCTATTTGTATCTGTGGTTTGGCTTCCAAATCAATAATCCTGTTCCTGAATTCCTCTAACTGCTTACATTTTTTCTACAGATGTTTTTTTCCTGGATCATATTGGTGTCATTCTGCAACTTTATTTATTATTTAATTGATTATTGTTAATTATAATTGATATTTAGTTAATTTGATAATGTTCCTAAACAACTTGGAATATTTCTAAGTATACTATTTACTATGCTTATTAAATGCTAGTAACAGCTACAACTGAGACGTACATTTCTAAATTACACAGACATGTATTTTTGGTATTTATTTCAAAGGTTAATTCTTTATATCTGTAGATCTTCCTTCACTTTGATGTCCAGAGCTGGCTATTAACCCACTGTTCCCTGTGCTGAGCACTTGCCATCCAATCAACTTAGTTTCCATTGAAACTGTAAACTGTGCATAGGTGCTCAGTAGCTGAAATGTGTGCTCGCTCCCCTGCTCCAGACTGTATCCTGCAGGTACATTCAGACTCCCAGGTGTTTAACTAAAGTTAAAGATAGTATCAAACTTAAGTATATAATTGCACAAAGATAGATGGGAGATCAGAACGTTGGGCAGAATCTTTAAAAAAAGTCAAAGATTAACCAAGAGGAAATGGAGAGTAAGCTAGCTCGAAACATAAAGACAAAAAATAAAAGTTTCTATAGACATTTGAGTTAACAAAGTAAGTATTGGTCTGATGGAAAGCGAGCCTGAGGAATGAAGAATTGAAAATAAGGTGATGGCATATGACCTTCATGCGAGTAACATTCCAATAATAGTTATAAATCAGGAAATGGAAAGGAAGGAAAAACTCGAAATTACAACTACCAGGGAAGTGATGCGGAGCAATTTTTTGGACCTGCAGGCTGACAAATCCTCAGGAAGTGATGGACTTCATTCTAAGATCTTAAAAGAAGTGGTGAGTGAGAAAGTTGATGTACTGGTTTTCCAAAATTCCCTAGATTTGGGGAAGAGTCCTTTATATTGAAGTAGAGCAAATGTAGCTCATTCGTTCAAGGAGGAGGGAGGCAGAACAAAAAAGACAAGCTAGTTAGCTTAACATATGTCTTGGGGAAAATGTTTGAAGTTATTATTAAAGATGTTATAGGAGGGCATTTATATTCAAAATAATCAGGCAGAGTCAACATGGTTTTTGATAGAAAACATTTGAAATGTGCCAGATCAACAATTATTGTGAAAAATAAAACTTCATAATGAAGGAGGTAGCATATTAGCATGCATGTAAGATTGGCTAGCTAATAGGATTATATTCTGGTTGGTAAGATATAACAAGTGGTGTGCCACAGAGATCAGTACTGGGGTCTGAGCTGTTTGCAACGTAGATAAATGAATTGGATGAAGTGACACAAAAATATGATTGCTAAATTTGCAGATGACACAAAGATAGATATGAAAGTAAATTGTGAAGAGGACAAAATGAGGCTGCAAAGGGATATAAATTGTGAATAGGCAAAGATCTGGCAAATGGAGTATAACATGAGAAAATATAAAATTGTCTGATTTTTCAGAAGTAAGAAGCATTTTATCCCAATGATGACAGATTGCAGAGCTCTGAGATGTGGAGTGATCTGGGTGTCTTAGTGCATGAATTACGAAGTACAGCAAGTAATTCGGAAAGTATAGAATATTGCAAGGAAACTTGAATACAGAAATAGGGTGAATGTACTTCAGTTATACAGAGCATTGATAAGACCACATCTGGAATATTATGTACAGTATTGGTCTCTTTACCTAAATGTAAATCTGTTGGAAGCAGTTCAGAAAAGGTTTATTAGATTAGTAAGTGGAATTGGCGAGATGTCTTACGAGGGAAGGTTGGACAGGTTCGGTTTGTATCTGCTGGAGTTTAGTAGAGTGAGATCCTGAGGGGTCTTGACAAAGTGGGTGTGGAAACAATGTTTCCTCTTGTGGGAGAATCAAGAACTGATTAAAAGTAAGGGATTGAACTTGAGAGAAATTAAGTGAATTTCTTTTCTCAGATTCATGAGTCTTTGAAACTTGGAATATTTTTAGGGCGGAGCTAGACAGATTCTTAGATTTTTGCTAAGCAAGGGAGTGAAAGGTTCTCGCGAGTAGGCAGAAATGTGGAGTTGAGATAAAATTCAAATCCGTCATGATCTTATTGAATGGCAGAAAAATTTAAGTATATGACCTCCAAAGAATTTAAACATTGGCTGATGTACTGCAAACTGGTTCTGAACCCAGGAAGATGAAGGCTAAAATAATTCCAAGCACTTCACTGATTAATCAATGGCCCATAGAATTATTGTTTCATTAGCTCTCCTGCAGAGTTTCTATCATGAGGGGTTTTTTTTCTGGATGCTTTGGCTCATTCTACTGTTTAATTTAAGATAATATGCTGGATTTTAATTATTTCTTGCAAGAACCTGTCTAAATTTGACAAGTCTAGGATTTTTATTTGGAGTCCAGGTGTCTATTTCTTTCAGAATAGAGGAGTCACTGCTTTGTAACTGTTTTGTAACTATACTTTGTATGTCAATTATTCATTGGTTGCAGTACCTAGATGTTACATTGCTGTGTACTAATATGGCCCAGATTTTCGCCATGTTGGAAAGGCTTTCTGATATTGTGCAAATAGTTGAACTACCTGAAAACTGCACTTTGCGTAATCACAGTGCTTTGAGCATATGTGTCATTGAGGTTTACAGCATGGAAACAGGCCCTTTGGCCCAACTTGTCCATGCAGCCCTTTTTTTAAACCCCTAAGCTAGTGCTAATTGCCTATGTTTGGCCCGTATTCCTCTATACCCATCTTACCCATGTAACTGTCTAAACGCTTTTCAAACGACAAAATTGTACCTGCCTCTACTACTACCTCTGGTAGCTTGTTCCAAACACATCGCCCTCGAAAAAAATTGCCCCTCTGGACACTTTTGTATCTCTCCCTTCTCACCTTAAACCTGTGCTCTCCTGGTTTTAAACTCTCCTATCTTTGGGAAAAGGTATTGACTATCTAGCTGATCTATGTCTCTCATGATTTTATAGACCTCTATAAGATCAATTCTAAGCCCCCTGTGCTCCAGAGAGAGAACTCCTAGTCTATCCAGCCTTTCCTTGTAATTCAAACCATCAAGTCCTGGGAGCATCCTAGTAATTCTTTTCTGTACTCTTTCTAGTTGAATAACATCCTTTCTGTAATAGGGTGACCAGAATTGCACGCTCAAGTATGGCCTCACCAATGTCTTGTACAACTTCAACAAGGCATCCCAACTCCTGTATTCAGTGTTCTGACCAATGAAACAATGCATGCCGAATGCCTTCTTCACCACTGTCTACTTGTGACTCCACTTTCAAGGAGCTATGAATCTGTAACCCTCAATCTTTTTGTTCTATAACTCTTCCTAACACCCTGTCATTACCTGAGTAAGTCCTGCCCTGGTTCGATCTACCAAAATGCATCACCTCGCACTTATCTAAATTAAACTCCAATTGCCGTTCATCAGCCCACTGCCCCGATCAATCAAAATCCCGTTGCAATCCAAGATAACCTTCATTGTCCACTATGCCAGCAAACTTGGTTTCATCTACAAACTTACTAACCATGCCCACTAAATTCTCATTCATAACATGAATATAAATGTCAAATAACAATGCACCCAGCACCGATCCCCTAGGCACACCACTGGAAACAGGCCTCCAGTTTGAAAAACAACCGTCTACAACCACCCTCTGTCAAAATAAATACCACCGAGTTTAGAAAAACCTGGCCAAGAAATATCCATAGAATCTTCTTGTCTTCTCCTGAGGAAAATTCCTCCAGGGTGCGTGCTTAAGGTGGTTAGTCTCTTTCGAGTTGTCGCTGGCAAACAAAGACTGCTGTAACTTTTATTCACAAATCATCCATGTGTTTCCAGAAGATTCTCTGTAATCCAGCTGACTGTGTAACCAGAAACCGATTACATGGCTTGAGCCTCCAATGAAATTACTTGCAAATGACATCATAATGCTGACTTCACATGACGAGTATCTCACATAACGGTAATAAAATTTGAAGCTACAATGTCGAGTCAGTGTAAACAACTTCCCTTATTTGACCAACACACAGTTTCAGATCACGGCTCACAGACCAGATACCTGACCCAGAGTAACTTTATGACCTGCATCTGGTTCTAATTATAATTTGACCAAAAATCCCAGCATGCTTCACCAGAAAAGCCAATTTAAGGCCACTATTGCCATTATTGTTGTTAAAGTATTGTAGCCATTCATTTTCCATCCACAAAGGTTGCTGAGAGTGATTTTAGGACAGAACAGGGGACTGTTTTACACATTGTAGTCTGAAGTGTCACTGAGAGCGTTTACAGACTATGTCAACTTTTAGGAAAGGGTTACAGAAATGGTTGAATGCAATCAAGTACATTGGTAAAGGATGTTGAGGATAGTGCTTATTAGAGGATAAAAATCAACGTGAATGATTGGACGATTCTGTGAAATAATTTGTACATCTATGTCTCATGAATAAACCAGACATTGATTGGTTAAGAAAATACAAATTGGCAAAATTTGTCTTTTAACTTTGAAATTAAGTGTAATTCAGTCAGGGTTTGGCAGTGTGGCACAGTGGTTAGCACTGCTGTCTTAAAGTGTCAGAGACCCGGTTTCAATTCCAACCACTGATCACTATATGTGGAGTTTGCACATTCTACTTATGTCTGCGTGGGTTTACTCTGGGTGCTTCAGTTTACGTCTACAGTTCAAAGATATGCAGATTAGATTGGCTATGCTACATTGCCCCTTAGTGTCAGAGGGATTAGCGGGGTAAATATGTGGGATTATGGGGATAGGGCCTAGGTAGGTTTGTTGTTGGTGCATGCTGGATGTGCTGCGCAGCCTCCTGCACTGTAGGGATTCTATGAATGTGACGCTGTACCAGCAACTTTTTTTTAACTGAATTTTGGAAGAGCTCAGCGTGGTTTTGAAATGAAAGTCCCAATTAAATGTCAACTCTTACTTTCATATACTTAAACTTCCTGTTTTTTTTTGTATGTCCAACAATATTGACTTGAGTTCTTGCGATATAAATTCACTTCATTTTAGCATGATATTTCTTATTCATCTAATGATTAGTATTGTGCAGCAATGTTATGTATTTCATGGCAGTATAACTATCAGCATTCACCATCATTAAATCTCAAATTGACAGCAACTTTGGGAGTCTGCCCATGAACAGAACTATGAAGCCTAGAAGTTGCTGTTGGTATGTTTCAGAGGGTGTGCTTATGTGGTACTTCAGAATGCCTAAGCAGTTTGTGAATTGACAAAAAACTTTTACATGGTTAGTTCTAAGTAAAACACTGGTACCTTGTATGTGGTATATTTTTTTTTATAAAGCCATACTAACTTAATTACTGCTGAACATCCATTTACCTTAGAATGTTAAATTTATCTTAAATTCCATAGTTTTAAAACAATTCAAATTTGGTATTTTAGCTTTTTAATACAATCATTTTTTGCTATTAATTGAAAAAATAATACTTGATTTGCTGTCTGAGAATAATGTGATTTGTGTCTTTGGTTTGTTGGCATCACAGCTTCTGAGATGCCTGGAGATCAGCTTGACTTGGCATCAGATTTTAAACTGTTTGAAAAGGAGAAATCTATGACTCTGAGATCGCTAGATCTTCGTGGGCAACTTGTGTTGAGGTTAGTGGCGAGAGTTATGCCTTCACTATTAACCACAGAATGCAACAAGTATATTGGTTGGAGAGGCAGTCAGCATCAGTTAGAAGAGCTATCAATCTGTAACCCCTTCCCCAGCACCTGCCCTCTGACAGAAAACAAAGTGTGGCATCACAGGAAAGCAGATAAGTGTTTGGTTGGTGGATATTTTGCTCCTTATATTTTTAAAGCTCATCCTTTGATTCACCGTGGAGCAGAGAAAACCAAACTTCAGAAGATGCCTCTGTTTGGGAGCTGATAAAAGAGAGGCCGAGTCTCGGGACCTTCCCTTTTCTTGAAACGGAGAACTAGGCCTGACCTATTTGCATAAAATATCTTTAAATACAGAAAATTAGAATCATGTATTATTAAATGAGTAGCTACCTTGATTTAAGTAAGAAACAAAACTTCAGATACCTCTAGCTTAAATCAAAAGCAAGTAAACTTAAGTAATATTAGTAAACATAAGCGAAGTAAAAATTAGGCATGGCGCAGGACAACTTTGTCATGTGAGATGTGCATCATGTAGAATGTGGAAAGCTGTGGACACTAATGATCATGGTGGCAACCAGTGTAGAAAGTATTCCTAGCTGCAGAAATTTGAGTTCTTGGTTTCTAAGCTCAAGCCGCAGCTGGTATTACTGTGATGCATTTGCAAGGCTGAGAGTTACGTGGATGGTACCTCCCAGAGAGGTGGTTGTACCACAGCTTAGGAACCTGGAGGCAGAAAGGGAATGGGTGACCACCAGGCAGACCGAGAAATCTGGCATGCCCAGTACAACTCCCACCAACTTGTAGATGACACCAAGACTGGGGGAAAGGCAAATTGTGCGGAGGGTGTGGAGAGTCTGCAGAAGGATCTAGATAGGCTGGGCGAATGGGCCAGGAAATGGCAAATGGAATTTAATGTTGGCAAGTGTGAGGTGGTCCGAAAAACTGCAGCAGGCGACGGTGCAGAGGGACCTCGGGGTCCTTGTGCATGAGTCGCAAAAACCCAGCTTGCAGGTGCAGCAGGTGGTCAGGAAGGCGAATGGGATGCTGGCCTTCATAGCGAGGGGGATTGAATATAAAAGTAGGGAGGTCTTGCTGCAGCTGTATAGGGCATTGGTGAGGCCGCAGCTGGAGTACTGTGTGCAGTTTTGGGCGCCGCACCTGCGCAAGGATATTTTGGCCCTGGAGGGAGTGCAGAGGAGGTTTACTAGGCTGATACCGGAGTTGAGGGGATTGAGCTATGAGGAGAGGCTGAATAAACTAGGCTTGTACTCGTTAGAGTTTAGAAGAATGAGGGGAGATCTCATTGAGACGTATAAGATGATGAATGGGATGGATAGGATAGAGGTGGAGAGACTCTTCCTGCTCAAAAAAGACAGTAGGACTAGGGGGCACAGCCTCAAGATAAAGGGGAGGCGGTTTAGAACGGAGTTGAGGAGGAACTTCTTCACTCAAAGGGTGGTGAATCTCTGGAATTCTCTGCCCGTTGAAGTGGTGGAGGCTGCCTCGCTAAATATTTTTAAGAAGCGGGTTGATGGGTTCTTGATAAGAGAGGGGATTAAGGGTTATGGGGAGAGGGCGGGAAAGTGGAACTGAGCCACAACAGATCAGCCATGATCTTATTGAATGGCGGGGCAGGCTCGAGGGGCTAGATGGCCTACTCCTGCTCCTATTTCTTATGTTCTTATGTATAGATGCACCTCATTGTGACACAGCTTGGTTTGGCTCCTGCTTTGTCCAAGGTTGCAAAAAACTACGAAAGGTCATGAATGTAGCCCAGTGCATCACACAAACCAGCCTCCCATCCATTGACTCTTGTCTACACTTCCTGCTGCCTTGGAAAAGCTGCCAGCATAATCAAGGATCTGGACATACTTTCTTCCATCATCTTCTGTCTGGAAAAAGATAAAGTATGAGACCATGTACTCAAGAACAGCTTCTTCCCTGCTGCCATCAGACTTTTGAATGGACCTACCTCGCACAAATTCTGTCTTTCTTTATACCCTAGCTATGTTTATAACACTATATTCTGCATCCTCCTTTTCTACTCTATGAACAGTATGCTTTATCTGTATAGCTTACAAGAAACACTGTGTACTAATGCATGTGATAACAATAAATCAAATCGAAAGGTGTATGTTATTGTAGATATGACTCTAGGTATTGCTTTCCTATTGGCAGGGCCAGGGATGTCAACTGAACATTGGCAGAGCATTTTTCAGAGTGAGGGTGAACAGCCAGAGGTCATGGTCCACATTGATATCATAGACTTCATTAGGAAAGGTAATAAGGTTTGGAACGCTGATTTCGGGGAGCTCAGAAGGAGATTAGGATAACTCCCAGTGCCATGTTAGTAAGTGGTAAATAGAATTGAGCTGTTGAACAGGTGGCTGGAAAGCTAGTGTAGGAGGGAGGTTATCTGATTTCTGAAACATTGAGACTGGTTCAGAGTAAGGTGGGGTCTGTACAAACCAGATCTGAATAAGATTGGGACAAATATCTTCGCAGGGAGTTTTGCTCGTGCTGTTGGAGAGGGTTTAAATACGATGGGCAGGGGTTTGGAGTACAGCAGAGCAAATGGGAGACAAAGCGAGCAAGTGATTCTGAAAGACAGATATAAAGACAGAAGAAGCAAAGGGCAGTAAGTACACAGCATGGGAATTTGGCAGTGTTAAAAGTTTAGATGTATGTACAAAGAGTACAGCGAATATGGTGAATTGCGCTGAGGATACACACAGCAGCATTATTTCGTTTTGGCTTAAGGAGAGGCAAAAATGGCAGTACAACATCCCTGGATGTAGTTTTCAGGCAGCATAGAAAGGAGGTCAAGATAATGGCATTATTGTTTAAGGAATCAATTGCAGTTCTGAGGAGGGATGAATGACAAAATGAAGCGTCAAATGAGACCATATGGGTTGAGCTCAAAATTTAAAAAAAGGGGGCAGCCAACTCCTAGGAATGCACTGTAGCTCCCCATACTATGAGAAGGGTTGTAAATCTTGAGTTCTCTGCCTCTGGAGGGTCATGAGTGTTCCATTTAAGTCTGTTTAATGCTGGGGTACAGATTTTTAGGGCTACAGGGAATCAAAGAATGGGGAATTTAGAGCTTTATGGGAAGTGGAGTTGAAGCCTAGGATCAACCATGATCATTTTGAATAGCACAGCAGTCTTGATGGGCTATATGGTCTACTGCTGCTCCTATCTCATGTCTTGTTCTCTGAACTCCTTCTTCCAATGCAGGTCTATCCCTCCTTTCGTAAGGAGTCCAGAATTGTATGCTGTGATCTCACCAATTCCCAGTATAGTTGTAACTAGATAACAGAGAACAAAGAAAATTACAGCACAAGAACAGACCCTTTGGCCCTCCAAACCTGCCCTGTCTTGACTAAAACCCTCTACCCTTCAGGGGACCATACCCCTCTATTCCCATCCTATTCATGTACTTGTCAAGACGCCCCTTAAAGGTCACTACCGTATCCGTTTCCACTACCTCCCTGGGCAACGAGTTCCAGGCGTCCACTACTCTTTGTTTTAAAAAAAACTCCTTTTAAACCTTGCACCTCACACCTTAAACTTATGGCCCCTAGTAATTGACTCTTCCACCCTGGGGAAAAGCTTCTGACTATCCACTCTGTCCATGCCTCTCATAATCTTGTAGATTTCTATCAGGTCTCCCCTCAACCTTTACTGCTCCAGTGAGAGCAAACCAAGTTTCTCCAACCTCTCCTCCATAGCTAATGCCTTCCATACCAGGCAATATCCTGGTAAATCTTTTCTGTACCCTCTCCAAAGCCTCTACATCCTTCTGGTAGTGTGGTGACCAGATTGAACACTATATTCCAAGTGCAGCCTAACTAAGGTTCTATAAAGCTGCAACATGACTTGCCAGTTTTTAAACTCAATACCCCGGCAAACGAAGACAAGCATTGGGTTAATATTCTATAGCGTTTCAAAGAATGAGAAGCTGATCTCATTGAAACTTAAAGTTCTTACAGGATGCAAAAGGGTAGATGCAGATAGGTAGTTTCTCCTGATTGATGAGTCTGGAATCAGGGGACATAAGCTCAGAATAAGGGACAGTTCTTGACTATCTTTTCCACTTGCATTGCCACGTTGAGTGACCTGTGTACCTATACACGCTGTGTCCCTACTTGATACTCCATACTCTGGTAATAAAGGCTAACGCTTTCCTAATTACTTGCTGTACCTGCATTTTAACTTTGTGACTCATGTATGAGGACACCCAGATCCCTCTGTAATCCAGCTTTCTACAGTCTTTCTAAATGTCCTGTTAAATGTTCTTACTACCAAAGTGGACAGCCTTTCATTTCCCAGTATTGTATTCTATCAATTCTTAGTCCGCTCATTTAGCACATTTCTATCTCTGTGCAGACTCTGTGCCCTCTCCACAAAGTACTTTCCTACGTGGGATCCAGAGAAGTGGTCAGCTTATGATCCCATTAGTTTTCCTTGTACTTTAACCTCTAGTAATTATTGTTTTCAGTTTCTCTCCTTTTTGCTTCTTAATTTTCTATTATTCTTGGGATATTATTCCAATTTTTTGTTCAGCTATAAAAAGGCATGTTCTTCCATTGCACATTAATGTGAACAAATATTCACATTGTACTGCAACTATTTACCTGGTACAATTCCACAACGACTTGTATTTGTATTTTATATAGCACTTGCAATGACCCATCAAGATGCTTCACAGGAGCATTGTGACATTGAGTCACAAAGGGAGATGTGACCAAAAGCTTGGTCAGAGGTAGATTCTAAGGAATGCCTTAAAGCAAGAAAGTGAGGTGAAGAAGTATAGGAGGTATTTCAATCTCACAACTGAATAACCAACTACCAGTGTAATTAAAATTGAGGATGCAGAAGAAATCAGAATTTGAAGAGGGCAGATATCTTGGAGGGTTGTGGGACTGGAGGAGAGTACAGACATGGTGAGGGCTGAGGCAATAGAGGGATTTGAAATATGAAGATGAGAATTTCAGATAGGAAAGTGTAACTTAATAGGAGCAGGAATAGACCATTTGGCCCCTTGGAACCTATTCTGCTATCATAGCTTCTACGATAGTTTCTTCCAAACATGCAACCTCTGCTACCAAGCAGGAGAAGGGTAGCAGACACATGGTGTGTGACCACAAGCTATTACCCCACCAAGCCACATGCCATTTTGATTTGGAACTATATTGCTGTTCCTTCACTGTGCTGGGTCAAAATCCTGGAAATTCCCTTCCTAAGAGCATTTGAGGTGTAGCTACACCAGTTAGATGCAGCAATTCAAGAAGGTGACTTGCCACCACCTTCTTGAGGTCATTTAAAGGATATGCAGCAATTGCTGGTCCAGCCAGAAATAATCATTCCATGAAAATTGAAACAAAAGTGGAGGTATTGACTGATTTTATTATTTATTATTCACATGTTGATGATACTTACTTCCAGGGCACAATTCATAGCTCATCCCTTGTTGGTCCTAGCTATGTCTTAGTCTGTGAGTTCAGCATTATGTTTTTAATGGTGGATTGATTTTCTTTTATTGAAATATATTTGTCAAACAAATATCTCCCACTCTATTGCCCGCCCATACTTTGGCAAATCAAACCACAAGGCTGTGCTCTTGCTCCCAGCTTACAAGCAAAAACAGAAGCGGGCGAATCCATCAAAAAGTCACGCAATGTTGGTCTGAGGAATCAGATGATCTCCTACGGGGCTGCTTGGAGTCAGTGGACTGATCTGTATTTAAAAACTCTGCAACCAGCCTGAACGAGCACGCCACCACAGTAACTGACTTGATTAGTAAGTGTGTAGAAAACTGTGTGCCAAAGAAGCAAATCCATGTGTTCCCCACTGGAAACCATGCATGAACAGGGATATCCACTGCTTGCTGAAGTCCAGGTCTGAAGCAACATTGACCTAATACAAAGCCAGATACAATCTAAGATCCATCAAAGATGTCAAAAGATAGTACTGGACCAAGCTAGAGTCCCAGGCTAGCGACACTGACCTCCGCTGACTATGGCAAGTTCTGCAAGACGTAACAGGCTACAAGATGAAGGCATCTAAAATCGCTGGCTCCAATGCATGCCTCCCTCATGCATTCTACATCCATTTTGAGCAAGAGATCAGTAAGAGCATGTCCTCCACCCTGGATGAACCTCCTATCTGGGGTCGCCATTGCAGACGTCAGAGCAACCTTATCAAAGATCAACCCATGGAAAGCAACTGGCCAGGATGGGGTACCTGGTTGAACACTCCAATCCTGCACGGATCAGCTGGCGGGGGTATTCACAGACATCCTTAACCTCTCTTTACAACAATGAGGTCCCTACCTGCGTCAAGAAGAGGACCATCATTGGGGTACCGAAGGAAAACCAAGCAGCGTGCCTCAATGAATATCAGCTGGTGGCTCTGACATCATCATTTATAAGTGCTTCGAAAGGCATGAATCAATTCCAGCCTCCAGGTTTACCTGGATCCACTACAGTTTGCCTACTGCAGCAGACGCCAACTCCCTGGCCCTGCAATCAATCCTGGATCACCTAGATAAGAGTCTGACATAGAGGTCCTTGTTATTTATTGACTATAGCTTAGCCTTCAACACCATTATTTCCATGAAACTCATCTCAACTCCATGGCCTGGGCCTTGGCATCCGCCTCTGTGACTGGATCCTGAACTTTCTAACACTCGGACCACAATTAGTAGGGATAGGCAACAACACTTCTTCCATTATCGTCCTCAACACTGGTGCCCCTGAAGGCTGTGTTCTCAGCCCCCTACTATACTCCTTATACACCTATGACTGTGTGGTCAAATTCCTCTCCAATTCAATTTTCAAGTTTGCTGACGACACCACCATAGTGGGTCAGATCTCAAACAATAATGAGAATACAGGAAAGGGATAGTGAACTGGAGTGCCAACAAAATGAAGGAGATTGTGCTTCCTAATGTCGATGACAAAGGAGAACATGCACCTGTCTACATCAGTGGGGATGAAATAGAAAGGGTCAAGAACGTCCAGATCACCAACAACCTGTCCTGGTTTTCTCACCCTCGCCCTCTCGCCCATGCTGACGCTATAGTTAAGAAAACCCACCAATGCCTCTGAAGGAAATTTGGCATATCAGCTATGACTCTCCAACTTTTACAGATGCACCACAGGAAGCATTCTTGTTGTATCACATTTGGTATGGCTCCTGCACTGCCCAAGACCTCAAGGAACTACAAAAGGTTGTGAATGTAGCCCAATCCATCATGCAAACAAGCCTCCCATCTACTGATTGCGTCTAACTTCCTGCTGCCTCGGCAAAGCAGCCAGCATAATTAAGGAGCCCATGCACCCCAGACGTTCTCCTCTTCCACATTCTTCTGTCGGGAAAGAGGTACAAAAGTCTGAGGTCACGACTCAAGAACAGCTTCCCTGCTGCTGTCAGACTTTTGAATGGACTTACCTTGCAATAAGTTGATCTTTCTCTACACCCTTTCCATGACTGTAACACGTTCTGCACTATCTCGTTTCCTCCATTTATGAATGGTATGTTTAGTCTGTGTAGCACGCAAGAAACAATACTTTTCACTGTTAATACATGTGACAATAAATCAAATCTAAAATATAATCCTAAAAGTTATTTTCTTGAATATTGATACTTCCAAACCAAATAAGTGATTTCTCCCCTGCCACTCACCCAATACCTCTGAATTCTATCCTTGGTATGATTCTGTGTTTGCCCCGTTATGCTACTCAATAACATGTAACAAAAAGAATCTTGTTGAGCATTTGTACTGGATTTTATTGTCCAGTCTTAGTTTGAGCTAGTAGTCTGATGTTCGGGTGCTGGATCTGAACCCCGAGTTACATTAGGATGCCAGATTAGACCCCAACAATTTTTCTATTTTGCCATAAATGGAACAATAGGATGCTTTGCTCCAGGAGTAATTCCGTTGACAAATTTTTGGGGATCCCTTTTAGGAAAGCAAACTTTATTTAATAACACACTTAAAGATAATGGAATTAACTTAAGTTTTAGCTGTTGAACAATAATTAAAAAATGGGTTATTCAAGGGAGATATAGGTAGAGGTCAGAAAATTAAATGCCATTCTTTGACAACTTAATTTTATAGTGTAATTTTGAATTGTCTGGAGCATTCCATGTTCTATGCCTGGCAGAGTCCAGTTGTACTTTAGTTTTGGGGATGCAATACCCTTGTTTCAAAAATTTCCTTACTATGAAAAGTAACATCCTGGCAAGACACATCCTGCTTCCAACCTGCAAATTTCAGTGTGAATCTAGTTACTCGCTAGTTTGTAGAAGCAGCCTAGGACAATTGTATGAAGCATTGACATGCCAGAATCCATCTTAACAAGCTGAATTTTAATGTAACTGAATTTAGTTCATGTTGTGCATTACATTGCTATCAATTTATTTATCTTTGTTATATAACGTGATACCAAGCTTTCAAGATTAAGTTAAAGATTTGCAAGTTGCATTTGAATCACCGTTCATAAGTACAATAGTGTTTGAGATTTTTGAGGTTCACGAAGACCATGTCAAGGATTTGTTCATTTTATGACTGTTCTGGCTTTAAAACGTGGGTTTAGGGGGAAAAATGTTACAGGAAATCTTTCACAATTTTTTGTTCAGCTACAAAAAGGCATGTTTTTCCATTGCACAAATTGAACATTAATTGAACAAATATTCACATTGCACTACAACTATTTATCTGGTAGAATTCCACAATGACTTGTGTTTGTATTTATATAGCACTTGGAATGACACATCAAGATGCTTCACAGGAGCATTGAGTCACAAAGGGAGATGTGACCAAAAGTTTGGTCAAAGAGATAGATTCTAAGGAATGCATTAAAGCAAGAAAGTGAGGTGAAGAGGTGAAGGAGTGTAGGAAGGTATTTTAAAGTTTGGCGCCTCACAACTAAATGACTAACTACCAGTGGTAATTAAAATTGAGGATGCAGAAGAGGTCAGAATTTGAGGAGTGCGATATCTTGGAGGGTCATGGGACTGGAGGACAGTACAGATATGGTGAGGGGGAAGGCTGTGGAGGGATTTGAAAAATGAGGATGGAAATTTCAGATAGGAAATCGTAATATAAGAAATCGGAGCAGGAATAGGCTCCCACTGAATCTGTTCTGCCATTCAGCGCAATCATGCCAGACCTATGGGGTTGGACTATGAAGAGAGACTAAATAGACTGGGTCTGTACTCGTTGGAGTTTAGAAGGATGAGGGGGGATCTTATAGAGACATATAAGATAATGAAGGGGATGGATAGGGTAGAGGTAGAGAGATTCTTCCCGCTTAGAAAGGATAGCAGGACTAGAGGGCACAGCCTCAAGATAAGGGGGGGACAGTTTAGATCGGAGTTGAGGAGGAACTTCTTCATTCAAAGGGTGGTGAATCTCTGGAATTCTCTGCCCGTTGAAGTGGTGGAGGCTACCTCGCTAAATATATTTAAATCACGGGTAGATAGGTTTTTGATAGGGGAATTAAGGGTTATGAGGAGAAAGCAGGAAAGTGGAACTGAGCCACTTCAGATCAGCCATGATCTTATTGAATGGCAGGGCAGGCTTGAAGGGCTAGATGGCCTACTCCTGCTCCTATTAAGTTCTGTGGCATCAATTCCACTTTCCTGCCTAGTCCTCTTGATTTGAGAGATTTCCCCCCCCGCCCCCTTTTCCACCCAATTTCAATACTAAATAATTGACCATCTATCTATAGATTGTGCTGTTATGTTCTAGATTTACCAGCTCAGGAAATTGTGCCCACCTTTTGTATATTGCTTCAGAATCTTGTATGTTTCAAAAATATCACCTTTTGTTGTTTTAAACTCCAGACTGTATGGGCCCAATTTACTCTGCCTCTCTTAGGACACTCCTCTCATGCCACGGATCCATCTAGTGAATTTTTTGCTGTACTGTCCTTATGGCAAGTATGGTCTTCCTTTTACATACGTAGACCAAAACTGCACACCATGTTCACTGTTCACCAATATCCATATGTAACAAGATATCTTTATTCTGCAATAAAGTCCAAAGTACATTTTGCCTACCTTGTTAATTGCTGTACCTGGAATTTTGTGCTGCTTGTTGGATTATACCCAAGTCTTTTTGAACATCATATTTAAAATTATTACTTTCACTTTCTTATATTATGCCATTGTCCACAATTCTGCTCATTCACTGAAGCTGCCAGTATCTTTTTGTACTCTGCATTTACCTTTTGTATCCTGAACAAACTTAACTCCCAATTTTCTCATTTAAATCATTAATATTGATTATGAGGCCCCAGTTGCAAGCTGGAAACATAATTATGCTCCATTTATATCTATTCCCTGTTTTCACCCTCCCTCCTTTCTTGAATGGCAGTGTTCCATTTGCTGGCAGCCAATCTGCTGATATTAATTACCTCAAGTTCCTCATTGTTTTAATCTCTAAGTTAATGTCTCTTTCTGGTATGAAACTAGTGTCTTCTACAATGAAGGCAGACACAAAATAGTTATTCAATGTTTGTTTCTGATATTTTCTCATCTTACATGATGATTTCCCCTCTCATTGTCTTCAAAGAGCCAATGTTTCTGTTAGCACTTCCTTGTAAAATCTCTTCTTAGTTTTTTATAGTCTTGGGCATAGGAATTAGGAGCAGAAGTAGACAAATTCAGCACTTAGAGCCTGCTCCACCACGCAATCAGATCATGGCTGATCTCTCCTTGGTCTGAAATCCTCACCTGTTCTTCATATCCCTGTATCCCTTTTTTATTAGAAATATATCTATCTCCTTCTTGAAACCATTCCATGATTCAGACTCCACTGCATTATTGGGAAGTGAGTCCCACAAATTCACCACCCTTTGCAAGAAGTAATTCTTCCTCATCTCAGTTTTAAATCTACTGGCACTCAACCTTTTTTCGAGATTGCCCCATAAGCGGAAACATTTGGTCTACATTTATTTGATTGGTCCCTTTTAAAATGTTATATACGTCAATCAGATCCCCTCTCATCCTTCTAAACTCCAGCGAGTGCAAGCCCAAACTGTTGAACCTCTCTTCGTACATCAACCCCTTCATCTCTGGAATCAATCTGGTGAACGTCCTCTGAATTGCCTCTAATGCCACCACGTCATTCATCAAATAAGGAGACCAGAACTGGATGCAGTACTCCAGATGTGGTCTCGCCAGCATCTTATGCAATTGCAACAACATTACTTTTATACTGCAGTAAGAAGTCTCACAACACCAGGTTAAAGTCCCAACAGGTTTATTTGGTAGCACAAGTTTCAGTTGAGATCATATCAAAGATACGATAAGGAGTGCTGCTCCAATGAAGCAGCAGTGCTCCAAAAGCTCGTGCCACCAAATAAACCTTTTGAACTTCAACCTGGTGTTGTGAGACTTCTTACTGTGCCTACCCCAGTCCAACACTGGCATCTCCACATAATTTATATTCCAGTCTCTTTGCAATAAATGCCAACACCCCATTTGCCTTTTTTTTAATTACATGCTGCACCTGCATAACGACTTTGTGATTCATGAACATAGACACCTAAATCCCTCTGCTCCAATGCATTTTGAATCTGCTTTCCATTTATGTAATAGTTTGCCTTTCTATTTTTTTTCTGCCAAAATGGACAACCTCAGACTTATCCACAGTAAATTTCATCTGCCAAATTTTGGCCCACATTCTCTCCATTCTATATTTTTCTCCATTTTTTTGCTTGTTCTAAAATTTGAATCCTTGGTTTTTTTTTTGCAGCATATCTAATAATAATCTTAATTTCCACAGCATGGATCTCTCGCCCTATGATTTTGCTTTTTTAAAATGCATTATATTTTTGTTGAACATTTTGAATTTTACTTTGTTAGATGTTTCCACTATATTGTTCAGTCTATGGAGGAAGAATAACCCACAGTAACCTGTGTCTTGCCAGTATTTTCTGTTTTTAATTCAGAATTCCAGCTTCTTGTCGTATTCTGCTTTTTGATCGATCTGCTTCAGTTCGTCTCAGTGTGGTACCAGTTTACATTTGTATTCCCAAGCAGTCTTATTGAGACAATGTGGTGTACTGTGTGCAGTCTTGTGCTTTCCCTCCCCCTTTCCGAATCACTTGACTCAATTACATATTGTTTATTTGATCTATTATGTACAATCCAATATTGTATAAGTTGTAAACTATTTACTTCCTGAACCCTGACCCTAGTGTGTGATTAGTTGTTCAACTATCTACATACCTCACATGCTTTTTGCACTTGATTTGCTTTGAACAAAAAGAGTTGCTGAGAATGCCCAAAAAGATTAAAATTTTCGAATCCTTCCACACTCTGACCTCCTGATCTCTCATATTCAACCCCACAACTTTCGGAGATGTCCAGACCCATTGAATTCTGATCACTTGAACACGTTTAATTGTTGGCAGTCTTCACTTGATTAGACCTTAGATTCTCAAATTGCTTCCATAAATCTCTCCAGTCCTCTTCCTTCCTTCCTTTAATATACCTTTAAGCAAATCTCGGAGCACAGAGTTTAAGGCCTGAGCGCAAAAAGGTACAATATGAATTTGGTGTGGAGCGGGAAGGAGGTGCTGCTTTTTATATTTTGTTTCAGTTTCCAGTAGTGAGTGTTCACAGGTATGATTGCCTGAGTTTCTAAAGTTTATCTCTCTAAATGCAAACAGTAGTTTAAACTAGTCAATCGGTCAGAACATTGAATACAGGAGTTGGGGTGTCATGTTGAAGTTGTACAAGACATTGATAAGGCCATACTTGGAATACTGTGTACAATTGTAGAAAGGATATTATTAAACTAGAAAGAGTGCTGAAAATATTCACTAGGATGTTACCGGGACTTGATGGTTGACTGGGACTTTTTTCTCTCGCGCATAGGAGGCTAAGGGATGATCTTATGGAGGTCTATAAAATAATGAGGGCATAGATCAGTTGGATAGTCGTATCTTTTTCCAAAGGTAGGGGAGTCTAAAACTAGAGGGCATAGGTTTAAGGTGAGAGGGGAGAGATACAGAAGTATCCAGAGGGACAATTTTTTTCACAGAAGGTGGTGAATGTTTGGAACAAGCTGCCAGAGGTAGGAGTAAAGGCAGGTACAGTTTTGTCTTTTAAAAAGCATTTAGGCAGTTACATGCGTAAGATCCATATAGAGGGATATGGGCCAAATGTGGGCAATTGGGACGAGCTCAGGGGTTTTAAAAAAAAAGGGGTGGCATGGGCAAGTTGGGCCAAAGAGACTGTATCTATGCTGTAAACCTCTATGACTAGTCATAAAATCCCAACTGGGCAGAACAAGCTATTGGGCTCAAGGAGTCTGCACTGTCTCTTTGACTGACAGAGTATATTACTCTCCCAGCCTATCCATGTAACCCCACACATTTACCAGGGGTAATCAACCTAACCGACACAGGGACGTTAAGGGGCAATTTGGCATGGCCAATCCACTTAACCTGCACATCTTTGGACTGAGAGCCCATGCAGATACAGAGAATGTGCAAACTCCTCACAGGCAATCCAAAGGCTGAAATTGAACCTGGGTCCCTGGCACTGAGGCAACAGTGTGTACCACTGTGGCACTATGGTGCTCTGATGAAGCTGAGAGGTTCATGGATAACATTTCAGGACGTGGTCACTCCGTAGCTTAAAGAAGTTCAGGCAGAGGGATTGGGTGGCTGCCAGATAAAGTAAGGGGAGCAGGCAGATAGTGAGGGAATCATTTTTCAGTTTGGTAAAAGGTGAGAGTAATGCTTCCTCTCTGGAGGCCAACCAGAGCCAAGGCAATGGCATTTTGGGTGGTATAGTGGCTCAGGAGGGGAAGATGTGTGGAAAGGCAATTTGTAATGAGGAATTTGTAGTGGTTCATAAAGATTATCAACTGAACAATTAAAATTCTGGCTATCTTAAAAAGAAAAACAAACAGGGTTTTATAAAATTATAATTAGTAATGAAGAACATGAGTTGAGCAAATCTCTTTTTATAAGAGGAACTGAGATTAACATTAAAACCACTGTTAAATAAATATAACTTCCTATTTTGAAGAACATCACCCGACTATGAAAAATTGCAAACCACATATGCTAGAAATGAAAGTTTGTATTGAAGAGATGCAGACTGGTATCATTGCTTTTCTTCAGTTCATAGGCAAAACTACATCTGCAGGCTAACTCTATTGAACATAGAAAACTACAGCACAAACAGGCCCTTCAGCCCACAAGTTATGCTGATCATATCCCTACCTACTAGGCCTATCTATAACCCTCAATCCCATTAAAGGATATTGAGGATAGTAAACTCCAGTTTACTGGATTCATATTATTACTCTATTTTCCAAGAGCTAGAGGTTAAAATTAGTTCCTATTTTTATTGTTTCAGGGGCTTTGAGCTTTGGTAAGGTCAGCATTTCTTGCCCAGGCTTAATTGCCCTGGAGAAGGTTTAAGTTTATTTATTGATGTCACAAGTAGGCTTACATTAACACTGCAATGAAGCTAATGTGAAAATCCCCTAGTTGCCACACTCTGGCGCCTGTTCGGGTATACTGAAGGAGAATTTAGCATTGCCAGTGCACCTAACCAGCACATCGTTTGGACTTTGAGCGAAACATAGTAAGAAGTCTGACAACACCAGGTTTAAGTCCAACCAATTTATTTGATAGTAAACTCGCAAGCTTTTCAGGGTTTGTCTGTCCGTCGGGTGAATGGAGAGTTCTGGCCTCAGACAGAGCATATAACAGCACAGACAATTTACAGATTACTGATTAGAGTGCGAGTCTTTACAACTAACCTGCTATTCAAGCAACACTTCAGCGGTCACAGGCATTCGGCCTCTGACCTTTGCGTAAGCGTTCTCTAAGGCAGCCTTTACGACAGCGCAGAGTCGCTGAGCTGAGGCTGATAGCCAAGTTCCGCACACATGAGGACGGTCTCAACAGGGATCTTGGGTCCATGTCGCACTATCTGTAACCCCCATGACTTGCCTGGGTTTGCAAAACCTCACTTATTGTATTGTCTGGAGACAATACACATCTCTTTAACCTGTGCTTGATGTTCTTTCCACTCACATTGTCGGCATCTTTAAGACTTGAATAGCAGGTTAGTTGTAAAGACTCGCATTCTAAATCAGTAACCTGTAAACTGTCTGTGCTTTATATGCTCTGTCTGAGGCCAGAACACTCCATTCACCTGACGGAGGGACAAACCCCAAAAGCTTGTGAGTTTACTATCAAATAAATTGGTTGGACTTAAACCTGGTGTTGTCAGACTTCTTACTGTGTTTACCCCAGTCCAACGTCGGCATCTCCACACTTTGAGAGCAAGCCAGAGCACCCGGAGGAAATCCATACAGACACGGGGAGAATGTGCAGACAGTGTCCCAAGATGGGAATCGCACCCAGGTCCCTGGCACTGTGCCACCATCACCTTCTTGATCCACTGCAGTCCATCTGGTGTACATATAACCACATTGCTGTTCGGAAGCGAATTCGGAAGACAAGAAATTGGAACAGGCGTAGGCCATAACATAAGAACATAAGAACATAAGAAATAGGAGCAGGAGTAGGCCATCTAGCCCTTCGAGCCTGCCCCGCCATTCAATAAGATCATGGCTGATCTGTCGTGGCTCAGTTCCACTTTCCCGCCCTCTCCCCATAACCCTTAATCCCGTCTCTTATCAAAAACCCATCAACCCGCATCTTAAAAATATTTAGCGAGGCAGCCTCCACCACTTCAACGGGCAGAGAATTCCAGAGATTCACCACCCTTTGAGTGAAGAAGTTCCTCCTCAACTCCGTTCTAAACCGCCCCCCCTTTATCTTGAGGCTGTGCCCCCTAGTCCTACTTTGGCCTTCAAGCCAGCTCTGCTGTTAAATATGATCATATCTGTTTCGATGTGGCTTGAATTCCAATTTTCTTCCTGCCCCATAACCTGCAACTCCCTTTTAGATCAAAAAATCTGTCGAACCTACGTTAAATATGTTCAATGACCAAGCCTCCGCCGCTCACTAAGGTTGAAATGCTCCAATACTAACAGTCATTAGAGAAAAAATTTCCCCCCCCCCCGCCAATCTCAGTTAAATAGGAGGTCCATTATGTTTGAACTGTCCCACCTAGTTGTGGATTCCTCCCCTAGCAAAGACACCGTCAGCATCCTGCCCACCCAAGCTCCTGCAGAATCAGCATACTTTATTTTTGTCACATGTATTAACATAGTGAAAAATATTGTTTCTTGTGTGCTATGCAGTCAAAGCAAACCATTCATGAAAAAGGAAATGAGAGTGCAGATTTCATATTTCAGTAAAATCATCTCTCTTTCTCTGAAATGCGAATGAGTTTCAGCCCAACTTTTCCTCACAAGACAAACCTTCATTCCAGGAATCAGCCAAGTGAACCTTATCTGAATGATTTCTAGTGCAAGTGAGGAGGGATATCGAAACTCTACAATATTCTCAATGCAGTCTCACCTATGCCCTAAGATAAAAGTAAAATATTGCAGGTGCTGGAATTTGAAACAAAAACAAAAAATGCTGGAAAATCTCAGCAGGTCTGTCTGCATTTGTGAAGAGAGAATAGAGCCAGTGTTTTGCATCCAGATGACCCTTCATCAGAGATCTGAGGAAGGGTCACCTAGACCTAAAATTTTTGGATTTATTCTCTCCCCACAGATGCTGTCAGATCTGCTAAGATTTTCCAGTATTTGGTTTTTGTCTCACCAATGATCTGTGCATTTGTAATAAAATTTCTCTACCTCCATATTCCATCTTCCTTGCAATAAAGGTAAGCATTCTGCTGGCCTTCCTAGGAATTTGGTGTATCTGCATGCTAACTTTGTGTCTTCATGTCCACTACCACCCAAATTCCCATTTTCTGTAGTATGCTGCAATTTCTCTCCATTCTTTTCTATTTTTTCTGCCAAAGTGGACAGCTGCACATTCCCCCCACATTATACTCGATCTGCCAAATTTCTTTGCAGACTCCATCCTTACATATTTTCCTACCTTTTGTACTGTCAGAAAATGTGGCTACCATACAGTTGGTTTCTTTATCCAAGTATGGATATACATTGTAAATAAAAGTGAGGCCCCAGCATTATACACATCGTTGCCACTGCACATTGGTGCTGGAGGGATTGAATGTTTAAGGTGGTGAATGCTAGTGAGATGGCTGCTTTGTCCTGAATGGTGTCAGGCTAATCGAATCTTTTTGGAGCTGCTTTCATCCAGGCAAATGGAAAGTATTCGATCACGTTCCTGACTTATGCTTGTGAATGGTGGAGAGGCTTTGGAGAGTCAGGTGAATTATCCACTGCAGAATTCCCAACCTGTGACCTGTCCTTGTAGACATGGTATTTATATGGCTTGTCCAGGTTTTGTTGATAGGGATACGAAAGGAATGGCATAGGTGTGCATGAGAAAGATGACGTGGAAAGGATAGAATGATTTGATTTATTATTGTCACATATATTAGTATAAGTGAAAAATATTGTTTCTTTTGTGCTATGCATTACAAAGCATACCATTCATAGTGAAGGAAATGAGAGCATGCAGAATGTAGTAACTAAGGTGTGGAGAAAAATGAACTTAATGCAAGCTAGGTGCATTCAAGTCTGACGGCAAGAGGATTAGAAGCTGTTCTTGTCAGTTGGTATGTGACCTCAGACTTTTGTATCTTTTTCTTGACTGAAGAAGGTGGAAGAGAGCATGGCTGGGGTGCATGGGGTCCTTTGCCAAGGCAGTGGAAAGTGTAGACAAAAATCAATGGATGGGAGGTTTGTTTCCTTGCTAGATTGGGCTAAATTCACAACCTTTTGTAGTTTCTTGCAGTCTTGGGCAGAGCAGAAGCTATATCAAGCTGTGATACAACCAGAAAGAATGTTTTCTATGGTGCATCTGTAAAAGTTGGAGAGAGTCATAGCTGACATGCCAAATTTCCTTAGCCTTCTGAGAAAGCAGAGGTGTTGGTGGGCTTTAACTATAGTGTTGGCATTGGGGGAACCAGGACAGGTTGGTGATCTGGACACCTAAAAACTTGAAGCTCTCTACTTTGTCCCCATTGATGTAGACAGGGACAGGTTTTCCTATACACTTCCTGAGGTCAATGACAATCTTCTTCATTTTGTTGATATTGAAGGAGAGATTATTGTTGTCGTATCAGTTCACCAGATTCTCTCTCATTCCTGTACTCTGTCTCAGCATTATTTGAGATTTGACTCACTATGGTCATCAGCAAACTTGAAAATCGAGTTGGAGGGGAATTTAGCCATACAGTCTTGGGGTATAAGTAATAGGGCAGGGGACTGAGAACACGGCCTTGTGGGGCATCGGTGTCGAGGATGATTGTGGAGGTGGTGTTGTTGCCTATCCTAACTGACTAGTCTGTGGATTAGAAATTTCACGATCCAGTCGCAGAGGGAAGAGCTGAGGCCAGGGTCACAGCTTGGAGATGAGTTTTGTCAGAATAATGGTGTTGAAGGCTGAGCTGTAGTCAATAAGTGATATTGGATTCAGAACTGAAGAAATACTGTTGAAATGAGGGGTCCTAATTTCAATGCAAATGTTTTGCGAGTCACTGAATACAAAACAAAGCTGTGGCAAAGATGACTATCAGACGTTTGTTTCACTACCATACAAAACTAATCAGCTGTGATGAAAGCACAATTATACAAGGAACCTGATCTTGTTCAGCTAAGAATGAATAACTCACTGAAGACAAGATGGTTTACATTTACATAGTATCTTTAATAAAGTAAAGGAGCCTGGGGATGTGGAATTGGATGATACATAGAGGAAACTGACAAGGAAAATGACATGCCATTAATGAAGCCTTTCTATCCATTGTAATGAATTACTCAAAAACAAGTCGATTTCTGCACAAACAGATCTCTTTTGTCATCAGAAGTAAAATATGAAACTATCCCATCCCCAAAAAAATCTGCATGTTGATCATCTACGTAAGCAAACTATAGGGAAAATACATAAATTTTACAAATTTATAATGTCCTAATTCCACATCATTTTAAAACAGCACAAGTCAACCTAGTTTTTCTTCAGATAAGAACTGGCTTAACAGCAAACATCAACCATATTATTTCAAACCACCTGCTAATGCTGCAACTTCTGTCTTCTATAATGGTGGTGAAAAAGTTTGGATGTCGATATGCCAGCGTTGGACTGGGGTAAACACAGTAAAAAGTCTGACAACATCAGGTTTAAGTCCAACCGATTTATTTGATAGTAAACTCACTAGCTTTCAAGGTTACCCCCTTTCCCCTTCACCTGACAAAGGGGGTAACCTTGAAAGCTAGTGAGTTTACTGTCAAATAAATCGGTTGGACTTAAACCTGGTGTTGTCAGACTTTTTTACTGGAAAGAGTTTGGGCCAGAGTATATTAAAAAAGATGCAAAACCAACTGACTCAAGAACAGCTTCTTCCCTGCTGCCACCATACTTTTGAATGGACCTACCTTATCGTAAATTGATTTTTCTCTACACCCTAGCTATGACTGTAACATCACATTCTGCATCTCTTTTCCTTCTCCCTTAGTGCACTATGAACGGCTTGATTTGTCTGTGTAGTGCGCAAGAAAGAATACTTTTCACTGTGTCACAATACATGTGACAACAAATCAAATGAAAAACAATCACATCAAAAAAATTATACATGTCATAATTGTGAACAAGAAATGATTTCTGCCAGTTAAGAGTAAGTCTGCATCACTGACACAGGGAAAATAAAAAATGCTACTGGAGCTGTCTATGAATTTATTCATATAAAAGATTCCATATCGTCAAATTGCATGACCAAAAATATCTCCAATCTGTTCAGATATCACTGCAGACTCGTACTGGCATTACCACAATCTTACTGTTATGTCTTGAAATAAAATAATTTGACTTTTTTTTAGTAATACATGAACACAGAAAAGGCATCTAAATATCATCCTCATAGGGATATTACTGCAGCAACATTGTTTTCAACATGTGCTTCTCTGAATTCGCAATGGAATGAACCAGAGGAGGTCATTTCCAATTTCATTAAATGAGTCACAGCTCCACTTTGGAAAGATCATTAAGTTTCCAGAGCTCAGAATGATCATCTATAAACAATTTCTCAGAAAGACATCAGTTCAGTATGAGCTGATGGGCTCAAGAATAAAATCATGAACACATCTGTTTGAAAAATTGCCAAAGTACACACCCAAGCAGTCTACACAAAACAAAAGATCAAAAACTTTTCTGAACCATTACCAGAATGCTATTTTTCCTTCCAGACCATGAGTTGGAGAGAATATATATGAGTTGAAATTTACAAAACTCGTCAGTAACCTGCAAAGCAGCACAATAATAAGCATGTCTAACAATTGATTTTGCACTCAATTTATAGCAAAACATTGGGAATAGATTGGACCAGAGTTTTGCAAGTTGAATAATTTGCAAAGGGGCACTATTCTGGTTTGTCAGAGAAATGAGTCAAATAAAATCACATGGGATAGGGCAACCTGACAAAGTTGTCCAGTGGCATTCTAATGCAATGCAGAGTTAAATGGTAGGACACTCACATGACTGATCTTAGCATTCACTAAATCCTCAAGGAGGAAGGAGCAGGAGACATTTAACTTCTCTGCCTCGTCTCGAGAGGGCAGAGAGAAATACAATTTATTCAGCCTATTAGTGCAACCACTGCCAACCAGTTACAGATTCCTATCACCACACAACTGCCCTAAGAGAGAAAACAGTTTATAATCCTGAGTGCAGAAACAATTCCCTTAAACAAAACGTGCAGTCGTATTTATTTAATGCTTGCATGCAAGAATTGAGGTAGGGATGTTTCAAATGTGTTAAATATTGATTTAATTAACAGAATTACCTTCACCTAGTTTGATAAATTACTTGTCCTGAAGATTTGCTTCTTATCGGATCTTAAAGTTTGAAGTGGCTCTGATAAATCAAAATACTCCAATCAGTTTAACTCTCCTTTTTGAATGTCAGATTGATGATTTTAAATCCAAAGAAACTAGCTAACCTTTTAATATCGTGAGCAAGGCATCTAAATAATTTGTTCCCCATCCCCAAACGCCCTTAAATTGAGCTTGCGAGGCCATTTGAGAGGAAAGTTAAGAGTCAATCACATTTCCGTGGATCTGGAATCACATGTAGGCCAAGTAAGGATGGCAGATTTCCTTTCCTAAAGGGCAATGATCTAAATGATCATCAATAAGAGAGACTCTTACCACTGCCTCTTGACATTTAATGGTGTAACCATCATTGAATCCACCTACTGTTAACATCCTTGGGGTTACCATTGACCAGAAACTCAACTGGACTGACCACATAAATACAGTGGCTACAGTGCATGGCATGGTAGCACAGTGGTTAGCACTGCTGCTTCACAGCTCCAGTGACCTGGGTTCAATTCCCAGCTTGGGTCACTGTCTGTGTGGAGTTTGCACATTCTCCTCGTGCCTCTGTGGGTTTCCTCCGGGTGTTCATGTTTCCTTCCTTAGTCCAAAGATGTGCAGGTTAGGTTGATTGGCCATGCTAAAATTGCCCCTTAGTATCCTGAGATGCATAGGTTAGGGGGATTAGCGGGTAAATGTGTAGGGCCTGGGTGGTATTGTGGTTGATGCAGATTCAATGGGCCAGATGGCCTCTTTCTGCACTGTAGGGTTTCTATGATTCTACTCTATAAGATCTGGTCTGAGGCTAGGAAAACTGTGACAAGTAACTCCCCAAAGCCAATCCACCATCTACAAAGCACAAGTCAGGTGTGCGATGGAATACTCCCCACTTGCCAATGGGTGTATCTCCAATGACGCTCAAGAAGCTGAAACCATCCAGGACAAAGCAGCCTGCTTGATTGGCACCACATCCACAACCGCTCCCTCCACCACCAATGCTCAGTAGCAGTAGTGTGTACTATCTACAAGACACACTGCAGCAATTCACCAAAGATCCTTAGACAGTACTTTCCAAACCACTTCCATCTAGAAGGACGAGGGCAGCAGATAAATGGGAACACCACCACCTGCAAATTCCTCCAAGCCACTCACCGTCCTCATGTGGAAATATATTGCCATTCCTTTGTAGTTGATGGGTCAAAATCCTGGAATTCCCTTCCTAATGGCATTGTGAGTCAACCCACAGCATGTGATCTGCAGCGATTCAAGAAGGGAGTTCACCACCACCATCTCGAGGGTAACTAGGGATGGGCAATAAATGCTGGCTAGCCAGTGACGCCCATGTCCCACGAATGAATTAAAAAAATTCGTGAACCAGAGATCTTTTATAACAATTAACAATGAACATAAGAACATAAGAAATAGGAGCAGGAGTAGGCCATCTAGCCCTTCGAGCCTGCCCCGCCATTCAATAAGATCATGGCTGACCTGTCGTGGCTCAGTTCCACTTTCCCGCCCTCTCCCCATAACCCTTAATCCCCATCTCTTATCAAAAACCCATCAACCCGCGTCTTAAAAATATTTAGCGAGGCAGCCTCCACCACTTCAACGGGCAGAGAGTTCCAGAGATTCACCACCCTTTGAGTGAAGAAGTTCCTCCTCAACTCCGTTCTAAACCGCCCCCCCTTTATCTTGAGGCTGTGCCCCTTAGTCCTACTGTCTTTTTTGAGCGGGAAGAGTCTCTCCACCTCTATCCTATCCATCCCATTCATCATCTTATACGTCTCAATGAGATCTCCCCTCATTCTTCTAAACTCTAACGAGTACAAGCCTAGTTTATTCAGCCTCTCCTCATAGCTCAACCCCCTCAACTCCGGTATCAGCCTAGTAAACCTCCTCTGCACTCCCTCCAAGGCCAAAATATCTTTGCGCAGGTGCGGCGCCCAAAACTGCACACAGTACTCCAGCTGCGGCCTCACCAATGCCCTATACAGCTGCAGCAAGACCTCCCTACTTTTATATTCAATCCCCCTCACTATGAAGGCCAGCATCCCATTCGCCTTCCTGACCACCTGCTGCACCTGCAAGCTGGGTTTTTGCGACTCGTGCACAAGGACCCCGAGGTCCCTCTGCACCGTCGCCTGCTGCAGTTTTTCGCCACGTAAGTAATAGTCCTTCCTACCATTCTTCCTACCAAAGTGGACCACCTCACACTTGCCAACATTAAATTCCATTTGCCATTTCCTGGCCCATTCGCCCAGCCTATCTAGATCCTTCTGCAGACTCTCCGCACAATTTGCCGTTCCCCCAATCTTGGTGTCATCAGCAAATTTCGACACCCTGCACTCGGTTCCCTCCTCCAGATCATCTATATAAATGGTAAAAAGCTGAGGCCCCAGCACCGACCCCTGGGGCACTCCAGTAGTCACCATCTGCCAATCCGAATAGCACCCGTTGACTCCCACTCTCTGCCTCCTATTTGACAACCAATCCTCTATCCATGCTAACACCCTACCCCCAACTCCATGTCCCTCGACCTTCTGCAATAACCTCTTGTGAGGTACTTTGTCAAACGCCTTCTGAAAATCCAGAAAGACCACATCCACCGGCTCTCCTCTATCCACTGCCCTAGACACATCCTCATAGAACTCCAGTAAATTTGTCAGACACGACTTCCCTTTAATGAAACCGTGCTGCGTCTGCTCTATCAAGCAATTCCCTTCAAGATGCCTCGCAATTTCCTCCTTAATGAGGGATTCTAACATTTTACCTACCACAGACGTTAAACTAACCGGCCTATAATTCCCCGCCTTTTGCCTGGCACCCTTCTTAAACAACGGCGTAACATTAGCCGTTTTCCAATCTTCCGGCACTTCCCCGGAATCCAGCGACGTCTGGAAATGGTTCAATGGTTTCATAGTCATCACTAGAATTTTAATTCCAGATTTATATTGAATTTAAGTTTGAACCCAGGTCACCAGAGACACCCTGGTCTCTGGATTACTAGTCCAGTGACAGTACCATTTTGTCACTGCCTGCCAATTGTACATAATTCCAAAAGTCAGAATTGGAATGGCTTGTGAATATAGGGTTGTGAACAAAGCCCAGTTCATCATGCGAACCAGTCTGCCATCCATTGATTCCATCTACACTTCCCACTGCCTTAGAAAAGCAGCCAGCATAATCAAGGACTCCATGTACCCCGGACATACTCTCTTCCACCTTGTTCCATCGCGATAAAGATACAAAAGTCTGAGGTCACGTACCAATCGACTCAAGAACAGTTTCTTTCCTGCTGCCATCAGACATTTGAATGAACCTACTTTATATTAAGTTCATCTTCCTTCGCACCCTAGCTATGACCGTAACACTACATTCTGCACCCTCCTTTTCTGCTCTAAAAACGCCATTCACCTGATGGCCAAAATGGTCCAAAAGCTTGTGATTCCCAAATAAACCTGTTGGACTTTAACCTGGTGTTGTGAGACTTCTTACTGCCTCTACGAATGTATTCATTGTCAGTATAGTGTTCAAGAAACAATACTTTTCTCTGTATGCCTATATGTGTGAAAATACTAAATCAGATCAAAAAGTTGTAAAAAGCCTGCACCTTAACATTTAACAATGCAGCATGCTGACAAGAAAATCACCGGTCAATCAGATGGTGGTGTTTTGGTTCATAAGTCTAGATTAGCTGGAAGAAAGTGTGAGCGAAAAACTAATTTATATACAAGCTTCACTTGGGACTACAATAAATATACAAAAATTAACTTATTGTTACAGACTTAAATCTTGGCAAATATAGAAAAGGCGTTCTTGTGCAATTGCATAGCACTTGGTGGGAAAATGCAAGTTTGTACATAAAGCAGATTTCGCTGCATGCTCTTTTGCAGGTTTAGAACATGAGCACGGCTTCAGCTTTTGAAACAACACTAAATCCTCAACAGGAAATGCACATTCCTTACATATCTAATTATTCAATAGTTCGCCCATATGTCCAGATATATTGGCCGGAAGGGACATAGCGGCACTCAATCTTTACTGTCTTACAGGAGGATCTGATGTGCTACACAAGCTGACAGTTAAGTATTCCTGGCACAATAAAGCCCATAATTGCTTTCATCTCCACCAAAGGGTTAGCATTCCACTGTAAGCAAACTGCAAGTTTCTTTAAAGTATGAAAAATATTCTCAAGTTCTTAAAAAGAGGTGACCCAAGATTTAATGGATATGAGGGAAGGGGGGATTTGATGATTGCCAATGATCATAATGAATAGTGGAGCAGGCTCAAAGGGCCAAATGGCCTACTCCTGCTATTTTGTTTGTCTGTTTCTGTGTTTGTTAAAGATGTCACAGAACTGCGGCAGGGCCTTCTGCAGGGGGAAGAATGTACGGTCAGATCCCTGTTGGGATCAATGACATGGAAAGAAATAGAAATGAAATCCAGTAAGCAGGCTTTAGGGAATTAGGTAGCAAATTGAAAAGATGGTCTTCAAAGGTAATAATCTCGACGTTACTCCTGATGCCATGAAATAAGAACATAAGAAATAGGAGCAGGAGTAGGCCATCTAGCCCTTCGAGCCTGCCCCGCCATTCAATAAGATCATGGCTGATCTGTTGTGGCTCAGTTCCACTTTAGCACAGGGCAGATGGATGGAGCTGATGAATACGTGGCTGGATAGATGGTGCCAGAGGAAGAGCTTTAGCTTTCTGGGGAATTAGGACTGTTTCTGGGGGAGGTGAGAGCTGCACAAGTTGGACAAGTTACATCTAAACCAGCATCCTCGCAGGGTGATTTGCTCGTGCAGTTGCGGGGGTTTTAAACTAAATTGGAAGGTGGATATGATCTTGACAAGTGGTTCAGAGGGAAGAGGAGCTGAGATGAAATTATATGTTAACCCGTCAGTAAGTCAGTCTGATTGCAGAAAAAAGCTTGAGGAAAGTGAGTCCAGCAAGGAAGGCTAAATGGAATAAAATTTAATGCTAGGAACCTGAGAAAGAAGCCAACCAAGCTGAGGCCACAGGCATATGGGATTATGATATCATAGCCATGACTGATGCTTGGCTGGATTGGCAGCTCAACATTCTGAGTTATAAGGCAGTCAGATGAGCTAGAGAGGGTGATAGAAGAGGCGGGGTGGGGGTGTAATATTGGTCAAGGAATCGATTATAGCAGTGAGAAGAGGCGATATCTTGGGAATGTTCATCAAATGTGGCCATATGGATAGAAGTAAAAAAACACAAAAGGGACAAGCACGCTGTTGGGTGTGTAAAATAAGTCTCCAAACAGTCAAGAAGAGATAATGGATCAAATATGTAATCAAATTTCAGAAATCTAAATGAAAAATGGACAGTAACAGTGGGGGATTTTAACTACTCAAATATTAACTGGTATAGTTTTAGTGTTCAAGGGAAGGAGGGAGCAAAATTTTTAAATCGCATCCAGGAGAACTTTTTCTTTCAGTACGCAGAAAACCCAACAAGGGTGGGGCAATTCTGGGCTTAATATTCGGAAATGATCCCGCACAGTTGGAAAGCATGTCAGTAGAATCAAAGGCAAGCATTTTGGAGATGGTGACCTTAATTCAGTTAGATTTAGGATAATTTTGGAAAAAAAATGAGTTGCCAGGAATATAATTTTTAACTGGGGAATTTTGCTAAGATATGTTGCAATTTGACTCACGTGCTCTGGGAGCATCTACTTGTTGATAAAACTGTATCACAGCAGTGGGAGGTCTGCATGGAAGAGAGCAAGAATACAGGGCAGATATGTTCCCATAAAGACAAAGGGTGGGACCAAGACCAGAGAACCCTGGATAGCAAGGGACATAAAGGTCAGAATTAAGAAAAAAGATACCGGCAGTTCAATATGGCAGAGTCCGTAGTGGGGTGCAAAAAGTGCAGGGGAGAGTTTAAAAAGAAAATTAGGAAAACCAAGAGGGTGCATGAAAAAGCTTTGGTTGGTAGAATAAAGTTAAATGCAAAAGAGTTTTTGAATATGTAAAGAGCAAGAGAACAACTAAGGAATGCATAAGGCCAATTAGGGACCACAAAGGTAATCTGAGAGTGGACCCAGAAGACTTGAGTGCAGTCAATTAATATTTTGTCGGTCTTCACAATGGAAAAAGACGACACAGGTGTACAGACGTCAGGGGTGGAGCACTGTAAAATATTAGAAGAAATGTTTTGAAGTAACAGTGAGTATTGATGAGGGTAATGCATTTGACTTGCCTGGACTTTAGCTTTTGATAAGGTCCTTTGTAGCAAGCTAGTAAAGAAAGTAAGGGCCTGTGGAATCAAGGGAAAGTGGCTCATTGGATCCAAAATTGGCTCTGAGGTAGGAAGCAGAGGGTGATGCTGGAGAGATGTTTCTGTGACAGGACATCTGTTCCCAGTAGAGTTCTATAGCACTGAATGATGAGGCCTTTGTTATTTCTGGTGTACATGAATGATTTGGACTTGAATCTCAGGTGTATGATCAAGACATTTGTGGATGACACAAAAATTGTTTATCTAAATAGTGAGGAGGATAGCAGTAGACTGCAAGAGGATATCGATGGGCTGATCAGGTGAGCAGAGCAGTAGATTTCTACCTGGAAAAGACTGATGGAATGAACTTGGGGGCAATGGATTACTCTATGAATAGTAGGATCCTGGATAGTATTGAAGATCAGAGGAACATTGAAGTGCATATGTACAGATCCCTGAAGGTGGCAATGAAGGTAGATGAGGTGGTTGAGAAGACATATGGACACTTGTCTTTATTAACCAAGGCATAGAATACAAGAGCAGGCAGTCATGCTGGAACTGTATGAAATGCTGGTTTGGACACAACTGGAATACTGTGTGCAGTTTCTGGTTACCACATTATAGGAAAGATGTGATTGCAGTGCCGATGGTGCAAAGATTTATCAGGATGTTGCCTGGGCTGGAGGGTCTAAGCTATGAAGAAAGATTGGATAAGTTGAGGCTATTTTGCTTGGAGTAGTGAAGGTTTAGAGGGATAGAGGTGTAAACATTTGTGAGGGCTTAGATAGCATGGCAAAAATACACTATTTGTAGAGGGGCTAATAACAAGGGTGCATAAATTTAAGGTGAGAGGTATAAGTATAAGCTAAGAGGGAAGTCAAGGACAAACTTTCTCATCCAGAGTTTGGGAGTATGGAACATTGTGCCTGAAAGGGTGATTGAGCCAGAAGCTCTTGTAATATTTAAGCAGATATTAGGTATTCACTTGCACTGCCATAACCTCCAGGGCTATGGGCCAAGTGTTGGAAAATGAGGTTTAGATAGGTTTTTGATAGACATGATTTAATTTTAGCCGTTTGCACCAATACTGCAGCCAAGAAAGTAAGTTCCTGTTATAGTGTATGACCAAGGTAGTGTCATGATGCTTCACACTCGGTGACAAATGCCTCCATTTTGCTGGTGACTGCAAAATCTGGGCCAATATCTGAAATGTTAACCTGCTGTTATACTTTGTTTTAAAAATGCTCCTGTGATGTGTTTTGGGATGTTTCTTTACTTAAGTCTTTGAAGTGGCAGGGCATATTGAAAGAATGATTAGCAAAGCAAATGGGATCTTGGGCTTCATAAAGGCATTGAGTGCAAAACAGGGAAGTTTGATGACCCTTTTTTTCACAGGTCTAATTAGGCCCTATTCTACCCAACGCAATTTAGACAGGATGTAAGGGTTCTGGATTTGATGTGGAGGAGATTTATCAGAATAATTCCAGGGATATTGGAGTGTATGGGGGGAGTGGGAGCAGTGTTACTTATAGTGAGGTTTGGATTTTTCTGTTTTAGAGAGTTAAAGGAAACTTGATAGTTGTGCAAGATTGAGGCTTGGATAAAATAGGCTTTGCACATTCCCCCTGTGTCTTTGAGGGTTTGTACTCCGCTTACCTCTCACAGTCCAAAGATGTGTGATTAAGTGGATTCGCCATGGTAAATGCGCAGAGTAATGGGGATGGACAGGGGGAGGCTGGGTAAGGTGCTCTTTTGGAGAGTTGGTGCAGACTTAATGGGCTGAATGGCCTCCTTTTGCATTGTAGGGATTCTTTGGTTCTACGGTGGCACAAGGACTTGGGGACGCAGATTTCAAGTTTTGAGCAAAAGATATAAGGAAAATATGAGGAAGAATGTTTACGCGAGTGATAATGATCTGGATATTGCTGCCCACAAGTGTGATGGAAGCAGAAACAACAACCTCAAAATGAAATTGAATGGACACTTGATGGAAATAAACTTGCATTGCTCTGCAGGGATCTGGCATGGACTTGATGATCTGAATGATGTCCTTCTGTACCACAAATGACTTTTTGACTTAATTTTGTTTCAGGTGTATGTAAATACAAAAGTTATTTTTCTTTCTATTCTTGTCAGTACCCCACAATATAATGGAGGATGGCTTTATTGTAATGATGGGAAACGGTCTTCACAAGGACTGTGTGGTGGTCTCTCCTATTGGTGCTGTCATGGGTATATGTAGCTGTGACTTACTTCAGAGCATAAGGCCAGGTTGATTTTCCACTCAAGTTGATGATCATACCACCTTTCGCTCACCCAGTTTAGCAGCTGTGTTGTTCAGGACATGGCCAGCATGGTTAGTAGCTTTGCTACTGAACAACCTTTGTTGATGGCCATTGTACTGTAGGTGAGATATTTCAAGTGGTGATCAACATGATCTGATTCTTCAGTTGAGTGGGTTGGTAGGCAGCAATTTGGTAGTAGTGATAATGTCACTGGATTAGCAACCCAGCAGCCCAGCTTAATGCTCTGGAGCGCAGATTCATATCCCACCAAGCAGGAGTCGTACATGATGCCATCACTACTATAATGTCTGTGACAAAAACAGAAAAATGTTGGAAAATCTCAGCAGGTCTGACAGCATCTGTGGAGAGAGAGTCAATGTTTCACGTTTAGATGACCCGTTGTCAGAGCTGCATTTGCGTTGAATTTTTTTATAATGATTTCTTTCTTTAGAGCATATTGCTTTTGTTACTTTATTGTGAATTAGTCTGCAATATTCATTCAAAACTGCTTGGTGAATTAACATTTTGGGAACACATCTCACATCTGTAACTCCATTTAAAAAAATGCAAGTAATTTGTATTCTTTGGTTTTGTTTTGCCAATTTCAAATTTCCTTACCGTCAATATGACAGCAGACTAACAGGCTACAAGATGAAGGCAGGTAGAATTGTTGACGCCAATGCACCCTTCCCCAGTGAACTCAGTGCATTCTATGCCTGTTTGAGCAGGAGGTCAGCGAGAGCACGTGCTCCACCTAGAAGCCTTGGCTGAACATGTATCTGAGGTCACCAGCGCAGACATCAGAGCAGCCTTCTTGAAAGTCAAAGCATGGAAAGTAATTGACCTGGACGAGCGCTCGGATCCTGCGCGTACAGGTGCGGGGTATTTGCAGACATCTTCAACCTCTCTTTACAACAATCTGACATCTCTATCTGCTTCAAGAAAACGCCATCATCCCTGTGCCAAAGAAAAGCCATACAGCATGTGTTAATGGCTATCGTCCGGTGGCTCTGACATCCATCGTTATGAAGTGCTTCAAAAGGTTAGTCATGGCAGAAATCAATTCCGGCCTTCTAGGTTGCGTGGATCCACTACGGTTTGCCTATCGCTGCATCAGGTCAACGCCAGATGCCATCTTCCTGGCCGTAACTCAGTACTGGAACACCTGGATAACAAAAACGCTTTAGCTCAGCCTTCAATACCATTTTTCCCACAAAACTCATCTCCAAACACTGGCGTGGGGCACGGCTCCTCACTCTGCGACTGCATCCTAGACTTCCTAACCCACAGACTGCAATCAATAAGGATAGACAACAACATCTCCTCCATGACTATCCTCAACATTAGTGCCCCACAAGGCTTTGTCCTCGGCCCCTTACTATACTTCTTATACATCTATGCCTGTGATCAAATTCCCTCCAACTCGATTTTCAGATTTGCTGATGATATCATCGGAGTGGGTCAGATAGATCTCAAACAATGACGAGACCGAGTACAGGAAAGATAGAATCTGGTGAACTCGTGTGATACGAATAATCTTTCCCTTAATTGCAACAAAATGAAGAAGGTAGTCATTGATTTCAGGAAGTGGAGTGGAAGACATGTCCCACTTTTTGATAAGAGAGGGGATTAAGGGTTATGGGGAGAGGGCGGGAATGTGGAACTGAGCCACGACAGATCAGCCATGATCTTATTGAATGGCGGGGCAGGCTCGAAGGGCTAGTTGGCCTACTCCTGCTCCTATTTCTTATGTTCTTATGGGGCGAAGTGGAAATGATTGAGAGAGTCAAGTTAAAGTTTATTTATTAGTCATAAGTAAGGCTTACATTAACACTGCAATGAAGTTACTGTGAAATTCCTCTAGTCGCCACAGTCCAGCATCTATTCGGGTGCATCTAACCAGCACATCTTTCAGAATGTGGGAGGAAACCAGAGCACCCAGAGGAAACGCATGCATGCATTGGAGAATGTACAAACTCCACATAGACAAAGACCCAAGCCGGGATTTGAACCTGGGTCCCTGGTGCTGTCATAGAAACCCTGCAGTACAGAAAGAGGCCATTTGGCCCATCGAGTGTGCACTGACCACAATCCCACCCAGGCCCTACCCCCATATCCCTACATATTTTACCCACTAATCCCTCAAACCTATGCATCTCAGGGCACGAAGGGGCAATTTTAGCATGGCCAATCAACCTAACCCGCACATCTTTGCACTGCTGGAGGAAACCTGCGCAGACACGAGGAGAATGTGCAAACTCCACACAGACTGTGACCCGAGCCGAGAATTGAACCCAGGTCCCTGGAGCTGTGAAGCAGTAGTGCTAACCACTGTGCTACCGTGCTGCCCTTTCTAGTTGCCCAGATCAAGGCTTAGGGTGGCTTATGGAGGCTTACGTCAAGATGAGACATGAAGGCTCAGTTAGGGCACTGGAGATTTACAAATTCACCAGGAAGGAGCTAAAGAGAGAGTTAAGAAGAGCTAGAAGAGGACATGAGAAGACTTTGGCGGGTAGGAGCAAGGAGAACCCTAAAGCTTTCTATAGGTATGTCAAGAATAAAAGATCGGTTAGGGCAAGATTAGGGCCAGTCAGGGATAGTGGTGGGAAGTTGTGCGTGGAGCCTGAAGAGATAGGAGAGGAACTAAATGAATATTTTTCATCAGTTTTCACGCAGGAAAAAGTCAATGTAGTTGAGGAGAATACTGAAATACAGGCTTTTAGACTAGACGGGATTGAGGTACATAAGGAGGAGGTGTTAGCAATTCTTGAGAGTATGAAAATAGATAAGTCCCCTGGGCCGGACGGGATTTACCCTAGGATTCTCTGGGAGGCTAGGGAGGAGATTGCAGAGCCTTTGGCTTTGATCTTTAGGTCGTCATTGGCTACAGGTATAGTGCCAGAGTACTGGAGGATAGCAAATGTTGCCCCCTTGTTCAAGAAGGGGAGTAGAGACCATCCTGGGAATTATAGACCGGTGAGTCTTTCTTCTGTTGTGGGCAAAGTTTTGGAAAGAATTATAAGAGATAGGATTTATAATCATCTAGAGAGAAATAAATTGATTAGGGATAGTCAACACGGTTTTGTGAAGGGTAGGTCATGCCTCACAAAGCTTATCGAGTTCTTTGAAAAGGTGACCAAAGAGGTGGTTAAGGATAAGGCAGTTGACGTGGTGTATATGGATTTTAGCAAAGCGTTTGATAAGGTTCCCCATGGCAGGCTACTGCAGAAAATGCAGATGCATGATATTGAGGGTGATTTAGCAGTTTGGATCAGGCATTGGCTAGCTGATAGAAGACAGAGGGTGGTGGTTGATGGGAAATATTCAACCTGGAGTTCAGTTACAAGTGGTGTGCCTCAGGGATCTGTTTTGGGGCCACTGCTGTTTGTCATTTTTATAAATGACCTAGATGAGGGTGTAGAAGGATGGATTAGTAAATTTGCTGACGATACCAAAGTCAGAGGAGTTGTAGACAGCGAGGATGGATGTTACATTTGCAGAGGGACATAGATAAGCTGCAGAGCTGGGCTGAGAGGTGGCAAATGGAGTTTAATGCGGAAAAGTGAGAGGGGATTCACTTTGGTAAGAGTAACAGGAGTACAGAATATAGGGCTAATGGAAGGACTCAGTAGTGTTGACGAGCAGAGAGATCTCGATGTGCGTGTGCATAGATCCCTGAAAGTTGGCACCCAGGTTGATAAGGTTGTCAAGAAGGCGTACGGTGTGTTAGCTTTTATTGGTAGAGGGATTGAATTTTGGAGCTGTGAGATCATGTTGCAACTGTACAAAACTCTGGTGCGGTCGCACTTGGGAGTATTGCGTACTGTTCAGGTCGTCGCATTATAAGAAAGATGTGGAGGCATTGGAAAGGGTGCAGAGGAGGTTTACCAGGATGTTGCCTGGTATGGTGGGAAGGTCTTATGAGGAAAGGCTGAGGGATTTGAGGTTAAGAGGTGATCTAATTGAGGCATACAAGATGATCAGAGGGTTAGATAGGGTGGACAGTGAGAGCCTTTTTCCTCGGATGGTGATGGCTAACACGAGGACACATAGCTTTAAATTGAGGGGTGGTAATAATAGTTCGGATATCAGAGGTAGGTTCTTTACTCAGAGGATAGTAAGGGCGTGGAATGCCTTGCCTGCAGCAGTTGTGGACTCGCCAACTTTAAGGACGTTCAAATGGTCAGCGGATAGACATATGGATAACATTGGATTAGTTTAGGTTAGAGGGTCATTAGATTGGTTCCACTGGTCGGTGCAACATTGAGGGCCAAAGGGCCTGTACTGTGCTGTAATGTTCAATGTTCTTTACGTTCTAAGAAATTGTCCATTCGTGTCCAGGGTAGCGGAGGTTAGAGGGATTAGTGGATATAATATGTAGGGATTTGGGGGTACGGCCTGGATGGGATTGTGTTCGGTGCAGACTCGATGGGCGAAGGGCCTGTTTCTGCACTGTAGGGTTCTATGATCTAAGATCTATGATCACCAACAATCTGCCCTCCATGTTGATGGTATAGTTAAAAAGAGGCATGTATACAGTATCAGGGAGGGGTATTACCTTTGGTGGGGGAACATGTCACGTCCTTTCAGGGCAGTTTGTCCATCCTTTGTCCCCACCTGGCACTCAGCTCTCACCTGTGGCTCCCTGCAGCTGTTTGCATGCAACAATGGCCACACCCCGGACAACGGCCTCGACTAGCCAGCTAAACCAGGTGAGGGTAGCCGATGGGTTTCAACCCTTGGTGAGATAGGGAGATGTCTATCCCAGCACGTGGAGACAGAGTTCGGCGGATCGAGCGGACGAGACCAATGGAAGGTCTAACAGTCAAGAAGGCAGTCTCTGCAAGCGTCATGGAACGCGAAGAGCAGGACAAGATGCGGACGACGTCCTGGTCATCCATTGCACCTAGTCTCACCTCCAGCTGTCTTGACTCGTCTTGCCACTGGATCTAGATGGGAATTGGGAAGAGAGAGTGAGGCTGACGCTGCCCAACTCTCCCTGACTTTAATCCAAGTCAAGCATTAGTTTCAACACCATCATCATTGGTGTCCTGTTCAACCTTTGAAGTCCTGTGGCGATGGGAGAGCAACGAAGCAGCAGGTGTGGATACACTGGGAGCGGTCGTCACAGACCTGCATGCAGGTGGCTCAGGTCTAACGGTCGTTTTCCACTGACTGAAGCAGCAGTGGAGCTCGGTGTCTACCTGGGTGACTGAGCAGTCCTCTTCAGGAACGCGCTGCTCACCTCCGTAGAATGAGGAAGAGGCTAGAAAAGGTGCCCTAAACATTGCCTGTTTCACTACACCCTGGCTGGTGGGTATCCCATCTTGCGATCGAACAAACAATATAAAACACAAGGTGACACCGCTCACCATTGGCATTTGGAATGTGTGCACGCTTTTGGACAACCCTACAGCAGACAGACCAGAGAGAAGAACAGCCTTAGTTGCCAGAGAGCTTGCAAGATACAACGTTGACATTGCAGCCGTGAGCGAAACTCATCTTGCCAACGTAGGTCAGTTGACTGAAACTGGAGGTGGATACCCCTTTTTCTGGAGCGGTCGCGGCACCGATGAGCGTCATGATGTTGGAGTTGGATTCGCCGTCAGGAATCACCTTGTTCGGAAACTTGATCATCTACCGAAGGGTGTGAACGAGCGGCTTATGACATTACAGCTTCCGCAACAGAACAGAAGTCAAGCCACCCTGATCAGCGTCTATGCCCCACAATGAACAACCTGGACGAGATGAAAGACAAGTTCTACGAAGAATTAGGCGCCCCACTATCAGCAGTAAGCAGTACCGACAAGCTGGCTTTGCTTGGCGATTTCAATGCAAGAGTTGGGTGTGACTCTGCAATCTGACAGGGAGTCATTGGAAGGCATGAAGTAGGCAAGTATAACAGTAACTCTTAATGAAGACCTGTGCAGCAGACGGCCTACTCATCACCAACACAACCTTCTGTCTGCCTACCCGCAACAAGACCTCCTGGATGCAGCCCCACTTTAAGCATTGGTATCTTATCGACTATGTCATTGTCAGGAGAAAAGACAGACAGGATGTCAGAGTAACCAAGGCCGTGTGTGATGCTGACTGCTGGACAGATCACAGGCTCATTGTCCCCAAAATGAGGCTCCGCATCAGACCCAAGAGGTGACCACAAGGAAGCAAGGTTATGAAAAGAATCAATGCGGCCAAGCTAAAGAGCCCTAGCATAGCTTCAGCACTGGCTGAAGACTTAAAAATCAAGCTTGCTGACCTACACCGCGCAGGCAGCGCTGAGGATAACTGGGAACACTTCCGGGATGCTATCCGCACATCTGTGCTGAAGATGCTCGGGCCCTCCACCTGTAAGCAGCATGATTGGTTCGATGAGAATGGCACTACTTGTTGAAAAGCACCATCTTCATCAGGCCTGTCAGAACGACCCGTCTTCAGCTGCCAAGAAAAATGCTTTTACCAGTGCTCGCAGGACAGTCCAGAATAAACTGTATAAAATGCAGGATGCCTGGCTGAGTGCCAAGGCAGATGAAATACGGGGATACGCTGACAGAAACGACTTGAAACGGTTCTATGAACCCCTCAACACTCCCTACGGACCTCAATCTCTCGGGAGTTCCCCCCCTCCTAAGTACAGATGGTACAACTCTCGTTATAGAGAAGGCTCAGATCCTGCAGCGATGAGCTGAACACTTTGAAGCCGTCCTCAACCGACCATCATCTATTAACAGTGAGGCAGGATTCCCCAGGTTAATATCAACAGTGCCATGGATGACCCACTGGTAGTAGCTAAAGTCACGAAAGCTGTCAGTCGACTATCCAGTGGCAAAGCTCCGGGGGCAGTTGCCATACCCGCAGAGATTTATAAAGCTGCTCGTCCTGCACTTATTGGGAAGCTCACCGAGTTTTTCCAGTCCTTTCGGAAGCAAGGATCCATTCCTCAGGAACTTAAAGATCATAAAACATCATACACCTCTACAGAGGAAGAGCAATTGGCAACAATGCTACAACCACCAAGGAATCTTGCTGCTCTCCATCACAGGAAAAACCCTCGCAAGAGTCCTGCTAAATTGTCTGGTCATTCGTCTGGACTGGGCCTGCTTCCAGAGTCACAGTGTGGCTACCGCAAAGGTCGTACAAAGAACAACCCCGCCAGCACGGGAAACAGGCCCTTCGGCCCAACGAGCCCGCACCGCCATTTCAACAAGCTTTTTCCTACACCTACCCTGCCCCGTGTGTATGTGAATGGTACCCCTAATGTAGCCAGATTCAGGGGAAAATAGTGTAGGGTCAATTTGGTACACCAATCAGCCTAAGAGCGCATCTTTGGGGTGTGGAAGGAAACCAGAGCACCCGGAGGAAACCCACGCAACCACAGGGAGAATGCGCAAACTCCCACAGACACAGGCCCAAATCCATGTATCTGCACAGCTAGCAGTGATAGTCACTGAGCTGTTGTGGTGCCCGTCTGCTGGTCCAGGATTAAGCACACACAACGACATGAAGTACTAGGCCACTCTCGAAACCTCCAAGAGCAGCCTACGCACGATCCACCGTGTGCATGCCACTCGTTTGACAACTGTGGGACTACTGACATGATTTTTGCTGTGTGCCAACTTCAGGAGAAGTGTCAGGAGCGGAATCGCGAGCTCTACACAACCTTTGTTGACCTTGCGAAAGCTTTTGTCACTGTCAGCCAACAAGGCCTGTGGAGGATCATGAGAAAGTTCGGCTGCGCCCCCCCTGCCAATTTCATTCAGATGGTATGCCAGTTCCATGATGGCCAGAGTACTGGATGGTGGAGAATCCTCTGAGACGTTCCCAGTCACCAGTGGCGTCAAAGAGGGCTGTGTGCTCGCACCCACACTGTTCAGCATGATGTGTACTGCCATGCTGAATGATGCCTTCCAGGACAGTGTTACTGGAATCAGCCTCAAGTACAGAGTGGATGGGAAGCTGTTCAACCTGAGGAGACCTCAAACTATTACCAAAGTGAAAGAGACTGTTCTGAGGGATTTCCTCTGCTGATAACTGCACCCTGTATGCTGGCTCAGAGCCAGAGATGCAAGTCAGTTTGGACAAATTTTCCACAGCTTGTGACAACTTTGGACTCACCATGAACATTAATAAGACCGAAGTCGTGCACCAGCCTGCTGCTCATGCACCGTATGCAGAACCCATAATCACAATCAAAGGGCAGAAACTACAGGCAGTGGACCAGTTCACTTACCTTGGCAGCACCCTCTCCCAAGCAATGACTATTGATACAGAAGTTACCTGCAGAATAGCAAAGGCAAGTTCTGCTTTCAGTAGACCACGCTACACTGTATGGGAACATCGAGGAATCAGCACAGCAACAAAACTGAAGGTCTACAGTGCAATGGTACTTGCTACCCTCCTGTATGCCTGTGAAACATGGACTGTGTATCGAAGGTATGCAAGACAGCTCAATCATTTCCACATGACTTGTCTTCGCAGAATATTACGCGTCTGATGGCAAGACAAAGTACCAGACACTGAAGTTCTCTCTAAAGCAAGTCTACCATCAGTCCACACGTTGCTGATGAGAGCGCAGACCTGGTGGGCAGGTCATGTCATCCATATGTCAGACGAGTGCATACCCAAGCAGCTCCTTTTTGGGAACTCTCTGCTGGAAGACGCTCACATGGAGGGCAGAAGAAATGTTTCAAAGACACACTCGAGGCCTCCATGAAGTCCCTTGACGTTGATACGACTACCTGGGAAATGCTGGCACAAAACTGCCCTACCTGGCACTGCCTCATCCACAAAAGCTGTCAAGCTCACGAAGCAAGATGTATTGCTGAAGCACAACTTAAGCACGAGCTGCACAAGTTCAGAGCCACCAGCGCAACAACTACAGTGTCTACACAAGTCTGTCCAATATGTGCCAGGACATTCTGTGCCCGAATTGACCTGATCAGTCATCTTCGGACATACCGCAATCAGCCTCAAAATGACTAATGGTGTTGAGGTCCTCATCGATGACGATGGACAAATAACATAGTTAAGAAAGCCTACCAGCGCCACTACCTTTTCAGGAGGCTAAGGAAATTTGGCATGTCTGCTATGACTTTCACCAACCTTCAGAGATGTACTATAGAAGGCATTCTTTCTGATTGTATCGCAGCTTGGTATGGCTCCTACTCTGTCCAAGACTGCAAGAAACTACAAAGGATCATGAATTAAGTCCAGTCCATGATGCAAACCAGCCTCCCATCCATTGACTCTCTACACTGCCCACTGTCTTGGAAAAGCAGTTAGCATAATCAAGGACCCCACAAATCCTGGACATACTCTCCATCGGGAAGAAGGTACAAAAATCTGAGGTTACGTACCAATCGACTCAGACAGCTTTTTCCCTACTGTTTTCAGGCGTTTGAATGGACCTACCATGTATTAAGCTAATCTTTCGCCACACGCTGGCTAAGACCGTACATTCTGGATTCTCTCCTCTCTGAGAGATATGCTTTGTCTATAAAGCACACAAGAAACAATACCTTTCACTGTATACCATTACATCTGACAATAAATTAAATCAAATAATTGCGTTTAAAATGAATGCTGCCAAACATATAGGACACTAACTTCCAAAAGCCCAGCTGAACCACAGGGTTTCTACACAAGTTAATTCTGCAGCACCAAGTAATTATTATAACAAATGATGTAATTCATAAATGTTTTACATTTCTTTGATTTATTTTTCCTAAGCTAATGCACCTCTCCACATTATCATCCATTCTTTCATGAGACATAGAACACTTTGGGTGGGGTGAACCCTGGGGTGGCACAGTGGTTAGCACTCCTGCTGCCCCACAGTGCCAGGGACCCAGGTTTGATTCTCATCTTGAGTCCCAGTCTGTACGGAATCTGCACATTCTCCCTGTGTCTGCATGGGGAGCCTGTTTCTTTTCCAACTCCTGCCAATTAAGTCCAGGGCGGGAAGACTTAAGGATGACCTTCCATTCCTGGAAGTCAGTTGAAGCTCTTAAGTGGCCACAAAGGTCTTATCCTGCTGCAGGATGGGGGTCACATAGCCGGTGGGTAACTTAGTACCTGGGCATCACATGTCCAGTAGAGATGCTTTCTGGAGACCTGTGCTCCCCCTCCCCCACTCACATGGGCCATCTGCCCTAAATACACAGTAACCCCTAAATTCTTCCACAAGAGGAGGCGTCCTTTCCACATTCACCCTGTCAAGACCTCTCAGGGTCTCACGTTTGAGTCAAGTCAGTCCTTAGTCTTCTGAACTCTGCTGGATTTTAGGCCTAGCCCATCCAACCTTTCCCCAAAAAACAATCCAAACATTCCGTCTGCATCTCAAAAGGTTTTTCAATCTCTCACTATTTAGATAATGTGCTTTTTTATTCTTCCTGCCAAAACGGTTTCACATTTGCCAACCCCATTTGTCAATCTTAGCTCACACTTAACCTATCTATGTATTTCTAGTCACCTTATGTCTCCTTCATGACTTGCCTTCCTACATATCTTTGTGTCATCAACAAATTTGGCAGCCATCTTATTCATCCAAGGCCTTAGTATATAAATTGTAAACATTTTAGTCCCCAGCACTGATCCCTGTGGCATGCCACTTCTTCCATTTTGCCAACCTGAAAAAGACCTATTTATGTCAAATCTCTGCCTTCTGCTAACCAGCCAATCTTTCATCCATGCTGATATGTTGCCCCTGAAAACAAGAGCTTTTATTTGATCTGGCATTTCAGCAATGGATCAGTCCTTGCCTCTCCAAATGCCTATAGATCCTGTCTCTCAGAATACCTTCTCACAACTTATCCACCACAGGTGTTAGGCTCACCAGCCTGAAGTTCCCGGGCTTTTCCCTGCAGCCCTTGTTAAACAAAGGCACAACATTTGCCACCCTCCAATTTTCAGGCACCTCACCTGTGGCTGCCGATAATTCAAATATCTCTGCTAGAGGACCAGCAATTTGCTCCCTGGCCTTCCACAACGTCCTGGGATATACTTCTTCAGGTCCTGGGGATTTATTTACCTCAATGCACTTTCAGAATTCCAGCACCGCCCCCTCTGTAATATGTACACTCCTCAAGACATCACTATTTATTTCCCCAAGTTCCCTAACATCCGTGTCTTTCTCAACAGTAAATATTGATGAGAAATATTAATTTAGGATCTCACCCATTTCTTATGGATCTGCACGTAGATGACCTTACTGAGCCGTAGGAAGCCCCACTCTCTCCTAGTTACTGTTCTGCCCTTTATATATTTGTGGAAGTTCTTTGGATTCTTCTTTGAGTTATCTGCTGAAAAATTTTGTCTCCTTTTTGCCCTCCTGATTTCTGTCTTAACTCTACTCCTACACCCTCTATACTCTTCAAGGGATGCACTTGATCCCACTTGCCTATGCATGGTTTATGCCTCTTTCTTCTTCTTGACTAAGGCCTCAATATCCTGTGTCATTCCAATGGTCCGTATTTCTACCAGCCTTGCCCTTCACTCTACAAGGAATGTGCTGACCCTGAACTCTGGTTAACACAGTTTTGAAAGCCTCCCACTTACCCAATGTCCATTTGCCTGCCAACTGCCCCCCTTTTGAAAATTCCTGTCTAATACCATCAAAATTGGCCTTGCCCCAATTTAGAATTTTAACTTTTGGGCCAGACCTATCATCCTCCATACCTAAGTGTGTGAGGATTTCACATATACACCTGAATCAAAGATTATTGAGCTCATCAGTGTTGCTAAGCTGAATGAAAAGATTCATGTAGTTGCAAAAACATTGGAAAAGAAGAGTAAACAAATATTTGGCTGAAATTGAACAGTGAATGGAAATAAAGGTTCCATTTTTGAAACACCAATGTCCAGGCAGGCCCCCACAGAAAGAGAAAATCAGAGTCCATTCTAGGAACGAACTGAATAAACATCCCTTTGGAAGAAACAGTGTTCGAAAAAACAGACAGGTTGTCGATAAAGAGAAGCACAATTTGAAGGAGGACCAAAGATGAATCAAATGGAATCAGCGAGCACTGGAAACACAGTACTACAAATTCAACACCAAACCAACAGTCAATCTAAAACAACGTACCACCATTCCTCCAAAAGTGGCAGACTGTGATCTGGAAGAATTGTCACATCTCAAAATCACCTGAATTTATAAAGTCAGAAATTTGAGGTGGGGAAATGGAGAAGGTAGTAAAATGAAAATTTTATTGTAAATAGTTATACTTGGTTGGATGTTTTTATGGAAAAAAAAAGTGGGTTGTTGTAATATCCCTTTAAGGAATAGCAGCGTGACATTGGTGTCCAACAGAGCAAGGGTGAATGTGGGATTGCAGAACAGTACCACCCACAATCTGATGTAGAAAGTCACATGACAGATGGAATACAATGTTGGCAAGTGTGAGGTTATCCACTTTCGTAGGAATAATGGTAGGAAGGACTACTACTTACATGGCGAAAAGCTGCAGCATGCTACGGTGCAGAGGGACCTGGGGGTCCTTGTGCATGAGTCGCAAAAACACTTGCCAACATTGTATTCCATCTGCCAGGTCCTCGCCCACTCGCTCAGCCTATCTAGATCCCTCTGCAGACTTTCCACACCCTCCACACAATTTGCCGTTCCACTTATCTTTGTGTCATCAGCAAATTTCGACACCTTACACTCGGTTCCCTCCTCCAGATCATCTATATAAATGGTAAATAGCTGAGGTGCAGCAGGTGGTCAGGAAGGCAAATGGGATGCTGGCCTTCGAAGCGAGGGGGACTGAATATAAAAGTAGGGAGGTCTTGCTGCAACTGTACAGGGCACTGGTGAGGCCGCAGCTGGAGTAGTGTGTGCAGTTTTGGTCGCTGCACCTGCGCAAGGATATTTTGGCCTTGGAGGGAGTGCAGAGGAGGTTCACTAGGCTGATACCGGAGTTGAGGGGGTTGAGCTATGAGGAGAGGCTGAATAGACTGGGCTTGTACTCATTAGAGTTTAGAAGGATGAGGGGAGATCTCATTGAGATGTATAAGATGATGAAAGGGATGGATAGGGTAGAGGTGGAGAGGTTCTTCCTGCTCAGAAAGGACAGTAGGACTAGAGGGCACAGCCTCAAGATAAAGCGGGGGGGGCAGTTTAGAACGGAGTTGAGGAGGAACTTCTTCACTCAAAGGGTGGTGAATCTCTGGAATTCTCTGCCCGTTGAAGTGGTTGAGGCTACCTCGCTAAATATATTTAAGATGCGGGTAGATAGGTTTTTGATAGGCAAGGGGATTAAGGGTTATGGGGAGAAGGCGGGAAAGTGGAACTGAGCCACTTCAGATCAGCCATGATCTTGTTGATTGGCGGGGCAGGCTCGAAGGGCTGGATGGCCTACTCCTGCTCCTATTTCTTATGTTCTTAGAACTATATTGCCATTCCTGGACAGTTGATAGGTTAAAATTTGGCAATTCTCTTCCTAACAATTCTGTAGGAGTACTGCACCAGACGGAGTGCGGTTATTCAAGACGACTGCACAATGCCACCTTCTTGAAGGTTATTTAAGGATGGGTAACAGATGCTGGTGCTGCAAGTGACACTCGCATGTTATCTTCTTCCCTGTGTGAAGGCAGCTTAAACCCACGACTTTCACTGGGAAGGGCAAAGAGTTAGGTGCTAAAGCCACCCCAACTGGCATAGGCATCAAACTGTATGCTGTTGGCACCAGTCTGATTTACACTGGCCGTCCAGCCAAGAGTCTGATTTGATGTGATGACGTATACTTTTACATGTTGTAATCCTGGAGCTATGACTATCCATGGTAGAGGCCTCCAATTCTTTCGATCACATGGCTGACCAGAAATCTCTCATTCTTGCCACCTATTATTGTATTTTTTAAGGATTTGAAAGTTTTGATGCTCAACCTTTTTTCATTATGAACAAATTTCTTGGCCACCAAGTCCTGGAGTGAGACTCGACTGGGAGCTTCTGGCTCAGAGATAGAGGTGGATTTTGAAAAAAGGGAAATAAACTTGGTTGCAACATTTTGCAACCTTGTTTAACCTTGATGGTGTACTTCAGATCCAGCCAAGCAGTTCTTGGAAAGGAGCATAAAGTACTTGTTCTCATTTCTCGTACATAAGAGATCCAGAAGTGGATACATCCATTTTTGAAATAATCTATGAAATTCTGGTATTGGGTTGCTTTGCAATGACATTTCATCTAAATTAGATCATGTTATGTTGTTGCTCTGTAACATCAAGGCCCCTCTTGAGTATTGTTTATTGCTTTGGCCTTTGTGTTACAGGAGTAAACACTTTCAGAGCTCTGCTTCTTGAGCAGGTGAATGGCCCACTCACCTGGTGAAGGAGCAGAGCTCCGAAAGCTTGATGCTAGATAAACCTGTTGGACGTTAACCTGGTGTTGTGAGACTTCTTACTGCCCCTCCCCAGTCCAATGCTGGCATCTTCACATCCTTGTTTTGATGTTTTAAATGACACCTTCCGGCCTTTGGCCCTTTTTTTGCTGTTTTTATAGCAATGTATGTTAACTCGGCTTTCCTTCCTCCCATCTCCCGCTATATGAAGTCCCTTCAGCTTCATTTGCATTTAAAGATGTGTCCCACTGATTTACTGAACTCTGGTTTGTAGCTGCTTTCATTGGAACTGTCCCACCCCTCTGTACTGGCAATTGACCTGTTAAAGTTGAATTCAGTATTCACATTGATCATCCAGATTGTGCATAGCAGGGTCATTTGTAATGATTTCGTGGTGTGCAATTCATTGATTTCCACCCTCATAATTTCCCTAATAGGAACATCATACTTCTTTCCAGACAATTTTAATCTGCATCTTTATTTTGCTTATAGAACATAGAACACTACAGCACAAACCGACCCTTCGGCCCACAAGTTGTGCTGATCACATCTATACCTACCAAGCCATAGAACTATCTGTAACTTCCAATGACATTAGATCCCATACACTCATGCAGAAGTCTTTTATAAGGCTCCAGCGAGTTCGCCTCTACCACTACCGACAGCAGCCGATTCCACTCACTCACCACCCTCTGAGTGAAAAACTTACCCCTAACATCTCCTTTGTACTTGCTTCCCAGCACCTTAAACCTGTGTCCTCTTGTAGCAACCATTTCAGCCCTGGGAAATGGCCTCCGAGAATCCACCCTATCTATTCTTCTCAACATTTTATAAACCTCTATCAGGTCAACCTTTGTCTCTCCATGGAGAAGAGACCTAGCTCCTTCAACCTATCTTCATAAGGCATGCCTCCCAATCCAGGCAACATCCTTGTAAATCTCCTCTGCACCCTCTCAATAGCTTCCACATCCTTCCTGTAGTGAGGCGACCAGAACTGCGCACAGTACTCCAAGTGGGGTCTGACAAGCGTCCTATGTTTGCTTAGAATTCCCAATTGTTTAACTTTCAGGCGGGGATGTTTTTTGCGGACTTTATTATTGAAGTTGTGGAATAAGTTGTGTGAAGGCTTTGAAACAGTTGAGTTGTAGGGAGTTTTGAATTTCATGAAGAAAGTTAAATGTGAGCATCAGTAGAATGGCCCCACCACAGAAATTTAGATAAATGACCAGTTAATCTAATTTTTGTTTGATAGTAATTGAAGGCCTACTTACCTCTCAGCACGTCAGGCGAACTTTTCTCTTGTAATAGAGGCCATTGCATGATTCAATCTATCTAAATACTCACTAAGGATCATAGTTTGATGTCTTATCTAAAAAAAACCTAACAAGATGAGCGCTCGCAGTGCCAGTCCAGTGACAATATGGATCATGTTTTGCAGTGGAACGTGAACCAACAATTTCTTGGCTCGGACAAGAATGATGCCATGGAGCAAAGCTGCCATGATTGTATATTGTTTAAATGAGCTAAATATTCAGTCTCATTGATGTTCAAAATTCAAAATCTTTTATTGTAATGATATTTCCAGACAAGCTCATTGATCTGGTACAGCTGTAATCTTTTGTTGCATTACTTTGGTGTATCCATATGACAAATTAGAAATAGTTTGTAGCACTTCCGGTTTTTCGTTGATGCTGAACTTTAGGATTGTGAAGGCTTAAAATTGGTATGAAGCCTAATAAGAACACAAGAACATAACATAAGAAATAGGAGCAGGAGTAGGCCATCTAGCCCTTCGAGCCTGCCCCGCCATTCAATAAGATCATGGCTGATCTGTCGTGGCTCAGTTCCACTTTCCCGCCCTCTCCCCATAACCCTTAATCCCTTCTCTTATCAAAAACCCATCAACCCGCTTCTTAAAAATATTTAGCGAGGCAGCCTCCACCACTTCAACGGGCAGAGAATTCCAGAGATTCACCACCCTTTGAGTGAAGAAGTTCCTCCTCAACTCCGTTCTAAACCGCCTCCCCTTTATCTTGAGGCTGTGCCCCCTAGTCCTACTGTCTTTTTTGAGCGGGAAGAGTCTCTCCACCTCTATCCTATCCATCCCATTCATCATCTTATACGTCTCAATGAGATCTCCCCTCATTCTTCTAAACTCTAACGAGTACAAGCCTAGTTTATTCAGCCTCTCCTCATAGCTCAATCCCCTCAACTCCGGTATCAGCCTAGTAAACCTCCTCTGCACTCCCTCCAGGGCCAAAATATCCTTGCGCAGGTGCGGCGCCCAAAACTGCACACAGTACTCCAGCTGCGGCCTCACCAATGCCCTATACAGCTGCAGCAAGACCTCCCTACTTTTATATTCAATCCCCCTCGCTATGAAGGCCAGCATCCCATTCGCCTTCCTGACCACCTGCTGCACCTGCAAGCTGGGTTTTTGCGATTCATGCACAAGGACCCCGAGGTCCCTCTGCACCGTCGCCTGCTGCAGTTTTTCGCCCCGTAAGTAATAGTCCTTCCTACCATTCTTCCTACCAAAGTGGACCACCTCACACTTGCCAACATTAAATTCCATTTGCCATTTCCTGGCCCATTCGCCCAGCCTATCTAGATCCTTCTGCAGACTCTCCACACCCTCCGCACAATTTGCCGTTCCCCCAATCTTGGTGTCATCAGCAAATTTCGACACCCTGCACTCGGTTCCCTCCTCCAGATCATCTATATAAATGGTAAATAGCTGAGGCCCCAGCACCGACCCCTGGGGCACCCCACTAGTCACCATCCGCCAATCCGAATAGCACCCATTGACCCCCACTCTCTGCCTCCTATTTGACAACCAATCCTCTATCCACGCTAACACCCTACCCCCAACTCCATGTCCCCTGACCTTCTGCAATAACCTCTTGTGAGGTACCTTGTCAAACGCCTTCTGAAAATCCAGAAAGACCACATCCACCGGCTCTCCTCTATCCACTGCCCTAGACACATCCTCATAGAACTCCAGTAAATTTGTCAGACACGACTTCCCTTTAATGAAACCGTGTTGCGTCCGCCCTATCAAGCAATTCCCTTCAAGATGCCTCGCAATTTCCTGCTTAATGAGACCTAATTTTCTAGAAAGTGCATTCAAATAGTCTTAATTCCATAATTTCAGTGTTGCCATAATGAATGTTCTCCTATCTGTGCTACAATTGTAGCCTGCATGCAATTTCAATTTTAAATGTGAGATCTCTGTGCAGATTGGCTGCGCATGATATGTAGAGCTTTTCAGAATGTAATGTTTTTCTACAGGTAGTAAAAATAAATTCCCTCCTTCATTTGGAATTGCTTTGAAGAACACATTAGGGCAAAAATCTAATGTTTGCCCCACATTTTGGTGCATAGTTTTATCAGTAATTTATGAATCTGATCTGAATTCAAATATGGTATTCCAGTCGAATTGTTACTGTTGCTTAGATGAAAGCCCCTCTTCCTGATGGGTTTAAGGAATTTGTGTGAGATTTGGCTACCATTTTGTTGTAGGGATTTATATTTTGGTACAATTTGGCAATATATCTGAAATTTCGATCTATAATGGCGTGAAAAATAAAATAATTTAAGAACGTAAGAACATAAGAAATAGGAGCAGGAGTAGGCCATCTAGCCCTTCGAGCCTGCCCTGCCATTCAATAAGATGATGGCTGATCTGAAGTGGATCAGCTCCACTTTCCCGCTTTCTCTCCATAACCCTTAATTTCCCCTGTCTATCAAAAACCTATCTACCCGTGGCTTAAATATATTTAGCGAGGTAGCCTCCACTACTTCAACAGGCAGAGAACTCCAGAGATTCACCACCCTTTGAGTGAAGAAGTTCCTCCTCAACCCTGATCCAAACTGACCCCCCACTTACCTTGAGGCTGCGCCCTCTAGTCCTGCTATCCTTTCTGAGCGGGAAGAATCTCTCTACCTCTACCCTATCCATCCCCTTCATTATCTTATACATCTCTATAAGATTCCCCCTCATCCTTCTAAACTCCAACGCGTACGGACCTAGTCTATTTAGTCTCTCTTCATAGTCCAACCCCTTCATCTCTGGTATCAGCCTAGTGATCCTCCTCTGCACTCCCTCCAAGGCCAATATATCCTTCCGCAAGTGTGGCGACCGAAACTGCACACAGTACTCCAGCTACGGCCTTACCAGTACCCTGTACAGTTGTAGCAAGACCTCCCTACTGTTATATTCTATCCCCCTCGCTATAAAGGCCAACATTCCATTCGCCTTCTTGATCACCAGCTGCACCTGCAGACTGGGTTTTTGCGACTCGTGCACAAGGTCCCCCAGGTCCCTCTGCACCGTAGCGTGCTGCAGTTTTTTGCCTTTTAAATAATATCCCTCCTACTATTATTTCTGCCAAAGTGGATAACCTCACACTTGCTAACATTATACTCCATCTGCCAGGTCCTCGCCCACTCGCTCAGCCTATCCAGATCTCTCTGCAGACTTTCCACATCCTCCACACAATTTGCTTTTCCACTCATCTTCGTGTCATCAGCAAATTTCATCACCCTACACTCAGTCCCCTCCTCCAGATCATCTATATAAATGGGAAATAGTTGAGGCCCCAGCACCGATCCCTGCAGCACTCCACTAGTCACCAACCGCCAACCAGAATAGCACCCATTGATACCAACTCTCTGCTTCCTATTAGACAGCCAATCCTCTATCCACGCTGGGCAGCGTAAGGATGCTCTCCCTAATCTTGCTTTATGATGCTTGTTTGAGTCGATGCTTGTTGGAGATGCCGGTGTTGGACTGGGGTAAACACAGTAAGAAGTCTCTCAACACCAGGTTAAAGTTCAACAGGTTTATTTGTAGCACAAGTTTCAGAGCACTGCTCCTTCATCAGGTAAGCAGGAGTTCTGTTCACAAACAGGGCATATAAAGACACAAACTCAATTCACAGAATAATGATTGGAATGTGAGTCTTTACAGGTAATCAAGTCTTAAAGGTACAGACAGTGTGAGTGGAGAGAGTGTTAAGCACGGGTTAAAGAGATGTGTGTTGTCTGCAGACAGTTAGTGAGATTTTGCAAGTCCACGCAAGTCGTGGAGGTTACAGATAGTGTGACATGAACCCAAGATCCCGGTTGAGGCTGTCCTCATGTATGTGGAACTTGGCTGTCAGTCTCTGCTCAGCTACTCTGCACTGTCGTATGTCGTGAAGGCTGCCTTGGAGAACGTTTACCCAAAGATAACCAAGTTCCGCGTACGTGAGGACGGCCTCAATCGAGATTTTGGGTTCATGTCACACTATCTGTAACCCCCACGACTTGCCTGGGTTTGCAAAATCTCACTAACTCTCCTGGCTGGAGACAATATACATCTCTTTAACCTTTGCTTAACTCTCTCCACTCACATTATCTGTACCTCTAAGACTTGATTACCTGTAAAGGCTCGCATTTCAACTATTATTTTGTAAGTTGACTCTGTGTCTTTATATGCCCTGTTTGTGAACAGAACTCCCACTTACCTGGTGAAGGAGCAGTGTTCCGAAAGCTAGTGGCCTTTGCTACCAAATAAACCCATTGGACTTTAACCTGGTGTCGTGAGACTTCTTACCCTGTCAGACTTGATATGGCAGTACATGATGTTGATGTCAATCCAAAGTGGAAACTGTAGTGCTTTTACAGTGACACCCCATATCCTCACTATAAAATGTGAATGCACTGTTGGCTGATGATGCTTTTGAGCAAATAAAACCAGAAATTACGTTCATATTATCTTTTTGCCTTTGCTGAATCATTCTCAATAAGTCTCCTATTACTGAGGTGATAGGAGAATGATGAGGCTGCTTAGAGTTCAAAAGCAAGAAGGTTATGCTAAACCATTTATAAGTCACTGTTTTGGATTCAGTTAGTGTGTCTACTTCTTGGAAACATTTTGGCAATGATGTCAAACGCTTGATAAATTTTAACGTGAGGTAGTTAAATGTACATGACAGAATTCAGTTTTAATACTTTGTTTGAAGCTGTAGATTTTTCTTTTTTTATATCATTGTCCTGTATCTGCATAATTTAAAACCATAGAGTGAGACTTATTGTAATAATAACCAGGGATGAGACGTCAGTAAAGAGGCTAGAGAAATAAAGATTGACGTTATGGGGAGATATGTAAATTTTCAAATATCTCACAACTTTGATAGAGTAATGGGGAAGGTTTCTCCACTAGGCAGGAGGGTAATATTAGAGGACACATTTAAACCGAAGAATGAGGAGAAGAGATGAAATTATGTTTACACAGCAGATCTGGAATGCTCTGAAATTAGGTGCTGGAAGCAAATTCAGTGATAACGCTAAAACAGGAGTTTGTTACCTGCTTTAAAAGGAAAGAAATGGCAGGACTACAGGGAAATAACAGGGGTTATTTCGAAGAGTCAACACAAGTATGATGGACTGACTGGTCTGTTCAGTAAGATTATCTGATTTTTAAAATAAATTGAGTTTTGTTTTTCAAAATAAGTTGCATTTATTTTTCCTGTTTTCTGCTGAGTCAATTTTTAAAATCTACTTCTGCAAAGCTGTGGGAAATTTTTATTCGTGCTACAGTTTACATGACTAAATATCATTGGAAGATTAGGAGTGGTTATAAATTTTCTTTTTAATTTCAGGCATCATCACAAATATCTTTTATGGATTCCAAATGTATTAATCCTTAAACGTTGAAGCATTTGCAGAGACTAAGGTAGGAAACCTATTTAAAGGAAATTGGAAAATATAGGAAATGTGGCATCTTAATGTGAAACATATGTAATGAGGAAATGGATGGCATGTGAGAGAGAATGTTAACTTACTACTGAGAGTTGGGTTCAAATCTGGTTCAGGCAGTAAGCATCAAAGCTGCTTAAGTTTCAAGTACATAAAAGTGTTAAATTTGAGCAGTATGTGCTTTAAAAATAAATCCTGAAATTTTTGCATTCTGAATGTAGAACTTGGGCTGAAGGATTTGGGGTGAGGCTTGATGGTCAAAGGCCAGATTTGATCAATTTTGCACACAGCCTCGCCACAACCTATCCTCCAAATGCTGCTTTGCTATTCACTTGCTATTCATTGAATCTCTTGAAGAGTATAGGGGGTGTAGGAGTAGTGTTAAGAGAGAAATCAGGAGGGCAAAAAGCAGACACGAGATTGTTTTGGCAGATAAGGCAAAGGAGAATCCAAAGAGCTTCTACAAATATATAAAGGGCAAAAGGGTAACAAGCAAGAGAGCAGGGCCTCTTAAGGATCAACAAGGCCATCTATGTGTGGATCCACAAGAGATGGGTGAGATCCTAAATGAATATTTCTCATCAGTATTTACTGTTGAGAAAAGCATGGATGTTAGGGAACTTGGGGAAATAAATAATGATATCTTGAGGAGTGTACATATTACAGAGAAGGAGGTGCTGGAAGTCTTAAAGCACTTCAAATTGCTAAATCCCTGGGACCTGTTGAAGTATATCCCAGGACATTGTGGAAGGCTAGGGAGCAAATTGCAGGTGCCCTAGCCAAGATGTTTGAACCATTGATAGTCACGGGTGAGATGCCCGAAGATTGGAGGGTGGCAAATGTTGTGCCGTTGTTTAAAAAAGGGCTGCAGGGAAAAGCCTGGGAACTACAACCAGTGAGCCTCACATCTGTGGTGGGTAAATTGTTGCAAGTCTTTCGAGTGACAGGATCTACAGGCATTTGGAGACGCAAAGACTGATTAGGGACAGGCAGCGTGGCTTTGTGAGTGGAAAATCATGTCTGACAAATTTGATGAGTTGTTTGAAGGGGTAATCAAGAAGGTAGATGGGGGCAGTGGAGTTGATGTTGTCTACGTGGACTTCAGCAAGGCCTTTGACGAGGTTTAGTTTGTTGCATGAAGTTAAATCTCACAGGATCCAGGGTGAGGTAACTAAATGTATACAAAATTGGCTTCTTGACAGAAGTCAGAGGGTGGTTGTAGAGAGTTATTTTTCAACCTGGAGGCCTGTGACCAGCCATGTGCCTCAGGGATCAGTGCTGGGCCCACTGTTATTTGTCATTTATATTAATAATCTGGGTGAAAATATGGGGACATGGTTAGTAAGTTTGCAGATAACAACACCAAGATTGGTGGTATAGTGGACAGTGAAGAAAGTTATCTCCAATTGCAACAGGTTCTTGATTAATTGGGCCAATGGGCTGACGAATAGCAGATGACGTTTAATTTAGACAAAAGTGAGGTGACGCATTTTGGTAGATTAAACCAGGGCAGCACTTAGTTAATGATAGGGCACTGGGGAGAGTTACAGAGCAAAGAAATCTAAGGGTACGTGTTCATAGCTCCTTGAATGTGGAGCTACAGGTGGACTGAGTTGTGAAGAAGGCATTCGACAGACTTGGTTTCGTCGGTCAGAACATTGAATACAGGAGTTGGGATGTCTTGTTGAAGTTGTACAAGACATTGGTAAAGCCACACTTGGAATACTGTGTGCAATTCTGATCACCCTATTATAGAAAGGATATTATCAAACTAGAAAGAGTGCAGAAAAGATTTATTAGGATGCTCCCAGGACTTCATGGATTGAGTTATGGAGAGGCTGAATAGACTGGGACTTTTCTCTCTGGAGCGTAGGAAGCTGAGAGGTGACCTTATAGAGGCCTATAAAATAACAAGGTAGATAGTCAATATCTTTTCCCAAAGGTAGGGGAGTCTAAAACTAGAGGGCATAGTTTAAGATGAGAGAGCGAGATACAAAAGTGTCCAGGAGGGCAATTTTTTCACACAGGGTGATGAGTGTCTGGAACAAGCTGCCAGAGGTAGTAGTAGAGGCGGGGACAATTTTATAATTTAAAAAGCATTTAGATAGTTACATGGGTAAGATGGGTATGGGCCAAATGCGGACAATTGGGAGTAACTTAGGGGCTTAAAAAAGGGTAGCACGGACAAGTTGGGCTGAAAGGCTTGTTTCCATGCTGTAAACCTCTTTGAGTTGGGATGAAAACGATAATAGAATGGCAGTCAGAAATTTAAAAGTTTAGTGAGCACATAATTAGCATGCTGTTTTAGCTGAGTTCTGACATGAAAAGTTGTGCTAACCTCACCGCTCTGCCACAAGTAGCCAAGATGTGGGTATGCCGGCGTTGGACTGGCGTAAACACAGTAAAAAGTCTGACAACACCAGGTTTTAGTCCAACCTATTTATTTGATAATATACTCACAAGCTTTCGGGTTAGCCCCTTCGTCAGGTGAATGGAGAGTTCTGGCCTCAGACAGAGCATATAAAGCACAGGCAGTTTAGAGATTACTGATTAGAATGCGAATCCTTACACCTAACCTGCTGTTCAAGACCTGAAGTGGCTGATAATGTGAGTGGTCTCAACAGGGATCTTGGGTTCATGTCGCACTATCTGTAACCCCCGTGACTTGCCTGGGTTTGCAAAACCTCACTTACTGTACTGTCTGGAGACAATACACATCTCTTTAAACTGTGATCAGTGCTCCTTCCACTCACATTATCAGCCACTTCAGGTCTTGAACAGCAGGTTAGGTGTAAGGATTCGCATTCTAATCAGTAATCTCTAAACTGTCTGTGCTTTATATGCTCTGTCTGAGGCCAGAACTCTCCATTCACCTGACGAAGGGGCTAACCCGAAAGCTTGCGAGTATATTATCAAATAAATAGGTTGGACTAAAACCTGGTGTTGTCAGACTTTTTACAAGTAGCCAATGCAAGGAGTGGTAATTTGCGGTTGTGAAAACATTGTGTTGACCTTTCTCTTAATGTTGAATGTAAAAACATCTGAAATTTTACAAAAGAACCGTTTGATTTGCAATAAACTTGCCTTTTTTAGTTAATTCTTCCCCTCTGAAATACATTTCAGGTTGATGCCTTTTATATAATTGCAAGTTGTTGTTGCCAAGTTTCTTGTGGCCATGTTAAAAATAAAACTGGTGAGCAAAATGGATCCAGAGATAATGAGCACAGTTAGGAAATGCGTTTATGGTTCTGGATTATAAAACTTTTGATACTATGCACTATTGTTGCCATTCAAGACAGGAAACAAATGGTAACCAAAATCATTGTAATATAAAAGCAAAATATAGTAGATGTTGGAAATTCTGAGCAAGTCTGGCAGCGTCTGTGGAGAAAGAAGCATTTAACGTTTCAGATCAGTGACCTTTCACAAAATTTGCTAACTTTTGAAACTCCTGCTTCCACTCTTTTCTAATAATGCCTGCTGCTGATTGTGTGCTGACTTATTTGCATCCTTGCCACTCCCCCATTTGCTTAATTTTTTGCCTCTGTATTTCAGCTTAAAGCATTAAAGGGTAGATTTTATTGGAAAAATGGCAGATCTGGCTGTGGAGAAAAGAGTATCCAACTGGAGCCTAAGTTTCTGGGACATATTGAGGCCCTGAAGTAAAAACTTGGGAAGTATTGAAATACTTCATATTTAAAAAACCAATTCATCAGATAAACATCAAGTGGGAAGTACAACGGTCAGGCATTGCCTCATATGATGTTGTTTGGATTCCCAACTGCTCTTGTACAGTTGTCTGCTTGCTTAAAGTAGTTTTGCTTCGGAAAACTATCCCAAGAGGAAAGTAAATTATGGAGGACAAGATTAAATTAAGAGAAATGGTATGGATTGGAGAGATGTATAGCTAGCAGGGAATTGTTTATATAGAAGTTTGGAAGAATTAGGAAGTGAGAAGTCACGTTTAACTTTGTAGCTTTCGAGAATATGGAGCTTGCCCTATATCGGTCAGTGGGGCTTAATACAGGCTAAATACGTGGAACACCTAGGTGGGATTGTTGTCAGTGCAGGCTTGATGGGCTGAATGGCCACTCCTCCACTGTTGGGATTCTACATTTATTTTAATGTCAAAGATCACCCCATGCAATATAAAGAAGACAGAAGTAGGAGCTGAACACAAGCAGCAGAACATGGGGCAATGGAATTTGGCTGCCAGTGCTGAGGTTGTTGAGAAATTAAATAAAGGAGCAAAAACATGAATAAGGTTTTCACTGGAGGCTTATGCAGGTGTTTTTATGAAGTTGAAAATGAATAAATTATCGGAAAACTCTGTGCGACATTCGTAAAGGTAAGGATTTTCATAATTTCTTTCAGGTTAACTTGGCAAGGAGTAGAGTTTATAGATGTTCAACTGATTTAGTTATTGACTACAGAATTATGCGATAGTACTACTGACAGATTAATGACCTACTGCCTCTGTAGAGTAATAACCTCAGAATTTGGTGAGGGAATTTTAAGGGTTTTTATCGAATTTTTAGTTAAGTTTGGCGAGCATTTAACTTAACACAGTAAATCAGTGCTAAACAAGCTGCTTGCTTGTGACAGTTGCACAGTGAGTTAATTAAGAAGCTGGAATTTGCTGCCAGTAAGGACAAAGAGCAAATAGAATATATCAGTTCACGTACAGGGGAACCCAAAAATCTTCTCCCGGTTTGAAAATAGTAAATGAGTAGTTAGAGATGGAGTGGTGCTTATTTACAACACAGCAGGTGAAATATGCACAGAAGCACAGGGAAAGCCTAGAATAATGAGTAATTTGCTTAAGGAAGAGGATGCTGACAAACTATTGGTGGAAATAGAGTTTATGAAGATAATGTTGGAGTCGAAATTGATAGGCAAGATGTACTGGAAAATCTAACTATGCTCAGACTTGATAAGATAGGTGCTGGGGCCTCAATTGTTTACCATTTATATAGATGATCTGGAGGAGGGGGCTGAGTGTAGGGTGACAAAATTTGCTGATGACACGAAGATGAGTGGAAAAGCAAATTGTGTGGAGGGTGTGGAAAGTCTGCAGAGAGAGCTGGATAGGCTGACTGAGTGGGCGAGGACCTGGCAGATGGAGTATAATGTTAGCAAGTGTGAGGTTATCCACTTATAATGTTAGCAAGTGTGAGGTTATCCACTTCGGCAGAAATAATAGTAGGAGGGATTATTATTTAAAATGCAAAAAGCTGCAGCATGCTACTGTAGTGGCGGAGGCTACCTCGCTGAATATATTTAAGTCACGGCTAGATAGGTTTCTGATAGACAGGGGAATTAAGGGCTATGTTCAATACCACTTGCGACTTGATTGTCCTGCCAACCTTTCTAAGCGGGAAGAACCTCTACCCTATCCATCCCCTTCATTATCTTATACGTCTCTATAAGATCCCCCCTCAACCTTCTAAACTCCAACGAGTACAGACCCGGTGCAGAGGGAGGATAATATAGAGGAGATAATATAGGGGAGAAAGTGGGAAAGTGGAATTAATCCACTTCAGATCAGCCATGATCTTATTGAACGGCGGGGCAGGCTCGAAGGGCTAGATGGCCTACTCCTGCTCCTATTTCTTACGTTCTTATGATAGCTGATCTGTATAGCTTACATACCAGATTGCTCAGAGAAATAGGATGACAGAGTAGAAGGGCTTACCATAATCTTCCAACATTCCCTTAGTACATGGGGGAGATGCTAGAAGGCTGGAGAATATTTAATGTCACACATGTTTAAAGAAAAGGATGCAAGGGCATTCCAAGTGACGACAGGCCTGATAATTTAACTTCAGTTTGTCGTATGAGGAACAATTGAGGATTCTGGGTCTGTACTCGGAGTTTAGAAAGATGAGGGGGGATCTTGTTGAAACTTAGAGAATACTGCAAAGCCTGGATAGAGTGGATGTGGAGAGGATGTTTCCACTAGTAGGAAAAGCTAGAACGAGAGGGCAGAACCTCAGGCTGAAGGGACGATCCTTTAAAACAGGGATGATGGGGAATTTCTTCAGCCAGAGAGTGGTGAATCTGTGGAACTCTTCGCCGCAGAAGGCTGTGGAGGCCAAGTCATTGAATGTCTTTAAGACTGCGATAGATAGGTTCTTGGTTAATAAGGGGATCAGGGGTTATGGGGATAAGAAAAATATCAGCCTAATTCTGCTCCTATGTCTTATGCTCTAGTTGTAGTAAGGTTTTAGCAACCATTCCTTATACATTCATAGTGTACTTGACTAATTGAATATTTTGATTGGGTAACAGAGACGATTGATTGAGGGAGTTCATTGGATGTTGCCTTTTATGGCTGAATAGGTTTGAGTCCCATGGGATAGAAGGTTTAGTCTTAGCTTGGATAAAATTAATGTTTAAGCACAGAAAACTGCATTGTGGTAAATTATAGGTCAAGTGGGCTATGTTCTATACCACTTGCAACTTGATAGTCCTGCCAACCTTTCTGAGCGGGAAGAATCTCTCTAACTCTACCCTATCTATCCCCTTCATTATATTATACGTCTCTATAAGATCCCCCCTCAGCCTTCTAAACTCCGAATACAGACCCAGTTTGTACAGACCCGGTGCAGAGGGAGGATAATATAGAGGAGTTAGGGATTGAGTCGTTGTGGGTGGAGTTGAGGAATAGGAAGGGAGCGATTACTATGCTAGGGCTGTACTATAGGCCACCCAACAGCCCACAGGCAGTGGAAGAAGGCATATGTAAAGACATTTTGGATAGGTGCAGAAAGACTAGGGTTGTTGTAGTGGGAGATTTTAATCTTCCTGGGATGGATTGGAAGGTGCTGGGGAAGTGCCGGAAGATTGGAAAACGGCTAATGTTATGCCGTTGTTTAAGAAGGGTAGCAGGCAAAAGGCAGGGAATTATAGGCTGGTTAGTTTAACGTCTGTTGTAGGTAAAATGCTCGAATCCGTGATCAAGGAGAAAATAGCGAGGCATCTTGAGGAGAATTATTTGACAGAGCAGACGCAGCACGGTTTCATTAAGGGGAAGTCGTGTCTGACAAATTTATTGGAGTTCTATGAGGATGTGCCTAGGGCGGTGGATAGAGGAGAGCCGGTGGATGTGGTGTTTCTTGATTTTCAGAATACGTTTGATAAGGTGCCGCACAAGAGGTTATTACAGAAGGTTAGGGGGCATGGAGTTGGGGGTAGGGTGTTAGCGTGGATAAGGGATTGGCTGTCAAATAGGAGGCAGAGAGTGGGTGCTATTCGGATTGGCGGTTGGTGACTAGTGGAGTGTCCCAGGGGTCGGTGCTGGGGCCTCAGCTATTTACCATTTATATAGATGATCTGGAGGAGGGAACCGAGTGTATGGTGTTGAAATTTGCTGATGACACCAAGATTGGTGGAACGGCAAATTGTGCGGAGGGTGTGGAAAGTCTGCAGAAGGATCTAGATAGGCTGGGCGAATGGGCCAGGAACTGGCAAATGGAATTTAATGTTGGCAAGTGTGAGGTTGTCCACTTTGGTAGGAATAATGGTAGGAAGGACTACTACTTACATGGCGAAAAGCTGCAGCATGCTACGGTGCAGAGGGACCTCGGGGTCCTTGTGCATGAGTCGCAAAAACCCAGCCTGCAGGTGCAGCAGGTGGTCAGGAAGGCGAATGGGATGCTTGCCTTCATAGCGAGGGGGATTGAATATAAAAGTAGGGAGGTCTTGCTGCAACTGTACAGGGCACTGGTGAGGCCGCAGCTGGAGTACTGTGTGCAGTTTTGGTTGCCGCACTTACGCAAGGATATTTTGGCCTTGGAGGGAGTGCGGAGGAGGTTTACTAGGCTGATACCAGAGTTTAGGGTGTTGAACTATGAGGAGAGGCTGAATAAACTAGGCTTGTACTCGTTAGAGTTTAGAAGAATGAGTGGAGATCTCATTGAGACATATAAGATGATGAATGGGATGGACAGGATGGAGGTGGAGAGGCTCTTTCTGCTCAGAAAGGACAGCAGGACTAGAGGGCACAGCCTCAAGATAAGGGAGGGGGGCAGTTTAGAATGGAGTTGAGGAGGAACTTCTTCACTCAAAGGGTGGTGAATCTCTGGAATTCTCTGCCCGTTGAAGTGGTGGAGGCTGCCTTGCTAAATATATTTAAGATGTGGGTAGATAGGTTTTTGATAGGCAAAGGGATTAAGGGTTATGGGGAGAAGGTGGGAAAGTGGAACTGAGCCACGACAGATCAGCCATGATCTTATCGAATGGCAGGACAGGCTCGAAGGGCTAGATGGCCTACTCCTGCTCCTATTTCTTATGTTCTTATGTGCCTCAAGCTGGGGGTTTGGATGGGGAGGAATTTGTAAAATGTGGACTGGAAGGGTCTTTGGAGCAGTATGTAACTAGCCCGACTAGGGAGGAGGCTATACTGGATTTAGTTTTGGGTAATGAGCCAGGTCAGGTGGTTGAGGTTGCAGTAGGTGAACATGTGGCTAACAGTGACCATAATTCTGTCTACTTTAGGATAATAATGGAAAAAGATGAGTGCTGTCCGAGGGGGAGGGTGCTAAACTGGGGGAAGGCAAGTTACAGCCGGATTAGGCATGAGCTTATGGATACTGATTGGGAGAGGTTGTTTGCGGGTAAGTCCACGTTAGGCAAGTGGGAGGCTTTCAAGGGAAAACTGAAAAGGTTGCAGGAAAGACATGTGCCGGTTAAGAGGAAGGGTGGGAAAGGTAGGATTAGAGAGCCGTGGATTACAGGGGATATTGAGGACTCGTTCAGGAAGAGAGAGGCATATGTTAGGTCTAAGCAACTGGGAACGGAGAGAGTGCTGGAGGAATATAGAGAGAGTAGGAGGGAGCTGAATAGGGGAGTTAGAAGGGCGAAAAGGGGGCATGAAATGGCTTTGGCGCTTAGGATTAAGGAAAATACAAAGACATTTTACTCCTATGTTAGGAACAAAAGGATGGTTAGCGGGAAAATCGGTCCTCTTAGGGATGGAGGAGGGGAACTGTGCTTAGAGTCTGAGGGAATGGGGGAGATCCTGAATGAATACTTTGCGTCAGTATTCACGAAGGAGGGGGGCTTGGTGCCTTAGAGGGAGCTGTAGGCCTGTTGAAGGAAATATCCATTACGAGGGAGGAAGCATTAGGGTTTTTAGGCAGCATAAAAACTGATAAACCTCCAGGGCCTGATGGCATTTATCCCAGGCTGCTTAGGGAGGCGAGAGATGAAATTGCTGGGCCTCTGACGCAAATCTTTGTCTCTTCTTTGGACACAGGTGAGGTCCCAGAGGACTGGAGGATAGCGAACATGGTACCGCTGTTTAAAAAGGGTAGGAGGGATAACCCTAGTAACTATAGGCCGGTGAGTTTGACGTCAGTGGTAGGAAAGTTGTTGGAAAAAATTCTTAGGGATAGGATATATGAGCACTTAGAGCATTGCGATCTGATTAGGGATACGCAGCATGGCTTTGTTAAGGGGAGGTCTTGCCTTACGAATCTGGTAGAATATTTTGAGGAGGTGACAAAAACAGTCGACAATGGACAAGCCGTTGATGTCATCTATGTGGATTTCAGTAAGGTGTTTGACAAAGTCCCTCATGGTAGGTTGGTTGAAAAGGTTAAGGCTCGTGGGATACAAGGACAGGTATCTAGATGGATTGAGAACTGGCTAGGTAACAGGAGACAGAGAGTAATAGTGGAAGGGTCCTTTTCTAGCTGGAGGCCTGTCACTAGTGGTGAGCCGCAGGGCTCAGTACTGGGACCTCTTCTATTCGTAATATATATAAATGACTTGTAAGAGGGCATATGTGGTGTGATCAGCAAGTTTGCAGATGACACAAAGATGGCAGGATTGGCGGACAGTGAGGAGGAGTGTCAGGTGACACAGCAGGATATAGATAGGCTGGTATATTGGGCAGATAAATGGCAGATGGAATTTAATCCTGATAAATGCAAGGTGAGGCATTTTGGAAGGAATAATGTAGAGGGGAGTTATATGATAAAGGGTAGACCTATTAAGAGTATAAAAATGCAGAGGGACCTGGGAGTGCAAGTGCAACACGGGTGGAGAAGGTTGCGAAGAAAGCTTATGGTATGAACAAAGAACAACCCAGCACGGGAAACAGGCCCTTCGGCCCAACGAGCCCGCGCTGCCGCATCACCCTACACCTATTCTACCCTGCGTGTCTACGAATGCAACCCCTAACTTAGCCAGATTCAGGGGAGAATAGTGTCAATTTGGTAAAACCAATCAGCCTAAGAGCACATCTTTGGGGTGTGGGAGGAAACCGGAGCGCCCGGAGGAAACCCACGCAACCACAGGGAGAATGCACAAACTCCCACAGACACAGGCCCAAATCCATGTATCTGCACAGCTAGCAGTGCTAGTCACCGAGCTGTTGCGGCGCCCGTCTACCGGTCCAGGATCAAGCACAAACACCGACACGAAGTACTAGGCCACTCCCGGAACCTCCAAGAGCAGCCCACGCACGACCCACCGTGTGCATGCCCCTCGTTTGACAACGAGGTGGACCTCCACCTGCGGAATAAAAAGACAAAAACGTTAATTTACAAATCTGCATTTCCGGTGTCTCCCGAGGTTCTGACCTTATTTAATACCCCCTACTATAACCCTCCATCCTCGTTTCACTCGTGTCTGTCTAACTGAACCTTAAACGAGTCCAACGTTCCTGCCTCCACCACCCTACTCGGTAGCGCGTTCCATACCCCCACAACTCTCTGCGTAAAGAACCTTCCTCTCACATCCAAATTATACCTCTCCCCCCTCACCCTTAAATCATGACCTCTCGTATTTGTACCCAGTCTAGGGAGCAGTCTCTCACTATTGACTCTATCTATTCCCTTCAGTATCTTATATACCTCTATCATGTCCCCCCTCAATCTCCGTCTTTCCAAGGAGAAAAGTCCCAGTTTCTCCAACCTTTCCTCTTAACCCAGCCCCTCCATGCCAGGCAACATCCTGGTGAACCTCCTCTGAACTCTCTCCAGAGACTCCACGTCCTTCCGGTAGTAAGGTGACCAGAACTGGACGCAGTACTTCAAATGCGGTCTAACCAACGTTCTATACAACTGAAGCATTAGACGGCAGCTTTTATACTCTATACCCCTTCCTATAAAGGCTAGCATTCCATAAGCCTTCCTAACAACCTTCTCCACTTGTGTCTCAACCTTCATGGATTTGTGAACCTGCACTCCCAGGTCCCTCTATTTCTATACTCCTAATCGGTCTACCTTTTATCACATAGCTCCTCTCTGCATTATTCCTTCCAAAATGCATCACCTCGCATTTGTCAGGATTAAATTCTATCTGCCCAATGCACCAACCTATCTATATCCTGTTGTATCACCTGACATTCCACTTCAGCACCCGCCAACCCTGCCATCTTGGTGTCATCCGCAAACTTGCTGATCACACCACCTACGCTCTCTTCCAAGTCGTTTATGTATACTACAAAGAGGAGAGGTCCCAGTACTGAGCCCTGCGGCACACCACTGGTCACTGGCCTCCAGCCCGAAAAGGTCCCCTCCACAACTACCCTCTGTCTCCTATTGCCCAGCCAGTTCTCAATCCACCTAGCTACCTGACCTCGTATCCCATGCGCCTTAACCTTTTCTACCAGCCTACCATGAGGGACTTTGTCAAACGCCTTACTGAAATCCATATAGATGACATCAACAGCTCTCCCATCGTCAACCGTTTTTGTCACCTCCTCAAAGAATTCCACCAGATTCGTAAGGCAAGACCTCCCTCTAACAAAGCCATGTTGCGTATCCCTAATCAGATCGCAACGCTCCAAATGCTCATACATCCTACCCCTAAGTATTTTTTCCATTAATTTCCCTACCACCAATGTCAAACTCACCGGTCTATAATTTCCAGGGTTATCCCTACTACCTTTTTTAAACAGCGGTACCACATTTGCTACCCTCCAGTCTTCTGGGACCTCACCTGTGTCCAAAGAAGAGACAAAGGTTTGCGCCAGAGTTTTGAGTGAAGAAATTCCTCATCATCTTAGTCCTAAATGATTTTCCGGACTATTCATCATGGTTCTAAAACCCCAGCCAGGTGAAACATACCTTCTGCATCTGCTCTGTGTCATACTTCCAAGAATTTTGTTTGTCCCAATGAGATAACCTTGCATTTTTCTAAACTCTAGAGAATACAGGCCCATTGTGTATAGTAGAGGGTTAATGATTATGTTAATGAGACAGTGATGTTAATGATACTCTATACATGGCATCAGAGCCAGATAATTAAGATGCTTCAAGAGAGCAATTCATAGAGCAGTCTGTGTGCTGGAAACCATGTGTTTACCCTGAGGTCTTCTGAATAGTTCTTAATAAATAGTTTCAAGAAAATATATATACTGACTATCTCAAGTCTTCAAAACATAGAGGCAGGGCTGAAGGCCATAGTTTAAGAAATTGAGGCCACAGATTAGTAACCCATGAAGACCTTGAAACAGATTGGCAACGCAATGACGAAAAAGTATAAAATCAAACGGTAAGGGCAGTGAGGTGAACAACATATTGACATCTATTGAATATCCATTATTCCATCCATGGTCTTTACAACACATTGAGGGTCCACAGCAAGGACAATGACAAACTATGCAGAAGAGGTTCAAAATTTCTGAACTGCTTCAGGTTTTCAATTGGAAGCACAGAAAATAAGCTTGGTATCCTTTCATATTCAGTTAACACCAAAGTAGTTGTTATCCTGTTGTGATAAAACTTTGAGGAGACCACAGCATTTCACAGTGAGGTTATGTGGAATGCTTTGATAAGTACTTCAGCCCTGAGAAGAATTTAATCATTGAAAAAGCAAGATTCAACTAGTGGAGCTAAAGGGTGGTGAATCTATTGATTTCTTTACTAACGCTTGACAAGTACTTGTGGTTACAGAGCCTTAAAGCACAAGTTAATTAATAACTGCACTATTGAGTCTTTTGCAGTCCACAGAGAATTTGATTTTAGAGAAGGCCGAGCAGCTTCCAAGTCAGGCAGAGCTGCAACAGCAGATTTGAAATGTAATCAGCGGAGACGCTGAGGCTTAGGAGGGGTCGATCCAGTATGTGAGCTCTGCCCACTGAAAAGTCTGCAAAAAAACCTTGCCAAAACTGCTAAAGAGGCGGGTAGAACTCATCCACTGATGTTAAAAATGTTTCAGATGCAGCACCAACAGACAATATTGCCTTGAAGATTGTCTGGCTGGAGGAGCCGAATCCTTTCTGTGGCAAGACCAGACATTTTAAACAGTTTTGCCTATCTAAAACTAAATTCAAGAGAAAAAAGCTAGAATATATATCCAGTGATTTTGAGGTCCAGGAAATAGGAAATGCATCATTCCAACCTGATTGCTTGGGAGAAATCAGAGGAAGTAAAAAATCAGCTATCTGACTTATAGTTGCAGGCGTGAAGGATGAGTTCAGTCTTGAGAATGCTGATCCAAAGACACCCAGGTGCTCTTTCTAATCCCATTTTTCTGTTCGTGGTCCATAGCCCTGCAACTTAGATTTCTGAGTTGTTTTTGTATATTTCTCCATTAAGACAGACACAAAGTAATTATTTAGCTTCTCTGACATTTCCCTATTCTCCATAAACTGAGCAAGTTCCACAGACTGCGGTATTCCATAACACAGCATAATCACATGTAATAAGAAATTGACCCCATAACCGGTTATATTGTCTTCTCTAAGAAGCCCCCTCTTAAAGAGTTATAACCAGTCCTCGTTCATCTGTCCTCGGCAGCACGTTTTGAGGGGCGATTGCCCTCTTACGAAATTAGCACCTAGTCTAACCCTATAGTGAATTTATAAGATGATATCTCTGATCATTTTTAAAAAGTTATCTAATTGAATTATTCTAATCTATGTTCATCTAAAGAAAAAAACTCTCTGATTTTCTTTTGTGTGTTTACCCAAAGTAAATATGTTAAAGCCTATGCTCATAATAAAGAGCTTTAAGGGCTAGCATGGTGACACAGTGGTTAGCACTGCTGCCTCACAGCATCAGGGACCCAGGTTCAATTCCAGCCTCAGGTCACTGACTGTGTGGAGTTTACACATTCTCCTTGTGTCTGCGTAGGTTTCCTCTGGCTGCCCTGGTTTCCTCCCACAGTCCAAAGATGTGCGAGTTAGGTTGATTGGCCATGCTAAATTGACCCTGGTGTCAGGAAATTAGCAGGATAAATTGTGGGATTATGGGAATAAAGCCTGGGTGGAATTGTGGTCAGTACAGATTCGGTAGGCCGAATAGCCTCCTTCTGCACTGTGGGGATTCTATGAATCGGACTCACCATAGGCTGCACCTTTTGTGGTGCCTCAATCTTTAGCTTGTGTGGGGACTATAAGAAAGCAGAAACTTTTCGTATGTTCTCTTATAGATATGAAGTCTCTGTCTTCGACACTGTAGGATGTTTATGTACAAAGTTTTGTCCTTGTATAGTAGTTTAGCAAAACAAATTTTTCAGTGTCATTCTGACTGGGCATATGTTTTTTTTATTCATTTGTGGGACATAGGCGGGCTGGCCTGCGAGCATTTATTGTTCTTCCCTAGTTGCCCTTGGAGGGTAGTTGAGAGTCAACCACATTGCTGTGATTCTGGAGTCATACATGGGCCTGACCAGGTTAAGGATGGCAGATTTCCTCCCCTGAAGGACATTAGTGAACCGGATAGGTTTTTCCAACAATCGACAGCGGTTTCGTGGTCATCAGTAGATTCTTGATTCCACATATTTCTTACTGAGTTCAAGCACAGGTCCTCAGAACATTAACTAAGTTTCTGGATTAATAGCACTAGTGATATCAATAGCGATAATACCATTAGGTCATGTTTATTAAGCATTTTTGATTTTCCCCATTCAGTTGTTTTCCTTACACTTTTGGGTAAATATGTGGAGTTAGGGGAATAGGACCTAGGTGGGATTGTTGTTGGTGCAGGCTTGATGGGCCAAACAGCTTCCTTCTGCACTGTAGATTCTATGATTATAAATTCCCTTGCCTCTGCCTATAATGGACTTTGCTTATCTTTTCCTGTTTTACATACCAATAGAAGTTTTCAGGTCTGTTTTTTATGTTTCTTGCTGTTTTGCTTTCATGATCTATTCTCCAATTTTTTTTATTAGCTTCTTGGATCGTCTTTGCTAAATCTTCAAATGCTGCTAATCGTCAGACTTGCTACTTTTTTGAGCAACGTTATAAACCAGATAGCCATGGAGGTTTACAGCATGGAAACAGGCCCTTTGGCCCAACTTGTCCATGCCGCCTGTTTTTTTAAGCCCCTAAGCTAGACCCAATTGCCTGCATTTGGCCTATATCCGTCTGTAGCTTTCTTCCCATGCAACTGTCTAAATGCTTTTTAAAAGACAAAATTGTACCCACCTCTACTACTATCTCTGGCAGTTTGTTCCAGACACTCACCACCCTCTGTGTAAAAAAAAAAAAATTGTCCCTCTAGACACTTTTATATCTCTTTCTTGTAACCTTAGAACATAGAACATTACAGCGCAGTACAGGCCCCTCGGCCCTCGATGTTGCGCCGACCAGTGGAACCAATCTAATGATCCTCTAACCTAAACCCATGTTATCCAAATGCCTGTCCACTGACCATTTGAAAGCCTTTAAGATTGGCGAGTCCACAACCGGTGCAGGCAGGGCATTCCACGCCCTTACTACCCTCTGAGTAAAGAACCTACCTCTGACATCCGTCCTATAACTACCACCCCGTAATTTAAAGCTATGTCCCCTCGTGTTAGCCATCACCATCCGAGGAAAAAGGCTCTCACTGTCCACCCTATCCAATCCTCTGATCATCTTGTATGCCTCAATTAGGTCACCTCGTAACCTCCTTCTCTCTAATGAAAATAACCTCAAGTCCCTCAGCCTTTTCTTGTAAGACCTTCCCACCATACCAGACAACATCCTGGTATACCTCCTCTGCACCCTTTCCAATGCCTCCACATCTTTCTTATAATGCGATGACCTGAACTGTGCGCAATACTTCAAGTGCGGCCGCACCAGAGTTTTGTACAGTTGTAACATGATCTCAGGGCTCCGAAATTCAATCCCTCTACCAATAAAGGCTAACACACCGTACGCCTTCTTAACAACCTTATCAACCTGGGTGCCAACTTTCAGGGAGCTATGCACATATACCCTGAGATCTCTCTGCTCGTCAACACTACTAAGAGCTTTTCCATTAGCCCTATATTCTGTACTCCTGTTACCCTTACCAAAGTGAATCCCCTCTCGCTTTTCCACATTAAACTCCATTTGCCACCTCTCGGCCCAGCTCTGCAGCTTATCTATGTCCCTCTGCAAACTGTAACATCCATCCTTGCTGTCTACAACTCCTCTGAATTTGGTGTCGTCAGTAAATTTACTAACCCATCCTTCTACACCCTCATCTAGGTCATTTATAAAAATGACAAACAGCAGTGGCCTCAAAACAGATCCTTGAGGTACACCACTTGTAACTGAACTCCAGGTTGAATATTTCCCATCAACCACCACCCTCTGTCTTCTATCAGCTAGCCAATTCCTGATCCAAACTGCTAAATCACCCTCAATATCATGCATCTGCATTTTCTGCCGTAGCCTGCCATGGGGAACCTTATCAAACGCTTTGCTAAAATCCATATACACCATGTCAACTGCCTTACCCTTATCCACCTCTTTGGTCACCTTTTCAAAGAACTCGATAAGCTTTGTGAGGCATGACCTACCCTTCACAAAACCGTGTTGACTATCCCTAATCAATTTATTTCTCTCTAGATGATTATAAATCCTATCCCTTATAATTCTTTCCAAAACTTTGCCCACAACAGAAGTAAGGCTCACCAGCCTGTAATTCCCAAGATGGTCTCTACTCCCCATCTTGAACAAGGGGACAACATGTACTATCCTCCAGTCTTCCGGCACTATACCTGTAGCCAATGACGACATGAAGATCAAAGCCAAAGGCTCTGCAATCTCCCCCCTAGCCTCCTAGAGAATCCTAGGGTAAATCCCATCCGGCCCAGGGGATTTATCTATTTTCATACTCTCAAGAATTGCTAACACCTCCTCCTTATGTACCTCAATCCAGTCTAGTCTACAACCTGGTATCGCAGTATTCTCCTCGACTACACTGATTTTTTTCCTGCGTGAATACCGATGAAAAATACTCATTCAGTGCCTCTCCTATCTCTTCAGGCTCCACACACAACTTCCCACTGCTGTCTCTGACTGGCCTAATCTTGCCCTAACCAATCTTTTATTCTTGACATACCTGTAGAAAGCTTTAGGATTCTCCTTGATCCTATCCGCCAAAGTCTTCTCATGTCCTCTTCTAGCTCTTCTTAACTCTGTCTTTAGCTCCTTCCTGGCTAATTTATAACTCTTCAGTGCCCTAACTGAGCCTTCACACCTCATCTTTACGTAAGCCTCCTTCTTCCTCTTCACCAGAGATTCAACTTCTTTAGTACACCACGGTTCCCTCGCTCGACCACTTCCTCCCTGCCTGACAGGTACATATTTATCAAGGACTTGCAGTAGCTGCTCCTTGAATAAGCTCCACATTTCAGATGTTCCCAGCCCCTGCAATTTCCTCCTCCACGCTATGTATCCTAAATCTCACCTTATAGCCTCATAATTACTTTTCCCCCAGCTATAACTTCTGCCCTTCGGTATATGCCTATCCCTTTCCATCACTAAGGTAAACGTAACCAAATTGTGATCACGATCAGCAAAGTGCTCACCTACCTCCAAGTCTAACACCTGGTCTGGTTCATTACCCAGTACCAAATCCAATGTAGCCTCACCTCTTGTTGGCCTATCTACATACTGTGTCATGAAACCTTCCTGAACACATTGGACAAAAACTGACCCCTCTAATGTGCTTGAACTATAGCGTTTCCAATAGATCTTTGTAAAGTTAAAGTCCCCCATAACAACTACCCTGTTACTTTTGCACCTATCCAGAATCATCTTTGCAATCCTTTCCTCTACATCTCTGGAACTTTTTGGAGGCCTATAAAAAAAACTCCCAACAGGGTGACCTCTCCTTTCCTGTTTCGAATCTCAGCCCATACCACCTCAATAGACATTTCAGAGACATGGATAGAGCAGGGACAGGAATGGTTGTTGCAGGTTCCGGGGTTCAGATGTTTCAGTCAGAGCAGAGAAGGTGGTAGAAGAGGGGGAGGTGTGGCATTGTTAGTCAAGGACAGAATTACGGTGGCAAAAAGGACGTTTGATGTGAACCTGTCTATTGAGGTAGTATAAGAACATAAGAAATAGGAGCAGGAGTAGGCCATCTAGCCCTTCGAGCCTGCCCCGCCATTCAATAAGATCATGGCTGATCTGTCGTGGCTCAGTTCCACATTCCCGCCCTCTCCCCATAACCCTTAATCCCCTCGCTTATCAAAAACCCATCAACCCGCGTCTTAAAAATATTTAGCGAGGCAGCCTCCACCACCTCAACGGGCAGAGAATTCCAGAGATTCACCACCCTTTGAGTGAAGAAGTTCCTCCTCAACTCTGTTCTAAACCTCCCCCCCTTTATCTTGAGGCTGTGCCCCCTAGTCCTACTGTCCTTTCTGAGCGGGAAGAGTCTCTCCACCTCTATCCTATCCATCCCATTCATCATCTTATACGTCTCAATGAGATCTCTCCTCATTCTTCTAAACTCTAACGAGTACAAGCCTAGTTTATTCAGCCTCTCCTCATAGCTCAACCCCCTCAACTCCGGTATCAGCCTAGTAAACCTCCTCTGCACTCCCTCCAAGGCCAAAATATCCTTGCATAAGTGCGGCGACCAAAACTGCACACAGTACTCCAGCTGCGGCCTCACCAGTGCCCTATACAGCCGCAGCAAGACCTCCCTACTTTTATATTCAATCCCCCTCGCTATGAAGGCGAGCATCCCATTTGCCTTCCTGACCACCTGCTGCACCTGCAGGCTGGGTTTTTGCGACTCATGCACAAGGACCCCGAGGTCCCAAAAACCCAGCCTGCAGGTGCAGTATGGGCTGAGATTAGAAACCTTAAGCCTATGCCTTCTAGTTTTAGACTCCCGTACCTTTGGGAAAAGATATTGACTATCTAGTTGACCTATGACCCTCATTATTTTATGATCTCTAAAAGATCACCCCTCAGCCTTCTATGCTTCAGTGGAAAAAGTCTCAGTCTATCCAGCCTCCCCTTTTAACTCAAACTATCAAGTCCCTGTACCATCCTAGTAAATCTTTTCTGCACTCTTTCTAGTTTAATAATATCCATTCTATAATAGGGTGATCAGAACTGTACACAGTATTCCAGGTGTGGCCATACCAATGTCTTGTACAACTTCAACAAGATGTCCCAGCTCCTGTATTCAATGTTCTGACCAATGAAACCAAGCATGCTGAATGCCTTCTTCACCCCCTGTCCACCTGTGGCTCCACTTTCAAGGAGTAAGGAACCTGTACCTCTAGATCTCTTTGTTCTATAACTCTCCCCAGTGCCCTACCATTAACTGCGTAAGTCCTGCCTTGATTTGATCTACTAAAGTGCATCACCTTGCATTTGTCTAAATTAAACTCCATCTGCTATTCATCAGCCCACTGGTCCAATTGATCAAGATATCATTGCAATCCGAGATAACCTTCCTCACTGTTCATTATGCCACCAATCTTGGTGTCGTCTGCAAATTTACTAACCATGCCCCCTATATTCTCGTCCAAATCGTTAATATAAATGACAAATAACAGGGGACCCATTACCGGCCCCTGAGGCATACCGCTGGTCACAGGCCTCCAGTTTGGAAATCAACCCTCTACAACCATCCTCTGGCTTCTGTCATCAAGCCAATTTTGTATCCATTTATCTATCTCACCCTGGATCCTGTGAGATTTACACAATCTTTAACAACTTTTGTGAGCCATGGTGGGATCACTTTTTTTTTGCTTTGAGCACAAAAACTCAAAAATGTATTTTGTTGTAAACCATGTATCACACCTTTAAATAGTAGCCGTTGCTTCTCTACCATCGTACCTTTGATGTATTTTCCCAGTCCATCACAGCTGACTTGTCCCTTCTGTCCTTGGAGCAAAGGAAATATGGGGAATTTGATAGAGGTTTATAAGATTATGTCAAGTTTAGATTCGGTAGATAAGAGAAGTTGATGGTACAAGGAAGAGGCAAGACAGATTTTAAATTTTACATGAAATGAAGGAGGGAATGTGAGGAAGAACACTACTTACACAGATAATGGTGTTGATCTGGCAGTTGATTCCCTGTTTCACGAACGAATGAAGTTGGTTGGTGAAACAGGGAATGGCCAACGTCAATTATTTCAAAAAGAAATTAGCTAGTCACTTAAGGCAAATAAGCATGCAGGGCTTTGGGGATGGAATGGAGAAATAGGATTGATTTAGATTACAGAGATCAATGGACCGAATGGCAGCCTGTTGTACAGTGATGATTTTAACTCTGAAGATTACGCTTTGGTTAGGTACAATGTAAGAGGGCATCTGACATCAAAATATTTCAGACAATGTTATTATTTAAGCATGTGGATGACAACAAGAAATGTGATTAGTAATGTTTAATTTCTGGTATAGGGAAAAGCTCGCATGTGATCATTTCATATTGCCATGTTCATGACCAGAAAAAAACGAGAGGCTGCAACTTGCTCTTAACAGCTTTTGACAGTACTGTTTTGTGATGAGCGTTAATGCAACGTGCTGACGTTTTCCAACTACTTGAAATGAAGGGAAAATTGCCATGCTTTTGTCAGTTCTCTGTAAAATATATGCAAAAATGCAGTGAACCAGTGGTGGCTTATTAAACTTAAAATTATTTAAATTGTTTACATATCAGAAGAGATTTGGAATCAATATCCCTGACCAGTTTTGTTGATGGTGAATGTTTCATTCTACACATCTTACAGAACCCAAGTTTTTCTGCACTTTGTGATGTTCTTTTTGGGCCTAATCTCGCTTGATATACAGAAGTATATAGATGATCTGGAGGAGGGAACCGAGTGTAGGGTGTCGAAATTTGCTGATGACACCAAGATTGGGGGAAAGGCAAATTGTGCGGAGGGTGTGGAGAGTCTGCAGAAGGATCTAGATAGGCTGGGCGAATGGGCCAGGAAATGGCAAATGGAATTTAATGTTGGCAAGTGTGAGGTGGTCCACTTTGGTAGGAAGAATGGTAGGAAGGACTATTACTTACGTGGCGAAAAACTGCAGCAGGCGACGGTGCAGAGGGACCTCGGGGTCCTTGTGCATGAGTCGCAAAAACCCAGCCTGCAAGTGCAGCAGGTGGTCAGGAAGGCGAATGGGATGCTGGCCTTCATAGCGAGGGGGATTGAATATAAAAGTAGGGAGGTCTTGCTGCAGCTGTATAGGGCATTGGTGAGGCCGCAGCTGGAGTACTGTGTGCAGTTTTGGGCGCCGCACCTGCGCAAGGATATTTTGGCCCTGGAGGGAGTGCAGAGGAGGTTTACTAGGCTGATACCGGAGTTGAGGGGGTTGAGCTATGAGGAGAGGCTGAATAAACTAGGCTTGTACTCGTTAGAGTTTAGAAGAATGAGGGGAGATCTCATTGAGACGTATAAGATGATGAATGGGATGGATAGGATAGAGGTGGAAAGACTCTTCCCGCTCAAAAAAGACAGTAGGACTAGGGGGCACAGCCTCAAGATAAAGGGGGGGCGGTTTAGAACGGAGTTGAGGAGGAACTTCTTCACTCAAAGGGTGGTGAATCTCTGGAATTCTCTGCCCGTTGAAGTGGTGGAGGCTGCCTCGCTAAATATTTTTAAGAAGCGGGTTGATGGGTTTTTGATAAGAGAGGGGATTAAGGGTTATGGGGAGAGGGCGGGAAAGTGGAACTGAGCCACGACAGATCAGCCATGATCTTATTGAATGGCGGGGCAGGCTCGAAGGGCCAGATGGCCTACTCCTGCTCCTATTTCTTATGTTCTTATGTTCTTAAGTCATTTTCTGTATTCAAACCTTTTGTCACCAGACATGTTGGCATTCAATAAGAGCTGAGTTGGTATGTATACAGTATGTTCTTAGATACAGTATGCACATCATTGTAAAGGATGGTGACAAAAATTTGAAGATACTCATGGGTGACAGATCAAAGGTCTTCGTGAAGTTGAAAAAGACAATGTACAGGAGTTGGTGCTGTTCCTTTGGACTTTCTTGTCATGAAGTGAAGATCATTTCTGTGACGTCTCTCAATACGTCAAAGCCACTCTGGAAGGAACTACTTGGCCACTGGGAGGAGGAGATTGAGGAACCTTGCAATGATCTTCCCTGTGACAGGGAGATTCCTCTGTAATCTGACGTCTCCCTTCTTGAATGTAGCCACGATCACAGCATCCCTGAGTTGGTCAGAGACTTGCAGGAGGATAGCGGAAACACTTTAGGGATGTTCTCAAAATATCCCTGACGAGGTAAATGTACCCACCATGTCTTGAGAAACCTTGGTTGTGACTGACCAAAATGGTGACTGACCAAAATTTCGGGAAGCCACCAAACACATTGATGGACGTGGTTGGATATGTGTATGTGCAAAGTCAAGGAGTTGGAGGGACTGCACAAACCAACAAACAACCCTTCTAGCGCTACCACATACAGTAGGGTCTTCCAATTGTATATTGAATTTATAAGCCATTTTCAGAACCCATCGAATTGGAGTGGAAGCAAGCCATCCTCAATCCCAAGGGATTGCCTGAGAAGGCAAATTTCCTGGATACAATAGCATACTGGTTAGGTTGATGGACAAGTGATTCAGAACCTGGTATGAGTTCAAATCCCACTTCGGCATTTGGAGAATTTACATTCAATTAATTAAAATAAAATTCTGAATAAGATGCTAGTATTGATAGTATGAATTATTGTTAAAAAACCATTTGAAGAAGAAAGCTGAAATTCACTAAATTTCTTGAAGAAAGGAAGTTTGCTGTGCCTACACTTTCTGGCCTCTGACCCCAGAGCAATGAGGTGATTCATCACCACCCTTTGAAATGGTCCAGCAAGCTGCTGAACTGTACTTAACCATCCCCAATTACCCTTATGAAAGTTAATAAATACCTTAATCAGTAATGTCCATATATAACAAATGAATTTTTTTTACTAAAGTACAGGAATCTTTTACTTGAATCTTGGTTATCTTTGGTGAGTTGTTTCATGTATGTATTCCTCACTGGAGTTGGTGTATACTGATGTATTCCCTAAAGATTCTGTACTGTTTGCTAGTCCATTTTTGATTTAATAGTGAAGTGTTATGACCAGAACTTGGGATTTACAGGTTTTGAATCCTGTTTAAAGCCGTAAATCTACAAGGGCATCCTATGCATGTTGTGCATCCGGCTCTACTCTAGGGAGCCTTTGTTAATTGCACTCGGAAAACTCATTGCAATCGGACTCCATTTGCGGAGGCTATATAAATTTCAATAGGGTAATGTGATGAAATATTGCAGTGGAAGTAAGTTCGAGTTAAGAATTCCAATACTTTTGCATTACCACTTCATTAATTTTTGTTGAAAGTTTCAGGGTTATGGGGAAATAGCTGGATTCATTATATAGCTATTTTTAGAAGCAGTATACACAAGATGAGCTGAATGGCATTCTGTGCAGTAATATTCTGATTCAGAGTTACTTTGGGTGTGTAGTATTATTATCATCAATTGCATACATGGGTTGCAGGTTTTATTTTGGAAATGCTGTTGGAAAAAGTTGGCTGCTTCAATGTGTGAGAGCAGTTGGGAGAAATGTACTCTCTGTATCTGCTTGCCCTCCCCCATTTTATTGCAATGGGAAGCATCTGCCATCTAATGGTATTAACCTCCAATGACAAAGCTAAGAATAGGTGGTTTATGGTTATGCAGTTTTTCATCTGTTTTTAACAGATTTTGAAAGTCTGGCAGATGTGTAATGAAATAAACTCTTTCAAGCCCTGCAAGATATAGTACCATAATATGTTTTTTTTAAACTAGTATCTCCATTGGTACTGCTTATAAGCCTTCAGGCCTGTTCATTCCCTGCCAGTTCAGGCTTTAGTCCTTTCTGTTTTGTCGCTTCAGATCCTGCTTGGAGGCTAAAATGATATATGATTGATTACAAGCTGCTTAAAAACCCTGTCAATGATATCGTGCATCATTTTGATGATTGAGAGTAGACGGATTAGGTGGTAATTGCACAATTGAATTTGTCCTGATTTATCCCAAGAAGTAACTGGACAGTTTTCTACTTAGGTAAGTGTTATAGCTGAACTGGATCAGCTTATCTCGAGGCTTTGGAGTATGTCTTTAATGATGTACTGAGTGAAGTGTGCAAAACTCTTCCTTGAAATCATGTGATTGAATTGAATTGGTCAAAGATTGGTTTCTGAGATGGTGGGGAGGGACCTAAAGAGGAGGCCGTGATGGATAAAATGCTTGCAATCACTTTGGCTTTCTTCTGTAGTTGTTGGGATCTGCATCATTGAGGAGTGGCAGATTTTTGGAACCACCAGCCCTTGTTAGCTTAATTGTTTGTCACCATGTACAACTGAATGTGATATGACTGCAGAGTTTTGATTTGATTCATTGATTGTGGGTTTGCTCATCTCTGTGTATGTAGCATGCTGTTTCCTCTGTACAGCGTGATTATGGTTTAGCACGGAAAGCCATCTTGAATTGTGGCTGCACTAGGTTGGCACCTCATTTTTCATTACACCTGGTTATTCCGACATCTATGCTTCTCACTTGAACTAGTGTTGATCCTCTGGCTTGGTAATGCCAGGGTGCGGGATAAGTTGAGCCATGAGTTTGTGATGAACTACAGTTCTACTGCTACTAGCCCACAGTGACTTATGAATGTCCAGTTCAGATTGCTAAATGTTTTCTAAATATTTCCCATTTAGTGCAGTGATAGTGCATGTTCACAGTGCCACTTTAGAACCCCTACAGTGCAGAAGGAGGTCTTTCAGCCATCGTGTCTACACTGACCCTCCAACAGAGTACTGCCAATCAGAGGAATGAGATAGAGAATCTGGTGAACTGGGTAGGTGACAACAAGCTCTCCCTCAATATCAACAAAACTTCAGGAAGTGTAGAGGCGAACATGCCCATGCCTCCATGAACGGAGATGAAGTAGAAAGGGTTAAGAGCTTCAAGTTTTTAGGTGTCCAGATCACCAACAATCTGTCTTGGTCCCCACATGCTGATACTATAGTTACGAAAGCCCACCAACACCCCTATTTTCTCAGAAGACTAAAGAAATTTGGCATGTCGTCATTGTTTACAGATGCACCATAAAAAGCATTCTTTCTGGTTACATAAGAACATAAGAAATAGGAGCAGGAGTAGGCCATCTAGCCCTTCGAGCCTGCTCCGCCATTCAATAAGATCATGGCTGATCTGAAGTGGCTTAGTTCCACTTTCCTGCTTTCTCCCCATAACCCTTAATTCCCTTGCCTACCAAGAACTTATCTACCCGTGACTTAAATATATTTAGCGAGGTAGCCTCCACCACTTCAATGGGTGATTCACGACCCTTTGAGTGAAGAAGTTCCTCCTCAACTCTGTTCTAAACTGTCCCCCCTGCCCCCCACCAAATCTTGAGGCTGTGCCCTCTAGTCCTGCTGTCCTTTCTGAGCGGGAAGAATCTCTCTACCTCTACCTTATCCATCCCCTTCATTATCTTATACGTCTCTATAAGATCCCCCCTCCTCCTTCTAAACTCCAACGAGTACAGACCCAGTCTTTTTAGTCTCTGTTCATAGTCCAACCCCCTCATCTCCAGTATCAGCCTAGTGAACCTCCTCTGCACTCCCTCCAAGGCCAAAATATCCTTGGACAAGTGCAGCGACCAAAACTGCACACAGCACTCCAGCTGCGGCCTCACCAGTGCCCTGTACAGTTGCAGCAAGACCTCCCTGCTTTTATGTTCTATCCCCCTTGCTATAAAGGCCAGCATCCCATTCGCCTTCTTGATCACCTGCTGCACCTGCAGGCTGGGTTTTTGCGACTCATGCACAAGGACCCCCAGGTCCCTCTGCACCATAGCATGCTGCAGCTTTTCGCCCTTTAAATAGCAATCCCTCCTACTATTATTCCTGCCAAAGTGGATAACCTCACAATTGCTAACATTGTACTCCATCTGCCAGGTCCTCGCCCACTCGCTCAGCCTATCTAGATCCCTCTGCAGACTTTCCACACCCTCTGCACGATTTGCTTGAGTCAGTTGGTACTTTTGTGTAGCTTGATATCGCAGCTTGATATGGCTCCTGCTCTGCCCAAGACTGCAAGAAACTACAAAAGGTCGTGATGTAGCCCAATCCATCATGCAAACCAGCTTCCCATCTGTTGATTCTGTCTACACTTCCCACTGCCTCCCCAAAGCAGCCAGCACAATTAAGAACGCCACGCACCCTGGACATTCTCTGTTCCACCACCTTCCATCTGGAAAAAGATATAAAAAATCTATGGTCATGTACCAACTGATTCAAGAACAGCTTCATCCTTGCTGTCATCAGACTTTTGAATGAACCTACCTTGCATTAAGTTGATCTTTCTCTACACCCTAGCTATGACTGTAACACTACATTCTGCACACTCTCATTTCCTTCTGTATGAATGGTATGCTTTGTATAGCGCACAAGATGCAATACTTTTCACTGTATGTTAATACATGTGACAATAATAAATCAAATCAAATCTTACCTAAATCCATCTGGTAACTCCGCACATCTACGCCGCTAACTCCCCTAACTGACACATCTTTGGACTGTGGGAGGATACCGAAGGAAACCCCCAGATACAGGGAGAACATGCAGACTTCACACAGACAGTCACCAAAAGCCAGAGTTCAACATGCGTCCCTGGAGTTTTGAGACAGCAGTGCTAACCACTGTGCTGCCCCCATTATATATCACTGTGCTGCCACTTCTAGTAGCTCTGCCATGCTGATGGGTCAAGGCCTATCAAGTGATGCTGAGGGAGGAGTCCTCAACATTGTCTGAAAGGTATGATTCTCTAAGTGCAGCTGTCAGATGTTCTTTTGACAAACCTGCTATCAAACCTTTGTGAAGAAGACTGTGTGGTTAACTTGGATTTTGCTTTGTTTGATGATGGATAGTCTTGTTCTTGTTTTATTTGATCTCTTCATTTAAAAAAAAGTAGCTTGTCAGATCATTTCAAAGCAGTTAAGTCATATCTTTAATGTGGGTCAGGAGTCAAAAGCAAACCAGGCCAGTAGAAAAACTGTCTTCTTGAGACTAACCAGATGGGGTTTCACAACAACCTGTCTAATCGTCACCATTACTGATTCTAGCCTTTAATTTCAGAATTATTTAATTAACTGAATTTAAGTTACCCAGATGATATAGTGGGATTTGAATTTCATATTTGAACATCCTGCAGATCTTTTCATAGCTGTCTTAGTAACTTAGACTATTGTATGTACGTTTCCATAAGAACATAAGAAATAGGAGCAGGAGTAGGCCATCTAGCCCTTCGAGCCTGCCCCGCCATTCAATAAGATCATGGCTGATCTGTCGTGGCTCAGTTCCACTTTCCCGCCCTCTAACCCTTAATCCCCTCTCTTATCAAAAACCCATCAACCCGCGTCTTAAAAATATTTAGCGAGGCAGCCTCCACCACTTCAACGGGCAGAGAATTCCAGAGATTCACCACTCTTTGAGTGAAGAAGTTCCTCCTCAACTCCGTTCTAAACCGCCCCCCCTTTATCTTGAGGCTGTGCCCCCTAGTCCTACTGTCTTTTTTGAGCGGGAAGAGTCTCTCCACCTCTATCCTATCCATCCCATTCATCATCTTATACGTCTCAATGAGATCTCCCCTCATTCTTCTAAACTCTAACGAGTACAAGCCTAGTTTATTCAGCCTCTCCTCATAGCTCAACCCCCTCAACTCCGGTATCAGCCTAGTAAACCTCCTCTGCACTCCCTCCAAGGCCAAAATATCTTTGCGCAGGTGTGGCGCCCAAAACTGCACACAGTACTCCAGCTGCGGCCTCACCAATGCCCTATACAGCTGCAGCAAGACCTCCCTACTTTTATATTCAATCCCCCTCACTATGAAGGCCAGCATCCCATTCGCCTTCCTGACCACCTGCTGCACCTGCAAGCTGGGTTTTTGCGACTCGTGCACAAGGACCCCGAGGTCCCTCTGCACCGTCGCCTGCTGCAGTTTTTCGCCACGTAAGTAATAATCCCTCCTACCATTCTTCCTACCAAAGTGGACCACCTCACACTTGCCAACATTAAATTCCATTTGCCATTTCCTGGCCCATTCGCCCAGCCTATCTAGATCCTTCTGCAGACTCTCCACACCCTCCGCACAATTTGCCGTTCCCCCAATCTTGGTGTCATCAGCAAATTTCGACACCCTACACTCGGTTCCCTCCTCCAGATGGTTGTGGTTATTGGAGGCTGATCATCTCAGCTGTAGGACATTACTGGAACTGGTCATTGGGGCAGTGATCTGGATTTCATCTTCAGTTTCTTTTCAGCATGACTCTTTTCTTCATTATAAAGTCAACTGAGGATGTTCACTAATCATTTTCAGTGTTTAATTGCAACTCCTCGGATAATGAAGACATTTATGCCTATACGCCTTAAGACCTTGACAGCGTTCTGACTTGGGCTGATAAGTGGCAGGTAATGTTAGTTTCAATAAGTGCCAGGCAATGACATCTCTGACAAGTGAGAGTCTAATTAACTATGTCATATCCCTGACTTGGGTGAGGATAATGTAGGCCTGAAGGTGGCTAAAAAATATATTTCTTGATGGTGGCAAAGCATACATTGATACCTTCACGCAAAGCTTTTTGTTTACTCTCCAAATCTTAGAACAGCAAAAATTATTTACAGGACATTAGAAGAAAGACATTTGGATGGACCAAAACAACAATTAATAAACACAAAATAAGCACTTCACCAATGTGGCTTTATAGGGATGGGCTATTGTCAGAAAATGGACTCCCCACCCAACTATCAAAATACAGTCCCATTTTACACATAGAATGTCCCAACTATGCAGATCGGAGCATGTGCAACCTTTGGACACGTACTTTAATGAATAAGAAAAACAGGCTAACACGAACAAGTAAAATGAAGAATGTCAAATGTCAAGTAAATGAGTTGAATTGAGGTTGAGTGCCAGAAGGATGGTGAAAGGGCTGTCCATCACATTATCCTCCCTCTCTTCCAGATTGACCAAACTGGGCAATTGGAACAAGTAATCTACAGTCATGTTGTATTGACTGGGTTTATGGCGAATCTGGCACTTGAAGGTTTGGAGGACTAGATACCAGTGGGTGATTCTGGCATGGTGATCCTTCATGGTATTAGTCCATGTTAGCGCTTGATGATCTGTGTCCAAGTCAAATTGGGCACAATGGGACAATGGTTAGCACTGCTGCCTCACAGCGCCAGGGGCCCAGGTTCAATTCCTGACTTGACTCTCTGTCTGTGTGGAGTCTGCACGTTCTCTCCGTTTCTACGTGGGTTTCCTTTGGCTACCCCAGTTTCCTTCCACAGTCCGAAAGATGTGCTGGTTAAGTGCATTGGCCATGCTACATTCTCCCTCAATGTACCCGAACAGGCACTGGAGTGTGGTGACTAGAGGATTTTCACAGTAACTTCATTGCAGTGTTACTAAAATCTTCTTGTGACATTAAATAAACTAAACTAAAAAACTAAGTTCCCTACTCAGCTGATAATACAGAGAGGCTGTCCAGTACCCACTTAATAGACATTTCAATCATGGGGTACTCAGCCTTTCTAGGAGGCAACTTCTGACTCGGGTACATCATGGGAATTTCCTCACCACCTTCAGCCTGGGCCAGATTAGCACCAATACCCACTGCTGAGGCATCTGCTTGGACCAGAAACATCTAGAAATCAGGACCAGAAATCTGGGCTTCACAGGACAGGGAAGGAGCACAATCAGAATTTCAACTCAGCAAAGGCTCCTTCACATTTCTCAGTTCATTTGACCAGGTTGTTGGAAGCTTTATTGAGAGACGGGTCAAGGGCTCAGCAATGGTGGCAAACTGAGGATGGATTGCACTTGGCGCTTGGTGATGTTCATTGGCTGTTTTTAATGGCCTCCACTGTGTCAACTTGTGGTGCATCCTCCCATTCTCCAGCTGGTAGCCAAGTATTTCCTCTCCCCACTTTGCAGAGATGCATTTTGCTGACTCAAGGTCAAACCGACAGCATTGACCTTCTCGACATTGTGGAATTGATAAAGGTGATGCCCAAATTATCACTGTAAATCACCATGTCATCCATGCATGCTGCACTGTGATCTTCTTTACCGTGTGAGACCTTGTCCATTAGCCTCTGGAATGTGGCTCTATTTGGCCAAGTGGTATCAAGGTGATCTGGAACAGTCCCTGGAGTGATTTAAAGGCAGTGTATTCTCTAGACCTCCTCCAGTGGCATCTGCCAGTACCCTTTGCAGAGAGCAAGGGTGGTGATCTATCTGGCACTTCCTGCCTGACTCAGTAGGTTGTCAATGTGGGCCATTGGTTAAGCATGGAACTGGGAGATGACATTAACCTTGTTGAAGTTAGTGCGCATTCTCAGAGACCCATCTTTCTTGGGGGATAATCATGATGGGGTTGGTGCATTCACTTTGAGATTACTCGATGACACTTAAGTCTTGCATTGTCTTGATCTCTGCCTGAAGGGCTGTAATCAGTTTCTCAGAAGTATGGTATGGCCTCTCGCATATGGGAGTAAGGTCTTTGAGATGGATGGTAAGCTTGACAAGCTGTGTTCTACCTGGTTTTAATTGGAAAAGAGCAGAATACTTATAGAAGAGTTGATGAAGGTCATGTTACTGATTGGCCAGCAAGTGGCTTAAATCTATCTCTAGTGGTTGTTTCCAGGACTTCAGGTCACTGTCATGCTCCTCATCCGCTTCCTCCACTTGTCGCACATCAGGGATGTTACAGGTACCGGTTCTCTGTCCTTCCACTCCTTCAGGAGATTAACATGATAAATCTGCCTTGTTTTACCTTTTCGTGCTCAACTTCATAAGTGACCAGATCCATCATCGTTGTTACCTGATAGGGTCCTTGCCACTTTGTGCGGAGCTTGCTAATGGATGAGGGTAGCAGTACCAGTTGGCCAGGTTTGAATTCTTGATGATGGGCGTGCTGATCATACCACCTTCTTGGTCTCTCCTGGGCCGCCTTCAGCCTCCTAATGGTACTGCTTCAGCCAGCGTCTCATGCTCAGGACTTAGGACACTACATTTTCTTGCTTCTGTGATGTGCCTTTGCCTTCGCAGTTTGATCACAACAAGTCAAGGAACCCCCAGACAGTCCGCCCATAAAGCAGCTTGAAGGTTGAAAACCAATGGATTCACGTAGCACCTCTCAGTCAGTGAATAAGAAAAATGGCAACCTCTTATCTGAATGGATTCCTCTGTCAGAAACAAGCACTTAGAGCATGGTCTTCAGGGTCTTATTAAAGCGCTCAACAAGTCTATCTGTCTGGATGGCATGGGCTGGTTCTGATACCGGTAATGTCCAGCTAGGTGTTGAGCTCTTTCAATTTGGAATTGAAGTTTGTTCCCTGATCTTTATTTATTGATTTTCTTGGGTCTGCAACCTAAGAGGACAGTTCAAGCTGAGTGTGGTGGTTGAGCAGAGAACAGAGAACAACACAGCACAGGAAACAGGCCCTTCGGCCCTACAAGCCCGCACCGCCCATTTTAACACTCAGTGAGTGCCTTATTCAAGTCTTTCGTCGATCGTCGATGTTTTTGTCTGCCTCTAGTGGACTCCACAATAAAGAGGGTGCAAATTTAGGGAATTATATGTGCACCAGATTAAAGGAGATCCAATTCAGGGACAATTTATTGACACCAATCAACCTAAAAAGCACGTTTTTGGGATGTGGGAGGAAATCGGAGCACCCAGAGAAAACCCACGCAAGCACGGGGAGAATGTGCAAACTCCCACAGATATTGATCCAAGCTGGGGATCTGACTCGGTTCCCTGTAACTGCACAGCAGACAGTGATAGTCACTGAGCTGTCATGTTGCCCGTCAGTTGGTTCAGTTTAAGCGTACACTAACGGATGTGAAGCACTAGGCAACTCTCGAAGCAACATCCAAGAGCAACCCTCACACGACCCACTGCGTGTATGCCCCTTGTTGGCCAACAAGGCGGACCGAATCGCCTGTGGATATAAAAGGAGACATCAATAAACATAAATAGACATACAACAGGCTATACAGACATTAATGGAAGATCCCCAATAGCTCCAACATAAGTGACAAGGTGAGCCTTAGAATTTATTGGATGACTGATAGGAATCTGTTAATTCCCAGGAACGTCCTGAGGCTCTTGATCTTCAACTAGAACATTCTTTTCTATCCCTCCATCTCCAGTCTGCTCATGTGCCTATCTAGATAAGTCTTAAACAACCCTAGCATGTCTGCCTCCACCACCCTACTTGGCAGTGCATTCCAGGCCAAAAAACCTCTGAGGACTGAGTTACATTACCTTATATGACAAGGATGTATTGATCTGCAGAATAGCTTTTCTCCAATGGACTGATCATGTCCTCACAATTTGTTGGAAATGAGTAAAGACAAGGCTAACTGAAGCTCTGTTGGCCTTCTGGACAGCACTTGTCTTTTGGCACTGTGGGCATTTTTGGCAGTATACGAGAATGTCTTTGTCTTTGTGTTGGTGTGGCCAAAAGAAATGATCCCCTGGTGAGCTTTCTTCTGACTTAGATGGCCTGTCCATGGTGTAGTGAAAACTAGATGGAGAATGAGTGGTCTGCAAGAGATCAGTGGAGCAAGGTGTAGCTGTTTTTCCTCCTCAACATACAGAATGCTTCCCGAAACTCCGCCTGGTTTATCAGGCTTACCCCTTTCCCCTGCCCTCCTAAAGAATCATGCCAATGAGGAATCAGACTGTTGAAGCTGCCATATGTCTGATAATACCACCCACAAGTCAACATTTAACCCAGACAGAATAGCCTTAAGAGGAGCTGAGCCCCATGTTGTCTTCAAGTGGTGCTGTTGTCAGGATTTTCTGGCCCTTTGTTACCCCAGAACAAGCTGTCACATGTATCATACAGTACAGAAGGAGGCCATTCAGCTCATCAAGCCCACATCAACAAGAATCCCACCCTATTCCGTAACTCCATATATTTACCCTGCTAATTCTCCCAAAACTGGGAGTAATTTAGCATGGCCAATCAACCTAACCTGCACACCTTTGGAAAGTAAGAGGAAACCGGAACATCCGTAGGAAACTGATGCACACATGAGGAGAATGTGCAGATTCGACACAGGTGACCCAAGCTGGGAATCGAACCTAGCTCCCTGGCGTTGTGAGGCAGCAATGCTAACCACTGTGCCACCATGCCATCCCACGATCTGGTAAGAGTTGTAATCCCTCGTTTATTTTGAGAGTGAGTAACAATCTGTCAGCACACTTGCACCCGTGATTCCCATTGCAACAAGTCATGCAGGATAGGAAGGTGTCTACTTAAAACAAGCTCACTGGGTAAATTTTCCACATTTAATGGAAAAACCTGGGTATGAATAGCAATAGTAATCTCAGTAATGGAGTATTGCTTGGTTTCACTGTGTACACATTGTCGGAGGGTGTGATGACTAATCCACGTTGCCATCCGGAACATCACATCTTTTGATGAGGGAGAGTGAGCTTCCAGTGTCAAGTAGTGCAGTAACAGTCTTTCCATTGTCATTTGCTAGTAACCATGATGTGGAGATGCCGGTGTTGGAGTGGGGTAAGCACAGTAAGAAGTCTCACAACACCAGGTTAAAGTCCAACAGGTTTATTTAGCAGCACTATCTTTTGGAGTCTCAGGCTCCCTCATCAGGTGAGTGGTGACTTGTGTTCTCAAACAGATCATATACAGACACAAATTCAATTTACAAGATAATGGTTGGAATGTAAGTCTTTACAGGTAATCAAGTCTTAAATGTACAGACAATGTGAGTGGAGAGAGAGGCAAGCACAGGTTAAAGAGCCAGGACAGTTATTGAGATTCTGCAAGTCATGGGGGTTACAGATAATGTGACATGAACTCAAGATCCCAGTTGAGGCCATCCTTGTGTGCGGAACTTGGCTATCAATTTCTGCTCAGCAATTCTGCATTGTCATGTGTCAAGAGCAGAAAGTGGAATCATTGTGGGTAGAGATTAGGAACAGCAAAGGGAGGAAAACGCTGGTGGGTGTCGTCTATAGGCCCCTGAATAATGATCTGGAGGTGGGGCGGGCTGTTAACGCGCAAGTAAGTGCGGCGTGCAGGAATGGGACGGCCGTAGTTATGGGGGTTTCAATCTGCATATTGATTGGTCGACCCATGTTGGACGCGGTGGGCTCGAGGAGGAGTTCTTGGAATGCTGCCGGGATAGTTTCCTGGAACAGTGTGTGTTGGAGCCGATGAGGGAGCGAGCTATCTTGGATCTGATGCTATGTAATGAGGCGGGTAGAATTAGGGACCTTGCGGTGAAGGATCCTCTTGGGGAGAGTGATCATTGTATGGTGGAGTTTCTGGTGCAGATGGAGGAGGACAAAGTGGGTTCCCGGACACGCGTCCTTTGTTTGAACAGAGGGGAGTACAGTAGGATGAGAGAGGAATTGGCGAATGTGGACTGGGGGAGCGCGTTGGAAGTTAGGTCTGCTGAGGAGCAGTGGAGGATTTTTAAGAAGATCTTTCTTGGTGCTCAGCAGAAATTTATTCCGATGGTCAAAAAGGACTGTAGGAGGAGAGGTAATAAGCCGTGGATAACGAAGGAGGTGAAGGAAAGTGTTAAATTAAAAGCGGAGGCGTTTAGAGTAGCTAAGAGTAGTGGGCGAGAAGAGGATTGGGAGAGGTTTAAATGTCAACAAAGATTGACAAAGAAATTGATAAAGAAGGGTAGGAGAAACTATGAAGCTGGGCTAGCGCTTAATACAAGAACATAAGAAATAGGAGCAGGAGTAGGCCATCTAGCCCTTCAAGCCTGCCCCGCCATTCAATAAGATCATGGCTGATCTGTCGTGGCTCAGTTCCACTTTCGCGCCCTCTCCCCATAACCCTTAATCCCGTCTCTTATCAAAAACCCATCAACCCGCGTCTTAAAAATATTTAGCGAGGCAGCCTCCACCACTTCAACGGGCAGAGAATTCCAGAGATTCACCACCCTTTGAGTGAAGAAGTTCCTCCTCAACTCCATTCTAAACTGCCCCCCCTTTATCTTGAGGCTGTGCCCCCTAGTCCTACTGTCTTTTTTGAGCGGGAAGAGTCTCTCCACCTCTATCCTATCCATCCCATTCATCATCTTATACGTCTCAATGAGATCTCCCCTCATTCTTCTAAACTCTAACGAGTACAAGTCTAGTTTATTCAGCCTCTCCTCATAGCTCAACCCCCTCAACTCCGGTATCAGCCTAGTAAACCTCCTCTGCACTCCCTCCAAGGCCAAAATATCTTTGCGCAGGTGCGGTGCCCAAAACTGCAGACAGTACTCCAGCTGCGGCCTCACCAATGCCCTATACAGCTGCAGCAAGACCTCCCTACTTTTATATTCAATCCCCCTCGCTATGAAGGCCAGCATCCCATTCGCCTTCCTGACCACCTGCTGCACCTGCAAGCTGGGTTTTTGCGACTCATGCACAAGGACCCCGAGGTCCCTCTGCACCGTCGCCTGCTGCAGTTTTTCGCCACGTAAGTAATAGTCCTTCCTACCATTCTTCCTACCAAAGTGGACCACCTCACACTTGCCAACATTAAATTCCATTTGCCATTTCCTGGCCCATTCGCCCAGCCTATCTAGATCCTTCTGCAGATTCTCCACACAATTTGCCGTTCCCCCAGCCTTGGTGTCATCAGCAAATTTCGACACCCTACACTCGGTTCCCTCCTCCAGATCTTCTATATAAATGGTAAAAAGCTGAGGCCCCAGCACCGACCCCTGGGGCACTCCAGTAGTCACCATCCGCCAATCCGAATAGCACCCGTTGACCCCCACTCTCTGCCTCCTATTTGACAACCAATCCTCTATCCACGCTAACATCCCCAAAGATGTGCTTTTAGGCTGATCGATTGGGTACTAAATTGTCCCTAAATTGGACCTCCCTGATCCTAGCACATTAGGCGTAGACTAAAATCATGAATAGGTCATTGAGACAGTGGGACGGCGGCGCGGGCTCGTTGGGCCGAAGGGCCTGTTTCCCGTGCTGTGTTGTTCTTTGTTCTTTGTTCTAACACCCTACCCACAACTCCATGTCCCTCGACCTTCTGCAATAACCTCTTGTGAGGTACTTTGTCAAACGCCTTCTGAAAATCCAGAAAGACCACATCCACCGGCTCTCCTCTATCCACTGCCCTAGACACATCTTCATAGAACTCCAGTAAATTTGTCAGACACGACTTCCCTTTAATGAAACCGTGCTGCGTCTGCTCTATCAAGCAATTTCCTTCAAGATGCCTCGCAATTTCCTCCTTAATGACAGATTCTAACATTTTACCTACCACAGACGTTAAGCTAACCGGCCTATAATTCCCCGCCTTTTGCCTGGCACCCTCCTTAAACAACGGCGTAACATTAGCCGTTTTCCAATCATCCGGCACTTCTCCGGAATCCAGCGACGTCTGGAAAATAACCACCAAGGCATCCACTATCACCTCCGCCATTTCTTTCAGAACCCTCGGATGCATTCCATCCGGTCCTGGGGACTTGTCCACAATCAGCCCCTCCAGTCTGTCGAGCACCGCCTCTCTAGTAACAGTAATGTCATTAAGACCCTCCAGTCCTACCACCTTTCCATCGCTAACACCCGGCAAATTATTCACGTCCTCCTCCGTGAAGACAGAAACAAAAAAGTTATTCAATACCTTAGCCATATCCCCATCCCCTACCACTAGGTCCCCTTTCTCATCCTCTAAAGGACCAACGTTCACTCTAGCCAGCCTCTTCCTTTTTATATATTTATAAAAACTCTTGCTATCCTTTTTTATATTAAGCGCTAGCCCAGCTTCATAGTTTCTCCTACCCTTCTTTATCAACTTCTTTGTCAATCTTTGTCGACATTTAAACCTCTCCCAATCCGCTTCTCGCCCACTACTCCTAGCTACTCTAAATTCCTCCGCTTTTAATTTAACACTTTCCTTCACCTCCTTCGTTATCCACGGCTTATTACCTCTCCTCCTACTGTCCTTTTTGACCATCAGAATAAATTTCTGCTGAGCACCAAGAAAGATCTCCTTAAAGATCCTCCACTGCTCCTCAGCAGACCCTCCCTCCAACGCGCTCCCCCAGTCCACATTCGCCAATTCTTCTCTCATCCTACCGTACTCCCCTCTATTCAAACAAAGTGCGCGTGTCCGGGAACCCACTTTGTCCTCCTCCATCTGCACCAGAAACTCCACCATACAATGATCACTCTCCCCAAGAGGATCCTTCACCGCAAGGCCCCTAATTCTACCTGCCTCATTACATAACACCAGATCCAAGATAGCTCGCTCCCTCGTCGGCTCCAACACACACTGTTCCAGGAAACTATCCCGGCAGCATTCCAAGAACTCCTCCTCGAGCCCACCACGTCCAACATGGGTCGACCAATCAATATGCAGATTGAAATCCCCCATAACTATGGCCGTCCCATTCCTGCAAGAGTTTTTATAAGTATTTAAAAAGGAAGAGGCTGGCTAGGGTGAACGTTGGACCCTTAGAGGATGAGAAGGGGGACTTAGTGGTAGGGGATGGGGAAATGGCTGAGGTCTTGAATAACTTCTTTGTTTCGGTCTTCACGGAGGAGGACGTGAATAATTTGCCGGGTGTTAGAGATGGAAAGGTGGTAGGACTGGAGGGTCTCAATGACATTACTGTTACTAGAGAGGTGGTGCTCGACAGACTGGAGGGGCTGATTGTGGACAAGTCCTCAGGACCGAATGGAATGCATCCGAGGGTTCTGAAAGAAATGGCGGAGGTGATAGTGGATGCCTTGGTGGTTATTTTCCAGACGTCGCTGGATTCCGGGGAAGTGCCGGAAGATTGGAAAGCGGCTAATGTTACGCCGTTGTTTAAGAAGGGTGCCAGGCAAAAGGCGGGGAATTATAGGCCGGTTAGTTTAACGTCTGTTGTAGGTAAAATGTTAGAATCTGTCATCATGGAGGAAATAGCGAGGCATCTTGAGGGGAATTGCTTGATAGAGCAGACGCAGCACGGTTTCGTTACGGGGAAGTTGTGTCTGACAAATTTACTGGAGTTCTATGAGGATGTGTCTAGGGCGATGGATAGAGGAGAGCCGGTGGATGTGGTCTTCCTTGATTTTCAGAAGGGGTTTGACAAGGTACCTCACAAGAGGTTATTGCAGAAGGTCAGGGGACATGGAGTTGTGGGTAGGGTGTTAGCGTGGATAGAGGACTGGTTGTCAAATAGGAGGCAGAGAGTAGGGGTCAATGGGTGCTATTTGGATTGGCGGTTGGTGACTAGTGGAGTGCCTCAGGGGTTGGTGCTGGGGCCTCAGCTATATACCGTTTATATAGATGATCTGGAGGAGGGAACTGAGTGCATGGTGTCGAAATTTCCTGTGACACCAAGATTGGTGGAACGGCAAATTGCGCGGAGGGTGTGGAGAGTCTGCAGAAGGATCTAGATAGGCTGGGCGAATGGGCCAGGAACTGGCAAATGGAATTTAATGTTGGCAAGTGCGAGGTGGTCCACTTTGGTAGGAATAATGGTAGGAAGGATTACTACTTACGTGGAGAAAAACTGCAGCAGGCGACGGTGCCGAGGGACCTCGGGGTCCTTGTGCATGAATCGCAAAAACCCAGCTTTCAGGTGTAGCAGGTGGTCAGGAAGGCGAATGGGATGCTGGCCTTCATCGCGAGGGGAATTGAATATAAAAGTAGGGAGGTCTTGCTGCGGCTATATAGGGCATTGGTGAGGCCGCAGCTAGAGTACTGTGTGCAGTTTTGGGCGCCGTACTTACGCAAGGATATTTTGGCCTTGGAGGGAGTGCAGAGGAGGTTTACTAGGCTGATGCCGGAGTTGAGGGGGTTGAGCTATGAGAAGAGGCTGAATAAACTAGGCTTGTACTCGTTAGAGTTTAGAAGAATGAGGGGAGATCTCATTGAGATGTATAAGATGATGAATGGGATGGATAGGATAGAGGTGGAGAGACTCTTCCCGCTCAGAAAGGACAGTAGGACTAGGGGGCACAGCCTCAAGATAAAGGGGAGGGGGGGCGGTTTAGAACGGAGTTGAGGAAGAACTTCTTCACTCAAAGGGTGGTGAATCTCTGGAATTCTCTGCCCGTTGAAGTGGTGGAGGCTACCTCGCTAAATGTTTTTAAGAAGCGGGTTGATGGGTTTTTGATAAGTGAGGGGATTAAGGGTTATGGGGAGAGGGTGGGAAAGTGGAACTGAGCCACGACAGATCAGCCATGATCTTATTGAATGGCGGGGCAGGCTCGAAGGGCCAGATGGCCTACTCCTGCTCCTATTTCTTATGTTCTTATGAAGGCCGCCTTGGAGAATGCTTACCCGAAGATCAGAGGCTGAATGCCCGTGACTGCTGAAGTGTTCTCCGACTGGAAGAGGACACTCCTAACAGGTGATTGTCAGTGTTCATTCATTTGTTGTCGTAGCGTCTGCATGGTTTCCCCAATGTACCATGCCTCAGAACATCCTTTCCTGACGCGTATCAGGTCGACAACGTTGGCTGAGTTGTAAGATTATGTACCATGTACCTGGTGGATGGTGTTCTTATGTAAGGTGATGGCATCCATGTCGATGATCCGGCACGTCTTGCAGAGGTTGCTGTGGCAGGGTTGTGTGGTGTCATGGTCACTGTTCTCCTGAAAGCTGGGTAGTTTGCTGTAGACAATGGTCTGTTTGAGGTTGTGCGATTGTTTGAAGGCAAGAAGTGGGAGCATGGGGATGGCTTTGGCGAGATGTCCGTCTTCATTGATGAAGGCTCCGGAAAAGATGCCCTAGCTTCTGTGCTCCAGGGAAGTACTGGACGACAAAGTCCCGCGTTTGTTTTCTGAGGAGGTCGATGCGGTTTTTCGCTGTGGCACGTCGGAACTATCAATCGATGAGTTGAGCTCCATATCGTGTTCTTATGAGGGCTTCTTTCAGTGTCTGTAGGTGTATGTTGCGATCCTCCTCATCTGAGCATATCCTGTGTATTGCGGAGGGCTTGTCTAGGGGGCGGCTTCTTTAACATGCTTAGGGTGGAAGCTGGAGAAGTGGAGCATCATGAGGTTATCTGTGGGCTTGCGGTACAGTGAAGTGCTGAGGTGACCATCCTTGATGGAGATGCATGTGTCCAAGAATGCAGTTGATTCCAGAGAGTAGTCCATGGTGAGTCTGGTGAGATGGAACTTGTTGATATCATTAAATAGTTGTTTCTGTGATTGTTCGCCATGTGTCCAAAGGAAGAAAATGTCATTCATGTATCTAGTGTATGGTATCGGTTGAAGGTCCTGTTTGGTGATGAGGTCTTGTATGAACCCGTGCATAAAAATGTTGGCACACTGAGGTGCGAATTTGGTCCCCATGGCTGTTCCGTGTGGCTGGATGAAGAATTGGTTGTTGAAGGTGGTCCAGGATGAAGCAGATGAGTTGTAGAATTACATCTGGAGATTGGCAGTTGTCGGCGTTGATTACTGAGGCAGTTGCAGCGATGCTGTCGTCGTGCAGGATGCTGGTGTCAAGTGCCGAGACATCCATTGTGATGAGGAGTACTCCTGGATCAACTGCTCCATGAGTGCTGAGTTTCTGTAGGAAGTCCGTAGTGTCATGACAGAAGAAGCTGGGGGCTCTTTGTACAATGGGTTTCATTGACGTATCCGGAGAGGTTCTCGGACAGCGTCCCATTGCCTGATTCGACGGGACGGCCGGGTGTGTTGGCCTTGTGTATCTTTGGGAGGCAGTAGAGATCTCCAGTGTGGGGAGTATGTGGGATGAGAGCACGGAGGGTGCTCTGAAGGTCTGGATCGAAGGTCTTGATCAGTCTCTTGAGTTGATGTGTATGTTCTTTGTCAGATCTGCGGGCAAATGTCTGCCGGATCCAAGTGGAGAGGATCTCCAAGAAGATTGCGCATATCGACACAGACATCAAGTTTTTACAGAGATGCAAGAAAGCAGACAAGATACCAAAAGGACTACAGATCACGAACCCACTCAGGGCAACCTATAACACAGACTACGCTGAGAGACTTTGCCGTCGCACCTCTCTCACACTTCTCAACCACCTCATACACCAGCTTTACAGCAAACGCCGCACCCTGGAAACTAAAATGGAATACATTTTCTCAACTTGTGCTCAGGATGCAGACCAACTGCGAAACTCTGCCAAGCAGATGAGACAAAGAAACTACACCACCTACATGCACACCAAGAATAGGAAACTTGAGAAACTCGGCATCGCCGCCAGTAACAACCAAGCCTCCCCCGGCACCACAGTAGAAAACAGCACTACCGCAGGGAGGTCTATTGTCAACTTGTCGGACTACACACTTCAACCAGATGAAATCGAAGTTCTCAGCCGAGGGCTCAATTTCTGCCCCACCACCAAAATGGACCCCATCAGTCTCGCAGCGGACACAGAGGAATTCATCAGGCGAATGAGGCTGAGGGAGTTTTTCCACAAACCCCAAGAGGCCAGCAACGAACACAGTGAGACAGTCGATGAACCAGAACAGCCGACAGAGAGATCCGCAGTGCAACAGCCTAAGAGGAAGGAATCCAATTGGACTCCTCCGGAAGGCCGCTGCCCTCGACTGGACTTGTATGCCCAAACCATCAGGAGGTGCGTTAACACCAGATTCATCAGCCGCACTCACAAGACAGCCCCGAACATCACCCAAGCACAACGCAACGCCATCCACGCTCTCAAGACAAACCGCAACATTGTCATCAAACCAGCAAAGGAGGGGCCATCGTCATACTGAACAGAACGGATTACTGTAAAGAAGTGTACCGACAACTAAACAATGAGGAACACTACAGACAATTACCCACAGATCCGACCAAAGAACACACTCGTCAACTCAACAATCTGATCAAGACCTTTGATCCGGACCTTCAGAGCACCCTCCGTGCTCTCATTCCACGTACTCCCCGCATTGGAGATCTCTACTGCCTCCCAAAGATACACAAGGCAAACACACCTGGCCGTCCCATCGTATCAGGCAATGGAAGTCTGTGTGAGAACCTCTCCGGCTACGTCGAGAGCATCCTGAAACCCATTGTACAAAGAACCCCCAGCTTTTGTCGCGACACTACGGACTTTCTACTGAAACTCAGCACACACGGAGCAGTTGAACCAGGGACACTCCTCGTCACAATGGATGTCTCAGCGCTCTACACCAACATCCCCCACAACGATGGCATTGCTGCGACTGCCTCAGTACTCAATGCTGACAACTGCCAATTTCCAGATGCAATTTTACAACTCATCCGCTTTATCCTGGACCACAATGTCTTCACCTTCAACAACCAGTTTTTCATCCAGACACATGGAACAGCCATGGGGACCAAATTTGCACCTCAATATGCCAACATCTTCATGCACAGGTTCGAACAAGACTTCTTCACTGCACAGAATCTTCAACCGATGCTGTACACTAGATACATCGATGACATTTTCTTCCTTTGGCCTCATGGTGAACAATCACTGAAACAACTATATGATGATATCAACAAATTCCACCCCACCATCAGACTCACCATGGACTATTCCCCAGAATCAGTTGCATTCTTGGACACACGCATCTCCATTAAGGACGGTCACCTCAGCACCTCACTGTACCGCAAGCCCACAGACAATCTCACAATGCTCCACTTCTCCAGTTTCCACCCTAAACATGTTAAAGAAGCCATTCCCTATGGACAAGCCCTCCGTATACACAGGATTTGCTCAGATGAGGAGGATCGTGACAGACACCTCCAGACCCTGAAAGATGCCCTCATAAACATAGAACATAGAACATTACAGCGCAGAACAGGCCCTTCGGCCCACGATGTTGCGCCGACCAGTTACAAAAACAATGACCCACTAGCCTATACCAATCCCTTTTCGTCCATAAACCTATCCAGAGATCTCTTAAACGCCCCCAAACTAGACGCATCTACAACTGCAGCAGGCAGGGCATTCCAATCCCTCACCACCCGCTGGGTAAAGAACCTACCCCTGACATCCGTCCTGTAGCTACCCCCCCTTAATTTAAAGTCATGCCCCCTCGTGCTAGCTTTCTCCATCCGAGGAAAAAGGCTATCACTATCCACCCTATCTAAACCTCTAATCATCTTATATGTTTCAATAAGATCCCCTCTTAGCCGCCTTCTTCCCAACGAAAACAACCCTAGATCCCTCAGTCTCTCCTCATAGGACCTCCCCACCATACCAGGCAACATCCTAGTAAACCTCCTCTGCACCCTCTCCAACGCCTCCACATCCTTCTTGTAATGCGGGGACCAGAACTGCACACAGTACTCCAAGTGCGGCCGCACTAGAGTAGTGTACAGTTGCAACATTACACTGCGACTCCTAAATTCAATCCCCCTACCAATAAACGCCAAGACACCGTACGCCTTCTTGACAACCTTATCTACTTGATTCCCAACTTTCAGGGATCTATGTACACACACACCTAGATCCCTCTGTTCATCCACACTATTCAAAGTCCTCCCGTTAGCCCTATACTCGACACATCTGTTGCTCCTACCAAAGTGAATTACCTCACACTTCTCCGCATTAAATTCCATCCGCCACCTCTCGGCCCAGCTCTGCAACCTATCTAAGTCTCCCTGCAGACTATGACACCCTTCCTCACAATCTACCACACCTCCAACTTTGGTGTCATCAGCAAATTTACTAATCCACCCAACTATACCCTCATCCAGATCATTAATAAAAATTACAAACAACAGTGGCCCCAAAACAGATCCCTGAGGCACACCACTCGTAACTGCACTCCATGATGAATATTTACCATCCACCACCACCCTCTGTCTCCTATCTGATAGCCAATTCCTGATCCAACTTCCTAGATTACCCACAATCCCATACATCCTGCATAAGAACAGGATATGGTGCTCGACTCATAGATCGGCAGTTCCGATGCGCCACAGCGAAAAACCGCACCGATCTCCTCAGAAGGCAAACACAGGACACAGTGGACAGAGTACCCTTCGTCGTCCAGTACTTCCCCGGAGCGGAGAAGCTACGACATCTTCTCCGGAGTCTTCAACATATCATTGATGAAGACGAACATCTCGCCAGGGCTATCCCCACACCCCCACTTCTTGCTTTCAGACAACCACACAACCTCAAAACAGACCATTGTTCGCAGCAAACTACCCAGCCTTCAGGAGAACAGTGACCACAATACCACACAACCCTGCCACAGCAACCTCTGCAAGACATGCCGGATCATCGACACGGATACCATCATCACACGTGAGAATACCGTCCACCAGGTACATGGTAAATACTCTTGCAACTCGGCCAACATTGTCTACCTGATACGTTGCAAGAAAGGATGTCCCGAAGCATGGTACATTGGGGAGACCATGCAGACGCTACGACAATGGATGAATGAACATCGCTCGACAGTCACCAGGCAAGACTGTTCCCTTCCTGTTGGCGAACACTTCAGTGGTCACGGGCATTCAGCCTCTGACCTTCGGGTAAGCATTCTCCAAGGCGGCCTTCACGACACACGACAGCGCAGAGTCGCTGAACAGAGACTGATAGCCAAGTTCCGCACACATGAGGACGGTCTCAACAGGGATCTTGGGTTCATGTCGCACTATCTGCAACCCCCGTGACTTGCCTGGGTTTGCAAAACCTCACTTACTGTACTGTCTGGAGACAATACACATCTCTTTAAACTGTGATCAGTGCTCCTTCCACTCACATTATCAGCCACTTCAGGTCTTGAACAGCAGGTTAGGTGTAAGGATTCGCATTCTAATCAGTAATCTCTAAACTGTCTGTGCTTTATATGCTCTGTCTGAGGCCAGAACTCTCCATTCACCTGACGAAGGGGCTAACCCGAAAGCTTGCGAGTATATTATCAAATAAATAGGTTGGACTAAAACCTGGTGTTGTCAGACTTTTTACTGTGTTCTGATTGTTCAGTTGGCAGTATACTTTGCAGTAATCTGTTCTGTTCAGTGTGATGGTGGCCCCTCCTTTGATGGTTTGATGACAAAGTTGTGGTTGGTCTTGAGAGTGTGGATGGCATTGTGTTGTGTTTGGGTGATGTTTGGACCTGTCTTGTGAGTGCGGCTAATGAATCTGGCGTTGACGCATCTCCTGATGGCTTGAGCATACATGTCGAGTTGAGGGCAGTGGCCTTCTGGAGGAGTCCGATTCGACTCTTTCGTCTTCGGTTGCTGCACCACGGATCCCTCTGTCGGCTGTTCCTGCTCTCGTGATACTACGAACTTCCTGCAGATACTCAGCACGCATGGAGCAGTTGAACGAGGAGCACTCCTCATCACGATGGGTGGACGTGCAGAGGCTGTTTCCTTGAGTGGCTATAGCTGTTCTAGGGGGCATAACTATAAGGTTCATGGTGGGAGATATAGGAGGGATGTCCAAGGTAGATTCTTCACTCAGAGAGTGGTTGGGGTGTGGAATGCACTGCCTGCTGCGATAGTGGAGCCGGACACTTTAGGAACTTTCAAGCGGTTATTGGATAGGCACATGGAGCACACCAGAATGATAGGGAGTGGGATAGCTTGATCTTGGGTTCAGCACAACATAGAGGGCTGAAGGACCTGTACTGTGCTGTACTGTTCTATAGCAAGTCATTGTAAACCTTCACTGCCATGGATTAAGATCGGTCCCAACAGCTATCCTAACCTCAGAGAGACACCAGTGGCCACACCTGAGATTTCAGCTGAGACACATTGGTTTCAGTTCAGAGCATTCACCACACCAGAAGGAGAGCCCTCCAAGGAGACGTACACCCATGTAAAGGAATTGCTTTGCAGGTGGATTAAACCAGAAGAGCTATCCAATGAGCAAATCGAGGAGAGAATTATCATTCTTTCAGGTTCTTCCTATGGACACACAGACATGGGTGAAAGAGCACGAGTCTGCCAACGAATTCAAGGAACTGAGGTTGGAAAGACTTGTTTTCGTTGGAGCAGAGAAGACTGAAGGATGACCTGATTAAGGTGTACAAGATTATGAAGGGCATGGAAAGTGTGGATAGGGAGCAGTTGTTCCCCTTCCTTGAAGGGTCAGGGACAGGAGATTTAGAGGGGATGTGAGGAAAAACATATTTACCCAGCAGGTAGTGATGGTTTGCAACGTGCTGCCTCAGAGGGTGTTAGAGGCGGGTTGCTTCCCATCCTTGAAAAAGTATCTGGATGAGCACTTGGCATGTTATTACATTCAGGGCTGTGGGCCAAATGCAGACAGATGGAATTAGGTGCGAGTTCAGGTATTTCTGATGTGTTGGTGCGAACCCGATGAACCAAAGGGCCTCTCCTGCACTGTATGATTCTATGATACCATCTCCGAATCCCCCACCACCAGCATCCTGCGGGAGTCACCACAGGCCAAGTATTTAACCTGGAACAGTGACATCAACACTGATTACAAGAGTATGTCAAAAATTGAGTATTCTGTGGTGCATACCTTGAGTCCTGAATTGCCAAAGCCCTTACACCATCTGTAAGGTATAGGTCAGATGTGTGGTTGAAAACCTTCTCATGGTCTGGGTTAGTGTAACTTCAACAACCCCAGAAGACTCAACACTACCCAGGGCGAAACAGTCTGTCAGATTGTCACCCTATCTACCACTTATTCCTCCATTATTGGCTCGTGTAAGATGCACTGCAATTAGCAAAGACTTCTTTTAAAGCACCCACTAAACCCGAAACCTCTACCACCTCAGAAGAGCCAGAGCAGTTGGTGCATGAGAACACCAAAGAGCATACACACTGAAGAGGATTATTTCATGGAGATGCAGCTGAGATACAACAGGCATATGGACTTTAATAGCACTTGATACTTTGGTAGGCTTCATCACCTGTTCCCTTCAGCACCATACCATCATTTGTCGGGAATGCCTTGCCCCACCACACTCTGCCTCACCCCATCCTGCCTTGCCCCTAAGGTGTGCTGAATGCAGACTTAATGTTATGGGATGCTGTGACACTTGGGTATGAGATTCTTGCAGAGAACAAAGATGTGACATCTGTGCTGTTCCTATAGCTGGAGTCCAGAACCTGGCTTATGGATGCCCTCAGCTGCTTCCCTGATACGAGTTTCGTTCATGAGTACCAGGATGTGTCTATTCGTCAATTGGCTTTGATGATTGATGAGAGTAGGGCAGTGCATGTTGTCTACATGGACTTTTGCAAGGCCTTTGACAAGCTCCTTTTGACAGGCTGATACAGAAAATGAAGTCACCTGGGATCCATGCTGAGCTGGTAAGGAGTATGTAGAACTGGCTTGGTCATAGAAGGTGGGTTAGCAGTGAAAGGGTATTTTTTTTGGCTGTGATCAGTGGTGTTGCGCAGGGATCAGTGCTGGGACCCCTGTCGTTTGTAATATATATAAGTGATTCGGAGGAAAACGTAGGTGGTCCGATTAGCAAGTTTGTGGACAACACAAAGATTGGGGGAGCTGTAGAGAGTGATGAGGATTGCCAGAGGAAACAGCAGGATATAGATAGACTGGAGACTTGGGCAGAGAAATGACAGATGGAACTTAATCCAGACAAATACAAGGTCATCCATTTTGGAAGGTCCAAGACAGTAGGGAAGTATACAGTACATGGCGTAACCCTTAGAACTATTAACATACAGAGAGATCTGGGCGTATAGGTCCACAGTTTCCTGAAAGTAGCAACACAAGTTGATAGAGTGGTCAGGAAGGTGGTATGGCTTGCTTGACAGAATTCTTTGTCAGGGCGGGTAATGTCATTAATTCTGAGACCAGGGATCTGAATCTGAATAAACAAACTGTGATGGCACATGACATGAATTGGCCAAGATGGACTGGGAAACATTACTGAAAGGAAAGACAGAGCACAGGCAATAGCAGACATTTAAGGAACAAATAGGTGAACACCATAGCTTTGTCAAGGGCAGGTCGTGCCTTACGAGCCTAGTTGAGTTCTTTGAAAATGTGACTGAACACATTGATGAAGGAAAAGCAGTGGATGTGGTTTACATGGACTTCAGCAAGGCATTTGATAAGGTCCCCCATACAAGACTTCTTGAAAAGTCTTGAGAGGGCATGGGAGCCAAGGGGCTGTTGCCTTGTGGATCCAGAACTGGCTTGCCTGCAAAAGGCAGAGTGGTTGTGGATGCGTCTTTTTCTGCCTGGAGGTCGGTCACCAGTGGAGTGCCCCAGGGATCTGTTCTAGGACCCTTGCTGTTGTCATTTTCATAAATGACCTGGATGAGGAAGTGGAAGGATGGGTTAGTAAGTTTGCCGATGACTCGAAGGTTGCTGGTGTTGTGGATAGTCTGGAGGGATATCAGAAGTTGCAGCGAGACATAGATAGGATGCAAGACTGGGTGGAGAAGTGGCAGATGGATTTCAACGTGGATAAATGTGTAGTGGTCCATTTTGGCAGGTCCAGTGAGATGAAGGAGTACAATATCAAGGGTAGAAGTCTTAGCAGTGTTGAGGAGCAGAAGGATCTTGGGGTCCGAGTCCATAGGGCTCTTAAATCGGCCTCGCAGGTGGATGATGTGGTCAAGAAGGCGTATGGTGTACTGGCCTTCATTAATCGAGGGATTGAGTTTAGGAGTCGGGAGGTAATGCTGCAACTATATAAGACCCTTGTCAGACCCCACTTGGAGTACTGTGCGAAGTTCTGGTCACCTCACTGTAAGAAGGATGTGGAAGCTATTGAGAGGGTGCAAAGGAGATTTATAAGGATGTTGCCTGGATTGGGAGGCATGCCTTATGAGGATAGGTTGAGGGAGCGAGGTCTCCTCCCTGGAGAGACGAAGGTTGAGAGGCAGCCTGATAGAGGTTTATAAAATGTCAAGAGGTATAGAAAGGATGGATTCTCGGAGGCTATTTCCCAGGGCTGAAATGGTTACTACGAGAGGACACAGGTTTAAGGTGCTGGGGAGCAGGTACAGAGGAGATGTCAGGGGCAAATTTTTCACTCAGAGGGTGGTGAGTGAGTGGAATCGGCTGCTGTTGGTGGTGGTAGGGGCGAACTCGCTGGGGTCTTTTAAGAGACTTCTGGATGAGTGCATGGGATTTAATGGGATTGAGAGTTATAGATAGGCCTGGTAGGTAGGGATATGATTGGCACAACTTGTGGGCCGAAGGGCCTGTTTGTGCTGTAGTGTTCTATAAGTTGTTTGTTCTTGTTTGGCGCAAGAGTGGTAAGGGAGCTATGGTCAATCCATGGCTTACCAGGGGAATTTGAGATAGTATTAGATTCAAGGAAGAAGCATGCAAATTGGCAAGAAAAAGCAATAGGTGTGAGGATTGGGAGCAGTTTAACTTCAGCAAAGGTGGGCCAAGGATTGATTAAGTAGGGGAAAATAGAGTATGAAAGTAACATAGCGGGGAACATAAAACTGACTGTAGAAGTTTCAGTAGGTATACAAAAAAAAATTGACACAAAAAGAATGTAGACCTCTCACAGTCTGAAACAGCAGAATTCATAACAGGGAACAAAGAAATGGCCAAGGAGTTGTACTTTGCTTCAGTCTTCACAAGGAAGACATGAATAATGTATCAGAAGTTCTGAGAAACAAGTTCTGGTGACGAGCTGAAGGAATTCAGCATTTTTAGAGAAATGGTTTTGAGGAAATTGATGGGATTGAAGGTGGATAAATCTCCTGGGCCTGACAGTCTTCATCCCAGAGTATTTAGGAAGTGGCCCTGGAAATAGTAAATCCATTGGTCATTTTTCAAAATTCTTTGGATTGGTCCCTGTAGATTGGAGGGTAGCTGATGTAAGCCCACTATTCAAAAAGAGAAGTAGATAGAAAACAGAAAACTATAAACTAGTGAGCTGACTATTGTCAAGGATTTCATAACTCAGAATTTAGAAGTCAGTGGTATAATCAGACAAAGTCAGCATGGGTTTACAAAAGGAAAATCATGCTTGAAGTATCTATTGGAATTCTTTGAGGATATAACTGGCAGAGTTGACATGACAACCAATGGATGTGTTTTATTTAGACTTTCAGAAGGCTTTAGACACAGTCTCACATAGACTACTATATAACTTTTAAGTGCAAAGGATTGCAGGTAATGTCTGGAGATGGATAGAAAGCTAGTTAGCAGATACGAAGCGAAGAGTTGGTATAAATGGGTCTTTTTCTGTTTGGCAGGCAGTGACTAGTGGGGTACTGCAGGGATCTGTGCTAGGACCCCAACTGTTCATAATAAATATCACTGATTTGGAAGAGGGCAGACATGCTGGTTAAGTGCATTGACCCGAACAGGCGCTGGACTGTGGCGATTAGGGGAATTTCACAGTAACTTTATTGCAGTGTATTACCTCCAGATTTGCAGATGATCCAAAGTCGGGTGGGAGGGCAAGCTGTGAGGAGGACGCAGAAATTCTTCAACATAATTTGGACAGGCTGACTATGTGGGCATATGCATGGCAGATGCAGTATAATGTGGATAAATGTGAGTTTATCCACTTTGGTAGCAATAATGGGAAAACAGATTATTACTTGAATGGGTGTAAATTTAGAGAGGGATAGTCAACGAAACCGTGGTGTCCTTCCTTGTACATCAGTCGCTGAAAGTAAGCGTGCAGATACAGCAAGCAGCAAAGAAGGCAAATGGTATGTTGACCTTCAAAGCAAGAGGATTTGAGTATTTGATTTGATTTGACTTATTATTGTCCTGTGTATTAATATACAGTGAAAAGTATTGTTTCTTGTGTGCTATACAGACAAAGCATACCATTCATAGAGAAGGAAACACGAGAGTGCAGAATGTAGTGCTACAGTCATAGCTAGGGTGTAGAGAAAAAAGAATTAGAATGAATTTTTGGAAGCATAGACCAAGAATAAAAGATAGAATTAGAAGTTATGCTGGGCACAGCTTGCAAGAAGTTGCCTTGCTCTGGTGCCTTCTTGGAGTTAAGGATAGAGATGTTTTACTGCAATTGTATAGTGCATTAGTGAGGCCACACCTGGAGTATTGTGTACAGTTTTAATGTCCTTATCTAAGGAAGGGTTTCCTTGCTATAGAGGGGGTACAGTGAAGGTTTACCAGGCTGATTCCTGGGATAGCATGCCCGTCCTATGAGAAGAGATTAAGTCGTTAGGATTATATTCACTGGAGTTCAGAACAATGAGAGGGGATCTCATACAAACTTATAAAATTCTAACAATGTTAGACAGAGTAGATTCAGAAAGAATGTTCCCAGTGGTCAGGGAATCCAGAACTTGGGGATCATATTTTGAGGATAAGGGGTAAATTGTCTAAACTAAGGTGAGGAGAAATTTCTTCACCCAGAGAGTAGTGATTGTATGGAATTCACAATGTAGCTGAGGCCAAAACATTGTCTGATTTCAAAAATAAATTAGGTAAAACTCTTGGGCCCAAAGGGATCAAGAGATATGGAGGAAAGGGGGAGGCTCAGGATGTTGATGATCAGCCATGATCATAATGAATGGTGGAGCAGGCTCAAAAGGCTGAATGGCCTACTTCTGCTTCTCGTTTCTATGTTTCTTGCAGAATGCTGCAATTGTTTTGCTTCTTATTGGACGTCATATTTGAATTGTGGTTTGGTAATTTAGTTTTGCTTGCCCAACCACCTAACTGCCTGTTGATGATGACTGCAGGCCCATTCCAGGGACCATCGCTGCATTGGTATAAAAAAGGGCAAGAATTTTCCTTCTATCTTTCTTTATAATACTTCTATCCCAATTCAATGAAAATGATCCTTCCAGTGTGATCTGCACTTTTGTCTCATTTTTCTGCATTGCTTAGCCAGATTGATTTCCCTGTTTGTATCTGTGTATTGGCAATTTTCTTATAGTAGTCATTGACATGAATAATTGGTAAAATGAGAGAAGTGGGGTGTTAGGCACCTTTAGGAGGCAGTAAATTGCATTCTTAGGCAATCAAGATCGAGGATGGCTTGCTTCCACTCGAGTTTGACTGATTCTGAGATGGCTGGTAAGTACATAGTGTGATCTGAAGACTGCAGTATATGGGCAAGTGATGCTGGGAAGGTCAGTAGATGAGTTGTTTGGGGATTTGTGTGATCCCTCCAATGGCTCAACCTTGCCTCTGCCTTTTCCTGTCAGTTTCTGTAGTTACCACTGAAATTTAGAAAACCGGCAACCAATATGTGCACAGCAAACTCCCACACAGAGCAGCGATGATGACCAGATAATCTGTTTCTTGTTGATTGAGGAATAATAACCAGGACCCTGGCGACAACTCCCCTGCTCTTCTTTGAAATAGAGCCATGGGTTATTTTACATCCACCTGAACAAGCAGATTCGGCCTCAGTTTAAAATCTCATGCAAAAGATTGCACATCTGACATGCAACACTTCCTGAGTACTGTACTGATCAGCTTTGATTTTGTAGTCAAGTGAAATACATTAAGCAAACTTTTGTTGGTAGAGAAGCTCCCCTTAGTATTAGGTAGTAATTTTAACAAGTCATTCTGGTTCCTTGTAATTAAACATTTTGTTCATTTTCTCAGTTATAAACTTCGAGCAAATATTGTGTGTCGAATTTTTATATAGTGAGAATTGTGCTACAAGACACACTTGGATTAAAAATATCTTTTCACGTTTATTTCCAGCGTAACCATGGATTCCTGGTTTTTGTTCTTGCTGCTGTTGTGCAGTGGTTTTGCGTGCCTCCAAGCACAGAACACAACAGGTAGGTAGTGTGAAATTAGTGCAGACGCTGAATTACAGCCACACACACTGCTCAGTTTCCGATTAATGAATTGGAAACCACTTCTTAAATTACTTCACTCTGCAATAAAGTTATCATAAAACATAAGTTTAATTTAAATAAGAATTGAATTAATTTTATTAATCGTTTAGCAGATACAATTTGTATTTCATATTTGGTGTAGAAATATTTTACTACAGCCTACACTGACATTACTTTTTTTACAAAATTATATTGATCAAATCAACAATTCCAGACGTAGCTTTACTAGTGAATCGAATATACCTACTGGAGTATTTCTGTGTGCAGTTGTGAAATTTTAAGATTGTGACTTGTGTATTCTGGATGTGGTCTAACAAAACTGAATTTTGCTTTGTACAGATAATGGATCAACTGTAGTATTGGTGTGTGATATGAAAGCCATTTCTCAATGTAGCACTTGTGTTCCCTTTTTTGTTTCTCACTTACTTGCTTCATGCATATAAAATTGTTTTTTTTTTACTGCATGCCCTTAGCCAGTTTCAGTTTTTGATCTACTTTTCGCTTTTAGTTTCACCTTCTGCCACCATCATCTCCACTCCAAGCTTAACAAATTCAAGCATGCCAGGAGCAACTTCAACAACCCAGACTACTCCCAAACCAAGATCAACCTCCAGGACTGGAGACGATTCACAAAATTTTAATACAACAGATGCTGCCAGTGGGAATTCTACTTTAGCTACAACTGAAACAACTAAGGCCTTGCGAGAAGTGACTCCAAACATTACAAATTCCAATGCAACAGCTATTCCATTCATAACAACAAACGGAAAAACAAATGAGTCGTCAGCTGAAACAACTGCTATTCCGACATCAGGTAGAGCAAGTTTCATCCTGCCATTTTGTTCAATTTTAATTTTGCTTGGAAAATGCTGTGTTATGTTTGAATTAACTAGGTTGTGGTGAAGTTGTTGGATTGAATTACCTCAGAAACATGACTTCTTAAATTTTTAAAACAAAGCTATTTTTAAACAAAATATCATCAACTTCACTTGTCCAGCAAATAAAATGCATGGGTTTCATTTATCACACACTAACCTATTCCTTGCATGATATTACTTGTAGTTGTAAAATGGAAGATTTTATTTTCAAGGCAGGTGGCAGGGGGAGAAAAGGATTTTTTTAATTAGACATCATCAATTGCTGCTTTTTTTCCTTCTACCTTCTCTGCCCCATTCTTCCTGGACTGCACATGTCCTGTACAGCATAGCACATAACCTGTCTTAGACTTCTGTTTGTGCCATTTTGACAACCATTTATGCATGTAGAACTCCAGAAGGCTATAATTATGGACCACTTTCAAACTCTTAAGTTGTATCTTCTGATTGTGGCTACCTTTATTTTAGAAATGAAGTTTAAACAAAAGTCAATGGGAATTTAAATTTGGTGCTGCAAAAATCAGAGAAAATTATGTGTTGATCTTGCTCTACAGGATCCAACCATAAAGTAATTTAGAATTCTGAAAAAATGTACAGTGGGAAGGTGTAAAGCACATTTCACTCTGGTCTTGGTAGTTAAAAAGCAAATGCCCCACAATTAGGCCAGGGAACATTGAATAATGGGTGTGTTTGCCTGAAATTTTGTTGCAGTGTTATTTTGTTTACTACATTGAGTGCATATTCTTTTGAAAATATGCTGTTTGTCCAGTGGATTATTTTGGTCTCAGATTCATGGTGATTGAATATTTTTATTGTGTATTTTGGTGAGCATGTAATAAGGACCAGTTGAATATTAATTATGTAACTGAACTGTAAACTTGGGTTAATGATGCAGAGACAGCAGCTAAATTCAGTTAATAAATAATGAGGAATAATGAACTTGGATCATTAGTGGGGATCACTTTACACTGGCACATAAATACCAAATTACTATGCAAGCCCATCCAGTTCATTACATTTTGGGGAACAAAATCTGGTGTCCTTACTTGGTCCAGTTTGTTTGTGGCTCCAGATCCACAGGAGGGAATATAAATTGACTGGCCAAATACTTGGCAGATGGATTTCCTGCATAATAACACTTAACTTCTTAACAGCTCTGTAGCTGCACCTGCAACAGATAGACTACAGCAGTTCAAGAAAATGGCTTGCCATGACCTTATTAAGGGCAATGAGAGATGGACACTAAATATTGATCTTGCCAACAACGGCCACGTCCCGCAAAAGATTTAAGAGGGGGAAAATGAGGTTGTCCACATCGTGGGAAGAAAAGGAGAGTGGAATAATACTTAAATAGAGTCTGCAGAATGCTGTGATACGTAGAGATCTGAGTGTCCTCTAAGATAAATCACACAATTAACGTGCACATACAGAAAATAATTAGGAAGCTAAAATATTGACCTTTATCACCAAGGTGGAAGGGAAGTCTTTGCTACAAATTTACAGGGTGTTGGCGAGACTACACCTGGAGTACGGTATATGGTTTTGGCCTCCTTAAGGAAAGATATATTTGAATAGGAAGCAGTTCAGAGAATGTTCACTAGACTAATTCTTGAGATAAAGGGGTTATCCTGTGAGGAAAAAATAAATAGGTTGGGCCGATAATCATTGGAGTTTAGAAGAATGAGAGACTATTTTAGGACATAGAACATTACAGCGCAATACAGGCCCTTTGGCCCTCGATGTTGCGCCGACCAGTGGAACCAATCTAATGACCCTCTAACCTAAACTATTCCAATATTATCCATATGTCTATCCAATGACCATTTGAATGCCCTTAAAGTTGGCGAGTCCACTACTGCTGCAGGCAGGGCATTCCATGCCCTTACCCCCTCTGAGTAAAGAACCTACCTCAAAGCATGTAGATTTCTGAGGGGGCTTGATTAGTGCGTGAATTCTTTGAGAATACAGGGGAACCTGTACATGCAGTGTATTTAGATCTCCAAAAGGAATTTGACAAATGGCCACACAAGAGGCTGGTGCATAAAATAAAAGCCCATGGAATGGAGAAAATGTGATTAGCATGGATTTAAAAACTGGCTGCCAGGTAGAAAACAGAGTTGGAAGAAATGCGTCCTTTTCAGAGTGGCAAACTGTAACTAGTGGAGTACTCAGTGTTCAGTTTTTGGCCCATAGTTGTTCACTATTTACATTAATGACCTGGAGGAAGAATCAGAATGTAAGTTTCCAAATTTGCCAACGATACGAAGATAGGTGAAAGAAAAGATTATGATGAAGATATTATGATTCTGCATTGGGATGTGGATAGATTGGGTGACTGGGTGAAAATCTGGCAAATGGAGTTTAATGTGGGGAAGTGTGAGATCATGCTGTTTGGCAGGGGGAATCAAAAAGCAGATTATTATCCAAATGGAAACAGACTGCAGGTAAGTGAGGCGCAGAGATACCTAGGTGTTCTAGTGCATGAATCACAAAAAGCTAGCAAGTAGGTCCAACAAGTAGTTAAGACAGCAAACAGCATTTTGGCCTTTATTGCAAAGGGGTTGGAGCTTGAAAATAGGGGAGGTTTTGTTGCAATTGTACAGAGTATGGAATACCACGTACAGTTTAGGTCCCCTTCCCTTAAAAAGGAAATAGTAACATTGGAGGCAGTCCAAAGGAGGTTCACCAGGCTAAACCCTGGGGTAAGAGTCCCAGCAAGAGAAACTAAATAGTCTGGGTCTGTACTCCTTGGAGATAGAAGAGTGAGGGGTGACCTTTTCAAACATATAGGATCCTGGGGAGGCTTGACATGGTAAATGTTTTCACTGGTGGGAAAGCCTTGAACAAAGGGATTTGGCTATAAGATTAAGGGCCGTTTATTTAAAACAGAGGTGCACAGAAATGTTTTCTCTTGGAGGCGATGAATTTCTGGAATTCAGCCCCTAAACGGTGGTGGAGGCTGGATCGTTAGGAAAATTTAAAGTGAAGGTGAATAAATATTCGATAGACCAAGGAATAGAGAGCTATGGGGAAAAGGAGTTGAGGCTGGTATAGATAAGCAGTGATTGTGTTGAATGGCAGGCTTGAAGTGTCTGATGGCCTACCCCTGCTTCTATTTAGAGTCATAGAGTCATAAAGGTTTACAGCATAGAAACAGGCCCTTCAGCCCAACTTGTGCATGCTGCTCTTTTTTTTTAAAACCCCTAAACTAATCCCATTTGCCTGCATTTGGCCCACATGCTTCTATACCCATTGTACCCATGTAACCAGCTAAATGCTTTTTGAAAGATAAAATTGTACCCGCCTGTACTACTATCTGTGGCAGCTTATCCCACACTTTCACCCCCTCTGTGTGAAAAAATTACCCCTCTGGATACTTTTGTATCTCTCCCCTCTCACCTTAAAGCTACGCCCTCTAGTTTTAGACTCCCCTGCCTTGGGGAAAAGATATTGACTATCTAGCTGATCTGTGCCCCTCATTATTTTATAGATCTCTTTAAGGTTATCCCTCAGCCTCCTACACTTCAGAGAAAAAAGTCCCAGTCTATTCAGCCTCTCCTTATAACTCAATCCTTCAAGTCCCGGTAGCATCCTAGTAAATCTTTTCTGCACTCTTTCTAGTTTAATAATATTCTTCCTATAATAGGGTGACCAGAATTGTACACAATATTCCAAGTGTGTCTTTACCAATGTCTTGTACAATTTCAACAAGACGTCCCAACTCCTGTATTCAGTGTCCTGACCGATGAAACCAAGCATGCTGAATGCGTTCTTCACCACTCTGTCTACCTGTGACTCCACTTTCAAGGAGCTATGAACATGTACCCCTAGATCTTTTTATTCTGTAACTCTCCCCAACTCCTGACCATTAACTGAGTACATCCTGCTGTGGTTTCTTGTGTTCTTATGAGAGAATGTTTGTTCTTGGTGGCAAAATCTAGAACCGAGGGCACAGTTTGAAAGTAAGTGGTCTCCCCTTTAGGATGGGGGTGAGGAGGAATTTCTTCTCTTTCATGGGGCTTGAGGATTTTCTACCCCAGAGAGCTGTGATGCCTGGATCATTAAATATATTCGAGGTTGATTTGGACATATTGTTAAGCCATAATCCAAGGTTGTGGAGAACAGGCAGGAAAGTGAAATTGGGCAAGGTTATGAGCATTTTAGAGGTATGTGCTTGAGTCCCATTTGTGTCACAGTTTGGGAACTATCTATAGATTATTGTTCATTAGATTTTTATAAACATTTTGCTAATTTAAATCTTTTCCTAGATCATGCCTGAGAAATAGTGATAGGGACTTCAATCAGGATTGGGAAAATAGATATTAGTTGCTTGGGGTGATGGTCATAGTGATAGCTGATATGAATAGGATTAGAAAAATGCAAGGCAAGAAGGAGCAGAATGCAGCAAGACCTAAACACTCAGATTGAGAATCAGGCGGGGGAGTGGTGAGAAGGCAAGGGTGCTTGGAGGCAACAACTTTGGTCAGAAGGATTGAGCACTATATTACATTGAAATAATAAATTTTCCCAACTTAGTCTCTGCAACGCACCCCAGTTGCCTTTTTTAAGGTCATTTATGGGACGTGGGCATTGCTGACTGGCCAGCGTTTATTGCCTGTCGCTAGTTGCCCAAGGGCAGTTGAGAGTCAACCTCATTGCTGTGGCTCTGGAGTCACATTATTGGCCAGACCAGATAAGGATGGCAGATTTCCTCCCCTAAAGGACATTAATGAACCAGATGGGTTTTTCCAACAATCAACAATGGTTTCGTGGTCATCAGTAGATTCTTAATTCCAAATTTTTTTTATTGAATTCCAATTCCACCATCTGCCTTGGCAGGATTTGAACCCAGAACATTAGTTGAGTTTCTGGATTAATAATCTAGCGATGATACCACTAGGCCATTGCCTCCCCCCGTTCCTGACCTAGTAGACTAAAAAGCTTTAAAAGGTGTTTGCAGTGTTTTCTGATGAGTTGGCGAATATGCTCAGGAAACCAATGTCACAGTATAAAGGTTGAACCAGTGATCAGTTGGAGAAGTTACAGGATACAGATGCAAAACACCTGGACCACTCAAAAAATTTCTAATGTTATCAGTAAAAAAAAGGACGGTTATAATTGTCTTCATCTGATTCTCTGTCTTTCATTATTTTTAAAGTAATTTCATTTAATGTCCATACATCAGTATAAATTTTTGTCAGTTATTTCAGCCAATTACTTAATATTTCTCAGCATAATGGTTTCTCATTTGTCCATTACTAACCAGACATTACACCCCTCTTGGCTAAAATTACTTCCTTGGATACAGTAAACGCCACCGTAAAGGTTACAGTTGAGGTTCCCATGGCTCACCACCAATTTGAATAGACATGTGCTCCTGCGTCCTAAGTCTGGGCTGCAAACCAACTATTCACAAGATTGCAAAATGTGTTCCCTTATTATGTTCCAAACATGAGTCTGCTAAATAGGGCTTCCATACCTTTGGCTGTAAACTATTGAATGTTCCTATTATCCCTTTTGGTACCTTGCATTGACTGAAATGTTAATCACAGTAAAATACTTTGAAAGGCATTTAAAATATTAACTTTTATATCTTAAAATTATAGTTATTTGTTTTAAATCTCTTACTGCATTAACATGTGGGTAATTATCATTCCTCTCCCTACTGTTAGTTCTGTCAGTGTATGTATTGTGTCTAAGATGAGAGAAATCTAAAATAATCACCTTCAAAAAGTGTCTCAGCCAGGGTCAGAAATCTAATGATTGCAGAGTAGTGTAAGGGAAAAATTGACCAGGGTATGCAGAAACAACAGCAGGTCAACATGGTGAAATTAAGGTTCAGAAAAGGTCACCATAGTAAAATAGGGGGAGAAAATGTTGGCTCAGGATCAGGACAAAAATGGAGGCAAAAAAGTAGTTTGGTTTTGTTGGTCTCAGGCAGAGGTGCTGTGGGGTTTGCAGCCACAGTATGACCTGCCTTAAAGATAAACCTGGAGCAGTTCAATGGGATGTGAGTTTAATGCATGATTAAGTGAATTAAATTTTACAGTAGGTCATCCTAAATCTTTTGCTGGAAGTACATGTGATACACACAACTCACCTAAAAACAGTTAAGTAATTAATTAACTAATTGTTTAATTAACTAATTGTGTGATTTTGTGGGATTCAAAGCTCGCGTCCTAAATCTAAACAAAGTCTGCAGAGGGATCTAGATAGGCTGAGCGAGTGGGCGAGGACCTGGCAGTTGGAGTACAATGTTAGCAAGTGTGAGGTTATCCACTTTGGCCAGAATAATAATAGGAGGGATTACTATTTAAAGGGTGAAAAGCTGCAGCATGCTACGGTGCAGAGGGACCTGGGGGTCCATGTGCATGAGTTGCAAAAACCCAGTCTGCAGGTGCAGCAGGTGATCAAGAAGGCAAATGGGATGCTGGCCTTTATAGCGAGGGGGATAGATATAAAAGCAGGGAGGTCTTGCTGCAACTGTACAGGGCACTGGTGAGGCCGCAGCTGGAGTGCTGTGTGCAGTTTTGGTCGCTGCACTTGCGCAAGGATATTTTGGCCTTGGAGGGAGTGCAGAGGAGGTTCACTAGGCTGGTACCGGAGATGAGGGGGTTGGACTATGAAGAGAGACTAAGAAGACTGGGTCTGTACTCGGAGTTTAGAAGGATGAGGGGGGATCTTATAGAGACGTATAAGATAATGAAGGGGATGGATAGGGTAGAGGTAGAGAGATTTTTCCTGCTCAGAAAGGACAGCAAGACTAGAGGGCACAGGCTCAAGATTGCGGGGGGGGGGGTGCAGTTTAGAAAGGAGTTGAGGAGGAACTTCTTCACTCAAAGGGTGGTGAATCTCTGGAATTCTCTGCCCGTTGGAAGTGGTGGAGGCTACCTCGCTAAATATATTTAGGTCACGGGTAGATAGGTTTTTGGTAGGCAAGGTAATTAAGGGTAATGGGGAGAAAGCGGGAAAGTGGAACTGAGCCACTTCAGATCAGTCATGATCTTATTGAATGGTGGGGTAGGCTCGAAGGGCTAGATGGCCTACTCCTGCTCCTACTTCTTATGTTCAAAGAACATAATGATGGTCTGAGGTCTGAGTTGGCTAAAGTAGATTAAGCAACTTTATTAAGAAGTGAATAGGCAATGGCTAATGAATGTGTGCATTACAACAGTTGAACATCCCTTTCAGGTGCAAAAGCACAACAGGAAAAGTGACTCAACCATGCCTAACAAAATAAGTTAAGGATAATATTAAATCCAAAGATGAGTTGTATAAAGTTGCTAGGAGTAGTCGTAAACCTGAGGATGAGTGCAGTTTAGAATTCAGCAAAGGAGGATCAAAAGATTGATTAAGAGGGTAAAATAAAGCAAAACTAAACTTACAAGTGCATGAAAGCGAACTGTAAAAGTTTCCATTAGTATGTAAAAAGTAAAAGATTAGTGAAGACAAAGTAGGTCCTTTACAATCTGAAACGAGAATTTGTAGCAGAGAACAAGGAAACGGCAAAGTAATTAAACTAGTACTTTAGTTCTGTCTTCATGAGAAAAGGCACCAATAACTTTCCAGGAATCCAGGGAAGAAAGAGTCTAGCGAGGAGGAGGAATTTAAGGAAATTAGTATTATTGAAAAAAAATATTGCTGGAGAAACAGACGGGACTGAAAGCTGATAAATCTCCATCTATATCCTGAGATCGCGAAAGGTGCTATATGAAAGCAATTTCCTTCCTTCCCTACTACCTTCCTTTTCCTCCTCCGTATTAATTGCATTCTTGTGTTTAATTGTATGCAGGTATTAATTAGGCATTCCCTTGTGTCTGTTGAAGTAGACACAGGTTGCAGTTGCACTTGTTAGACCCTAGGAAGTGTAAGCTTGCAATGTGTAACCGTGTAACACAATTCTTATAAAAGTGTGCAAAGATTATCTCTAGTTCTCCCTTGCATCAGTAGGCTTTCTAAAATATAGTGGTGAATTAGTGGAACTATAATACTGCTCTATGTTGTAAACTTTCCGTATTTCTCTTTCTTTTCCATTAACTTACGGGCCAGGCCAGCATTCATTGTCCAGTCCTAATGCCCTTGAGAGGGTGATGGTTGAACTGTCTTTTTGAACCACTGCATGTTTTAACACCTGGAGTTTGGAGCATGGCCAGATCAATAGGGGTGAGACTTTCCCTGTGGTAGGATAATTTATAATGGCCTTGACAAGAATTTGAGGTTCATCGAATCATGGAAACCCTACAGTGAAGAAGGAGACATTCAGTCCATCAAGCCTGCACTGGCAACAGTCCCACTCAGGCTTTCTTCCTATAACTCCAAGGCAGGGTATCGGTGGTTGGGGGATAGGCGAGGAGGGGGTGTCGGTTGTTGGGCGGAGGGGGGGAGGCAAGAGGGGATTGTTTGTGGTGGGACGAGGAAAAGAAGGGAAGTTTAATCCTTCAATTACATGCAAATAAATGATTATAGACTGTGGTGCACCTAATCTTTCAGTTTATCATAGTGCCACAATGTTTATTAAAGGTTTTTATAATATGAAGGTTTACATATAAATGGTATCCAAGAAAAATTAATCCCTTGAAATTGTTGATTCATTATATTCTGAAGGGCAGCGGGGAATGGACAATAAATACCGGCCTAGCCAATGACATCCACATCACAATTTTAAAAAAACTCGTACGTTGTTTTGAAATTCCTTGTTTCCATGTCAAATAAATATAGATTCTTTGAAGATTTCCCTTTCGCCTCAAGAAAATAAGTCACTGAAAATTTTCTTTGTTATTCTATGTCATCATTTGTGTGGGAACTGTTTGTGGTCTCAGCTTTTGTAAATTGATCGACAATACATTTGTTAGCTCCATTCCATTAATTCTTGTCCTAAATATGTTTTGTTTAGTGCTGATTCACCATTGAAGTATGACAACATTTTAATTTCATCATTTTTACCAAATTCAAATTTTAAATGCCGTTATTCAAGAAGGGAGGAGGGAATAAACTAAGGAACTATAGGCCAGTCAGTCTAATCGCAGTGGTAGGGAAATTATTTAAACAAATGCTGAGAAATGGAATTAACTTGCGTTTGAAGAGGCAGGGATTAATCAGGAACAGTCAGAAAGGGGAGGCCATGCCGCACCAACGTGATTGAATTTATTCGAAGAGGTGACCAGGTATGTAGATGAGGGCTGTGCATTTGATGTAGTCTATTTGGACTTCAGCAAGGCTTTTGACAAGGTTCCACGTGGGAGACTGATAGTGAAGGCTCATGGTATCCTAGGAAATTTGGAAAATTTGATCTAGGATTAGCTGAGTGGAAGAAGCAGAGAGTGATGGTTAAGGGATGTTTTTGGACTGGAAGACTGTGTTCAGTGGGGTCCTGCAGGGATCAGTGTTGGGATCCTTGCTGTTTGTGCATTGCACAAATGGTTTAGATTTGAATGTAGGAGGGTTGGTTGGTAAGTTTATGAATGATACGGAAATTTGTAAGTGATAAATAGTGAGGAGGATAGCCATAGATTACAGGAGGATGTGGATGGACTGGTCAGATGGGTTGATCAGTGGCAAATGGAATTCAATCGGATAAGTGTGAGGTGATGCACTTGGTCAGGACAAACAAAGTGACAAATGGCACTGAGGATCCAGGGGTATCTTGGTGTGCATGTATATTTGTTCCTTAAGGTAGCAGGATTGGTGGGTAAAATGGTTAAGAAGACATATGGTGTACTGGTCTTAGAATTTCAGGATGTGGAGATGCCAGCATTGGACTGGGGTAAACACAGTAAGGAGTCTCACAACACCACGTTAAAGTTCAACAGGTTTATTTGGTAGCAAACGGCACTAGCTTTCAGAGCACTGCTCCTTCATCAGGTGAGTGGCGTTTGCTACCAAGTAACCTGGTGTTGTGAGACTTCTTACTATAGAATTTCAGAGTAGGGAGGTTATGCTGGAACTATATAAAATGTTGGTTTGGCCCACAGCTAAAGTGTATTCTGCAGTTCTGGAATCTGTGTTATAGGAGGGATGTGATAGCATTGGAAAGGGTGCGGAGGAGATTTGCCAGGATGTTGCCTGGGCTGGAGAGTTTTAGTTATGAAGGGGGATTGGATAGACTGTGGGATTGTTTTTCTTGGAGCAGAAGAGACTGAGGGGTTACATAATTGAGATGTAAATAATTATGAGGGGCATTGATAGAGTAGACAGGAACATGTTTTCCCCTTGGTGGAAGGATCAGTGACCAGGGAGCATAGATTTAAGTTAAGGGGCAGAAGGTTTAGCAGGGATGAGAGGAAATATTTTTGCACCCAAAGGCTGGTGGGAGTCCGGAACTCACTGCCTGAAAGGGTAGTGGAGGCAGAGACCTTCAAAACATTTAAGTAGCATTTAGATGTGCACTTGTGATGCCAAGGCATACAAGGTTATGGGTCATGGGCTAAGTGTTGAAAAATGGGATTAGAGTAGTTAGGTGGTTTGTCTTTAGTGCAGATGTGTTGGGCCGAAGGGCTGTTTTCTGTCCTATATGCCTCTATGATTCTATGACTATGACCATTCTGGTACTGTGAAATAGATGTGAAAACTTGTAGAACTGTTGAATTAATGTAATCCTGTTCTGTAAAGCCCACTGCATCATGCCTACTACATATGCTGTGTTATTTTGCAAGTCACTCATTGTATAGTTTATATAACAGAAACAAAATAAATTGTAAATTGTCAAGTTGTGGCAATTAAAATTTTTCAAACTTTGTCTAATGCCTAAAATCATGGGCTGAATTCCCTTTTTCTATGTCATAAATATGACATAAAATCAAAGTGACAGTTTGTTAAAATACTAATTGATGTTTTCTAAAACCTATTAATAAAATTGATGCGTTTTTTTTCTTACAGGTGGAACAACTGCTGGTACAGGTAAGAATTCAAACCACACGCCACACAATTTTCATCCCCATTCATCACAGATGAATTACTGTAGCCATTTCTGTTTATACATCGACACAGCCTTCGTGTTTGCTTTAAGTTGCTCTTTGCATCTAATTCACATCATTATCAGGCTAAAATCTCAATGCTGATAGGAATTGTTGGCACCAGTGGCACTCTATGTTGATCATTCCTTGTATGAATGCTTAATTTGGAATCTATTTAATTTTCTTCAATGTTCTGCTATTTTAAATTTCATATTTAAGAATACTTAAAAGTAAAGATCATGCAAACTTTCATGTACCAGGCACACCTCTGCCTGGTACACATTCTATACCTCTGCCACTGTCGCAGGAAGCAACAGTAACATTTTGATATAAAAATATTTTTTGGAGACCAATTGGTTGGGAACGCACAATCATATCTAACTAGAAGGCCAGTGAGTTTGAATCGTGAAGTGAAGCATTTTTGTAGTATGTACCTTAAAGGTATCAAAGAAAGAGAAGAGCTTTAGAAAGGTAGTATTGAACTCCACCATAGAATAGCGCGCATGTCTTGCAAAAAATGGTGCGTAGTACAATGTGCATTTATGTACTTTATTTTTAATGTAAATATCTCAGACTGAAGTGGACTAGCATCAGATAATAGTAGGAGTGAGATAAGGCATTAAGATGTAAAAATTAAAATTTTCATGATTTGCACTTTTCCAATTCTAGTCGCTTCCAGCATTCCTGATTTTATTTTTTTTATTTCACCATTGGAAACTTCTTTCTCCCTTGCTCCCTCGCTGCCTCTCCACTTTGCATGCCCCGCGCTACACGCCTGCCCCACCGCCTGCCCCTGCTTGCGCGCTCCTGCTCTCCCAAGCAGCGAGTATATCTTCCACTTTTAAGTAACGTTTATTACCTCTTCAGCCATATTCCATATTATTTGTATCTAGCAGTTTCACTAAGATCTAATAATAGCAGCAAGGTTTTTTACGTATTGCTAAAGCTTTATTAGTGAGATATACGCAGTAGGTAAGTAGGAAGCTGGTGAATCGCACTGTTTTATTTTTAAGCAGCAAGGTTTATTGTAACAGTAAGGTTTAAAATAGTATTCTAAGTATAGTGAAAGGTATTAGTTAAAAAAGTCATTCAGAAAATAAGTAGTTAGCTAATTGGGAAAGCACCGGGAGGGGTGAAAGCTGTGTAGGGCATAAAGATTGACTGGTGGAAGCAGAATAGAGGCAGTAATTGAAACTTGACATCAGGAATAAAATGTGATGGTACAGGGAAAGGACCTGAGTGGTGAATAATATTACTTTCTATTCTCAAGTTTATAATAAATTGTCTGTAAAGCCGTGGCAGAGCAACTTTGTTGTCCGAAACACACATCCTGTGACGTGTGCAAAGTCATCAAAGCTTTCCATGGCTGAGGTGAGCACAAATACAGGAAGTTAAACCAGCTGCATAAACCTGAGTCCTGGGTTTTGCATCTCTGATGACAGCTGTGTCAGATCCAATGCTGGGAACCAAGTAGGTAACATGTTTAGAGAATGCAGGCAGAGAAGGAATTGGTGTCCAGTGTAGTGCAGGAGCCTGCACGTCCATCTTGCTCATTAACTGTTTTTTGATACTGGTTCTTCAGAGCCAGATAATTCTGTGGCACCATAAGTGGCTGAGATTCACAAGAGGGAAGGGAAAATAGAAGAGCAATAGAGGTAGTGGATTTGGTAGGGGAATAGACAGGCATTTCTGTGGCCATAGCCACAACTCCAGGATGCTGTGTTGTCTCCCTGGTGCCAGGGTCATGGTGTCACTGAACGACAACAGGGCATTCTTATGGCAGAGGGTAGCCAGGGGTTGTGGCCAATGTAAATTTAAGATTTGGAAGCATTTTATAATTCAGCAAAGAAGGACCTAGCAATTGATAAGAATATTAAAAACATGAAGGAATATGGAGAGAGAGGAGGAAACGCCTTGAGGTGGATGATGAGCGTGATCCAGTTGAATGGCAAAGCTGACTAGAGGGACCAAGTGGTCTGCTGTTATGGTCCCTCGGCCTGATCTGGTTGTGGTCTCAACTCCTCTCTCTTATCTACTCTCCATAACCCTTGAACTCCCTTGTCTATTCAAAATCTATCCAACTTAGCATTGAATAAATTCAAGAATCCACCTGTCCTCCTTTCTGGGAGCGAATTTCATGGACTAAATATTCTCTGTGAGGAAACTTTCTCCTCTTCTCGTCTTAAAGGAAAAAACTCTTATTCTTAACTTGTCTCTTAGTTTTAGTTTTGGCTGTAAGAGGAAGCATCTTCCTGGTCTTCTCTATCAGGTCTCCTCAGGATGTTTTATGTTTCAATAAGATCATTTCTGATTCTTTTAAACTCCACTGGTTAAAGGCCCAACCTGTTCAGTCTTCCTGCAAAAGGGAAGCCCTTCATCCCAGAAACGAATCACATTCATCTTCTCTGGATTGCCTCAAATGCAATTGTATCCCATTTCAAATCAGGAGATCAGAACTTACACAGTATTCCAGATGTGATCTCATCAAGGCCCTGTGCAGCTGCAGAAAACTTACCTACTTTTACCATCCATTCCCTTGCAGTAATGCATTTCTTGCACCTTCTTAATCACTTACTGTACCTGCAAACGATTTTTTTGTGACCCATGTACTAGGACACCCAGATTTTCTATTGTAGATTCTGCAGTCTCTGTCCATTCAAATAGTGTACTGTTTTCTTACTGCCAAATCAGATAGGTTCACATTTTCCCACATAATACTTCATCTGCAAAATTTATGCCTGACAATTTTGTCTCCATGCTTAACAATGAATCGCTGTTAGTTTTTTTTAACCATTCCTGTGATATGCCTGGGAATGCTTTACTCATTGATGAATTGTAACTTTGAGCAGATATTCTCTGGTATCCAGAAGTTTCACTTGTTTACTGCTAGCTTCGGGTTCTCTATTTAACCATTAATAGTGCAGGTAAATACTGCAGCAATTACCAGGACCAGAAGTGAAAATAAGGGTATTTTAATGGTGGTCCAAGTAATATTTTGGAGAAAATTAGTTCCCTGGGATTAAACTGCAATTCATTAAACTGGCAATTGCTAACAGCGCTTGCGACAATCCACGTGAATGTCATTTTTAAACTAGCATAGAGATATAGTTACAAGTGTGTTAGCATTAAGGACTTTGATTCTGATGCGTTTCTCTATCAAACCTGTTTTGGTTTTCCACCAATTATTTCATGGTATCTATTCTTTAATAACGCTTAAGGTTAATAATTTTCACAATCTGTGTATGGATGTGTGATGCCATCACTGAAATATACTCTGACCACAATAAATAGGCTATCTTTATGTAGAAGCTCCACTGTTTAAATAGCCAGGTGTCTTTCCCAAATCTGTTCCATAGTTTAAGCTCTTTCTAGTCTGCCTCCATTTAGAATTTTGGCACTATATAAGGTATAGAATTAAACTTTTAAGTTCTGACAAGTACTAAGTCTCTGTATAAATGAATCTGTTTGGCAGCCTTTGTCTTCTGCACAGTTGCAAGATGTGAAATAAAGCTTGATGATTGATTAATTGTTCATTTCAAATTATTCTTTTTAAAGAAAAATGAACAGAATTTCTCAAAGGCAACTCTTGCTCTCTTGTCATCAGAGTTGTCTTTTATGTTTAATTGTGCATTGTGAATGACAATGACACTCGGTGATGTTTTGTGGACAGCAGCAGAAATAATCTCTTGTGTTGCTATCTAGAGATCTTCAAACCCATCTAGATCAGAGATTTCCTTTGTTCTTGTAGGTAAACTAATGAACTCTGCAGATACTGAGCTGTGTTACACAATCACAGAATTGTTACAGCGCAGAAGGGACCATTTGGCCCATTGTGGCTGCACCAGCTCTTCAAATGAGCGTCATGGCTTTTCCTCGTATACATTGTTGCTGTTCAAATAATCATCTAATATCCTCTTGAATGCCTTGACAGAACCTGTCTCCACACACTTCCGAGCAGAGCACGCCCGAGTCAAACCACTCCTTGTGTGAAAAAGTTTTTTCTCACATCACATTTGCTTTTTTTGCAAATCACTTTAAGTCTGTGCTTTTCATCCTTGATCCTTTTACAAGCAGGAACAGTTTCTCACTATTTACTCTGTCCAGCTAACAAGAGTTGATCTATCTTCTTGCAGACGGTTCGTGCATTCAGGTGAAGAGATTTTAATTTTGCCTTTGTTTTATTCCCCGCAATGACCATACTTGCTGATGACTATTGTTGAACTCTCTGACCCTTCCTGTCCCAATCTACTACTTTACATGGTTAGACTGCTGTAGAACACGGCTTTTTTTTTGGATCTTCCTTCACCCAAATCCTCTCCCCAGTCTCTTGGTTCCAAACGGTATCCACAGCCCGAGTTATATGATTTGTCACGACACTGGTCCCAGCCAAGTGGAGCCCTTCCAAACAGAACAGCTCAGTCTTCCTAAGTACTGAGGCCAGTGTCCCACGAATCAAAACTTCTCATTCCCACACTGCTCTTTGGTCCGTGCATTTAATTCTCTAATCTACTTGCCCTATGCCAGTTGATATGTGATGTGGGTCACAATCGAGATTATTAAGTTTCATGTTCTATGTTTTAATTTCAAGATCTCAATTGAACATCATGCCAGTTCTTCCTTTGTCTTTGGTTCCTAAGTGGGCCATGATGGCTGGATCCTCCCTCTCCAACTCTTGGTTTATTAACAACTGTGAGATGTCCTTAACTCCGGCATGGGCAGGCAGCATGACCTTTGGCGCTCCAGATGCAGCTGCAGAGAAGCATTTCTATCTCCCTAACTACAGTATCCCTGTCACTGATAGTCTCTGAAATAGCTTGAATCATTGTTCTGCTCTGGCTTAATATAAGTTATTTAATATCTTTCATATTTTTTCTTTTAAACATTTCTCCAGTATTTTATGGGAACTTATTGAGGGGTGTTTGGAAATTGAAAGGCATTATGCCATATATAATTACGTTGTCTTGAGTGTGGTGTGGATCAGTCTCCTAACTTGATTTAGAATACTCCTGTGCCTTGGGATGTTTTATTGTCAGCCTTTTGCTGATCACTTGCAAGGGCTTTAAAGTTATAATCCATAATATCTTAACGCAGGTATTGCATTGCAGTGAGCTTCAGAATTGCTCCTATTCTTCTTAAAGTATCGAAGGTTGAGGAGATTTGATCGAGGTGTTCAAATTATCAACAGAATAAATATGGAAAAAGTCACATCCAATAGCAGAAGGGTCAGTAACCAAAGAACTAAGATTTAAGATAATTAGAAGAACCAGAAGTGGGATGAAGAAACATAGCTTTTACATTATGATTTGTTGTGATTTTCATTAGCCTGTCTGTCAAATACGGTGGAACAGCTTCAGTATTAATATTCAAAAGAGAATTGGCTGAATGCTTGAATGGAGAAGATTATAGGATGATAGGGAAAGAACAGGTAGTGGAACTAATTGAATAACTTGACCAAAGAGATAGTGTAGGCACCTTTTGCTCTGTGGCTGCCTCCAAACAACAGGGGTTCTGTATGTGTACCACTTAAATCTTTTGACAAGATGTTTGTTAACTACACATATTGCATTGTGCTATTTCCCTTGATGCAGGAGGCAAATGCTTCGATCTGAAATATTCCTGTGTTAATGAATTTTATGTTAATATTAGAAGTTGCAGTCTGAAGCTAATTTAAAACTTGCATTGTAACTGCTTCAACTTAAAAATTTGCCTCCACTCGAGTATTGTATTTCATAAGCTTTCCATGACCATCACAATATACTTAATTCTGAACCTTGGGCAGTTATTAATTGTACACTATTGTTGTACAGGCGGATCTGATCCAGGGGGCGGAAAAGGTGAGCTTTGTGTTGCTTGCTATCGTTGACATAGCATAGTGTACCACTTCGTTGTTAATGTCCCATTGCCCAGATCATCTCTCATTTTCTTAGCAATCATTGCCATCTCATTGTCTGATGCTGTATTGGCCTTTTTTGTTTGATTATGACCTAACAGGAAGTTAAATTTACTTCTTGGGAAACTAGCATCAAACCTCTTTGTACAACAATTAAAGTTTGGAAGAGCAGATTTAACTTTTTTTGGCTAAATGTTTAACTTACCTTGTGTAAAGAACAAAGAAAATTACAGCACAGGAAACAGGCTGTTAGGGCCTCCAAGCCTGCACCAACCATGCTGCCCGACTTAACTAAAACCCCCTACCCTTCCTGGGACCATATCCCTCTCTTCCCATCCTACTCATATATTTGTCAAGACGCCCCTTAAAAATGACTACCATATCTGCTTCCACTACCTTCTATCATTTTACTGGCATCTGTAAATAAATTTGAACTATACTTCAAATAGTTTGTGCATGTGTTCATTCAATGTATGGTGAGAAAGTTCAACTCTGGGGCAGAAGGAATGGGATGGATTATTAGTAGAAATGCAAAATTTAGTGCATGAGATTTACTGCTCTGTTTGTCAAGCTGTTTGTTTTTCTGAAGGAAAACTATTGAAGACTTTCTCCCAGACTTCATTGTACATCTCATTAATTAATTAAGGTGGAGTTGATTATTTTGCGATGTGAGTGATATGCTCCAAGCCACTCACCATCCTGTTTTGGAAATATATCACTATTCCTTCATTGTCGCTGCATCAAAATCCTAGAATTCCCTCCCTTAAGGCATTGTAGTTCAGCACACAGAACATGGACTACAGGTTTCAAAAAGGCAGTTCACCACCCCCCACCTCGAGGGCAACTAGGGATGGGCATCCAATGACGCTTGCGTCCCACAAATGAATGAAAAAACAAGCGAGGCTGCATTTATTGCCCATCACTCAAGAAACTGGTGATGAGCTGTCATTGTGAACGATTCATGACTTTGCAGCGATAGTGGTTTCCGAAAGAGTTGGAAGTGACTGGGTTGAATTGATGTATTCTTTGTTTCGTTTGGCCCCTTAAGTAATAACACTTAAGGAATCTACACAAATAACCTAAATAAAAACAACATGCTGGAAATACTCAGCAAGTCAGGTAGCATTTATGGAGAGACAAATGGTCAGTAATTCTTTATCAGACTATTGATTCACATTGTACTCTTCTGTGACATAACAGAATGAATCTTGTTGAGAAAAAATTTGTGTCAATAGTGCTTTAATACAAATATCAGCCAAAGATGAAAGATACGTTGCGATTGTTCCTACATCTGTGGTCTACAATATAATTGTAAAATTAAAGGTAGAGTTGCAATTTAACAGTATAAATACCAGATTAGCAATGTGGTGTTTGTTAATGCCAAATCAACCTGTGGCCATGAAGGGAATAATTTTGTTCAATCTCATTCCAGCATTTAATGGTAAATTTTTACTGAAGATTTTATTTTAAAACTTATTTTTCTCTACTCTTACTTTTCCTTTGTCTGCCCTTCTTAATCCAATCTTTCTCTTTTTGTTCATGATTTAACTCTAATCCACCTTTCTTTTCCACATTTTCTGTTTCTTTTTCAATCGCTCAGTCACATGTTTGAAGAGATATGCTGTTGGCATTCACTGTTTTCAAGTGTGCCATTGTACTAGCCAAATAGTTATCTGTTCACATTTCCAGCAAGTCACAAACCAAAAAGTATATAAACTGAATGCTGCAGGAACAAGTCTGATCAATAGAGTATGTTGCAAGTTATCTCAGCTCCAGTGCAATACAGTCATGTTACCTTCTTGTGTTTTGGTTTTAAACTTTAAATAGCTGTATTATCACTTGCCGTCTTTTTCTGAGTGACTTGATTGATAGAGGCACTTTGTGGAAATGTACACATTGAAATAAAATATTACATGATGAAAAAAATGCAATTTTGACCAGAAGCGCTCTGCCTTTGCTTGGAACCTTACTCTAATTGGAAGCTTTCCATATAGCAAGTTTGTTCATTAAGGGAGGTAAACCATCAAGGCAAACAATGCCCCAGATTCAATCCTATGTTGCGACAGCTGAAATATTGGTTTTCATTTATGCCCTTGAGCATTGCATGTATATAGATATTTGATAAGTAAGATGGACCGAAGGGCTCCTTTCTGTTTTGTAAATCTCTGTGATTATAAGGTTGAATACATCTGTGCATCCCAGAACTGAAAAGCATGCTGTCAAGGCTCACAAGAAAATGGCCAATTCGTTGAGGTACTGGAGCTGGCACTCATGGAACAATTCTGCAGCAAAATGTAAATTACTTCACAGGAAGGGAGGAGGAACAGAGAAAATTTAATTTTTATTTAAATCGGCACGATAAGCAGCATATTTTCCTGTTCGTTTAAAGGCCTCGACTTCTGTCAAATGGCCTTATTAACCTCTTCATTTACACATAGTATGTGTGTTTCTTTGGTAGTGTTGCTAACCATTAAGGCTTCATTAAAAGGTGATTGAAACAAAAAGCTGCAATGTGTACACTGTTTTCCTAAAGATCACTACATGTCAAAGACATAATATTTAATGTTCCACAGTTCTATATAGCTTAATAGAATCATGGTCTGAATGTCCAGGTCTGTAGTACAATTTAATAGGCATTAACTTTGTAGAGGAGTGACCTTTTTGTCCAGATGTAATAAGAAGGACCATTAAAACTAATGTATGATCTTGAATGAGTTATTTGAATTGCTTCCTGTCCTCCTCCAAAAGTGAGGCATTGTCATCTTTAAATCTTGATAGCATGGCAGAAAAATTATGACTATTGGCCATTAAAAATCCCATAAATCTCTCACTCAGGCTTGCAGGTTCAAGCATAAATATATAATCTGAAAGGTATTTTACTGCAACTGTTAAATTGCTCAGTATAAAATAGTGCCTGGTGTAACTTGATAGAGCTAAGAGAAGCTTTTAATCTGTGATTTGATTTGGGAACTTTAAATTGATAGTAAAATCTGTATAACAGCAGAATTGTCATGACAGCACTAATTCCACACAATGATCATGTTCAAATTTTGAAATGCCTTCAGGGAAGATCAGCTTAATCTTATATACAGAACTTGTTTTTCCAAACAAAAAGCTCACTTTGCCATGTGGAGCCAGAATTCCTAATCAAGCTCCTTTGCCCTAATTGTAAAGTTAGTTCTTGGGTTATTCACCATTCACCCCCTCCACTGCCTCAGTGTAAAATTGAACAGGAGATGAGGCTAAGTGGAGGGAAATGACTCCATACCTTAGTACGTCAATCATGTGAAAGAAGATCGGTGCCCAACGGTTGCTTAGTGGTGTTTTAAAATATTTCATTTGTGAAAAATAAATTGAACACAGAGCTGTATTTCTCAGTAGAATGAGGAAGGGTAGGTGTGTTTGGTTTACTTAAGAAAAACTCTTGTCGCTGAAGCTGTCCTTTGTCCAACAATGTCGTGGAGTTATAGTCTTAAAATAATACTCCTTTGCGTTTATAATTACATTTCTCACGCTCCTTCACAAAGTAAGTTCACCTGAATTGTCAAACAGTTTCAATAAGTGGACCCCCTGAAGTGATATCAATTTGCGATGCTGTTCAATGTACATATGCCATCAAGAGTATTTTTTTGGTTCATCTCAGAAGTTGATTATCTTAAAGTCTAAAACCTATAAATACTGATTAGTTAAAACTTGAACAATTTTTCGCCTAATCTATAAGGAGTCAACTTCATCTAGACGTAAGCTAAAATTTGTTTGGTTTATCTTATCTAAATATTGCTTAATTTAATGTTAAATATGGATAAACTTAATCAAGGATTATTGGAAAGTAGTCATGAATAGTTTCTCATTTCTTTGCCCAAAGGTGGCAAATTATTATTTAGCTAAAAATACCTAATTTGGAAACCTGGGACTTTATGGTTCATAGAGTCAGAGAGGTTTACAGCATGGAAACAGGTTCTTCAGTCCAACTTGTCTATGCCACCCTTTTTTTTAAAACCCCTAAGCTAGTCCCAGTTGCCTGCATTTGGCCCATATCTCTAGCCATCTTACTCATAACTGCCCAAAGATTTTTTACAAGACAGAATTGTACCCGTCTCTACTACTAACTCTGGCAACATGTTCCAGACACTCATCACCCTCTGTGTGAAAAAATTGCCCCTCAGGACCCTTTTGTACCTCTCCCCTCTCACCTTAAACCAATGCCCTCTAGTTTTAGACTTTACCTTTTGGGAAAAAATATTGACTATCTAGCTGACCTGTGCCACTCATTATTTTATAGACATCTGTAAGATCACTCCTTAGCCTCCTACGCTCCAGAGAAAATAAGTCGCAGTCTATCCAGCGTCTCCTTAAAACTCAAACCATCAAGATAGACTGGGACTTATTTTCTTTGGACCGTAGGAAGCTGAGGGGTGATCTTTCAGATTCTGGTAAATCTTTTCTGCGCTGTTCCCAGTTTAATAACATCCTTCTATAATAGGGTGGTCAGAACTGTACATAGTATTCCAAGTGTGGCCTTACCAATGTCTTGTACAGCTTCAACAAGACATTCCAACTCCTGTATTCAGTGTTCTGACCAATGAAACCAAGAATGCCGCCTTCACCACTCTGTCCACCTGTGACTCCACTTTCAAGGAGCTATGAACTATACCCCTAGATCTCTTGGTTCTGTAACTCTCCCCAGCGCCCTACCATTATCTGAGTAAGTCTTGGCCTGGTTCAGTCTACCAAAATGCATCACCTTGCATTTATTTTAAATTAAACTGCATCTGCCATTCGTCAGCCCACTGGCCCAATTGATGAAGATCTTGTTGTAATCCTCAATAACTTTTGCTGTCCATTATGTCACCAATCTTGGTATCATCTGCAAACTTACTAACCATGCCTCCAGTATTCTCATCCAAATCATTAATATAAATGACAAATAACAATGGACCCAGCACTGATCCCTGAGGTACACCGTTAGTCACAGGTCTACAGTTTGAAAAACAACCCCCTGCAACCACCCTTTCTTCTGCCATCAAGCCAATTTTGTATTCATTTAGCTACCTCACCCTGGATCCTGTGAGATTTAACCTAATGCAACAACCTACCATGTGGTTGGTACCTTGTTAAAGGCCTTGCTAAAGTCCATGTAGACAACATCAATTGCACTGTCCTCCTGTACTTTCTTGGTTACTCATTCAAAAAACTCAATCACATTTGTGAGACATGATTTTCCACTCACAAAGCCATGCCTACTATCCCTAATCAGTCCTTGTGTCTCTAAATGCCCGGTAGATCTTGTCTCTCAAAATACCTTCTAACAACTTACCCAGCACAGATGTGAGGCTCACTGGCCTGTAGTTCCCAAGGTTTTCTCTGCAGCTCTTTTTAAACAAAGGCACAACATTTGCCACCCTCCAATCTTCAGGCAACTGACCTGTTACTATCGATGATTCAAATATATCTGCTGGGGGACCTGCAATTTCGTCCCGAGCCTCCCACAATATCCTGGGATACACTTCATCAGGTCCCAGGGATTTATCTACCTTGATGCGCTTTAAGACTTCCAGCACCACCTTCTCTGTAATATGTACATTCCTCAAGATGCCACTGTTTATTTCCTCAAGTTCCCCAACATCCATGCTTTTCTCAACAGTAATTACTGATGAGAAAAATTCATTTAGGATCTCACCCATCTCGTATGGATCTGCACATAGATGACCTTGTTGATCCTTAAGAGGGCTTACTGCCTCCTGAGTTACTCTTTTACCCTTTATGTATTTGTAGAATCTCTTTGGATTCTTGGAGCTAAATGTAATGTGTCTGATTACTTCACATTCTTCCAAACTCCAACCTGCTCAACCTGAAAGCCTGTCACCTTGGGATAAATGAACATTCTCTGACCTGCTCCTAACGTCATTATATCTTTTTTGAAATATGCTGATCAAAACTGTATAGTTTGTTCCAGATGTATAGTTTGTCTCACCAAAGCAAATTGGAGCAGCAGCAAAACTTCAGATGAAAAGTCATCCAGCCTTGAAACATTAGCTCTGTTTTCTCTCCAACGATGCTGTCCAATCCGCTGAGATTTCCCAGCATTTTCGTTCTTTATTTCTTTTATTTCAGATTCCAACATCTACAGTAATTTGCTTTTAAAAAATAAAACCACTTGCACTGCATTGACTAAATTGATAGTGTATCAAATTTGACCATTGTTAAATATGTCAGTCTTGTGTCTCGGTATCTTGGCTGACCACCTGAAACTGGTGTTGGGGTGGCATGGTGACACAAGTGGTTAGCAGTGCTGCCTCTCAGCGCCATGGTCCTGGGTTTGATTCCGGCCTTGGGTGACAGTGTGGAGCTTTCACATTTTTCATGGGTTTAATTCAGGTGTTCCGGTTTACTCCTATAGTCCAAAGACATTCAGGTTAGGTGGATTGGCTATGATCAATGCATGGGATTACGGGGATACAGTGGGGGAGTAGGCCTGAGTAGAGTGCTCTTTCAGGGGGTTGGTGCAGACTCTGAGCTGGATTGCCGTCTCCTGCACTGAAGGGCTTTGATGGAACCATACGTAAGTTAATTATGACCTGATCACCTATTGAAGGATCTGACTGGAAAATGTGTTTATGATGGACTGAGAAGGTGTCAGTCCTGCCCTGCTGAGAATTCTGGGCTGCCAACAAGCATTTACTTTAAACCTAACTGACTAAATAATTGCTTCTCCTGGAACCAGGAGAAGCAATCGTGCCTGGGCTTGAAAATCGACCAAACTAATTTTTGCTTTCATTGTTCATAGTTGAATTTGTTGAATGCAAGGCATGATTAAATGGATCAGTGATTTATTAAAGGGTCACCTCATTGAACTGTTTTGAGAGCATCAGTTTGAAATGGAGCTTTGTTGTGCTTTATGTTTATCCTGGCCTGTCATGACAAAGTCAGTTAATTTTTAAAAATTCTTATTTTGCTTCAGTTGAACTGTTTATTTTTGCATGCATTCCTATAATAACTTCCTATAATAACGGGGATTCTATGTCTTTATATTATCGATACTGATAATTTTGTGTTGTGGCATTAGCTTATTAACATTCTTATAGAGGCTGTGTACAATATTTGAGAATCTCCATTGAACTGCCTTACACGCAAGTACAGTTGTGTACTAATGTTCATCTATATTCTAAATAGTGTGTTCTTTTTATTACAGATGAAATGCCTATTATAGCAGTAATGGTGGCGCTCTCATCACTGTTAGTCATCGTATTTATTATAATTGTTCTTTATATGCTGCGGTAAGTGACAATTAATTGAAGTTTACAGGCATGTTTGTTGTACTGCTGGGTAGATCAAATGAGAAAATTTGCTTACGTATTTGATCCTTCTGATTCATTGTTTCCCAAGTGCTTTCCTGTTGTGACTCTATATTAACACTGAAAAGCTGGTGAGGGAGCAAGAGAAAGTTGCGAGAGCGAGGTTTTTTTTTCACCAACCAATTTGCAGTTTCAGATGGAGGCAGTGATCTGGCCTCAGTGTTCATTATATTAGAACATGCTCTCTGAACCACATTAAAAATAAAAGTCATGCATCCTTATGTCATGGGGCCTTGGAGTTGATCCCCAGATTTGAAAGTCTCCACTCCACAGTTGCCATTTTTGCCTTGGAGAAGAGGGAGCTCACAATCAGAATTGCTTAGCTTTTAATCCCAGCAGGGATCACAGTCCTTGCTTTGAGGTTAATTTGTGAATGTCACACTTCTGTTAATCTGTCTTTATAGGTATTCTGATTTTTTTTTACAGTGTTAAATAACTCCTTCGTTTTGGTTTGGAACATTTCCTCTTATTCCTGTTAATATCTGATTTTAGTAAATTTTTACATCATTCCTTTAAGAGTCAAGGGCAAGGCTGGTAGAAGTAGGGAATACTGGATGGCTCGAGATATTGACGCCTTGGTCAAGAAGAAGAAGGAGGCACATGACATGCATAGGCAGCTGGGATCAAATGGATCCCTTGAAGAGTATAGAGTGTAGGAGTAGAGATTAGAGAAATCAGGAGAGCAAAATGGGGACACAAAATTGCTTTGGCAGTAAAGGCAAAGGGAAATCCAAAGAGCTTCTACAAATACGTAAAGGGCAACATAAGGGAGAGTAGAGCCTCTTAATGACTGCTTTGAATTTAACCATATGCAGGTCAATAAAGTCATCGAGGTTTACAGCATAGAAACAGGCCCTTTGGCCCAACTTATCCATGCCACCCATTTTCTTTAAACCACTAAGCTAGTCCCAGTTTTCTGCGTTTGGCCCATATCTCTCTATACTTTATCCCTCCCATCCTACCCATGTAATTGTCTTGATGCTTTTTGAAAGACAAAATTGTACCCCCCTCTACCACTACTGTCTCTGGCAGCTTGTTCCAGACGTTCACCACATTGCTCCAGACATTGCTCCTCTGGACTCTTTTGTATCACTGCCCTCTCCCCTTAAACCTATGCCCTCTACCTTTTCCCTACCTTTGGGAAAAGATTTGACTATCTAACTGATCTATGCCCCTCATTATTTTATAGACCTCTATAAGATCACCTCCAAGTCTCCTATGCTCCAAAGAAAAAAGGTCCCAACCTGTCCAGCCTCTCCTTGTAACTCAAACCATCAAGTTCTGGTAGCATCCTAGTAAATCTTTTCTGCACTCTTTCTAGTTTAATAATATCCTTTCTATAATACAGTGACCAGAACTGTGCACAGTTTTCCAAGTGTAGCTTCACCAATATCTTGTACAAATTTGACAAGACATCACAACTCCTGTATTCAATGTTCTGACCAATAAAACCCAGCATGCCGCATGCCTTCTTCACCACTCTGTCGACCTGTGACTCCATTTTCAAGGAGCTGTGAACCTATAATCCTCGATCTCTTTGTTCTACAACCTTCCCCAACACCCTACCATTAACTGAGTAAGTCCCGCCCTGGTTTGATCTACCAAAATGCATCACCTTGCATTTTTCTAAATTAAACTGCATCTGCCATTCATAGCCCACTGGCCCAATTGCTGACTGTCCCTAATCAGTCATTGCATCTCTAAGTGCCTGTAGATCCTGTTTCTCAGAATATCTTCCAACAGCTTAGCCACTACAGATGTTAGGCTTATCGGCTTATAGTTTCCAGGCTTTTCCCTGCAGCCCTTCTTAAAGAAAGTCACAATATTTGCTATCCTGCAGTCTTCAGGCACCTCACCTGTGGCTGTTGATTGTGCTTAGAGATCTGCAGTTTCCTCCCTAACCTGCCACAATGTCCTGGGATACATTTCATCAGGTGCTGGGGTTTCATCTACCTTGGTGTGCTTCAAACCCTCCAGCACCACCATCTCTGTGATATTTATTTCCCCAAGTTCCCTAACATCCATGCTTTTCTCAACGGTAAATACTGATGAGAAATATTCATTTCGGAGCTTACCCAGCTCTTGTGGATCTGCACATAGATGACCTTGTTGATCTTTCTGAGGCCCTACTCCCTCCTTACTCTTTTGCCCTTGATGTATTTGTAGAATCTCTTTGGATTCTTGGAACTAAATGCAATGTGTCCGAATTTGCAGATGGCACAAAGCTGGGTGGGAGGATGAGCTGTGAGGAGGATGAAGAGATACTTTGGTGTGATTTGGACAAGCTGAGTGAGTGGGAAAATGCATGGCAAATGCAATATAGTGTGGATAAATGTGAGGTACTTTTACACCAGTGGCTGAAGGCATGCATGTAAGTGCATGGAGCAAACAGTGAAGAAATCAAATGGTGAGAGGATTCGAGTACAGATGTAGGGATGTCTTGCTGCAGTTATACATGGTGTTGGTGAGGAAACACCTGGAATATTGTGTGTATTTTTGGTGCCCTTCCCTGTGGAAGGATGTTCTTGCCTTAAAGGGAGTGCATGGAAGGTTTACCAGACTGATTCATGGGATGACGACTGATATGTGAGGAGAGATTGAGTTGATTATTATGTTGGCTGGAGCTCAGAAGATTGAGGAGGGATCTCATAAAAACCTGTTAACTCCTAACAGGACTAGACAGAGTGGAAGATGCAGCAAGGATGTCCCTGATGGTGGGGGAGTCTGGAACCAGCTGTCATAACCTAAGGATAAGAACTGATGAAGAGAAATTTCTTTGCCCAGAGAATAGTATGTATGTGAAATTAGCTATCACAGAAAGCAGCTGAGGTCAAGATGTTGTATGTTTTCAATAAAGTTAGATATTGCTCATAGAATCCCTTCAGTGCAGAAAGAACCCATTTAAATCATAGAATTCCAACAGTGCAGAAGGAAGCCCTTCGGCCCATTGAGCCTGGACCGCCAACAATCCCACCCAGGCCCTATCCTCGTAATCCCATATATTTACCCTGCTAAACCCACTGACACTAGGGTGGTTTAGCACAACCAGTCCACCTAACTCACACATCTTTGGACTGTGGGAGGAAACCGTAGGACCCAGCGGAAACCCACACAGACATGGAGAGAACGGGCAGACTCCACACATAGTGACTAGAGGCCAGAATTGAACCCGGGTCCCTGGCATTGAGAGGCAGCAGTGCAAACCACTGTGCCATTGTGCCGCCCTATTTATAAATGTTTCTGTTCTGCTGTTGATTGCAAAATTAATTGCACATGTTTTTACCTTGTCAGAAAGCATCTAACCTTTGCCTGTAAGCTTATCAAGGCTGCCGTGTTTCCAGTGGGCGCTGTACACCTGCGCCACCACCATGTTTCTGAGGAGACAATGTGAGGAGAGCACATGGGTTAAACAAAGGGCAAAGGTGAAAGGATAAAAGACGTAGGAAATTACAAATATCAGGTTGCACCCTTCCCTGTTGCAGAATGCACTGTCCCACTTCTGTGCTTGTATTATACAGCATTTTAAAAGAAAAGTTGTGTTCCAATATGATGCTTTGCATTAACAACTGCTAACTTGTGAAATTTCATCTTATCAGGTTTAAAAAGTACAAGCAGGCTGGAAGTCATTCAAATTCCTTCAGGTTATCCAATGGTAGAACAGATGATACAGGTGTGTTTCAAAGCCAGATGTATTAAATGATATTTACAGCAAGAGCTTCAAATTGGTATCTAATTGTAAAATGTCATCATGATATTGATTATCAAAGACAGATGATGTAGTGTGCAGTTAAACGTGAAGGTATATAACTAACATTGCTTCAGTGTTGATGCGTAGGTTTTTGTTGACAAGGGTTTTGGGGGGAAAGGCAGGAAAGTACAGTTAAAGCCACAGTCAGGTTACCCATGTTCTTATTGAATGGCAGAAGCAGACTCACCATAACCATTACCAAGTCTAGTTTTCAGTTTAGATTTTTATAATTGAATTAAAATTCCCCCAGCTACCATGGTGGGATTTGAACCCATGTTCCCAGAGGCCAGTCCTAACATCACAACGCCGCTGTATCCTCCCAACATTTTTTTCTGACGTCTTCCCAAACCTCACTGATTACCTGAGATACCAATAATCCATTCATCTCAGCCTTGAATATACTGTATGATGGATTATTGACAACCTTCTATAGTAGAAAAATTTACAACTCTCTGCATAAAATTCTCCTCATCTCAGTCCTAAATGATCGATCGTTTATCGTAAGACTATACTGGTATATTCCAGGTTCTCCAGTCAGGGGAAGCAGCCTTGCTTCATCCACTAGTGCTAAGTCTCTTTAGAATCTTGTACATTTCAATAAGATTACCTCATTCATCTAAACTTTAGAGAGTAGAAGCTCAATTCACTCAGCCTCTCATCCTAGGATAATGCTCTCTCTGATTCCATGAACCCAAGGCAAGTATGTTCTTCATTAGATGTGGACACTGAAACATGCACAGAACTCCAGGTGTTGCCTCAGCAAAAGCCCATGCAATTGTTGCAAGGCCTTCTTTATTCCTGTAGTCCAGTTCCTCTGCAGTAAATACCAGTATGCTAATTGCTTGTTGTACTGCATCCAATTTTCCTGATTAACCAACATATAACGTGATTTTTTTTTGATTATTACTAAAGTATATAAAATAGCACTACCTTACGTTGTACTCCACCTGCCACTTTGTATGCCACTCACTTAACCAGGCTTTATCTCTATAGCGTATTTTTGTCCTCATAGTTTTCATTTTCACCTCATTTGTATTATCACCAACTTCTGTACGATATGTTAAGTATAAGTCATTGGCGTAGATTGTAAAATAACAGGCCCCCGTGCTAATCTTTGCAGCAATTCACCAGTTACACCTTGCCAACTTGAAAATGTCACGTTTATACCTACTCTGTTTTGCTGTCAGTTAACCAATCCTCCATCCATCCATGCTAATCTACAACTCCCAACTCTGAGCCCTTTTGCATTTGTGGTACTTTATTGAATGCTTCTTGGAAATCCAAAAATACTACATCCTTTATATACCGTGCTATTTTTATCCTTAAAATATCAAACTTTGTTGAGGGCACAGCTAGAGTACTGTGTGCGGTTCTGGCTGCCACATTATCGGAAGGATGTGATTGCACTGGAGAGTGTGCAGAGGAGATTCACTAGGATGTTCCCTCTGATGGAACGTTCAAGTGATGAAGAGCGGTTGGTTGCATAGGCTTGGGTTGTTTTTGTTGGAGCAGAGAAGACTGAGGGGGCGACCTGATCAGGGTATACAAGATTATGACAGACATGCACAGACTATTCCCCTGAGTTGAAGAATCAGTCACGGGTGACATAGGTTCAAGGTGAGGGGAAGGAGGTTTCAGGGAGGATACAAGGAAAATCATTTTTACTCAGAGGTGGTGACGGTCTGGAATGCGCTGCCTGGGAGGGCAGAAGCGGGTTGCCTCACCCCTTTAACAAGTGTCTGGATGAGCACTTGACACATCAAAACATTCAAGGCTATGGGCCAAGTGCTGGCAGATGGAATTAGGTGGGAGTTCAGGTGTTTCTAATATGTCAATGCAGACTCGCTGAGCTGAATGGCCTCTTCTGTGCTGTATGAGTCCATGAAAATAAAATGTAATAAATTTCACACATTTTCACTCTAATGACTGTCAGATTATATTATTATTTTCCAAATGCAAGATTTCCTCAATAATAGATTCCAGCATTTTGCCAATGACTGGTGTCAAGCTAACTGATAAGTACTTCACAGTTTTCTTTCTCCCCTGCTTTCTTGAGTAGTGGTTTGCTTTTGCGAACTCTTTAAGTCCAGAATTTATATCGATTAAGTAAGCAGTCTCTGGTGAATGACCTCGATAGTGTGAATTCAGAGTTTAATTTTTCTTGAAGACTGCAGGTCAGAGCCCAAAATGAAATGCTTTGTTTTCTTTCTTTGAAAAAAAAGCCTGTTTTTGGTAATGGTAATTGAGAGGAGAATGTTTAGAAAGGGGCCAAATAACTCAGCGAAATTAATTTTTATTTTCCTTTCCATTTCAATTCCATATTTACTACTAAATTAGCCCCATTACACAGAGACATTTTAAGCTTTTGCAGGCCTGGAGGTGGTTTTGAGAAGTTGGTTGAAGGTAGTGAAGTGTGGCTTGCTTACTTACGCTATCCAAGCAGTTTCCATATGATCAATCTTGAAAGTACATTTTTTTTCATGCCTCAGTTGAATTGCTGCTATTTTTGGGAAATATGGCTCTCTATCTCCAGGAAATACTGGGTGGAATGGCAAATATTATTTAGACCTGCTTCCCTCCAATAATGGTCACTTTAACAATCATTTTGTTTTATGTTGGAATTCTCAAGATAAGCGTTAGAATTAAAGTAAATAAAACAAATCCATAACTGTATATTGAACATTTCAAAAGCAATGTCTACATGTTTAAGTAAATGAAATTAAATCAAAAGGGAATAATCCCAAAATATAATTGTGATTTTACAATCCTCAGCTCTATAGCTTAGATATTGATGGGCAATCATGTTACTTTATTATCGTTTGAAACAAAAAATTACTTTTTGAATGTTGACTTTATTGATCTCAAAGCACAACGTTCACCACTTTACACGCTATTTGTGTGACTAGATTCCAATTATATGAGCAATGCACAGTTTTGTTTTCAAGCTTTTATGTGTTCACTTCAGCAGCTTCTTTTGAGACCATCCTGCTTTACTCATCTCTGGTAAAGTCAATGTTATATTCTCATTTCTTTATCACCATTCTCGGCCATGCTATGTCATTCTTTCTATTCCATTCTTCTGAACCAGAGTTTGCGTTTTATGTGCCTGGCTAATTAGTTTATCTCTTTTCTTGCATTTAAGGTATGTTTAAGTAGCATGATGTGTGCAAGATTATGAATATTTGTGCTGTTTTTCTATCAGATTTGAAATTTTTTGGTATTGTAATTTTTAAAGCACTGTTACTGTAAAATAACAACCCTTGTGGCCTGAATATAGTATGTAATTGCAGGCGTTGCAGATCTTAATGATTACTCCTCTCTCTGTCTTACAAATATCCTCTCACTGCTGATCATCAGAGGTTGGTGCAACTCACACCATTACAATACTTGTAATTTACCAAATGCAATCTCAATCAAATACCACAAATAAAGTTAATGAAGAAATTGAACGATTCACGCAAATACTGGTCAGCGTGCTTAAATATATATTGTTGGGAGGGAGGAAAAATACTGCATCAAGCTGTGCTGAACCTTAACTAACAGTGCTCCATGCTAACACTGAGTTACAAAAGTAGAAAAAATTTTAACTTTCTTTGATCTTGATGTTAAATGTAACCAGACACACAATTTGTAAATTCAGTGTCAAACCTTATCTAATTGAGGCAAATAAGAATAAAAATCTTAACTTGCTGAATTTTAGATTTTTTTATTTGCTCTTTCATAGGATGTGAGTGTCACAGGCAGAGCCTCAATTTGTTGCCCAAGCCTAATGTCTCTTGAACTGAGTAGCTTGCTAGGCAATTTCAGAGGGCAGTTGAGAGTCAACCATATTGTGGGTCTGGAATCACATGTAGACCAGACCAATTATTTCCTTCCTTAAATGACATTAGTAAACCAAATAGGTTTTTCCCCATGATCAACAATGGTTTCATGGTCATCAATAGATTCTTTATCTAGATTTTTTTGTTGAATTCAACTGCCTCTGTATGTTGTGGTGGGAGTCGATCCCATGTCCCCAGAACATTTGCTGAGTTTCTGGATTAATAGTCTATACCACTAGGCAATTGCTTCCCCATGATTACTATTATACCACCACCTCCCTCAATGCTGCATACATTGTAATCATGTACCTTCAATTATCTCTCAATTGTCAACTTGATCATGTTTTCAGTATGTACACTAGCAAAAAGCTGTGATGTGAATAAACCTGAAAGCTATAATTCCATTCCTGGTTATGCTGAAATTACTTCTTCTTTAATCTACCAACTGTATTTGTAGTTTGTAACTACTTCTGATTACATTTAGTAGATAACTTGGTAAAACTTGTGCAGTATTTAATTGGTGTTTTGAAACTCATTTGAAAGAAATGCACAGTATAATATGCAAGTTTTTTTATTATTGTAAAGTGGCAGATCAGCAGTTAATGGATTAATTTTTGAATGAGACCTGCAGATTATAAATCTCAATTGGATGAACATGGAAGGCAATATCTGCAATTTAGAACCAAAGCATAGGTTAAGAAAGAGGAATCTCTTTATTACAGTAAAGACCTACAGCTTTTTGACCAATGGCTGAGTGGGAATAGTTTATAGGCACTTTGACCATGGTTACAGGATGAAATAAATGGAACTTCTAAGAAAGGTACCACAATAGTCATGGGAGATTTTAATCTATGTGTAAATTGGACAACTCAGATTGGCCAAGGTATTCTGGAAAATGAGTTCATTGACAATATTCAGGACAGTTTCTTAGAACAGTACTTTCCAGGGCCAACCAATGAGCATGCAATTCTGGAGCTGTTATTAATTATGAGACAGGATTAATCATTAACTTCATGCTAACTTCATTCACTCAAAGGGTGGTGAATCTCTGGAATTCTCTGCCCGTTGAAGTGGTGGAGGCTACCTCGCTAAATATATTTAAGACGCGGGTAGATAGGTTTTTGGTAGGCAAGGGAATTAAGGGTTATGGGGAGAAAGTGGGAAAGTGGAACTGAGCCACTTCAGATCAGCCATGATCTTATTGAATGGCGTGGCAGGCTCGAAGGGCTAGATGGCCTACTCCTGCTCCTACTTCTTATGTTCTAAAGGAGTTTCTAGGTGACAGCGATTATAGCAAGGGAAGCAATGGTGTATTGGTATTGTGACCAGAGTAATCCAGAGACCCAGGGTAAGATCTGGGGGCCCAGGTTCAAATTCCATTTCTGCAGATAGTAAAATTTGAATTCAGTGAAAATCTGGAAGTAAAAGTCTAGTGAAGATCATGAAACCATTGTCGGTAGTCGTAAAAAGCCATCTGGTTCACTAGTGTCCTTCAGGAAATCTGCCATCCCTACCAGCCACTTGTCTCCGTGCCCGCAGCAATGTGGTTGACTCAAGTGCCCTCTGAAATGGAGGACAATTACGGATGGGCAATAAATGCTGCTCAGCGACATCCACGTTTTGTAAACTAATTTTTAAAAAATGATAGAATTTCATGTCCAGCTTTCTACCTGTTTTCAACCACCTTATGAAAATCAATAATCAATAAAGAGGAGCAATGTGGATCTAAGATACGTGTTTAAATCTGAATAAATGTAACTATAAGGATATGAAAACAGATCCAGCTAAGGTGAACTGGGAAACTACGTTAAAAGATAGAGATGTAGTGCAGATTTTTAAGGATTTATTAAGTAACTCTCAGCAAAGATTTATCCCTGTGAGAAACATCGAATAGAAACATAGAACAATACAGCGCAGAGAAAGAAATACTCTTTGAGAAGGATGCATTGTTGAAGGCTGAATAAGGAAGCTAAGATTGAAATCAAATCGAAAGAAACATCATAAATCTGCAAAGATTAGTGGTAGGTCAGAAGATTGGTCAAACTTTAAGAATCAGCAAAGAATGACTGAACAAGAATGAAGAAGAAAGGCGAGTACAAGAGAAAGTTAGCTAGTAATACAAAATCAGATAGTGAGTGATTCTACAAGTGCTTAAATAGGAAAAGAATAATTAAAGTCTGTGTTGTCCTTTAGAGAGAGAACCTGGAGAATTAATAATGGAAAACAAGAAAATGGTAGAGGCAATAAACTATTTTGAATATTGTGTCTGTCTTCATTGTAAAAGACTTTTAAAAAGTCTATTAGACTAGATGGGATTGAGGTTCATAAGGAGGAGGTGTTAGCAATTCTGGAAAGTATGAAAATACTTTACCTCTGGGCCGGATGGGATTTATCCTAGGAATCTCTGGGAGGCTAGGGAGAAGATAGCAGAGGCTTTGGCTTTGATCTTTAGGTCGTTATTGTCTACAGGAATAGTGCCAAAAGACTGGAGAGTAGCAAATGTTGTCCCCTTGTTCAAGAAGGGGTGTAGAGACAACCCTGATAGTTATAGACCAGTGAGCCTTACTTCTGTTGTGGGCAAAGTTTTGAACAGGATTATAAGAAATGGGATTTATAATAATCTAGAAGGAAATAATTTGATCAGGGATAGTCAACACAGTTTTATGAAGGGTAGGTCGTGTCTCACAAACCTTATTGAGTTCTTTGAGAAGGTGACCAAGGATGTGGATGAGGGTAAAACAGTTGATGCGGTGTATATGGATTTCAATAAAGCATTTGATAAGGTTCCCCAGGGTAAACTATTGCAGAAGATAGGGAGGCATGGGATTGAGGTTGATTTAGTGGTTTGGATCAGAAATTGGCTAGCTGTAAGAAGACAGAGGGTGATAGTTGATGAGAAATGTTCATCCTGGAATTCAGTTACTAGTGGTGTACCGCAAGGGTCTGTTTTGGGGCCACTGCTGTTTGTCATTTTTATAAATGATCTGGATAAGGGCGTAGAAGGATGGGTTAGCAAATTTGCAGATGACACTAAAGTCGTGGACAGAGTTGTGGACAGCGCGGAAGGATGTTGCAGGAGGGACATAAATAAGCTGCAGAGCTGGGCTGAGAGGTGGCAAATAGAGTTTATTGCGGAAAAATGTGAAGTGATTTACTTTGGAAGGAGTAACAGGAATACAGAGTACTGGGCTAATGATAAGTTATTTGGTTGAGCAGAGAGATCTTGGTATCCATATGCATAGATCCCTGAAAGTTGGTACCCAGGCTGATAGGGTTGTTAAGAAGGCATACGGTGTGTTAGCTTTTAATGGTAGAGGGATTGAGTTTCGGAGCCATGAGATCATGTTGTAGCTGTACAAAACTCTGGTGCGGCCGCGCTTGGAGTATTGCATACAGTTCTGGTCGCCACATTATAGGAAGGATGTGAAAGCATTGGAAAGGGTGCAGAGGAGATTTACCAGGATGTTGCCTGGTGTGGTGGAAAGGTCTTATGAGGAAAGGCTGAGGGACTTGAGGCTGTTTTCGTTTGTGAGAAGAATGTTAAGAGATGACTTAATAGAGGCATTTAAGATGACCAGAGGATTAAATAGAGTGGACAGGGAGAGCCTTTTTCTTGGATGGAGATGGCTAGCTTGAGGGGACATAGCTTTAAATTGAGGGGTGATAGATATAGGACAGATGTCAGAGGTAGATTCTTTACTCAGATAGTAGAAAGGGTGTGGAATGCCCTGTTTGCAGTAGTAGTGGATTTAAATGGTCATTGGATAAACATTTGGATGATATTGGAATAGTGTAGGTTAGATGGGCTTTAGATTGGTTTCACAGGTCAGCGCAACATCGAAGGCCAAAGAGCCCATATTGCACTGTAATGTTCTATATTCTAAAAAATTCTTCTCAAATATACATACGAATCAAAAGGCCAATGAGAGAGAGGACTGTAAAACAATTACCATCACTAGCAAAAAAGTGCTGAGAAAGCTATTAGACCTGAAGTCTGACAAGCCCCCAAGACCAGTTGGCTTCAACCTAGGATCTTAAAATAAGTAGCTGTAGAGTAGATGCATTGGTCACAATCTTTCAAAATACTTGTGATTCGGAAAGGATCCACATAGATTGGAAGATAGATAATCTAACACTTTTATTCAAGAAAGGAGGGAAACAGAAAAGTAAGAAATTTCAGGCCAGTTAACCTAAAACCTATCATAGAGAAATTGTTTGAATGTTAAGGAGGTTATAGCAGGCTACATAAAAAATCATAACGTAATTGGGTAAAGTCAACGTGGAAAGGGAAATCATGTTGAGTTAATTTATTAGAGTTTTTTGAGCAAATAACAAACAAGATATTTAAAGGGAACCTGTTGATGTGGTATATTTGGATTTCCAGAATGTATCTGCTAAAGTGCCACATCAAGGCTCCTTGTAGAAGGGAACATATTAGAATCATAGTTGATACAGTGCAAAAGGAAGCCATTCCTTTAGTAGATAGGTTTTTGGTAGGCAAGGGAATTAAGGGTTATGGGGAGAAAGCGGGAAAGTGGAACTGAGCCACTTCAGATCAGCCATGATCTTATTGAATGGCGGAGCAGGCTTGAAAGGCTAGATGGCCTACTCCTGCTCCTACTTCTTATGTTCTTATGTTCTTATTCGGGCCATTGAGTCAGAATGGACTATCTGAAAGAGCATCTTACCCACCTGTCCTAACCTCATAACCCTGCACTTTCACTATGGTTAACCCACCAAACCTATACATCTTTGTACACTAAGAGGCAATTTAGAATGGCCAATCCACCTAATCTGCACATGTTAAGGCTACACGAGGGAACCAGATCACCTGGAGGAAACCCACGCAGATACGGGGAAAATGTGAAAACTCCACACAAACAGTCACCCAAGGCCAGAATCAAACCCAGATTCCTGGCACTGTGAGCATGGATAAAGAATTAGTTCGTGTGGTAATTCAGCCAAATGCCAGTTTCCCAACACCAACACTCTTTATTGTGCACCAAAAGAAAGGCCACTCCCATGGCTTACAGCCAGGTAGTCTTCACCTCGGCCCGGGTGAAGTTATAGGCTTAAAAAAACCCCACTGGCTGCTTCCCATTAGGCAAACCTTTGCTTGCTGAATAAGGTAGCTCGTACTTCGTGAAGCCTATGGATACATCTATTACTCATCTCCCTTGGCCTTCGTGGGCATCATAACATCTCCAGCCCCCCAATTAGGCCTGTGTCTCTCCCAGCACCCCTATTGTGAGGAGGTCCTTTCCAGCACTTAGCGCTCAGGCAGAGGTCTGTTGAAAGTGGGGCTGGGTCAGGTGCTGTAAACAGAACAGGGGACCTTCTCCTTCGGAGGCAGCATCATAGGATCATCGAAACAGGTTCTTTCTCAGGTTCCGCTTCAGCCTGTAAGTCCGCTTCTTCAGCCTACGTCTCTGAGTCCATACCTTCAGTACCAGAGGGGTCAACATGAAATGGACCCAGGCTTTAAAATGCCTTGCTGACACTGGCAAGGTTTCCCAAAAAGTTCAGTGTCGTCACAACCACTTCTACAGATGGTTAAAGAGCCAGGCTTGTGGACAACAGGATGTGACTCAGTGCATCTGCATTAGCTATCCGTGTTCCAGGGCGGTGTTCCAGAAAATATTCACAGGCTGCCAATAATGAGGCCCAGCAGTGAATTGAGCAGAGGCAATGGGGGGGAATTGCCTTGTCCTCTTTAAAGAACTTAGCAAGGGTTTCTAATAACTATAAAAAAACGTTGACCGTAGACTTATTGGTGGAAGTACCAAACACCAAATACGACTGGCCAACCTTTCCTTCTCAAGTTGAGTTTATTTTCATTCTGTGTTCAAAAGGGTCCTGGATGGGCATATGCGATAGGCTTCTTCAACCTGTCTTTCCAACAATGTGACAGCACTGTGCCAACCACGTAGGGGGAAGTGCCCCAGGTTGGAATAAGCTCTTAGAGTCGAAATGAGCTAGTAAGTTGGATGATGGTAACTGACATATAACCTTAGAAAAAGCCTCTGTAAAGATTTGCAATAATATCTGTGGTATTTTTGTAGTAGAACATGCAAGGTGGGGGGGGCGGGGGGGTGGATGGCAGCATAGAAGCCAAATTCAGGATAGATTTTCCATGACCTCAGGAATGATTTTAACCTTGTGTGTTTTTTGGGGTCAGTGCTTCCTTGGTGGCCTTAACTTTACCCTCTAAAGAATGTAATCCCTTGCCATTAACTGTTCAAGTAAACTCTCAGCCTTGAAAATCACTGCAAGACTCCCAGGTTGGCAGGTATTCTAAAGTCGCTGTGGCCAAGACGTCATTTATACTGCTTTCTTGGATGGCCCTTGAAGGATGTACTCCATAACTCTCAGGAAGGTAGCACATGCTGATGAGACCTGGAAAGACAAACGGGTACACTCATAGAGTCTCTTATGATGTCTTATTTCTGGGAAGATTCATCCAGTTCAACTGGAGATAGGCATAGCTCATGTCCAACTTGGAGAACATCTTGCCACCTGTTAACCTGCTTACAGATCTTTAATCCAGGGCATAGGGTACATATCGAGTTTGGAGACCCATGTGCCTGTCAATTTATCATCCATGCAAGGGCGAACTGATTTGTTAAGTTTAAGAACAGGGACTACGCATGCACTTCATTTCGCAAATGTTTATTTATTAGTATCACAAGTAGACTTACATTAACACTGCAATAAAGTTACTGTGGAAATCCTGTAGTCGCCGCACTCCGGCACTTGCTCGGGTACACTGAGGGAGGATTCAAGCATGGCCAGTGCACCTAACCAGCATGTCCTTCAGACTGTGGGAGGAAACTGGAGCATCTGGAGGAAGTCCATGTAGACACGGGGAGAATGTGCAAACTCCACACAGACCGAAGTCAGGAATCGAACCTAGGTTCCTGGTGCTGTGAAGCAGCAGGGCTAACCACTGTGCCACCATGCTGCCAGCTTGGGAACTCGGATGCCTTGAAAGCTTGGGTGTAGACCTTATACCCAAACTTTCAAGTCACCCTAGTTCAGTTTCCATTTTTTTCCAGCATTGAGTAAAGGACTGGCCTGGCTCTGAAGTAGTTAAGTGTAGCATCTGGGTCAATGTAGGTCTTGGCCTTGGTTCCTCATATTTTCCCCAGACCCTCCTGAAAAATTCCAGGGTGTCTACTGTTAACTTCATACAATCCTCCTGCGCATAGCCTGAAGATCTCCAACAGCTCAGTTGAATCTGCTGGAGCCAGTCTGTCTCCCTAAGGCTTGGTCTGTGCCTCCATACAACGATGGGTAGGAGATGAACTGATTGCTGCCTGTAAGCCACAGCAGTGCATTTTATTTGCAAAGGTTCCCCAATGCAGGTGGCCAGTGTGGCTTTCATATCTTCTAATCTTAGGAGTTAGATGCCTGATTGGAGGTGCTTATATGCCTTTTCTCTGAAAAGAGATTGTGGGGCTCCCATGCCCACCTCCATTTTCCAAGGAATGGCTATTTACTGGTAATTCCACCATTATTGGGCCAACTTTTAATGTTCCAGTGTGATTAGTTTGCAGTATCACAGTTTGCCTCAGCTTTCTCCCTAGGCAGCATGCATTTTGCAGTTAGAGATTAAATCATCTTGGATTGTTTTCTTTGGAATGGAGATTTAACTAAGGTGTATAAAATTAACAAATCTAACTGGAGTGAATAAGAAGGGTCTTTATCACTTAACAAAGAAGCCAGTAACGAGAGGGAATAGATTTCAAGAATTGAGAGAACCATTATAGGAAAGTTGAGCATTTCTTTTCGCCCAAGGAAGGTAGACATCTGAAACTTTCTGTCTGAAAGGATTGTGAGGTAGAAGCCCTCACTGTATTTAAATATTACTTGCAAATGCACATGAAATGCTACAAGCTACAAGGCTATGAACCAAGAACTGGGTACCTGCTAATTGGCTGACACAGATGAGACAATGCGAATGGACTTATGTGCTTTTTGTATTCCTGATGATTTTATCATTTAGTAATAAATTAATTTGAGATGTGAAGGACCACTCCAAGTCAGTTGAACTTCATTGTTACATCAATGTCGCAAATGATTTTATTTTAGATCATTCCTTCCTCAGTTAAAATAAATTTGTTTACAAGGATGTGGGCTTTGCTGATTCGACCAGTGGTTATTGCCCGTTCCAAATTTCTCTTCAAAGTGGTAGTGAGTTGCCTTCTTGAACCACTGCCATCCATGTAATGGATGTACACCTACAGTGCTAAAATGCAGGGAGTTCCAGAATTTTGACCCAGTGATACTGAAGGAACAGTAATATAGTTCCAAGTCAGGATGGCTTGGAGGGGAACTTGCTAGTGTTCCCATGCATCTGCTGCCCAATCCTCCTGTAGAGATTGTGGGTTTTGAAGGTACTGTCGAATGAGTCTTATTGAGTTGGTGCAATGCATCTTGTAAATGGTACGTTTTGCTATCGCTGTGTGCCAGTGGTGGAAGAAGTAGTGGGCTACCTCGTCCTGGATGATGCTAGGCTTCTTGAATTTTGTTGAAGATGCGCTTATCCAAGCGAGTGGAGAGTATTTGATCATATTCTTGGCTTGTGCTGATGGAACGGTTTTGTAGATTTGGGGTGAGTTACCACAGAATCCCTAGCCTCTGACTTGCTCTTGCAGCCACTGTATTTCTATGACTGACCTAGTTCGGGTTTTGGTCAAAGGTAACCCCAGGATGTTGGTAATGCATACTTCAACTTTTAATTACTGAATTGTTAGTATTGATAAGGTTGTATTTAATTGTAAATTGTGAAGAGATGCATACCACAGTGTGATCATGAATGCAGTTTGAGTGAAAAGAGGGTTAAGGAAATAAAAAATAAATTGCGTATGCTACTGAAATGCAATAAGTAAGTACTGGAGCAATCTACAAATCAGTCTGACTGGTCATTTTCTTACGCCAGTTGTAAGAGGCTATAATTTAATTTGTAACTGTTGTGATCTGTGTAATTTTGAGAAATAAGCATTGAAAGAAATCCCTGCACACTTTATATACTTATTTAAAATCTTGTTTGTAAGGATGTGCATTTCATTTCAGTTGAAACTCGTATTCTCTGAGGTCTAATAGCTTTAGTTGCAATTCTGAGTTTGTTATTTGAAAAAGAATAAATCTGGATTTATCATCAAAAGTATTGTACTTGTAATTGTGGCCCTCTTTTCAACTTTAGATAAATCTTTCATTTTTTTCATATAGAGCTCCAGAGCATGCCACTGCTCGCAAGATCTCCAAGCACTAACCGCAAGTACCCACCACTATCTATTGAAAAGTTGGAAGAGGAAGCTAATCGACGAATGGCAGATGACAACAAACTTTTCAGAGAGGAATTTAATGCAAGTTTATCTAGTTTTTCATTTGTTATGGTTACTGCACCCAAAGTTTTTCTTTTCATGTAATCCTTGACCTAATGACTTGTGCTAGCTTCAATGTGTCCATGTCTACTGATACCTAGAACGTTTAGAGCTTTGATCTTAATTGGGAGTATGCTTAAAATACAAGTTTCAAATTATCATAAGAAGATAACTTCAGTGGGATGAGAGAGCCCAGCCAAGTTAACATGGAACCAACTACTGACAGGAAAAACTGTAGCAACACTGAGTGATCTTTAAGGAGAAAGTGCTTCAGGTGCAGGTTAGGTGCCTGAAAAGATGTAAAAAGACAAAATTAAATGTTCTTCATCAGAATGCAGGTGCCACAAATAGAGATAAATGGTTTCGATCTAATCACCATTGTAGAGAACAGATATTCTCCATCTCTTTGTTATCCAAAAAGCCCTAGCTTTGGTTTCTATATAGGCCTATAATCTTTAGAAAAATGAGAAGTCATCTCCTTGAACAAATGAGATTCTGAAGCAGTTGAGTGTCTTGTATGTCGTTTGAGGGTGGGGTGTTTACTCGTGTTCCTGTGGGTATGTGGATGACAGCTTAGCTAATCTACAGGAAAAAATCTACTTCAGGACAGTATGCTACAGACTCTTGAGCTTTGGTTGAGTTGCTGCCTTGGGATTTCCCCTCCTTGCTTTTTCTCCCTGCCGCTGACATGGGCTTCCTTTCAAAGGAGGCTGCACCATTTTTTATTTGGTTGCACCAGATGAGGTGATCCTGATCCTAATCTAGCTTCTCCCAAGGTTCAAAGGTGATATCAAAACTCATAAGTATCTTTGTGGTGCTTCTTTTGACTGCCATAAGCTCTGCAAGGAAAGTTTGCTTTGGTAAGTGAGTATCAGGCATTCTGGCTCCATGACCAACTTGATTGTGACTGTCTCTGTATGGTATAGATGCTGGCATGTCAGATCAGGTGAGTACTTTAGTATCTGTTAGTTTGTCCTGCCATCTGATCTTCAGAAACTTCCAAAAGCAACTCAGATGAAAGTAGTTGAGCTTCTTGACATGATGTTGGGTCACAATTCAAGTGTCTCATGCATAAAGTATACTGAAAAATCTACTATTTTCTCTCTACGTCCCTTTTTAACTAGTGGGGTTACGTTAGTTACCTTCCAATCTGTAGGAACTGTTCCTGAGTCTATAGAATCTTTGAAGATAACCACCTATGCATCTACTATTTCTAGGGCCACTTCTTTTAGTATTTTAGAACGTCTCTAGCAGCGCAACAGGCCAGGGAGACCTCAACGGAGGCCGTTAAGTGGGCTCCCCACTGGGCGTCGTGGCCTCCATGCGTCTCCACCTCCAGGTTTTTTGGATCATCAGTTCCACACCGGAATACAATATTTCAGTATTTAAATTTACATTTGATTAGCAGCTCAAGACTGAAGTCTCTGGGCTTGCTGTGATGTCTCTCCCCCCCAACTCCCAAATTCACTCCAGCGGCATTTACTTCTGCTCCCCGTAATGGGGAATAGGTGGCCAGCCTCACTGGAGGGAAGAGAAGCTATGGAGACACTTCGGGTAAGGATGGGATGGTGGGTGTGAGGGGTGGGGGGTACCTGCTGGGTATTGCCAGCCTAGGCGCTGGCAATGTGCAAAGGACACCATGGCCACAGGTATCGGGCAGTGCAAAGGGAGTGAGGCATAGTGGAAGGGATATGAGTAAGAGATTGTTGTTGTGGGGGGGTGGAATCCTGCTACCAGTCTTCATAGGGATCGATGGCAGAGGGAGGGGATGGGGTGATTGGGGCTGACCATCTGGTGTGGGGCATTGTTTCTGACCGAGAGGGGTCCAGCAGGCTAGCGATCGGGGAATGGGGGGCAGCAGTGTAGGGTCATGGGGCTGGCCATCAATTGGGAGACCGACCAATGTTGGGGTTATTGCACATGCGTTCGTCTCCGCTATGACAGATCACGCATGTGCAGTAGTCCATTCAGCGCTGTGTTGCTGGCGTCTCGGGTGGGAATAGGCCCCGCCCACAAATTTTGGTGAATCCCACTAGGATTCTGCAATGTTCAGAGTGAGATTCATTTTGAAAATCAGGCTTAGAAAAAAACCAGTGTGAGTTACTCCAGTTTTCACGCAATTTTCAGAAGGATCGCCCCCATGTTCTTTGAATGTATGTCAATCCAATGTCATTACTAAAATTTCCCAATCCACCATAGTCAACTCATGCCTCATACCATCGTAGCTTCCTTTATGAAGATTCTGGACCCTTGTCTCAGAATGAACTGCGTCACTCTCCATCTTGATGAAGAATTCTATCATAATATGGCAGCTGACCCCCAAGGGGTCTGGCATAATTATTGTTTCTCATTCCACAATACCCTGTCTGGGACAGCCTGTCCTCTATTTCATTCCTCAACATGTTGGCCCAGAAAATCATCCAGAATACACTTCATGAATCCCTCCTCCACGATACTGTGACTAATCTGGTTTGCTGCATCTATACACAGATTAAAGTAGCCCATAGTTACAGATATATCTTTATTATCAATTTCCTGGTTAATGATATTTCCATATTACTATTATAGTTTGGCAGGTCTGTATACAACCTGCTAGCGTGAAGATGATCATGATATTGGTTTTCAGTTGGTTGAGTTTCTCATGTCTGCCTTTTCTCGGTCACCTCTAACAATTAAGGATAGGGTACAGGTAAGGGAAGAGGCCGAGGATGTCCCAATAATAGAGGGAATAGGGGGCGTGAGTATGGTTGGTGGCGTTACGGCAAATAGGGTCCAGGTGAAGGCTGGGATGAAAGCGCTTTATCTGAATGCACGAAGCATTCGAAATAAAGTGGATGAGCTGGTGGCGCAGATCGACACAAATGGATACGATCTGGTGGCCATTACAGAGACGTGGCTGCAAGGTGACAGGGACTGGGAGCTGAATGTACAGGGCTATCAAGTGTTTAGGAAGGATAGGCAGGAGGGAAAAGGGGGGGGCGTAGCTCTGCTGATTAAGGATAGCATCAAGGTGGTAGCAAGGGATGATATTGGAGCCAAGGAGCAGAAAGTGGAATCATTGTGGGTGGAGATTAGGAACAGCAAAGGGAGGAAGACGCTGGTGGGTGTCGTCTATAGGCCCCCGAATAATGATCTGGAGGTGGGGCGGGCTGTTAACGCGCAAATAAGTGCGGCGTGCAGGAATGGGACGGCCGTAGTTATGGGGGATTTCAATCTGCATATTGATTGGTCGACCCATGTTGGACGCGGTGGGCTCGAGGAGGAGTTCTTGGAATGCTGCCGGGATAGTTTCCTGGAACAGTGCGTGTTGGAGCCGACGAGGGAGAGAGCTATCTTGGATCTCGTGCTATGTAATGAGGCGGGTAGAATTAGGGACCTTGCAGTGAAGGATTCTCTTGGGGAGAGTGATCATTGTATGGTGGAGTTTCTGGTGCAGATGGAGGAGGAGAAAGTGGGTTCCCGGACACGCGTACTTTGTTTGAATAGAGGGGAGTACGGTAGGATGAGAGAAGAATTGGCGAATGTTGACTGGGGGAGCGCGTTGGAGGGAGGGTCTGCTGAGGAGCAGTGGAGGATCTTTAAGGAGATCTTTCTTGGTGCTCAGCGGAAATTTATTCCGATGGTCAAAAAGGACAGTAGGAAGAGAGGTAATAAGCCGTGGATAACGAAGGAGGTGAAGGAAAGTGTTAAATTAAAAGCGGAGGAATTTAGAGTAGCTAAGAGTAGTGGGCGAGAAGAGGATTGGGAGAGGTTTAAATGTCAACAAAGATTGACAAAGAAGTTGATAAAGAAAGGTAGGAGAAACTATGAAGCTGGGCTAGCGCTTGCTATAAAAAAGGATAGCAAGAGTTTTTATAAATATATAAAAAGGAAGAGGCTGGCTAGAGTGAACGTTGGTCCTTTAGAGGATGAGAAAGGGGACCAAGTGGTAGGGGATGGGGATATGGCTAAGGTATTGAATAACTTTTTTGTTTCTGTCTTCACGGAGGAGGACGTGAATAATTTGCCGGGTGTTAGCGATGGAAAGGTGGTAGGACTGGAGGGTCTTAATGACATTACTGTTACTAGAGAGGCGGTGCTCGACAGACTGGAGGGGCTGATTGTGGACAAGTCCCCAGGACCGGATGGAATGCATCCGAGGGTTCTGAAAGAAATGGCGGAGGTGATAGTGGATGCCTTGGTTATTTTCCAGACGTCGCTGGATTCTGGGGAAGTGCCGGAAGATTGGAAAACGGCTAATGTTACGCCGTTGTTTAAGAAGGGTGCCAGGCAAATGGCAGGGAATTATAGGCCGGTTAGTTTAACGTCTGTGGTAGGTAAAATGTTAGAATCCGTCATTAAGGAGGAAATTGCGAGGCATTTTGAAGGCAATTGCTTGATAGAGCGGACGCAGCATGGTTTCATTAAAGGGAAGTCGTGTCTGACAAATTTACTGGAGTTCTATGAGGATGTGTCTAGGGCGGTGGATAGAGGAGAGCCGGTGGATGTGGTCTTTCTGGATTTTCAGAAGGCGTTTGACAAAGTACCTCACAAGAGGTTATTGCAGAAGTTTGAGGGACATGGAGTTGGGGGTAGGGTGTTAGCATGGATAGAGGATTGGTTGTCAAATAGGAGGCAGAGAGTGGGGGTCAACGGGTGCTATTCGGATTGGCGGATGGTGACTACTGGAGTGCCCCAGGGGTCGGTGCTGGGGCGTCAGCTTTTTACCATTTATATAGATGAACTGGAGGAGGGAACCGAGTGTAGGGTGTCGAAATTTGCTGATGACACCAAGATTGGGGGAACGGCAAATTGTGCGGAGGGTGTGGAGAGTCTGCAGAAGGATCTAGATAGGCTGGGCGAATGGGCCAGGAAATGGCAAATGGAATTTAATGTTGGCAAGTGTGAGGTGGTCCACTTTGGTAGGAAGAATGGTAGGAAGGACTATTACTTACGTGGCGAAAAACTGCAGCAGGCGACGGTGCAGAGGGACCTCGGGGTCCTTGTGCATGAGTCGCAAAAACCCAGCTTGCAGGTGCAGCAGGTGGTCAGGAAGGCGAATGGGATGCTGGCCTTCATAGCGAGGGGGATTGAATATAAAAGTAGGGAGGTCTTGCTGCAGTTCTATAGGGCATTGGTGAGGCCGCAGCTGGAGTACTGTGTGCAGTTTTGGGCGCCGCACCTGCGCAAAGATATTTTGGCCTTGGAGGGAGTGCAGAGGAGGTTTACTAGGCTGATACCGGAGTTGAGGGGGTTGAGCTATGAGGAGAGGCTGAATAAACTAGGCTTGTACTCGTTAGAGTTTAGAAGAATGAGGGGAGATCTCATTGAGACGTATAAGATGATGAATGGGATGGATAGGATAGAGGTGGAGAGACTCTTCCCGCTCAAAAAAGACAGTAGGACTAGGGGGCACAGCCTCAAGATAAGGGGGTGCGGTTTAGAACGGAGTTGAGGAGGAACTTCTTCACTCAAAGGGTGGTGAATCTCTGGAATTCTCTGCCCGTTGAAGTGGTGGAGGCTGCCTCGCTAAATATTTTTAAGACGCGGGTTGATGGGTTTTTGATAAGCGAGGGGATTAAGGGTTATGGGGAGAGGGCGGGAAGGTGGAACTGAGCAACGACAGATCAGCCATGATCTTATTGAATGGCGGGGCAGGCTCGAAGGGCTAGATGGCCTACTCCTGCTCCTATTTCTTATGTTCTTATTACAGAAATTTGCAACTGACAGTTTAACAGGCAGCCACATAAACAAGAAATTGGCTGCTGTAGAGTCCATCCGTTGACATAAACTGGTTCATATTGTATATCCAGCCTTCATGTAATGGTTTTTCAAATGGAAATCATTTTAGTTTGTCTAAATGTGGTTAAAATGGTTTGATGTCTAATCCATTCATTTCTGGTTTAATATAAAACTTAACAGTCAAACTGCAAGTTTGGATTCTAATGGTAGTGATGCATATTAAATGTTCAATGCTCAAGGATTCACCATTTTTGTCAATCATCTAAGCAATATTTGTTTCCATGGCAACACAGGCTCTCCCTGCGTGTCCGATCCAGGCCACTTGTGAAGCTGCATCAAAGGAAGAAAACAAGGAGAAGAATCGCTATGTTAACATCCTGCCGTGTATGTATTCGGGCTGAAAACGTAGTGATAGTATGATTAATGATTTTGCTGCCTTTTCTCATGTTAAAAACTAAGCTGGCTGTGTGCAGTTGGAATTTGCATGTAATCATTAACATAACTCAGTTGATGATTGGAACATTCTTTCATCCATAATGCAGCAGCATCCTCCCATTTAACCATTAATGCTGTGATCTACTTGCAAAATTAACGATCATTTTATATACTTAAAATACTGAAAGTTGGTTCCTGTGTTGCCCTTCTGGAAGTCAGATCTGAAATCTCATTGGTTGAATACTTGGGAGAATCATTAATTACATTTAATTGATGTATATCTATTTTAATAATTGAGAAGTCCAGTTCTCCATTCACAGGATAGGGCCACCTAAATTGAAGGTGGGGCAGAAGTGGCATAGAATATTGGATCAATCAATGTGTATTTATTGGAAGGCAATAATCTAGTGGTATTATCGCTACACTATTAATTCAGCAACTCAATTAACGTTCTGGGGACCCAGGTTCGAATCGGCCACAGCAGATTTGAATTCAATAAAAAATATCCTGGAATTAAAAATCTGCTGAAGACTGTGAAACCATCGTCGATTGTCAGAAAAACCCATCTGGTTCACTAACGTCCTTTAAAGAAATCAATGTCCTTACCCAGTCTGGCCCACATGTGACTCCAGAGCCACAGCAATATGGTTGACTCTCAACTGCCCTTGAGCAGCCAGCGATGCCCATGTCCCGCAAACGAATAATAAAAAAAATCATCTCAAGGTGGAGAATGTTTATTTGATCCACCAACCTGATGAACTGGCAATTCATAATACCGCAATGCAGGAACATTAGGAGGAAGGAAATAAGGAATATTGAATGGAGTATCTCCTTACTGAAACCCTGCGGCCTGTCATGAATTTTCTCAGAAGGGGTGCAACTGGTAGGGAAAATCTGATTTATGAATATGGAAATTAGTACAGGAGCCAGGCCAGAACTGTTTTATTATTTTCAATAGTAAAGGTGGACCGATCATTGTACTTAGAGTGTGAAATCTCAGGTTGACAATGGTGCCACTTGATGCAGAGTAAAGTTTCATCCGAATAATTCGATAGCTTTTATTGATAAATTTGCTCCCCTCCTCCCCTAAAGGCATCAGCTTGTGCTGGCTGTCTTTACATGAGTGCTAGTTTACTCACTATTATCTCACCCAAGTAGCCATGCAGAACACTATTGTCTAGGCCAGTCCACTGGAGTGTGCTTTCTATCTATTCACTGAGTAGTGGTCAGGAATTCAATGGTTCTTTTCTCAGATTGTTTTTCATGGCTCAATGAGGACAGCATTAAAGCAGAGAAGAAATTTAACTGATAAAAAGGGGAAGGAAGGAGGTGGGGCAAGGTTTCTGGTGTAGATAGGCTTAAAACCACAAGACATGATACCAGGTCAGAAATCTGACAGTCTTTCCTTTTTGAGCAAGAACATATTTGCAGACGCATCAAAAACTTCTGTGGAACTGTCAGCTTTTATATTTTAATGTAGAAATAGACAATTAATTGAGAGTTTAACCCAGATTCTGGCTTTCACAGCGAGCACACAGATTTGCTAAGCTCTGTGGAACTTGCCAGACCCAGAAAGACAAGCAGGGAGCCATTGTTCATTGAAACTGACAGGCTAGAAAACCTTTGAACGGTGAAATTGGATTGCGTCTCGACACCTTTGCTTTCACCACTTGTTCAGAGAGGCAGATTTCATACTTCACAGGTGATTTCCAAATTCTGAAAATAATTTCCCCTATCTTGGCCATCACTCACCTTGATCTGATCCTCCCTGTTGTCAGCCTTCACTGAAGCTTGGTGATAGTTTGTTAACCTCTACCTCGGACCTTTGATGAAGAACAAGAAAGGCAAGAGACTAGTAACATAATAGCAGCAGGAGCAACAGCATCAGCAGCGCTTGATGCCTTCCCTCAGCCACATGCTCCCTCACAGAATGGAGGGAATGGGCACAGAGACTGAAGAAGATGATGACCCCAACATATCATCTACAGACCAAGGATCTGCTTTCTTCAGATGCTTGTGCACCAGTGTTTCATGAGACTCAGGCTTTCATAGCAAGTTGCTGCTGACCTCTCCAGCCTCCTGAATCACGACTTCCTTGACTGTGAACACAGGGAGCATGCCTTTCTCGTGGTCAAATGGCTATCACTGGAGGGGTGCACCCAGTTCTTTGTCTCCCTTTGAAGTTGTGCATTTTCTTCTCCAGCAAGGAAATAAAGTGGTGGGTTCAGAGTGTGAGAAATGGATTATGTAGAGAGGGTGCAATGCAATCAATTGTGTAGAGTAAATATGAAGTATAGGTACGAGATGGCAGTAAAGTGAGGGAATGTGAAGAGGTGCATGGAGAAAGCAATGAGTGGAGTTGCATGGTGTGTTAGTCTGAGGAGTGCAGTGTGTGAGAATGTTGGCGAATTTGGGGTGTAGAGGTTGGTACTTGAAAGTTGGATGCTTCTGTCATGCTCAGTACAAGCATGAGAATATTATGCATTACGGATTGTAAGCTCAGGCTATAGCAATACAACCTGTTAAATGGCTATAATTTAATGTGTGATTCATGGGCATTTAAACCGTGACTAGTATTCGATACCCTGGCCAATACTTAGTCAAACATGGACTGCATAAGAGTACTTTGCAGTCACCTATGAAATTTATATACCGCATTCTTTAAGGATGAACCAGCATTTGAGGAATATGGGATCTCTAGATTGTTGGTCTCCAGGTTCTATATTGAACAAAGGAGAATGCTTGAGCTCATGTTGAAGCAAAGATAAGAATAAATGACAATTGTCATTTGCCATTTTATTGTAGTGGTTTGGATTCCAGTCAAATAACTAAATCTAACTTTCAGATTTAAGATATCTTGTACAAAGCAACTCCAGTAGAAAACGACTGAAAGAGCTGAACCATCATACCTGAACCCCTTCCAATCCAGCAAAGTGTTGTACTTGATTCAGTTTCCAAGTCCACCTGGGAACCAATCGCTTGGCTATTCATTTATATGATGCTTTACAGCTTCTTGACAATTCTTCCATTGGATTTGTCCATACGTGCACCTTGTGGTTTGCCATTGCCTTCTGCAGTATGGCTGACCAGGAAACTCACCTGCTCTTCGTGCCTGCCATCAATATATTGAAGGATTTGCAGGTTGATAATCAACCTGTTAGGCCATATTATGAACGCAGCTTTCATGGCTGCCAAATCCTAAAATGGAACTTGAACCCAGGTATGCCACAAGGTCTTCAAAAAACCTTCACTCCAACTAAAGGATCAGCTGGACTAAGAAGTCATCAGCCCTGCATCAACATAAAGACTGAGTTAAAAAATCAATTTATATAGTTATGGCCAGAACTTTCTGATTGTTCATGCTGGCTGGATCTTCCAATACTGCCAATGAAGCACCCCACCATAGATTTCACAGCAGAGAGGGGTGCATACAGCAGAAAATCCCATTGACAGTGGTGGGACTAGAAAATCCCATTGCCAGCCAAAGACAAGCTGCCTTCCACTGCTGTGAAACATGAGGCAGGTTGCATGGTAAATCCCTATGGCTTTCTCTTTATCTGTATCTAATCTTCGCATGTGAAATGTATGATAATAAACAAAAACCTTTATTTTTCAAGCTTGTTGCTGGAATTTATTTTAAATGGGGAAAAAAATCACTCTTGAGGGCAGGGAAAAACATGCACCTTACATACAAACATCCTGATTGCAGACTGGAGGAATCCACAAATTCTTTCCCCATAACTGCTTAACTTTCCAACCTTCCTGAGGTCCTTTAACTTGGTCCATTATATCCAGCAGGTTTGAGGGACCACAGTCTTATTGCTCGCTTCCTCATCCATACATGCTTGGTTTGAGAGGTTGGCCTCTTCCTGTCATCTGTGGGAAACCGCATCTTGTTTTAGCCACTAAAGTTATTGAAACACCACTGAAGAATGATGGCAGGAAAAGAAAAATTCAGTTGCCAGGTGTTAGCGATGGAAAGGTGGTAGGACTGGAGGGTCTCAATGACATTATTGTTACTAGAGAGGCGGTGCTCGACAGACTGGAGGGACTGATTGTGGACAAGTCCCCAGGACCAGATGGAATGCATCCGAGGGTTCTGAAAGAAATGGCGGAGGTGACAGTGGATGCCTTGGTGGTTATTTTCCAAACGTCGCTGGATTCCGGGGAAGTGCCGGAAGATTGGAAAACGGCTAATGTTACACCGTTGTTTAAGAAGGGTGGCAGGCAAAAGGCAGGGAATTATAGGCAGGTTAGTTTAATGTCTGTTGTAGGTAAAATGTTAGAATCCGTCATCAAGGAGGAAATAGCGAGGCATCTTGAGGGGAATTGCTTGATAGAACAGACACAGCACGGTTTCATTAAGGGGAAGTCATGTCTGACAAATTTATTGGAGTTCTATGAGGATGTGTCTAGGACGGTGGATAGAGGAGAGCCGGTGGATGTGGTCTTTCTTGATTTTCAGAAGGCGTTTGACAAGGTACCTCACAAGAGGTTATTGCAGAAGGTCGGGGGCATGAAGTTGGGGGTAAGGTGTTAGCGTGGATAGAGGATTGGTTGTCAAATAGGAGGCAGAGAGTGGGGGTTAATGGGGGCTATTCGGATTGGCGGTTGGTGACTAGTGGAGTGCCCCAGGGGTCGGTGCTGGGGCCTCAGCTATTTACCATTTATATAGATGATCTGGAGGAGGGAACCGAATGTATGGTGTTGAAATTTGCTGATGACACCAAGATTGGTGGAACGGCAGATTGCGCGGAGGGTGTGGAGAGTCTGCAGAAGGATCTAGATAGGCTGGGCGAATGGGCCAGGAACTGGCAAATGGAATTTAATGTTGGCAAGTGCGTGGTGGTCCACTTTGGTAGGAAGAATGGTAGGAAGGACTATTACTTACGTGGCGAAAAACTGCAGCAGGCGACGGTGCAGAGGGACCTCGGGGTCCTTGTGCACGAGTCGCAAAAACCCAGCCTGCAGGTGCAGCAGGTGGTCAGGAAGGCGAATGGGATGCTGGCCTTCATAGCGAGGGGGATTGAATATAAAAGTAGGGAGGTCTTGCTGCAGCTGTATAGGGCATTGGTGAGGCCACAGCTGGAGTACTGTGTGCAGTTTTGGTCGCCGCACTTACGCAAGGATATTTTGGCCTTGGAGGGAGTGCAGAGGAGGTTTACTAGGCTGATACCGGAGTTGAGGGGGTTGAGCTATGAGGAGAGGCTGAATAAACTAGGCTTGTACTCGTTAGAGTTTAGAAGAATGAGGGGAGATCTCATTGAGACATATAAGATGATGAATGGGATGGATAGGATAGAGGTGGAGAGACTCTTCCTGCTCAGAAAGGACAGTAGGACTAGAGGGCACAGCCTCAAGATAAAGGGGGGGTGGTTTAGAACGGAGTTGAGGAGGAACTTCTTCACTCAAAGGGTGGTGAATCTCTGGAATTCTCTGCCCGTTGAAGTGGTGGAGGCTGCCTTGCTAAATATTTTTAAGACGCGGGTTGATGGGTTTTTGATAAGCGAGGGGATTAAGGGTTATGGGGAGAGGGCGGGAATGTGGAACTGAGCCACAACTGATCAGCCATGATCTTATTGAATGGCGGGCAGGCTCGAAGGGCTAGGTGGCCTACTCCTATTTCTATTTATTTATTTATTTATTTATCACCAATTTTGATATAAGCTCTGTTGTTTGATCGGATGTTGCTCACGCCTAATGATACTTCCAGATATAAATGACAGGTGCTTGGGACCTCAAATCCTATAAATAACTTCCAGAAAAAGATATTTAGTGTTGGCAAGCAGCCCTGTTTTTGTTTTGTGACAACTGTCTGAAATTTCAGAGCACCGCAGACTTTTGGAAAACCTCATTATCCATATGAATTTCAAGTCAAGGTGGGGCAAAGCATGAACAGAAAGAAAGGATTTGATTTTTCTGCAGAATGATTGGAAAATCCAGCTGTGAAATTGTGCATGAATCATCACCTTCCATAAGCATTTATGAAAGGTGCCCCTCACAAATTGTCTGTAACAAGAACCTAAAACTTCCATGTGTAGAAACCATCACATCAGCACAAGAAATCAACTTGATCCTGCTCCCTTCATGAGTCTTTTTAACTTTTGCAGATTTGTCTTGAGGGAGCAACTGTTACAAGGTTGTTTTTGCGTACATGCTGTGCTAATTATATTGTGTGTTTAGTCATCCTGAACTATTTGTACCTCTATTTTGATCCATTTGTAAGCTTTTTGATTTTCTCTGTTCTGTATCGCCAGATGATCATTCGCGGGTTCACCTGACACCAGTGGAGGGTGTTCCAGACTCTGACTTTATCAATGCTTCTTACATAAATGTAAGTATAAATATTGTAAATGTAGTATATAGTTTTTATATTTATTGATTCATAATCTTTGAAAAGATAATTTAAAATAGTTCAAAGTAGCTGAGAGATGGAGGAGACATGAACACATTATGCCATGGAGAGATATGATTTGATACACAATTAGTTTCATGGTATTTCTTAGTTATACTTGTGTTGTCTCAGAAACTACTGTAGGCCATACAGGGCTGTTACCGGGCAGTAGTGTCAAATATTGCACATTGTTGCAACATTATTGTCGTTACCTAGCTCCTAGAAAGGAACTTAAGATTAAAGTTGGTCTGCTGCTTCTGGTACAATGTGGACTGATTAAGAGTATAGAAATACAGAGGGACCTGGGAGTGCAGGTGCACAAGTCTCTGAAGGTGTCAACACAGGTAGAGAAGGTTGTGAAGAAAGCTCACGGAATGCTAGCCTTTATAGGAAGGGGTATAGAGTATAAGAGCTGCCGTCTAATGCTTCATTGTATAGAACGTTGGTTAGGCCACATTTGGAGTACTGCGTCCAATTCTGGTCACCTTACTACCGGAAGGACGTGGAGACCCTGGAGAGGGTGCAGAGGAGGTTTACCAGGATGTTGCCTGGCATGGAAGGACTGAGTTACGAGGAAAGGTTGGAGAAACTGGGGCTCTTCTCCTTAGAAAGACGGAGATTAAGGGGGGATCTGATAGAGGTGTATAAAATAATGAAGGGAATAGATAGAGTCAACAGTGGTAGGCTTTTCCCTAGATTGGGGACAATTACGAGAGGTCACGATCTAAGGGTGAGGGGGGAGAAGTATAATTTGGATACTAGAGGAAGGTTTTTCACGCAGAGGGTTGTGGGGGTATGGAATGCACTACCAAATAAGGTGGTGGAGGCAGGCACGTTGGACTTGTTTAAGGTTTACTTAGATAGACGCATGAGCGAAACAGGGATGGAGGGTTATAGTAGACGGTATTAAAAAGGGTCAAAGCCTCGGGACGACACCGGAACTGTCGTATTACATGTTAATGTTTTGTCTCTTTTAATCCACAGATGTCGGTCCACCTTGTTGTCAAACGAGGGGCATGCACACGGTGGGTCGTGCGTGGGCTGCTCTTGGAGGTTTCGAGAGTGGCCTAGTACTTCGTGTCGTTGTGTATGCTTAATCCTGGACCAGCAGACGGGCACCACAACAGCTCAGTGACTATCACTGCTAGCTGTGCAGATACATGGATTTGGGCCTGTGTCTGTGGGAGTTTGCGCATTCTCCCTGTGGTTGCGTGGGTTTCCTCCGGGTGCTCCGGTTTCCTCCCACACCCCAAAGATGTGCTCTTAGGCTGATTGGTGTATCAAATTGACCCTACACTATTCTCCCCTGAATCTGGCTACATTAGGGGTTCCATTCACATACACACAGGGCAGGGCAGGTGTAGGAAAATGCTTTGTTGAAGGGGCGGTGCGGGCTCGTTGGGCCGAAGGGCCTGTTTCCCGTGCTGGGTTGTTCTTTGTTGTATTTAAATCTGGTAAACCATTGTACCTAATGTGTGTGCCAAACTGAGCTTAAATGCTTCAGTCAGGGATCGAATATTTCAGGTTTCGTTTCCAAATGTTGTGTTTTGGTCTCTGTGGTTAGGTTTGTGTCATTTTTATATATTTAAAACAAAAGAGGGACAAAAAATATTCATTCCTACCACTGATGCTCAATAAATAGTTGTTGCGTGAAGATAAAATCTTGTCATTCTTGTAAATTTAGTTTTGGTTCTCTGCTGCTTTTGTTTGTCGGTCTTGAATTGCCTGATTTTTCTCTCCCCTTCATCTTTTACCTTTTCCCTCAATCCTATCAATTCTATACATCTTTCCCACTCTGTTTCTTATACTTAGCCCTTGAATGATCTCTCAGCCAATGAAATACAGGGCTGGAGGTGGGAAGCAGAGATGGGGCAGGGGAGCTGGGTGCAAGACTGAGCAAGTAGAAAATGTCTGAAAATTGCTCTATTACAGAAAATAAATGAGGGCTAGGGCTCGAGATGATGGAAGATTCTGTATTCTAGTAAACAGTAACTAGTAAATAGTTGTTGCGGGGTGCTAAATGTAGCTGAGGCTATGAATCCCGACAACATCCCAATAAATGACTGAAGTCATGTGCTTCAGAACTAGCCCTATCTCCAACAACTACTCAGATACACTGTAAAACTGGCATCTAACCAACAATGTGGAAAAGTGCCCAGATAGGTCGTCCACAAAAAAAAACTCCAATCCGGCCAATTACAACCTCCATCAGTTGACTGTAAATCTTCAGCAAAGTCCTGGGAAATATGGTCTACAGCGCTGTCAAGTGCCACTTATTCAGCAATAATTTGCTTCCCATTCATCAATTAGGGTTCCGCCAGCTCCTTGCATCATTAAAGCCTAAAATTAGTATGAACAAAAGTGATGAGGTGAGACTGACTGCCTTTGACATCAAGGCACTATTTGACCAGGTGTGGTATCAAGGAACCCTAGCAACATTAAAGTTTCTGGGAAATGAGAAAACTCCACTGATTGGAATCATACCTAGAACAAAGGAAGATGGTTGTGGTTTTTGGAGGCCAATCAATCTGCTCCAAGACGTCACTACAGAAATTCCTTGGGATAGTGCCTTGGACCCAGTCATCACACTTGCACAGTGGTTAGCATTGCTCCATCATAGCGGCAGGGACCTGGATTCGATTCCCATCTTGGGTCACTGCCTGTGCGGAGTCTATATATTCGCCCTGTGTTTACATGGATTTCGTCTGGCTGCTCCAATTTCCTCCCACAATCCAAAAGACGTGCTGTTAGGTTCGTTGGCCATGCTAAATTCTCTATCAATGTACCCGAACAGGCACTGGAGTGTGGAGACTAGAGGATTTTCACTAACTTCATCGCATTGTTAATTTAAGCCTACTTGAGAAATGAATAAATAAACTTAAAGATCTTTAGCTTTTTCATCAGTGGTCTTCCTACCATCTTCAGAAGTGGCAATGTTCACTGATGATTGCAGCAAGACCTGGACAACATTGAGGCTTGGGCTGATAAGTGACAAGTAGCATTCATATCACGCAAGAGTCAGGTAATGGTCTTTAACAAGAGAGAATCTAACCATTTTCCCCTGACATTCTATGGTATTACCATCACTGACTGCCTCAGCCATTGACCAGAAATTTAACTGGACCAATCATTTAAATATTGTGGCTACAAAAGCAAGTCAGCGGTTGGGAATTTTGTAATGACTATCTCACTTACTGACTCTCCAAAGTTTTCTACAGTCCACAAGATAGGAATGTTTTGGAATCTTCTCCATTTTTCTTGATGAGAGCATTTTCAACAACGTTTAAGAAAGTTAATACCATCCAGGACAAGGCAGCCAGCTAAATTGATGGCTATACACTGTCTTAAACATTGACTCCCCACCACCACCAGTCCATGTGTACCATCTGCAAGATACACTGCATAAACTCAGCAATCCTCGTTCGGCAACATTTTCAAAATCTGATCTCTACCATCTAGACTCATGAGGAAACCTTTTAGGGTCCTGGACCCGAATCCCAAAGTATATTATGAAACCAGACCAAACCCAAACAATTTTTCTGCTTGCCTTTAGTGTGAGGATAGGATGCTTTGCTCCAGGAATATCTCTACTGACAAATTAGGGATCGTTTATTAAAACAAGCTTTATTCATTGTACAGTTTAAATATGACTCTAACAAAATGAAGCAGCTTAACTTTTAACAGTTGAACGAAGGTTTAAAAAAATGAAAGGAAACAACGCCAATTTCTAACTTCTCACTATTTCAGCAACAGTCCTCCTAGACTTAAATGCCACTTTAAATACAGGTAGTAAACCAAGCATACTTGCTATAAATTGTGTTAACAGCCTTGAAGCTTTCAGAGAGGTTTTGATTTTCAGCGCTGCTAGAAGCTTTAAGTAACTCCAGCGAGAACCTGAAAACTTTCTCTGCTACAAAGCTAGCTCCTCATTAACCACGTCACATGATCCTGTATACCTAAACCTATCTTCCATTCCTTTAATCAAAAAACCCTCAGGGGACCTTTTCATCTGCAAACAAATTAATTTGCTTTCTTCTAAATAAACACTAAATGGCTGAAATGAGTAATTATTGTGCTTTCCCAGCTTCTGAGCTGCACATTTTCCAGACATAGACTATCTGTAGAACAAAAAAACTAAACTTTAAAACAGTCCCCTTGTACATAAAATATATCAATACCATGGTATCATCAAACACCACCATCCACAAATTCCCCATCAAACCACAGACACACCTTTGTTGCAATTATGTACCCATTCCTTCAGTGTTGCTGGAAGAAAATCCTGGAACTGTCTCTAATTGCACTAGATTGTGTGCTGCAATGGTTCAAGTATGTGGCTCACCAACATCTTATCTAGCACTGTTAGAGATGGACAGTAAATGTTGGCTTTGCCAGTAACATTTACATCCCACGGAAGAAAAATATTACCCATGTTAAGAGTCACGTTTAATTTGGAAATGTAGTACCAAGCCACAGAAGTTAGTCTAGAGCGTTCAGCCAGACTTAAAAATATTTTCTGAAAGGATTTAAAATTATATAGCGTGACAAACTGTTGAGCATATGCAATAATATCCATTTTCATCAATTTAATTGGGGGGATGATGGTGAACTGATAATGTCACCAGACTGGTAGTCCAGAGGTTCAGGCTAATGCTCTCAGCACACAAATTCAACTTCCACCACAGTGGCTGGTGGAATTTAAATTCAATTAATAAAAATAATCTGGAAGTGAATGCTGATCTCAATCCCGGTGACCATGAAAATTGTCCAATTGTCATAAAAACCCATCAGGCTCTCTTACATTCTTTAGGGAAGAAAATCTGCCATCCTTTCCCAGACTGATCTACAGATGAATATACGCCTTGACTTCATGAGATGGCTACATTAAGTGCAGTTACTGGGTTCTGCGTTTTGCAGACTGTTTGATGAATACCAGTACGATTTGTTGCTTAGTAACAATCTGTGCTCATCGAATTTAATCGAGATGCATAGAAACACTTTTAGGAAAGTAATCCTGCTTTCGCTCTTATTGGGTTTTTTTGAATAAAATTTTTACCATTTCCTGAGTTGGCATGAAGAGTAGTTTAATTGTCTGATTTTCAAAATATTCTACTGAAGTGTGGGAGTGGGGGGAAGGGAAATAAAGCAATTTTTGTAAGCATTGACTATCGTGCAGCTCCTTCTGACTGTAGTGGATTTTAAGTGGTTGACTTGTTCTTTGCTTATGGCAAGATGAGAGTTTTTATGAAATTTCTCCTTCGTGGGAGAAGAAAGTTATATCCATTGAGTCAGCAAGTTGGTGCAAGTACTTTGTGTAGCCAAGGTGATTTTGTAGAATAGCTTAAGCATTTTCAGTTGCTTTGGAACATTTTAATGGTTCATGTGTTGACTATTTTCACTTCATGGAATTTGTTGAGTTACAACCCAATTCACTTTCTCCTTTGTATTTTTTTGCCATAGAGTTAATTTATTTGTTGCATTTAGTGTGAGCTTATTTAGTTATTAATTGCAGTTAGCATAAATGTCACTTGCGGGTTGTTTAGCCTCTCCTCCACCACCACCATACTAGTGCCACACCTCACCAAGACTTTTATACTACATTTGAGGAAAGCCATCTGCATGGATTTTTTTTTGATTACGTTGAGGAGTTATATTGATGCTATATTTTCTTTTTTAAAAGGGCTATCAAGAGAAAAACAAGTTTATAGCAGCTCAAGGTAAATCATTAAACTTATTTCAATTTAGACATTTTCTCAATGTGGCAATCCAATTCTTGCACGGATTATGTGATGAAAGTCAAAATGGACGAATTAGCATTTACACATCACTGAAAGAAAAGGTGTTCATAGATTGAAGTATTTTTATTGCTGGTCAGTTATTAGATATTTCCATGCAGTTACCTCCTTTTGCATTCTTAAGTTTAAAAATTAAATTGGAGTTTAGCTTTTTTAAGTACAGTTAGAGACAAAGGAGAAGCGGGAAAGCAAAGGTCAGAAATAGAAAATACTGATGTCCACACACCACTGAAGGAGATGCTAATTGTTGCATGAGTTAGATTGGTTGGCAGTGAGATTATACGTTATCATTTAATGTTGGCAAGTGTGAGGTGGTCCACTTTGGTAGGAAGAATGGTAGGAAGGACTATTACTTACGTGGCGAAAAACTGCAGCAGGCGACGGTGCAGAGGGACCTCGGGGTCCTTGTGCATGAGTCGCAAAAACCCAGCTTGCAGGTGCAGCAGGTGGTCAGGAAGGCGAATGGGATGCTGGCCTTCATAGCGAGGGGGATTGAATATAAAAGTAGGGAGGTCTTGCTGCAGCTGTATAGGGCATTGGTGAGGCCGCAGCTGGAGTACTGTGTGCAGTTTTGGGCGCCGCACCTGCGCAAGGATATTTTGGCCCTGGAGGGAGTGCAGAGGAGGTTTACTAGGCTGATACCGGAGTTGAGGGGGTTGAGCTATGAGGAGAGGCTGAATAAACTAGGCTTGTACTCGCTAGAGTTTAGAAGAATGAGGGGAGATCTCATTGAGACGTATAAGATGATGAATGGGATGGATAGGATAGAGGTGGAGAGACTCTTCCCGCTCAAAAAAGACAGTAGGACTAGGGGGCACAGCCTCAAGATAAAGGGGAGGCGGTTTAGAACGGAGTTGAGGAGGAACTTCTTCACTCAAAGGGTGGTGAATCTCTGGAACTCTCTGCCCGTTGAAGTGGTGGAGGCTGCCTCGCTAAATATATTTAAGAAGCGGGTTGATGGGTTCTTGATAAGAGAGGGGATTAAGGGTTATGGGGAGAGGGCGGGAAAGTGGAACTGAGCCACAACAGATCAGCCATGATCTTATTGAATGGCGGGGCAGGCTCGAAGGGCTAGATGGCCTACTCCTGCTCCTATTTCTTATGTTCTTATTAGCTGTCAAAAATACTATTCAGCAAGTTGAGAGAGCAGACAGAATGCATAATCTGTAGTGCTTGTAGAACAGTTAGGAAAAGCATTAGAGGTTCACAGTACATAAATGAAGTAAGTTTTTAAACTGTCAAATTTAGGATTAATTTGTTAACTGTCTAAATTAATGGGTTTTTGATGGGATTATGGTTATTATAGAAGAGGAGGCAATTTGGCCTGTTGTGACTATGTCAGTTCTCTGTGAGCTGCTCAGCTAGCCCACTCCCCTGCCTTTTCCCCTTAGCCCCGCAATATTTTTCTCTTCAGATAATTATCAATTCAATTTTTAAAGCCACAATTGAATCTGCCTCCTCCACTTTCTCGAGCAGTGCAGTCCAGATCCAGACCATGTGTTGCATAATACCATTTTGTCTCATGATGCCTTTGGTTCTTTTGTCATTCAACTTAAGCCACCATCTATGTTCTTAGGAAAATAGGATGGAATTGACAGATTGGAGATTATGAATTAGGAAATCAAAGGAAATGGCCTGCTATATTTACTTGCCTTTGGTGAACGAGTGTTTTAATTTATCAATGGTTTAAATTTACTGTTTTGAATGCTTGTTCAGCCCCCGAGCTTGAAGAGTTTTTTGTAGTGTTTTCTGGATTTTGTTTCTCTGTTGTTTAGCGGCAAGAATCCTACCAAACCTATAACGTGTCATTTGAGTAGATAATTTATGCTCTTTCACTTCCAATATCTTTCAGGGCCAAAGGAAGAAACTGTGAATGATTTCTGGAGGATGATATGGGAGCAAAACACAGCAACGATTGTCATGGTGACAAACCTGAAAGAGAGAAAAGAGGTAATGCTGTTACATGAGATTATTTATGTATTTTCGTGATAAATGTGTGCCCTTTATGTCACACCTGAGGAAAAATACGTGAAAGTACATTCAAGTAATCTTTTAATGCTCAGAATGAATAAAGCGCTTTAAAAATGAAGATATAAATAAACTGCATAAGATCCCTGAGATCATCAAACACATCACCTTTGCATTCTGCAGAATGGTTTGTTCCTACATAGTGTTCATATTGTGTAAAGCTGAAGACTGAACAGAAAGTTTTCTGAGCTGTATAGATTAGCCTTGTAAATACTTAATAATTTCAACAAACGTGATGAATGAAGAATTACAGAAGTGAAGTGGTGATTGTAATCGTGATATTCAAAGAAGATTAATAGAACAACAGCAGTGGGAAAAAGACTCCAAACACATATATAAAATGTATATTTATATATGGCCCTATCTGTACTCGCTTGAAGTATCATACATCTGGTAGTTTCTGAAGAAACAGGTTGTCCCCTCAATGATATTCCACCACTGTACCGGGATTTTTTTGGAACGTGATCCAAATGGGTTTTCAGTCTATCCTTGTTATAGTCCTGAGGGTCCATAGTCAAAAATTGTGTATAAAATGAAAAGAAAGCTAGCTGAACTAAAATTTTAAATGTTAGTAAAAGTGCAAAAGAAGACAACAAATGGAAAAGCATTGTACTTGCTATGTTCAATAATTTGTTTATCTTATTTCAGTATTTAACATAATTACTTGGTAAATTTAAAAATAGATCTTGAGTTGGCTGATAAATCACGTGATTCAGAATAATGTCAACAGTGAGGGTTTGATTCCTGTTCCACTGAGGTAGACTTGGGGCCCTGTCCCTTCACATTGTCCCTCAGTGGAACACGAGACCATTAAAAGTTGCTAACATAAACAGATCAGGTCAGGATGAAGCATCATAGAATCATAGAACCCTACAGTGCAGAAAGAGGCCCTTCGGCCCATTGAGTCTGCACCAAACACAATCCCATCCAGGCCCTATCCCCATGTCCCTGCATTTTATACCCACTAATCCGTCTAACCTATGCATCCCGAAACACTAAGGGGCAATTATTTAGCATGGCCAATCAACCTAACCCGCACATCTTTTGGACTGTGGGAGGAAACCAGAGTACCCGGAGGAAACCCACACAGACACGAGGAGAATGTGCAAACTCCATACAGACAGTGACCAGAGCCAGGAATTGAATCCAGGTCCCTGGAGCTGTGAAGCAGCAGTGCTAACCACTGTGCTACCGTGCCGCCCATCAGTGAGCTGACAACCTGCCTTCGAGCAATGCACTCATGGAATCAAATGGAATCAAAATGTCCTCTCAGTTTACACACCCACTTACTTTCTCCTTAAGCAAAATCCATCTATTTGTATGTTAAGATAAGATAACATATCACCATCCTTACTTGGAAATATATAGCTATTGCTTCAGTATTGCTGGGGTCAAAATCCTGGAACTCACTCCCTTACAGCACTGTGGCTGTACCTACACCACACAGATTGCAGTGGTTCAAGAAGGCAGTTCACCACCATCTTCTCAAAGGTAATTGTGGATGGGCAATAAATGCTGGACTATCAATGTAAGGTCATGCGCGATGGAACAGGCAATGTGTATGCAATGGTCATGTGTCCAATATGGTAAAAGATGCAATTTTTATGCACCAGTTTACCAAAAGTAACACCTGGAAAGCTGACAATGCAACATCTGGAAGGATATTTAATTAAACAAGTTAATTTGAACTTCTCAAAACCGTTGATCCAGGGTCCTTTAAACTCTGCACAGTTATGAGTACCCCACCTTTAAAAGTATAAATCAAAGAAAATAGTATAGAAATTATAGAACATAGAACATTACAGCGCAGAGCAGGCCCTTCGGCCCACGATGTTGCGCCGACCAGTTAAAAAAAAAACAATGACCCACTAACCTAAACCAATCCCTTTTCGTCCATAAACCTGTCCACAGACCTCTTAAACGCCCCCAAACTAGGCGCATTTACAACTGCAGCAGGCAGGGCATTCCAATCCCTCACCACCCTCTGGGTAAAGAACCTACCCCTGACATCTGTCCTATAACTACCCCCCCTTAGTTTAAAGCCATGCCCCCTTGTGCTAGATTTTTCCATCAGAGGAAAAAGGCTATCACTATCCACCCTATCTAAACCTCTAATCATCTTATATGTTTCAATAAGATCCCCTCTTAGCCGCCTTCTTTCCAGCGAAAACAACCCCAAATCCCTCAGCCTCTCCTCATAGGATCTCCCCTCCATACCAGGCAACATCCTGGTAAACCTCCTCTGCACCCTCTCCAAAGCCTCCACATCCTTCCTGTAATGTGGGGACCAGAACTGCACACAATACTCCAAGTGCGGCCGCACCAGAGTTGTGTACAGTTGCAACATAACGCTACGACTCCTAAATTCAATCCCCCTACCAATAAACGCCAAGACACTGTATGCCTTCTTAACAACCTTATCTACTTGATTCCCAACTTTCAGGGATCTATGTACACATACACCTAGATCCCTCTGCTCCTCCACACTATTCAAAGTCTTCCCGTTAGCCCTATACTCAACACATCTGTTATTCCTACCAAAGTGAATTACCTCACATTTCTCTGCATTAAACTCCATCCGCCACCTCTCGGCCCAGCTCTGCAACCTGTCTAAGTCTTCCTGCAAACTATGACACCCTTCCTCACTATCTACCACACCTCCGACTTTGGTGTCATCAGCAAATTTACTGATCCACCCAACTATACCCTCATCCAGATCATTAATAAAAATCACAAACAGCAGTGGCCCCAACACAGATCCCTGAGGCACACCACTTGTAACCGAACTCCATGATGAATATTTACCGTCAACCACTACCCTCTGTCTCCTATCCGCTAGCCAATTCCTAATCCAGTTCCCTAGATCACCCCCAATCCCATACATCTGCATTTTGTGCAGAAGCCTACCATGGTGAACCTTATCAAACGCCTTACTAAAATCCATATACACCACGTCCACTGCCTTACCCCCATCCACCCCTTTGGTCACTTTCTCAAAAAACTCAATAAGGTTAGTAAGGCACGACCTACCCGCCACAAAACCATGCTGACTATCTCCAATCAACTCATTACTCTCCAAATAACTATAAATCCTATCCCTAATAATTTTTTCCAAAACCTTGCCCACAACAGAAGTGAGACTCACCGGTCTATAATTCCCGGGGAAGTCTCTGTCCCCCTTCTTAAACAATGGGACAACATTCGCTAACCTCCAATCATCTGGTACTATACCAGAGGCCAACGACGACCTGAAGATCAGAGCCAGAGACTCTGCAATCACTTCTCTTGCCTCCCAGAGAATCCTGGGGTAAATCCCATCCGGACCAGGGGACTTATCTATTTTCAGACCCTCCAGAATATCCAGCACATCCTCCTTATCAACTGTAACACTGTCAATTCTACTCCCCTGCAACCCAGTGTCCTCCTCAGCTATATCCATGTCCCCCCGCGTGAACACCGAAGAGAAATATTGGTTCAATGCTTCACCAATCTCCTCCGGTTCCACACATAACTTCCCTCTGCCGTCTATAACTGGCCCTAACCTTGCCCTAACCAACCTTCTGTTCTTGACATACCTATAGAACGCCTTAGGATTCTCCTTAACCCTATCAGCCAAAGTCTTCTCATGCCAGTCTTCAAGATTTTCCAGTTTTCCTCTGTTTTGTGCTTGTCACGGGACAGATATTGTAAGATACAGTTCTTTTTGTAAAATCAAGTGTCTAGAGCTTATTGGACAGACTCTTTCTTCAAGCATAAATTTCCACGTTGAATGCAAATGGAATATTCAAAGCTGAAGATAATCAAACTGAGTTTGACCTCAGGGTTCACTGAACTTGATCAAGATTCAGTGGACTGAAATTGCAGAATATGTATTTTTGTCCTCTTTTGCTTAGAGAGTATTTATATCCTGCTTTTAATTTATAAAGCAATGAAAAAGTTTTGAATGTATTCACATCTTAATTGTGCTGAATGGTATGTATAATGGTCAGGTTTGGATTTTTTTTTAGTGTAATTTGTTTATTGTATTGTGGGCAGCACGGTGGCACAGTGGTTAGCACTACTGCCTCACAGTGCTAGGACCTGGGTTCAATTCGACCTTGGGTCACTGCCTGTGCAGATTTTACATGTTTTCCCTGTGTTTGTGTGGGTTTCCTCCCACAGTACTGGTTAACTGCATTGGCCATGCAAATTTCTCCCTCAGTGTACCTCAACAGGCACTGGGGTGTGGCGACTAGGGGATTTTCACAATTGCAGTGATAATGCAGGCCCACTTGTGACAATAATAAATAAAATATATTCTTTGATGCAACGTGGGCTTTGCTGGCTGGGCCCAGCATTTATTGCCCATCCCTAAACCACCCTCTATTTCAGATTACATTTGAGAGTCAACCACATTGCTGTGGCTCTGGAGTCGCATGTAGGTCAGACCAAGTAAGGACAGCAGATTTCCTTCCCTAAAAGGCATTAGTGAACCAGATGGGTTTTTCTGACATGGTCATCATTAGACTTTTAATTTCAGATTTTTTATTGAATTCAGATTTCACTATCAGCCGTGGTGGGATTTGAACTTGGGTCCCCTGGGTCTCTGGATTGCTATTCCAGTGACCACAAGTCACTGCCTCCTCAAATTGTCTGTTCTGAAGGAGCTGACTTCCACCTTTCTGTGTGTAATCTCTGATTCGTGGCCCACTAGCTACTCTGTGCCAGCTCAGGCAACGAATTGGTAACTATTTGAGCCTAGTGACAGTCACGATAGAGTTTGACAGATATACTCTTCAACTGCGGTTAAAGTAATAATCAGCATGCTTTTTGTTCCAAAAGCTTGTCATCAAAGCACCATAAGTGCTCTGATTTATATTCTAGTGCAAATGTGCCCAGTACTGGCCAGACCAGGGTTGTTGGACATATGGAAACATTCGAGTGTCTGTGGAAGACATGATGGTGCTGGTGGACTACACCATCCGCAAGTTCTGCATTCAGCAAGTAAGTCTTTTATGTTTGGTTGGGTATCTAGATGTGAAAATATTTTAAAATTGTTGATTTTTTTTCACTTGAGAACTGATTGGAAAGCACATAGACACTGGTTTTAGTCATTATTATATGGAGTTCATAAGAAGCTGATTTGGCGTACAATATTAGAATAATTCATGCTGGCCACCAGCAATGTCTTAACTGGCTGTTCCTTCAACTTGTAGAACCATAGACCTTCTCGTGTGCTGCAAGATGGCATTGAGGAATTACGCCTGAACTAGCTCATTTAAGGAGCCATCCAAATTGTTTCACCCCTGCTCTTTCCTCATAATTCTGAATATGTTTCCACATTCACTTAGCAATTCCTATTGCATCTCCTCCACCATCCTTTTAAAACGATGCATTCCAGATCATAACAAAAACATTTCCATCTAACATCCACTTCAACTTTCTTGAATCTGTGTATTCTGATTAACAGCATAAAAGCATTTAGTTGCAATAGATTCCCAGTAATTTTGTTTTTTCCATTGCATTCTGTCTTGTTTCATTGCGAAAAGAATGCCGCTGTGTATTATTTACTACTGGACTAGTAACCCAAAGAATATACATTCAACGTATCCAATGATGATTGACAAATCTTTATTAAAAAGCAGTATCAATAAAAGTAACGATGAAACTTATTTAAGACTATTATAGAAACCCGACTGGTTCACTCATATCCTTTTTAGAGAAGGAAATTTGCTCCCTCCTCTTAATTCACTTTTAACTGCCCTTTGAAGTAACTTAGCAAGACACTTGCTACAAGAATATAGCAACACTTCGGGGCAACTAGTGAATTAAGTGTTGGCCACAGGAGAACGCACATCGCCTAAATCCAGGTTACTGTGCATGCAATGCAACCTTACATGTGAATGCAAAGAGTATATTGAATAAGATTGGAGAATTACAGGCACAGGAATTCTCTGCCCGTTGAAGTGGTGGAGGCTGCCTCGCTAAATATTTTTAAGAAGCGGGTTGATGGGTTTTTGATAAGAGAGGGGATTAAGGGTTATGGGGAGAGGGCGGGAAAGTGGAACTGAGCCACGACAGATCAGCCATGATCTTATTGAATGGCGGGGCAGGCTCGAAGGGCCAGATGGCCTACTCCTGCTCCTATTTCTTATGTTCTTATGTTCTAGATTGTTGTGTGGAAATATGATGTGGTGATAACAGACACTTGGCTCAATGAAGGACAGGACTGTGTGTTAAATATTCCTGGATACTTGGTGTTCAAAAAGATAGGAAAGAAAAGAAAGGTGGTAGCATTAGTTAAGGCGGCATTGCAGGGCCGGAGAAAGAGGATGTTCTAGAATGTTCAAAAACAGAATCAATTTAGCTAGAGCTAAGAACGAAAAAGGGTGCAATTATTTTGCTTGGTGTAGTCAAAGGCCACCAATTAGTGAAAAGGATGTAGAAGAACAAATTTGTATAGAAATCAGAGATGCAAGCCTTATCGAATAATAATTATAATAGCAGACTTTCATTAACCAAACATGGACTGGGTAACACATTGGTTAGCATTGCTGCATCTCAGTGCCAGAGACTCGGATTCAATTCTGGCCTTCGGTGACTGACTGTGTGGAGTTTGCACATTCACCCCCTGCTCCGGTTTCCTCACACAGTCCAAAAATGTGCAGGTTAGGTGAATTGGTTAGGAGCTAAATTGCTCCTTAGTGTCCCAAGATGTGTAAGTTAGGTGGATTAGCCATGGTAAATGTGTGGGGTTACAGTGATAGGGCCTTGGTAAGAGGCTTTGTCAGAAAGTCAGTGCAGACTCGATGGGTTGAATGGCCTCTTCTGCACTGTAGAGACTCTGATTGTCTGAGAGTGATAGTGTAAATGAGGAAGAAGGGCAAACTTTCCGAGACTGTGTTTTGGACAGTTTTCTACAGCAGTATGTGTGCAATCCAAAAAGAAAGGATGCACTATTGGACCTTGGAAATGAAGTGGACCGAGTAAATCAATTGTCATAGAATCCCTGCAGTGCAGAGAGAGGCCATTCAGCCCATTAAGCCTGCACTGCCAAAAATCCCACTCAGGCCCTAACCACATAACCCCACATATTACCTGCTAATCCTCCTAACGCTAAGGGGTATTTTAGCATGGCCAATGCACCTAACCAGCACTTCTCTCAAATTGAGAGAGGAAACTGGAGCTCCTGGAGGCAGGGGACATGATAGAGGTACTAAATTAATACTTTGCATCTGTCTTTATCAAGGAGGTGGATCTTACCAAGGCCATGGTAGCAGAGGAGGAAACTCTTGTCACTAGGTAGGCTCAAAATTGAGAACAAAGGGCATAATTTTCCCATTTTGATTGTGTCAACTCAATTAGGGAAAGTGATGCCCCACCAGCAACCTCAGCTCCTGACAGATTGAGACATGATCTAATAAAAATGAAAAAAAGGAACCCCACCCACCTTCCCCATTGACATTGGGCTGAAAAAGAGGGTGGAAGAACCCTCCCAGGACGTTAGATAGACTTGACACTTAAAGTTTGCACGGCACCAGGATTGAAAGATACGCATTCAAGGATAATGCAGGAAATGGAGATTGGAAATTTGAGGGGTGCTGGCCGTAACGTTCCTGCCTTCTCTAGACTCAGCAGAGTTGCCGAGAGGATTGGAGAATTTTTTTTGTTCAAAAAATGTTACAAGTTTAAGCCCAAAAATTACAGACTAGTCACTTCTTCATTTTAATGATGGCCAAGCTTCTAGAAACAATTATTCAGGATAGAATTAGTGGTCATATGGAAAAACGTGGGTTGACTGGGAAGATCCAGCCTGCATTTCTAAGGGGGAAATCAAATTTAACAAACTTGCTGGGGTTTTTCGTAAAGGAAACAAAAAGAGGCACGATGAGGGCTATGCTGTTTGTGTGGTGTACGTGGACTTTCAAAAGGCATTTATTCGATACAGTGCCACACAACAGACTGGGAAAAGCTCACGGGATGAAATGGACAACAGCAATGTGACTAAAAATGAGCTGAGTAATAGAAAACTATGATGGTTAATTCATGTTTTTTTGACCAGAGGAAGACCTGTCAAGTTCCTCAAGGCTTGGTATCAGGACCTTTGCTATTCCTGATGCATGTTAATAATCTAGATCTTGGTGTGCAAGGGACAAATTTCAAAGTTAGTTGATGACACAAAGCTCGGAAGCATTGTAAACAGTGTAGAACTTCAAAAGGACATACACAAGTGGAGTGGGCAGATAGGTGACAAATGAAGTTCAATGCACAGCAGCAAGATGATGCAGTTTGGTACGAAGAACTTGGGCAGACAATATAAAATAATGGGTACAATTCTTAAAAGGGTGCAGGAGCAAAGGGACCTCTTACATGTGTATAGATTGTATAGATCATTGTGTATATGTGCACAGATCATTGAAAGTGGCAGGAAAGGTGGAACGAGCAGTTAAAGCATATAGCATTCTGCTTTATTAGTGGGGACATAGCGTTCAAAAGCAAGAAGGTTATGCTGAACTTATACAGGATTGATGTAAGAGAAACTGCTCCCTCTCGTAAAAGAATAGAGGGCAGGAGGGCACAGATTTAGTGATTTGCAAAAGAAGCAAATGTGAAGGGAGGATAAACCTTTCCATATAGCAAGTGGTTCAGACTTGGAAGTGAGGTGGAGGCAGTTTCAGTTAAGGCATTCAAGATGATAATTTGAATAAAAATGATGTGCAAAGGTACAGCAAAAAGACAGAAGAATGGCACCTAATCACGGAGCTCACTTGGAGAGCCAATATAGACACAATGGATCGAATGATCTCCTGTGCAGTAACACTTCAGTGATAATAAGACATAATTTTAATTCAAATGCTATTTAGGATAAAGCAGGAAAACAGGGTAAAAGGATATAGGCTGGAAGAGATATATCGTAAAAGCTTCTTTGTGCAAACATGCACTGAACTTAAATTGGTGCTTTCAGTTAGTATGAGAGTCAAAAATTTTTGATTCTTTGAACAGTCAGCTAACTGGTCTCAGAATTAATTAATTTTTTTAAATCCTGGGTGAATGAGATGAAATGGGCCAAATGGCCTCACTCATTGGTATCTGTGGTGCGCTTTGTTTTCAGCAATTCTTTTTCCCCCTTCCATCTCTATAGGTAGGAGATGTAATGAATAAGAAACCTCAGCGACTGGTTACTCAGTTCCATTTTACCAGTTGGCCTGACTTTGGAGTTCCATTTACCCCAATTGGCATGCTCAAATTTCTAAAGAAGGTGAAGACGTGCAACCCATCCTTTGCAGGTGCCATTGTTGTGCATTGCAGGTCAGTATGTTTTTAAATTAGTTTCTTACTAGATTTCTGTTTTGATGGTGGGAAAGGATTCACTAAAGTTTAAATTTTCCTTCCTTCACTTCATGGCATGGTAGTGGAGTGGCAGGGGTCATGGGAGCAAAAAACTGTGGTAAGAGTTCTCTACATTAATGCAAGCAACACAAAGAAAACAAAAAGAAAATTAACATTTACATCGCAATTTTTATAACCACCTGACCTCTGTGCTTTACATCCAATTAAGTACTGGAAGTTATTGTACAAAATGTGGCATCTAGCATTGGATTTTTTTTGGATCTTGCAACTAAAGACTGGTTGAGTACTGTCTATATTTTGCCTGTAACAAACAACCAAAGGAACATGCTATTTGATTCGTCAGCCAATTATTGGGATGTCTGGCCTGTCGTTGCACTAGCAGTGTCTTTTTGGACTGACAGATGTCAGGCAGATGTCTTTTTGGATTGACAGACTGTTGGTGGAAAATACTACTCGTATAGTGATGTGGGCATTATTGGCTGGGTCAATGTTTGTTACCTGTCCCTAATTGCCCTTTAACTGAGTGGCTTCTTCGGTCATTTCTGAGCCAATCATATTGGTGTAGGTCTAGAATCACATGGAGCCTAGACCAAGTAAGGATGGCAGATTTCATTCCTAAAGGATATAAGTGAACCAGATTAATTTTTACAATAATGGTTTAATGGTCATCATTAGAATTTTAGTTCCTGACTGTTTATTGAATTTAAATTTTACCATCTGCCATGATAGGATTTGAACACAGGTCGTTGACCTGGGTCTCTGGATTACTCATCCAATGATAATACCACTACACTACCATCACTGCTCCCCTAGGGCTAGATCCCTATTTACAAGATTGTTGATAAGATCAATTTTATTGTGCATGAAGCTATATAAATCCTAATATGTATGTTGCCTGGTGAAAGTAAGCATGCAGTAGACAGTGGTGAAAAATTCATTCACAGATTTCTTAACAAGCATATTGAGGGAGGGAGCATTTGGGCGCTCCATTTCAAAAATCTACTGTTAGATATGATTCTGTGATTAGACAGCACGTGCTGAACAATCCCAAGTCTGCTAATAGGTACACTAACAACCAATTTAAGAGAGTTGAGCTCATAAGATTGGTCATTTCTGTTTGCTAGTAGTGACATATATTGATAAAAAGAAAGCCGTTATCTGCAAACAAAAAGAAAATGTTCAAGTCTTGAGTCTTTTTTTGAATTACCCAGAAATTTGGAGACCTAGTAGTTCTTCATACTTTTTCCATCAGTCAATTTGCCAACCAGTCTGCACTTTTGCTATTGCAGTATAAATTGTTGTGATCGTTTGAAAATTGGTACTCTTGTATTTGTCCTGATGAGTGCAAGACAAAAGCTTCATGCATCTTCAACAGTATTAAAATATTTTACTGGCTGTGAATATACTGGCGGTTTTGAGTAATTAATAGAAGGATAGGTATCGAACATACCCACCTTGAAGCTATTAAAGATCACTCCACCTGCCGTTCAGCACACAGAAACCCTATTTCTTTTCATTTCTGGCCATCCTTTTATCAGCAGTGCCAAAATCTGCAGACACAGCAGAATATGCTTGATCTAACTGGCTTGTTATTTTTATAAAATAGGTTCATTGAAGAAGTGGTTGGACAAAAGTTTTAGTAAGTCAATTTCAGGCTTGGTGATTTGACAGAAGACCATTCTGCATATTTCCCTTCCTTCCATATCCTGGGATTGCTCTTTCTTTGGCCTGAATAGGATAGAATTCACTATTATATATTGGCGCTTGACTTCTTTGCCAGAATTTTACCACCCTGCCCATCATGGAATCGGAGTGGGCAAGAAGTGTGCAATAGAAATGTCCGTTGACCTCAGGCAGGATTTTCTGGTCTTATGTCACGCGAGGCCGTAAAATCCTGCCCCTTATTTTTGGCTTTATGCTAATTTGGGGAAAGTTCTCTGCATGGACCAAATGGACATAATCTTCTTTATATGCCTTTTGATTTACTTTTCATAAAATTCTATCATTTGCTGTTATGTTTTGTACAAACTGTTTATTTTTGGTGGAAGGATTCTAAACATTAACTTATTTGTATGCTTACATTTGTCAACTTGAACCAGTATTTTCTTGTCAGGAGAACTTTGTCCAGAAACATTTAGCAGAATGTTGCCTGGGCTCTCACTGCCACCTTGTGGAGCTGTTGGTGCATTTAATTGACAACTTGAACGAAGGCTTGTAATGAGAATTTTGTTTCGAAACATTTAGCAGAATATTGTCCAGGTTATAACTGCCACCTTGTGGAGCTTCAAGATATTATGTACCTCATGTAAATCATAGAATCCTACAGTGCAGAAGGAGGTCATTCATAAGAACATAAGAACATAAGAAATAGGAGCAGGAGTAGGCCATCTGGCCCTTCGAGCCTGCCCCGCCATTCAATAAGATCATGGCTGATCTGTCGTGGCTCAGTTCCACTTTCCCGCCCTCTCCCCATAACCCTTAATCCCCTCTCTTATCAAAAACCCATCAACCCGCTTCTTAAAAATATTTAGCGAGGCAGCCTCCACCACTTCAACGGGCAGAGAATTCCAGAGATTCACCACCCTTTGAGTGAAGAAGTTCCTCCTCAACTCCGTTCTGAACCGCCCCCCCTTTATCTTGAGGCTGTGCCCCCTAGTCCTACTGTCTTTTTTGAGCGGGAAGAGTCTTTCCACCTCTATCCTATCCATCCCATTCATCATCTTATACGTCTCAATGAGATCTCCCCTCATTCTTCTAAACTCTAACGAGTACAAGCCTAGTTTATTCAGCCTCTCCTCATAGCTCAACCCCCTCAACTCCGGTATCAGCCTAGTAAACCTCCTCTGCACTCCCTCCAAGGCCAAAATATCCTTGCGCAGGTGCGGCGCCCAAAACTGCACACAGTACTCCAGCTGCGGCCTCACCAATGCCCTATACAGCTGCAGCAAGACCTCCCTACTTTTATATTCAATCCCCCTCGCTATGAAGGCCAGCATCCCATTCGCCTTCCTGACCACCTGCTGCACCTGCAGGCTGGGTTTTTGCGACTCATGCACAAGGACCCCGAGGTCCCTCTGCACCGTCGCCTGCTGCAGTTTTTCGCCACGTAAGTAATAGTCCTTCCTACCATTCTTCCTACCAAAGTGGACCACCTCACACTTGCCAACATTAAATTCCATTTGCCATTTCCTGGCCCATTCGCCCAGCCTATCTAGATCCTTCTGCAGACTCTCCACACCCTCCACACAATTTGCCTTTCCCCCAATCTTGGTGTCATCAGCAAATTTCGACACCCTACACTCGGTTCCCTCCTCCAGATCATCTATATAAATGGTAAATCGGCCCATTGAGTTGCACCGACCACAATCCTACCCAGGCCCTATCCCCGTAACCCCGTGCATTTACCCTAGTTAGTCCCCCTGGCAATTTAGCATGGCCAATCCACCTAACCCGCACATCTTTGGACGTGGGAGGAAACTGGAGCACCCAGAGGAAACCCACACAGAAATGGGGAGAACATGCAAACAGTGATCAAGGCTTGGAATCAATGCTAACCATTCTGATATCGTGCCTGTTTAGTCAATGCTGAAAGATTTAGTTTCAAAGAAAATTCAAGGAACTGAAAGGATTGTCATCCCCCAAGCCCATGCCCATGCCCATCTTTCTGGCAACTGCCTGTTCTCCTATCCAGTTTCTGCCAAAGTACCTACACAGCAATAATCAGAATTACCAATGCCGTCCTCCATGAATGGGCTATTTTCACTAAATTCTGACTTTCAGCCCGGAATTCTGCCCATTTATTATTTTCCAACCTCTGCCTGGCCAGGAGGAGCTGTCTCTTTGTAACCTGCCACCTACTTTCACCTGGTTTTGACTTCCTATTAATCCAATTACAGCCCGGTGACTTTGTGATTAGGAGATGTAGAGGCCCTCCCCGCCCGTGCTCCAGCCTGCAGGTCACTTCACTGGTGCCACCTCTGATGCAGGAGTCGCTGCCACTGGTACTTGACAGCTGGATGTTCTGCCCAACCTAAACAGAAGCCCTGTTACCAATAGAATCACTCGGTCTCAACCTAATCACAGCCTGCCACTCAGCTTCAGACCCTGGCTGTGACAGCAAGATAGAGGCAGAGAGATTCCAGCCAACTGTGTTCTCAGCCACACCCACTATTGAAACCAGTCATTACTTTCCACCACCTCTGGCTTGACCTACTTGGAACCCTGATTTACCCAAGCATCCAGAAGTGGTTCAGTGGCATAGTGGTTAATACTGCTGCCCCACAGTGCCAGGGACCAGGGTTCAATTCCACTGTTGGATGACTGTCTGTTTGGAGTTTCAGGGGGTGCTCCCGTTTCCTCCTACAGTCCAAAGATAAGGTTGATTGGCCATGCTAAATTGCCCCCTGGGGTCAGGGAGATTAGCACGGTAAATATGTGGGGTTAATGTCTGGGTTGGATTGATGTCGGTGCAGGCTCAATGGGCAAATAGCCTCCTTCTCTCCTGTAAGAATTCTTTGATGGAATAGGTAGCACTCCCAGTCCTCTGCTCTCTGAATCCTTGGGACTTGCACCCTTCCTTCCTCAACGGTGTGAATCTAAGTAGCACCAGCCAAGGAGGTGCTGCAGCTACCCGCTGTAGGGAAGTGGCAGTGACAAGGAGCTGAGTCCTGGAAAGATGGAGGAGTCCATATGGGGGAGGGTGGAGAGGATGGGTGAGTGAGGTTGCATTGAGTATGAGGGAAGGGTTGAGTGAGTGAGAGTTGTGTAGGGAGGGATGGCATGACTGGGACACTTATGGAGGGGAAGGGTTGAATGGGTGGGGAGGGCATAAGTGACAGAGGATGTTTGGGAAGAGGTACTGCTATTTGAGTATGAAGCAGAGGAGGTTGGTTGGAAAGAGGGCTAGATTTGGGGAGGGAAAGGCTGATAAATATGCTGAGGGGAAAAGGATTTCACTAGTCTGCTGTCAGCAAGGAATATGGAGACCTTGGCTGAAACTTACATGAGTATATAAAATAAAAACATTTTTATAAAGCATTTTAAAAACACCGATATTCATCTTTCATATGATCTATTATATATAATATGTGGACTTGAATAATCATATGCTGAATGTTACTATTGCTGCTATACCGCTGTTTTGTTTTTGCTCACATCTGGTTCCAGGAGAGTGTTTTTTTATATAGATCCTCATTCATGGAATGTGGGCATCACTGGGAAGGTCAGCCTTTTACCCCATCCCTAATTACCCTAGAAAAGGTAGCGGTGAGTTAAATGGGATCACATTGGAAAATAGTTTGCTAAGTGCTGCAGTAGACCTTTGCTTCATTTCACATGTAGATAATCCAATATGGTCATGTTCTGTTGGTTCTTCATGAGCTTCATTCTACATTACATTGAATGCTGAAATGCAGAGGTCACCTTGGTGATTTTATAAAAATGCATTGGTCCACATCTTGACAGTAATGGAAAGTAAGTAAAGGGAAAAATATTCTTTCTACCCACTTGTAAGTCTAATAATTCCATCCATTTGAAGTGGTGTCTAAGAAGCGTTTGAATTTAACGAATGATATGAAAACTGTTATAACTACATTTTTCCTCATCACAAAAACAATCAGACTTTTTTGGCTTCAGCAACTAATTTTGAGGTCTTTTATCTTTGGTCACTCTCATCCCTGATCCTCTGTAACTGTGACCATAATGTGTTATACCTCCTCATCCTCCTTGATCTCTGATGTAATTGATTATGCCCTCCTCCTCTAAAAGTTTTCTATTGTCCAGATCAGTTAAACTGTTCCAAAGTTACCCTCATTTTTAGTTGTAGCTAGAGCTAAAAGCAGTCGTTTCTTCTATTTCCAGTCAGTAAACTCTGGAATACCTTCAAGTTTCAAGCCTGTGGCTGCTCCTGTTAAGAGCAATAGCTAGTCTAGGATGAATAGCAATGTGCTCCATTTAAACACGTAAGCCATCATCTTCAGCCAACATTACGAGCTCCATGTCATTGCCACAACTCAGTGCCCAGGCTAAATGTAACCTCATGATTCTACTTGACCCCAAATTGAAACTCCAGCCTTGTAACCTTTCTGTCACAGAAACTGACTCCTTCCGCTTCCACAACATCATCCATCTCTGATTCTCTTAGTCCATTTACCACAGGCGGCACGGTAGCACAGTGGTTAGCACTACTGTTTCATCGCTCCAGGGACCTGGGTTCGATTCCCAGCTTGGGTCACTGCCTGTGTGGAGTTCGCACATTCTCCTTGTGTCTGCATGGGTTTCCTCCAAGTGCTCCAGTTTCCTCCCACAGTCCAAAGATGTGTGGGTATAGGTTGATTGGCCATGCTAAAATTGCCCCTTAGTGTACTAGGATGCTTAGGTTAGAGGGATTAGTGGGTAAAATACATAGGGATATGGGGTTAGGGCCTGGGTGGGATTATGGTCAGTGCAGATTCGATGGGTCGAAGGGGCTCTTTCTGCACTGTAGGGTTCTATGATTTCTATGATTTGATTTCAGTCAGTGAACCTGTCTGCTCTTCATTCAATTATTTCAATTTTGTCCAGGTTGACTTACTGTTCTTCACTAAATGCAAACTTCAGTTTACTGAAAATTAGACTCCTTATTATCTACATTCCCTCCCCTCCCCCTGAGCTGTACTTCTCGAACTCTGGACTCAACCAAATCAACTGTGATTGGTTAAACTTTAGTATTTCATTTTTTAAAAAGGCACTTCACTTCTTAGAAAAATATCTAGTCCCCAATGGTCCAAATGCTGGAACTTCCCATAATTCCTTAAGACACATGTATCAAACTGCATATTCAAATACTAACTGCTCAGACCTCTGGGTAGTAATTTTCAGAATTCCACTTCTACTGATTCCAAGAACTTGTATTTTCTTCCCATCAAAGTTGATAACATTTAGGACTGAAATTGTAATGTGTAAGTTTCATCACATCAGATGAATTCATACAACTTCTGGGTCTGGTAGACAATGGAATAATGATCCAGACATCTGGATAAAATTCAGAGAGTGAATGTTAAAAACCTGCCATGGCAATTAAGAATTTGATTCTTAAACATTTTTTTAAAATCACTCTTTTGCTTAATCTTGCAAGTTTAAAATTTTTTGTAATTTTCAGTGCTGGTGTTGGTCGTACAGGCACATTCATTGTTATTGATGCCATGCTGGACATGATGCACGCAGAAAGGAAAGTGGATGTTTTTGGATTTGTGTCACGGATTCGAGCTCAGCGATGTCAAATGGTGCAGACAGATGTAAGTCTGATCTTTTGTCACAACTTGAATTTTTAAAAATTGCTTCATGGAATGTGACTTTCATTGGCAAGGCCAACATTTGTTGCCCATCCCTCAGATGGTGGTGAGCTGCCACCTTGAAACATTGCAGTTGGTGTGGGCATATTCTGTTGGAAAGGAAGTGCCATGATTTTGAAGGAAGGTGATATATGTTTCTAAGTCAGATTGATGCCTGGCTAAGAGTGGAACTTGCAGATGGTAGTGATCTTATGCCCTTGCTACTATTGTCCTTCCAGATGGTAGACATTGCAAATTTGGATGTTGGAGAGTTACTAAGGTACATCTTGTATGTGATGCACACTGCTGCCATTCTGGGTTTGTAACGGAGGGAGTGAATGTTTAAATTGGTGGATAGAGTGATGATCAAGTGACTGCTTTGTCCTGGATGGTGTTGAGTTTGTGTTGTTGGAACTGCAGTCATTCAGGCAAGTAAAGAATATTCCACCCCTGCTCGTGCATTGTAGTTGAAGATGATGATTTTGCAAGTCAGGAGGTGAGTTACTCGCCTCAGAATTCCCAGCCTGCTTTCAAAAGCATAGAATTTATATGGCTTGTCCAACTCAGTTTCTGGTTTCTGGTAACCCTCCAGGATGTTTATAGTGATTATGTACAGTGTTTCACATGCTGAAATATGTACTTTACAATAAAGAGAAAGGAGCCTAAAGAAAGGAATGGAAGAGACACCTAAAAAAGCATAGTTTGAAAGTAAAGAGAACAGTGACAAGTCCGAGGGTTGTTAAGTTCATAGAGAGGAACATAGATGGTAGTGAATGCACCCACTGGTGGAACGGAGAGCCTGGGATTGTCAACTATTTGGTATTGGAGCAGGTATGAGAGAGGTGCTAAAATTGGATAGGATGTGGCCATAGAGAGATTAGTGAACAAGAACATGGCATTTTGAAGTCAACTTGCTGGGGGAGTTTGGAGAGCTGAGATATGTCAGGGCTGTGGGATTCATTATTTCTGCAATTTGGTGGAATTCTGACTTTTGGATGATGGAATTCTGTCATTATTTTTCCAACATCTACCTTGCATCAACCACTGCCTCCAATGCCAGCAAACCTGGGAGGAGAGAATCTAGAAGCTCTCTGCAAATGATCAGGCTTGTGGAGAGTTGCCACTCTTTACACCAGGATTGTGCGCTCTATTGCTGACTGCTTGTGGAAACATGGTATTCCACAAGTCTCGGGGGTGGTGGGGGCGGTGGTATGGGGGCGCACTGCAGCCTAAGTCTCGGTTGGGTTAGGTGGAGCAGCGGAGCACAAATCATATTGCAGAACACTGGAGCCTGAGTCTTCAACGGGTCATGTTAGATGAGAGGTTGGATAAAAGGGCAGCTCATTGAGTTAGTAATGGCAGTGGGGTTGTGAAGAGGATGTATGTAGAAGTAGAGGGCTCCACTGAATCTTCTGTCACCAGTAACTGTAGAGAATACATGAATGCAGTATTTACAGCGATATTTTCACACAGTGCTTCTCAAATGCAGATTTTCCTATTTTCATGATGCATTATTGAATGTTAATCTATAATAAATGAACTTTAAATGTATGCTGAGTGTTACCATGCTGTTTTGTTATTGCTGGCATCTGGGGTCATGCTAATTTTCAAGTATTTATATATATATATATTCTTTCATGGGATGTTGCCATTGCTGACAAGTCTGGCATTACCCATATTGTCCTTGAGAAGATGTTAGTGTATTAAAATGGGTTCACATTGAAAAATAGTTCGCATCTACTGCCATAGTCCTTTGCAAGATCACATTTTGCTGTTGGATGGACTCCATGCTGTATTATGTGTGCTGACTGCATTGAATGCTGAGGTCACTTTGGTGAGATTAGGCATTCACTACAGATTATAAAAAGTTCTTTAATTGCATGATTCCTTGTCATAAAAAGTTTTCAGATTTTTTTTTCTTGGCTACTCTCACCTTTGGATACATGGACTTAAGACAGGAACATCGGTGATTTTGCACAATGTCAATAGTGGAAGTAAACTTGTTGCTCTTGCATTGTAGATGCAGTACGTGTTTATATATCAAGCACTATTGGAGCATTATTTATACGGGGACACAGAGTTGGAAGTGACATCACTTGAAAGCCACTTGCAAAAACTTTACAACAGAGTATCTGGATCAGGGTGCAATGGTTTGGAGGAAGAATTTAAGGTGAGAAATTGAGAAACTTGTCAATTTAGTAACTAACTGAGGCAAATATTAAAAATGTTCCATTCTTTTAATGCTTTTAAAAGGCTTGATTAATGTTAGCTTGTGACACTGATACTGTACTCAAAGATGAATAAATGAGTTTGTCGATTGACAAGCACGGTGGCACAGTGGTAGCACTGCTGCCTCACAGCGCCAGGGACCTAGGTTTGATTCCCAGCTTAGTTCACTGTCTGTGTGGAGTGTGCATGGTCTCCCCATGTCTGCAAGTGTTCCTCCGGGTGTTCCGGTTTCCCCCCTCAGTCCAAAGATGTGCAGGTTAGGTTGATTGGTCATGGTAAATTGCCCCATAACGTTGGGGGATTAGCAGGGTAAATACATGGGGTTAAGAGGGTATGGCCTTGGTGGAATTGTAGTCAGTGCAAACTCAATGGGCCAAGTGGCCTCCTTCTGCACTGTAGGGATTCTGTGACTATTGGTTAGATGAATTAAGCCCTTCGTTGGTTTACAAGTGAGTTATTGGATCTATGCTGGAAGCAGTGATCAATTAACGGTTGCCCAGTGAAGCAGTTGAGGCTACCTCATTAAATGTTTTTAAGACAAGGATAGATAAATTCTTGAACAGTAAAGGAATTAAGGGTTATTGTGAGAGGGTGGATAAGTGGAGCTGAGCCTACAAGAAGGGGCGCAGATTGGTTGGTAGGACGGCTGAGGAATAGTGGAGGATTTTTAAGGAGATCTTTTTCGGTACTCAGCAGAAATATATTCCGATGGTAAAGAAGGAATGTAGGAGAAGGGATAACCAGCCATGGTTAGCGAAGGAAATAAAGGAGAGTATTAAATTAAAATCTGATGCGTTCCCAGTGGCTAAAAGTAGTAGCTGATTAGAAGATTGGGAAAGGTTTAAAAATCAACAAAGAATGACTAAGAAGTTGATAAAGAAAGGAAGGATAGACTATGAAGCTGAACTAGCACTAAATATAAAAAAGGACAGTAAAAGTTTTTACAAATATATAAAGAGGAGGAGGCTGGCTGGAGTGAATGTTGGACCCTTAGAGGATGAGAGGGGGGATTTAGTGGTAGGAGATGAGGAAATGACTGAGGCCTTAAATAAGTTTTTTTGCCTCGGTCTTCATGGAGGAGGACACGAATAGTTTGCCAGATATTAAAGATAGAAGGATGGTAGGAGTTGAGGGCCTGAATGCGATTACTGTCAGTAGAGAGGTAGTGCTTGATAGACTAATGGGACTGAAGGTGGACAAGTCCCCAGGACCGGATGGAATGCATCCCAGGGTTCTGACAGAAATGGCAGAGGTGACAGTGGATGCCTTAGTGATTATTTACCAAAATTCACTGGATTCCGGGGAAGTGCCGGAAGATTGGAAAACGGCTAATGTTACGCCGCTGTTTAAAAAAGGTAGCAGACAAAAGGCAGGGAATTATAGCCCGGTTAGTTTAATGTCTGTAGTTGGAAAAATGCTTGAATCCGTCGCCAAAGAAGAAATAACGAGGCACCTAGAAAGGAATGGTTTGATAGAGAAGACGCAGCATGGATTTGTTAAGGGGAAATCGTGTTTGACAAATTTATTGGATTTCTATGAGGATGTGACTAGTGCGGTAGACAGGGGAACCGGTAGATGTGGTGTTTCTAGATTTTCAAAAGGCATTTGATAAGTTGCCTCATAAAAGGTTGCTACAGAAGGTTAGGGTGCACGGAGTTGGGGGTAAGGTGTTAGTGTGGGTGGAGGATTGGTTGTCTAATAGGAAGCAGAGAGTTGGTATCAATGGGTGCTATTCTGATTGGCGGTTGGTGACTAGTGGTGTGCCGCAGGGATCAGTGCTGGGGCCTCAGCTATTTACCATTTATATAGATGATCTGGAGGAGGGGGCTGAGTGTAGGGTGACGAAATTTGCTGATGACACAAAGGTGAGTGGTAAAGCAAATTGCGCGGAGGGTGTGGAAAGTCTGCAGCAGGATCTGGATAGGCTGAGCGAGTGGGCAAGGACCTGGCAGATGGAGTACAATGTTAGCAAGCGTGAGGTTATCCACTTTGGCAGAAATAATAGTAGGAGGGGTTACTATTTAAAGGGCGAAAAGCTGCAGCATGCTACGGTGCAGAGGGACTTGGGGGTCCTTGTGCATGAGTCGCAAAAACCCAGTCTGCAGGTGCAGCAGGTGATCAAGAAGGCAAATGGAATGCTGGCCTTTATAGCGAAGGGGATAGAATATAAAAGCACGGAGGCCTTGCTGCAACTGTACAGGATGCTGGTGAGGCTGCAGCTGGAGTACTGTGTGTAGTTTTGGTCGCCGCACTTGTGCAAGGATATTTTGGCCTTGGAGGGAGTGCAGAGGAGGTTCACTAGGCTTATACCAGAGATGAGGGGGTTAGCCTCTGAAGAGAGACTAAATAGACTGGGTCTGTACTCGTTGGAGTTCAGAAGGATGAGGGGGGATCTTATAGAGACGTATAAGATAATGAAAGGGATGGATAGGGTAGAGGTAGAGAGATTCTTCCCGCTTAGAAAGGATAGCAGGACTAGAGGGCACAGCCTCAAGATAAGGTAGGGGGTGCAGTTTAGATCGTAGTTGAGGAGGAACTTCTTCACTCAAAGGGTGGTGAATCTCTGGAATTCTCTGCCCGTTGAAGTGGTGGAGGCTACCTCGCTAAATATATTTAAGTCACAGGTAGATATGTCTTTGATAGACAGGGGAATTAAGGGTTATGGGGAGACAGCGGGAAAGTGGAACTGATCCACTTCAGATCAGCCATGATCTTATTGAATGGCGGAGCAGGCTCAAGGGCCAGATGGCCTACTCCTGCTCCTAGTTTTTATGTTCTTATGAAATTATTTAGGTCATATTATGAAGTCTATGCTGGATGGAAGGCTGCATTCATATTTTTTCAATAGCAATAAATTATTTCAAGTTTTTGTTCCTTTCACCCCTGTTCGAGGTTTTGAGGTTGCTGATGTGAGGCAGGTGCTCCTTGGAGGATTGGGTGGATGGGTTGTTGAGGGGCTTATGTTCTCTCCCTGATGCCTCAACTTTGCTTCCGCATTTATGTAATGAGGTTTGTGTGTTCAGTGCTTTCCCTGAATGAAATCTCTCCATTTTAGTTGGACGCTTTAAAGATACCCTTAAAGTGTTTCCATTGTCCTGCTGGGAGTCTCCTACTACAACCAAGTTCCAAGTAGAGCAGTTGCCTCGGGAGTCTGGTGCCAGGCATACAAGCGACATGTCCCACCCAGTAGAATGGTTTTGAGTCATTAGTGTCTCAGTCTGGAGCCAGATGGCTTGGAGAGGATACTGCTGTTGGACTGCTTTTCTAGCCACCTGTTTTGGAGAATCTTGTGAAGGCACCGCTGGTGGTATTTCTCCAGTTATTTGAGATGCTTGCTGCAGGTGGTTCAATTATCTGAAGCATATAGGAGCACAGGGACCACTGCTGCATGGTAAATCACGATCTTACTCTCAGATTTAAGATCCTGGTCTTCAAATAATTTCAGTTACTAGTGGTGTACCGCAAGGAATCTGTTTTGGGGCCACTGCTGTTTGTCACTTTTATAAATGAGCTGGATGAGGGCGTAGAAGGATGAGTTAGTAAATTTGTGGATGACACTAAAGTTGAGTTATGGACAGTGCGGAAGGATGTTGCAGGCTACAGAGGGACATAGGTAAGCTGCAGAGCTGGGTTGAGAGGTGGCAAACGGCGTTTAATGCGGAAAAATGTTAAGTGATTCACTTTGGAAGGAGTAACAGGAAGACAGGGTACTGGGCTAATGATAAAATACTTGATAGTGTGGATGAGCAGAGAGATCTTGGTGTCCAAATGCATAGATCCCTGAAAGTTGGCACCCAGGTTGATAGGGTTGTTAAGAAGGCATACAGTGTGTTAGCTTTTATTGGTAGAGGGATTGAGTTTCGCAGCTGTACAAAACTCTGGTGCAGCCACACTTGGAGTATTGAGTACAGTTCTGGTCTCCGCATTATAGGAAGGATGTGGAAGCATTGGAAAGGGTGCAGAGGAGATTTATCAGGATGTTGTCTGGTATGGTGGAAAGGCTGAGGGACTTGAGGCTGTTTTTGTTAGAGGCATATAAGATGATCAGAGGATTAGATAGGGTGGACAGTGAGAGCCTTTTTCCTCGGATGGAGATGGCTAGCACGAGGGGACATAGCTTTAAATTCAAAGGTGATAGATATAGGACAGATGTTCTCCCTGTTGGTGTAACTTGTGGGCCGAAGGGTCTGTTTGTGCTGTAGTGTTCTATGTTCTATGTCAGAGGTAGGCTCTACTCAGAGTAGTAAGAGCGTGGAATGCCCTGCCTGCAACAGTAGTGGACTCGCCAACATTTAAATGGTCATTGGATAAACATATGGATGATATTGAAATAGTATAGGTTAAATGGGCTTTAGATTGGTTTCACAGGTCGGCGCAACATCGAGGGCCAGAGGGCCTATACTGCGCTGTAATGTTCTATGTTCTATTTTCCTCATCTGATGTCGCCGAAGGCTGAGCTGGAACCCAGGAGGAGGTGATGAATTTTGTCATCCGTTATTGAGAGGAAGATCACAAGAAATGGAAAATGGTGCACGTTTTTGAAGATCTCTTTCTCTTTACTCATTCACATGATCTCGGCATCGTTGGCCAGTCCGACATTTATTGCCTATCCCTAATTGTCCTAACTGATTTTGATGCTAATTGATGGGGGAAGATGTAATGCTGTGGGAGATGTGGGAGGATTTTAGTTTTCTGAATGTTGACTGAAAGGCCCATTTTTGGACTTGCTTCAAAGGAGGAGTTGTCAATGTCCTGGAGCTAATTTACTGAATGAGCGTGCACCTAAGTGTGACTGCATACAGGAGCTCCATGATTGAAGTTAGTATCATTTTGATTTTGGATTGAAGGTGCTTTCAGTTGAAGTTTCCTGTCTGTTCTGTGGATAATTTGCTGTATGTGAGATCTAGTATTGCAGCAAGAAAGATGGACAAGAGAGTTGGTGCAATATTGTACTTCGATGTAACCCCAGTCTCCACTAAAATCAGTTCTGGGATAGTTCCATGCAGATGACAGCTTGCACGTCATTATGGAGTAAGCAGAGAATGGCAACAAATTTCTGAATGCTTCTAAACTTGAGGAACATACTTCATAAGCTTTCACAATTGACAGAGTAGAAGGCTTTTCTGAGATGAGGAAAGACCATGTGCAGCAATTGACATTGTTACTTGCATTTTCTTGGATTTGCCATGTCGGGAAGATCATCTATACGGTGCCTTTTGATTGGTGAAAGCCAGACTGCGACTCTGGAAGGAGCTTTTTGGTCTTCGGGAAGGTGTGATTGAGAAGGATCCTTGTGATCTTCTTCCTGTGGTGGACAATAAGGAACCGCTTCTGCAGTTACCACATTCAACATTTCCCCCTTCCGGTGTTTAGTCATGCCCCTGAACTTGTCCAGACTGCACTTTTCTTCCTATATAAGGGATATGAGATTGTGCAGCCATGCCAGAAATGCTTCTCTGCCATGTTTCAGAATTTCTGCAGGAATTTCATATGCTCCAGAGGTTTTGTTGGTTATAAAATGTAAAATGGCTTTTTCAGCTTGCTTCAGATCAGGGTAGCATTGTTGAGTGTGTTCCTGACTAAACAACAACTGAATTATACGTAACAGAAATGCTGGAAATAATCAGCTGGTTAAGCAGCATCTGTGGAGAGGAAAACTGTTCATATCGGTGACCTTTTAGAAAATTCTGTTGTAAGAAATGCATTACTCCTTATTGAGAAGCAGCTAATTGAAATGTATTTTGCATGTTTTTTAATGCCAGTTTAAAAACTTGTGATAGATATTATTAGGTTCCGATTGAATTTGGTGGTTACCTTTTCCTAGAAACTGACCTCAATCAAAATTCAGAATGACAAGATGAGGACAGGCAATTTGCCAGCCAACATGAAGAAAAACAGAGTTCTTCAGATCATCCCATGTAAGACCTTTTAAATAAACAAGCTATTATTGCTTCAGTTCAGAAATAATTCCAGTTGTTACATGCAAAACTGAAATGTTAATATGCAGGAATGATAATTATTCATCCACCCCTCATGCCTCTCTTGTGTGCTCCAGTATAAAGAAGTTCCACGTATTAGTCATAAATGTTTTGCTAAAGGCCAGCTAAGACTGCAAAACTTTACAGCCCTCAGTTTCCCACTGCAAAAATCTATATCTCGCCTACATAAAGGTAGCAGAATATCAAAAAATATACAAAACTCACTAAATAGTACACACAGGAACAAAGAAAAGTTAAAAAAGGTAATGGAATGTTGGCCTTTGGGTGGCATAGTGGTTAGCTCTGCTGCCTCTCAGCTCCAGGGACCCGTGTTCAACTCTGGTCTTGGGTGACTGCCTGAAGTGTGGAGTTTGCACATTATCCCTGTATCTGCGTGGGTTTTCTGTGGGTGCTCCAGTTTCCTCCTACAGTCCAAAGATGTATAAGTTAGGTGAATTGGTCATGCTAAATTGCCCTTCAGTGTCCCAAGATGTGTGCGTTAGGGGAATTAGCCATGGGAAATGAGTGGGGTTACGGGGATAGGTTGGGGGAGAGGGTCAAGGAGTTGATGCAGACTTTGAGTCAAATGGCCTCTTCTGAACTGTAGGGATTTTCTGATTTTTTTTATCTTAAGAGGACTAGAATAAAAAATGACAGGTTGGGCTGCATTTAGAGCATTGAATTCTGTCCTGGGTACCTTACCTCAGGAAGATATATTGGACCTACAAGGGGTTCAGGACAGATGCACCAAAATGATGCAGTCTTTCCTCAAAAAGCAGTTGAAGCTATGTCAATTAGAAAATTTACAAAATGAGGTAGGTAGATTTTTGTTAAGTGCAGGTATTAAGGATTATGAAACTGAGGTAAATAGATGGAAATAAACCATCAATCAGCCATATTCTGAATAAGTGGCAGAAGAGGTTGAGGGGTTGAATGGCCCACCTCTGTTCCTTCAATCTGAAATTTAACAAGCATTGTGATATTATGGGGAGATGGTGGTGTAGTGGTATTGTCATTGGACTAGTAATCCTGAGATCATGATAATCCCTGGATGGTGGAATTTGAATTAAGAAAAAAAAAATCTAAAATTAAAAATCTGGTGATTACCATTGTCAATTGTTGTAAAAGCTCATCTGGTTCACTAATGTACCTTTCAGGTAAGGAAATCTGCTACCCCTTACATGTCTGGCCTACGTGTAATCAAGACCTACAGCAAGGTGGTTAACTCACATCCTCTGAAACAACCTAGCAAACCATTCAGTTCGAGGGCAATGAAGGCTGGGCAATAAATACTGGCCCAACCAGCGATGCCCACATTCCACAACAAATGAAAAAAAGAGAGCAGATTGGGAAAGGGCTACATGTGGTAGAAAATTGGTCATTCTTTTAACATTCAAAGTACTGTTTATACGACTGATTATTTTTAACTTTATATGTTCAGGATCCAAACCTGATGTGTCAAAATGGCATTTAAATGCAGGTTGGTTTTAGCTCCTCAGACTAGAAATGTTGTTCAGCATTGCAAGGTTAAGCATGCACTAGCAGTGTTCGAGTTACAATAAATAGTTAAGCTTTTATTCAGGTAATTTATGTAATCTATGGATCTTCCAGTATAATGACATTTGTGTATGGAAATCAATAGTTGGAATTGTCTGGACGCTTAGAACAATCATTGCTCTGGCTCAGACTTTCCAGGAAATTGTAGCAACTCAAAATTTTACTTGTACCTTGTTGAAATTTCTTCCTCTGTATTGTGTTTTGATAATGATATAAAGGCACCAATCACTGATTAGGGATTGGGTAAACATTATTGGTTCCTTTGTTTCTAGGCAAATTAAGAACATTTATACAAAGGTCAAAAGTTTGAGTTTATCAGAGCTGTGCTCTTTTCTGCTCACAAGACAAAGTGAAACTGAGGCTGTATCTAAGATTGAATTGCACGACACACTTGCCTTTTAGTGATGGCCTACTGCTATCCCTAACAGTGATCCGTGGAATTGTCATTCTTGGATGTTGTTCCAGGTTGCATTTTGGATCTTGTCCAAGATCCAATAGGACTCGATGTTGCTGAGGAGCTAAAATGGAACTGATTTGCCTTCAGTTTTGTCTCACCATTACGTCCTTATAAATAATTTCTCAGGATCTTAATCCCAAGCAAATTGTCACGTTGGTTGCCATGTACTTTCTCTGGGACCCTGGATGTGATTTGATTTGATTTATTATTATCATGTGTATTAATATACAGTATAAAATATTTTTTCTTGCGCACTATACACTCAAAACATATCAAGAAGGAAAGGAGTGGAGAATATAGTGTTAGAGTCATAGCTAGGTGTAGAGAAAGATCAACTTAATGCATGGTAGGTCCATGCAAAAGTCCTATAGCAGCAGGGAAGAAGCTGCTTTTGAGTCAGTTGGTAGGTGACCTCAGACATTTTTATCCTTTTCCTGATGGAAGAAGGTGGAAGAGAGTATGTCTGGGGTGCTTGGGATCCTTGGTTATGCTGGCAGCTTTTCCGAGGTAGCAGAAAGTGTAGACGGTGGAGGCCGGTTTGAGAGATTGGCTGGGCTTCGTTCACGACCCAGTGTTGTTTGGCAATTCTGTCATGAGCGTGGTGTTTAGCAATTCTGTACCTTCATTTTTACTGTCACTGTTCTATATTTGCCGTTTTAAAAGTTACTCTCTAGTTTCTGAGAGATAGAGTGGACAAAAGTATGGCATGATAAATAGATAACCACTGGTCTGCCAAACATGAGCTCTGTAAAAAGTCTGACAACACCAGGTTTTAGTCCAACCTATTTATTTGATAATATACTCACAAGCTTTCGAGGGACACCCTCTTCGTCAGGTGAATGGAGAGTTCTGGCCTCAGACAGAGCATATAAAGCACAGACAGTTTAGAGATTACTGATTAGAATGCGAATCTTTACACCTAACCTGCTGTTCAAGACCTGAAGTGGCTGATAATGTGAGTGGAAGGAGCACTGATCACAGTTTAAAGAGATGTGTATTGTCTCCAGACAGTACAGTAAGTGAGGTTTTGCAAACCCAGGCAAGTCACGGGGGTTACAGATAGTGCAACATGAACCCAAGATCCCTGTTGAGACCGTCCTCATGTGTGCGGAACTTGGCTATCAGTCTCTGTTCAGCGACTCTGCGCTGTCCTGTGTCATGAAGGCCGCCTTGGAGAATGCTTACCCGAAGGTCAGAGGCTGAATGCCCGTGACCACTGAAGTGTTCACCAACAGGAAGGGAACAGTCTTGCCTGGTGACTGTCGAGCGATGTTCATTCATCCGTTGTCGTAGCGTCTGCATGGTCTCCCCAATGTACCATGCTTCGGGACATCCTTTCTTGCAACGTATCAGGTAGACAATGTTGGCCGAGTTGCAAGGGTATTTACCATGTACCTGGTGGACGGTATTCTCACGGTCCTGCATCCTGAAACCCATTGTACAAAGAACCCCCAGCTTTTGTCGCGACACTACGGACTTCCTACTGAAACTCAGCACACACGGAGCAGTTGAACCAGGGACACTCCTCGTCACAATGGATGTCTCAGCGCTCTACACCAACATCCCCCACAACGATGGCATTGCTGCGACTGCCTCAGTACTCAATGCTGACAACTGCCAGTTTCCAGATGCAATTTTACAACTCATCCGCTTTATCCTGGACCACAATGTCTTCACCTTCAACAACCAGTTTTTCATCCAGACACATGGAACAGCCATGGGGACCAAATTTGCACCTCAATATGCCAACATCTTCATGCACAGGTTCGAACAAGACTTCTTCACTGCACAGAATCTTCAACCGATGCTGTACACTAGATACATCGATGACATTTTCTTCCTTTGGCCTCATGGTGAACAATCACTGAAACAACTATATGATGATATCAGCAAATTCCACCCCACCATCAGACTCACCATGGACTATTCCCCAGAATCAGTTGCATTCTTGGACACACGCATCTCCATTAAGGACGGTCACCTCAGCACCTCACTGTACCGCAAGCCCACAGACAATCTCACAATGCTCCACTTCTCCAGTTTCCACCCTAAACATGTTAAAGAAGCTATTCCCTATGGACAAGCCCTCCGTATACACAGGATTTGCTCAGATGAGGAGGATCGTGACAGACACCTCCAGACCCTGAAAGATGCCCTCGTAAGAACAGGATATGGTGCTCGACTCATAGATCGGCAGTTCCGATGCGCCACAGCGAAAAACCGCACCGATCTCCTCAGAAGGCAAACACAGGACACAGTGGACAGAGTACCCTTCGTCGTCCAGTACTTCCCCGGAGCGGAGAAGCTACGACATCTTCTCCGGAATCTTCAACATATCATTGATGAAGACGAACATCTCGCCAGGGCTATCCCCACACCCCCACTTCTTGCTTTCAGACAACCACACAATCTCAAACAGACCATTGTTCGCAGCAAACTACCCAGCCTTCAGGAGAACAGTGACCACAATACCACACAACCCTGCCACAGCAACCTCTGCAAGACATGCCGGATCATCGACACGGATACCATCATCACACGTGAGAATACCGTCCACCAGGTACATGGTAAATACTCTTGCAACTCGGCCAACATTGTCTACCTGATACGTTGCAAGAAAGGATGTCCCGAAGCATGGTACATTGGGGAGACCATGCAGACGCTACGACAACGGATGAATGAACATCGCTCGACAGTCACCAGGCAAGACTGTTCCCTTCCTGTTGGCGAACACTTCAGTGGTCACGGGCATTCAGCCTCTGACCTTCGGGTAAGCATTCTCCAAGGCGGCCTTCATGACACAGGACAGCGCAGAGTCGCTGAACAGAGACTGATAGCCAAGTTCCGCACACATGAGGACGGTCTCAACAGGGATCTTGGGTTCATGTCGCACTATCTGTAACCCCCGTGACTTGCCTGGGTTTGCAAAACCTCACTTACTGTACTGTCTGGAGACAATACACATCTCTTTAAACTGTGATCAGTGCTCCTTCCACTCACATTATCAGCCACTTCAGGTCTTGAACAGCAGGTTAGGTGTAAAGATTCGCATTCTAATCAGTAATCTCTAAACTGTCTGTGCTTTATATGCTCTGTCTGAGGCCAGAACTCTCCATTCACCTGACGAAGAGGGTGTCCCTCGAAAGCTTGTGAGTATATTATCAAATAAATAGGTTGGACTAAAACCTGGTGTTGTCAGACTTTTTACTGTGTTTACGCCAGTCCAACGCCGGCATACCCACATCAAAACATGAGCTCTGCCAGTGATAGAAAAATTGCACTTAAAGGTGTCAGTCTCAGATGTAACATTGAGGTATCTAGCACTTGCTTGGTCTGTATGCATTTTAAATTTAGGGAATTAATAATGCAAATTATTTGTTTAGCAGGCCATTAGATCTAAGAAGAAGTAGTGTGATTGATATTCCACTTCACTGAAGGATAATCTCCTTCATATTATTGAAATTGAGGGAGAGATTATTGTCATTGCACCAGTTCACCAGGTTCCCTATCTTGTCATTGTTTGAGATCCGACCCACTACGGTGGTATCATCTGCAAACTTGAAAATCGAATTGAAGGGGAATTTGGCTGCACAATCATAGGTGTACAAGGAGTATAGTAAGGGGCTGAGAGCACAGCCTTGTGGGGCATATGACTTGGCATATGATTTGGTATGTCACACACTTCTTCATGATGACTTCAGTGTCATTGTTTATACTTGGTCAATAGACTGTCCCTCTTGTGAGTCAACTTGTCCGATCTATGCCTGTATGTGAGAGATGAAGTTGCTGAAGAATATCAGGTTGCAAAGATTCCAGTACGATGACCTGTCTGTCTTTAAAAGTGACTCCCTGGACGATGCTTGGCTTGACCTGGTAAGCTCAAATGGTCTTGCATGTTCTTAGACATGCTGAATTGAATAAGGCAATCTTTCCATTAGTGCGTTCCACAATCTCTGAATTGGAATCTTTTTGTAGCTGCTAGCATTTGTATTGCACAAAACGTACCTGATCAATTTGATCATTCAAGCTGAGTCCACAAAAACATCAGCCGTGATCTTATTGAATGGCGGAGCAGGCTTGAGGGGCCAGATGGCCTAGTCCTGCTCCTCGTTCTTATGGTTCTAAACATGATGCCAATTAAGTCAAGTTGTAGATCTTCTGTTATATCACTGAGTTGGGCAGTCAGATAAATGTATCTGATGTGACCATGAAATTACCTAGCTTAAAGTAAAGTTAAAGTTTATTTATTAGTCACAAGTGGCTTAGATTTAACACTAGGGGTACATGTTCGTAGCTCTTGAAGTGGAGTCACAGGTGGACAGTGTGGTGAAGAAGGCATTTGGCATGCTTGGTTTCATCGGCCAGAACATTGAATACAGAATGCTTGAATCTGTAATTAAGGAGAGAAAATGCTTGAATCCGTAATTAAGAAGAAAATAGCAAGGCATCTTGAGGAGAATTGTTTGATAGAGCAGATGTAGCACGGTTTCGTTAAGGGGAAGTCATGTCTGACAAATTTATTGGAATTCTATGAGGATGTGTCTCATGCGGTGGATAGAGGGGAACCGGTGGATGTGGTGTTTCTCAATTTTCAGAAGGCGTTTGATGAGGTGCCGCACAAGAGGTTGTTACAGAAGGTTAGAGGGCATGGAGTTGGGGGTAGGGTGTTAGCGTGGATAGGGGATTGGCTGTCAAATAGGAGGCAGAGAGTGGGTGTCAATGGGTGCTATTCGGATTGGCGGTTGGTGACTAGTGGAGTGCCCCAGGGATCAGTGCTGGGGCCTCAGCTATTTACCATTTATATAGATGATCTGGAGGAGGGAACTGAGTGTAAGGTGTCGAAATTTGCTGATGACACAAAGATTGGTGGAACGGCAAATTGTGCGGAGGGTGTGGAAAGTCTGCAGAGGGATCTAGATAGGCTGACCGAATGGGCGAGGAACTGGCAGATGGAATATAATGTTGGCAAGTGCGAGGTTGTCCACTTTGGTAGGAATAATGGTAGGAAGGACTACTACTTACATGGCGAAAAGCTGCAGCATGCTACGGTGCAGAGGGACCTGAAGGTCCTTGTGCATGAGTCGCAAAAACCCAGCCTGCAGGTGCAGCAGGTGGTCAGGAAGGCAAATGGGATGCTGGCCTTCATAGCGAGGGGGATTGAATATAAAAGTAGGAAGGTCTTACTACAACTGTACAGGGCACTGGTGAGGCCGCAGCTGGAGTACTGTGTGCAATTTTGGTCGCCGCACTTGCGCAAGGATATTTTGGCCTTGGAGGGAGTGCAGAGGAGGTTTACTAGGCTGATACCAGAGTTGAGGGGGTTGAGCTATGAGGAGAGGCTGAATAAACTAGGCTTGTACTCGTTAGAGTTTAGAAGGATGAGGGGAGATCTCATTGAGACGTACAAGATGATGAAAGGGATGGATAAGGTAGAGTTGGAGAGGTTCTTCCCGCTCAGAAAGGACAGCAGGACTAGAGGGCACAGCCTCAAGATAAGGGGGGGGGGGAGCAGTTTAGAACGGAGTTGAGGAGGAACTTCTTCACTCAAAGGGTGGTGAATCTCTGGAATTCTCTGCCCGTTGAAGTGGTGGAGGCTGCCTCGCTAAATATATTTAAGACGCGGGTAGACAGGTTTTTGGTAGGCAAGGGGATTAAGGGTTATGGGGAGAAGGCGGGAAAGTGGAACTGAGCCACTTCAGATTAGCCATGATCTTATTGAATGGCGGGCAGGCTCGAAGGGCTAGATGGCCTACTCCTACTCCTATTTCTTATGTTCTTATGAGTTGGGACGTCTTGTTGAAGTTGTACAAGACATTGGTAAAGCCACAGTTTGAATACTGTGTGCAGTTCTGGTCACCCTATTATAGAAAGGATATTATTAAACTAGAAAGAGTACAGAAAAGATTTACTAGGATGCTACTGGGACTTGATGTTTTGAGTTCTAAGGAGAAGCTGGATAAACTGGGAATTTTTTCTTTGGAGCATAGGAGGCTTCGCGGTTATCTTACAGAGGTCTACAAAATAATGAGGGGCATAGATCAGCTAGATAGTCGATATCTTTTCCCAAAGGTAGGGGAGCCTAAAAGTAGAGGGCGTAGGTTTAAGGTGAGAGGGGAGAGATACAAAAGTTCCAGGGAGCACTGTTTTCACACAGAGGGTGGTGAGTGTCTGGAACAAGCTGCCAGAGGAAGTAGTAGAGGCGGTTACAATTTTGTCTTTTAAAAAGCATTTAGATAGTTACATGGGTAAGATGGGTATAGAGGGATATGGGCCAAACGTGGGCAATTGGGATTAGTTTAGGGGTTTAAAAAAAAAGGACAGCATGGACAAGTTGGTCAAAGGGCCTGTTTCATTGCTGTAAACCTTTATGACTTTATGACTGTGAAAAATCCGCTAGCCACCACATTCCGGCAACAGTTCAGATACATGGAGGGAGAATTTCGCATGGCTAATACACCTAAACTGACATCTTTTGCTCGCAGACCCAGGGAGAATGTGCAGGCTCCACATAGGCAGTGACCCAAGGCAGCAATCGAACTTGGGTCCCTGGTACTGTGAAGTAGCAGTGTTAACCACTATGTCACCATGCTGCCCTTGTATTCAAAGTCTCAGTCGTGACCTTGAATCTTTATCAAGTGACGTTGCAATCTTGGTAATGCACTATCAATGGTTTTTGTCAGATCATCTCCAGCGGCTTGGGTCAGCCTCTAACCAATCTTTTGCCAAATAGAAAATGCATGATTCTAAATACTAAATGTCATGTTTCCCACTTGAAGTTGGAGTCGTTGGATTGCACCTTTTTCCCCTTTTTCTAGAATGTATGCTTCCTGGCCTAACTCAGAGATATCTGTCTCCAGGTCATTGTCTCTCTAGGGTCATAAAATTGCAATTTCAATGCTTCTGATAATTTCAGTGCTTCAGAGTGGTTTTGGTGGTTTCCATGGCACAGGAAAGGCACACCCTTTCTCAACAATTCCCTCAGCAATGGTGATTTTGAGCAAAATTAGGAATGTGTGGAGATAAGAAATTAAAGTGACTTGGTCTTTGAAGACCATCCTTATCTTGAGGAGTTAGCATGTCTTTAATATCTTCTGTTTCACTTGGGTTGGGACTTATGCCAGGACTGGATATGTAGAACTGAAGAAATTGATCTATCACACATAGGCACATGTCAAACTGTTAAACACCAGTCCTTCGTTGCATGCCACTGGCATCAACAAATGCAGATATTGGATATGTTCTTGCTTTGTTCTTCCAACAATGACAATGTGTTTTTCATTCATTCAGTCAGGGGATGTGAGCATTGCTTTTATTGTCCATCCCTAAATGCCCTTGACCTGAATGGTTTGTTAGGGCATTTAAGAGTCAGCCACATTGTTGTGGGTCTGGAGTCACATGTCGGCCAGACCAGGTAAGGGTGACAGATTTCCTTCCTTAAAAGCCATATTTGATATAATCCTGTGGTATTGGTTGATAAATAACTATTATTTTACAAGCTGATAGTATGAATTTCCTTTCCCATTTTATGCACCTATTTACATAGCTATTGTTCGTGGTGGTGTGAGGGATAATTTTGCATCTTAACTGAACATTCTGCAATAAATATGCACACAAAAGAGTAAAATGACTTGTGCAGGCCTGTGAGTCACAATGTTCAACTGCTGAAATTGATTGGTTGTATGGTATCTTCCAGTGGAGAAATTTGTAGTTGTAATTTTCTAATATATTGTTTATAATTCAAATACTTGCGTTAAAGTACGCATTAAATTTTCAGAATTATTTTGTTATGTCGCTTTATTGGACTCTGTAAGCCACTTATTCCATAGAATGTAATATACATGTATTAATATTTGAGTAGCTACCACCATGCCAGATGTCAACCTGGTGAAGCTACAAAACAGGCCACTTGTGTGCCAAACAGTATAAGGAGCAAGTAATAGACTGAGCTAAGTAATCCCACAACCAACGGATCAGATTTAAGCTCTGCAGTCCTGCCGCATCCAGCCATGTATGGTGTGGACAATTAAAAAATTCACTAGAGGAGGGGGTTCCACAAATATCCCCATCTTCAATGACGGTGGAGCCCAATACATCGAGTGCTAAAAGTAAAGCTTTTGCAACAATCTTCAGGCAGAAGTGCTGAGCAGATGACCCATTTCGGCAGCCTCCAGAGGTCCCCAGCATTACATGGAGTGAACCGAATTGGATGAAGATGGACATCTATGATGCTGAATGTGGCATCAAGGAATCCTAGCAAAACTGGTGTTGATGGAAATTGGGGAAAGCTCTTCACCGATTGGAGTCATGTTTACCACAAAGGAAGAGGGGGAGTTAGGGAACTTAGGAACATAAATAGTAATGTCTTGAGGAGTGTACATATACCAGAGAAGGAGGTGCTGGAAGTCTTAAAGCGCATCAAGGTAGATAAATCCCCGGGACCTGATGAAGTGAGACTAGGGATGAAATTGTGGGCCCCCTAGTAGAGATATTTGAATCATCGACAGCCACAAGTGAGGTGCCTGAAGAGTGGAGGGTGGCAAATGTTTAAAAAGGAAAAAACCTGGGATCTACAGGCCGGTGAGCCTCACATCTGTAGTGGGTAAGTTGTGAAAAGATATTCTGAGAGACAGGATCTATAGGCATTTAGAGAGCCATGGACTGATTAGGGACAGTCAGCATGGCTTTGTGAGTGGAAAATCATGTCTCACAAATTTGACCAACTTTTTTGAAGGGGTAACCAAGAAGGTAGATGAGGGCAGTGCAGTTAATGTTGTCTACATAGACTTTAGAAGGCCTCTGACAAGGTTCCACATAGTAGATTGAAGCATACTGTTAAATCTCTTGGGACCCAGGGTGAGGTAACATTGGATACAAAATTGGCTTGGTGACAGAAGACAGAGGGTGATTGTAGAGGGTTGTTTTTCAAACTGGAGGTCTATGATCAGTGGTGTGCCTCAGGGATCGGTGCTGGTCCACTGCTATTTGCCATTTATATTAATGATTTGGATGAGAATTTAGAAGGTATGGTTAGTAAGTTTGCAGATGGCACCATGATTGGTGGCATAGTGAACAGTGAAGAAGGTTATCTAGGATTTGAATATAAAAGTAGGGAGGTCTTGCTGCAGCTGTATAGGGCACTGGTGAGGGCGCAGCTGGAGTACTGTGTGCAGTTTTGGTCGCCGCACTTACACAAGGATATTTTGGCCTTGGAGGGAGTGCAGAGGAGGTTTACTAGGCTGATACCGGAGTTGAGAGGGTTGAACTATGAGGAGAGGCTGACTAAACTAGGCTTGTACTCATTAGAGTTTAGAAGAATGAGGGGAGATCTCATTGAGACATATAAGATGATGAATGGGATGGATAGGATAGAGGTGGAGAGGCTCTTCCCACTCAGAAAGGACAGTAGGACTAGAGGGCACAGCCTTAAGATAAAGGGGGGGCGGTTTAGAACGGAGTTGAGGAGGAACTTCTTCACTCAAAGGGTGGTGAATCTCTGGAATTCTCTGCCCGTTGAAGTGGTGGAGGCTGCCTCGCTCAATATTTTTAAGACGCGGGTTGATAGGTTTTTGATAGGCAAGGGGATTAGGGTTATGGGGAGAGGGCGGGGATGTGGAACTGAGACACGACAGATCAGCCATGATCTTATTGAATGGCGGGGCAGACTCGAGGGGCTAGATGGCCTACTCCTGCTCCTATTTCTTATGTTCTTATGATTGCAAAGGGATCTTGATCAATTGGGCCAGTGAGCTGACGAATGGCAGATGGAGTTTAATTTAGATAAATGCAAGGTGATGCATTTTGTTAAATCGAGTCAGGGCATCACTTACTCAATGTTAATGGTAGTTTTTTTTTGTTTTTATTCCAGTCCAATCAAATCAAGTCCAATTCAGAGTCTCAACAAGTTGAGATACTCCCATTCCAAGCTGACAGGACAGGACTCTCACCCCCTGTCTTGGGCTTGATCTGCATGATCCAAGCTGACTAGAGTAGGCATAACTCCTCCTCCAAGGCTTGCTCTCATTTGCATCTTAGCCAAAAGGCCGAGATGCCGCTTTTAAAAATTGATTCAAATGTAACCTAATGACTTCAGTCAAGCACAGTATGTCGATACTGTGCTTGATCTTAGGAAAACTTATAGAACAAAGAGATCCAGGGGTACAGGTTCATAGTTCTTTGAAAGTAGAGTGGACAGAGTGGTGAAGAAGGCATTCGGCATGCTTGGTTTCATTGGTCAGAACATTGAATACAGGAGTTGGATGTCTTGTTGAAGTTGTACAAGACATTGGTAAGGCCACACTTGAGATACTGAGTACGGTTCTTGTCACCCTATTGTATAAAGGATATTATTAAATTACAAAGTGTGCAGAAAAGATTTACTAAGATGCTACCAGGACTTGATGTTTTGAGTTACAAGGAGAAGCTGAATAGACTGGGACTTTTTTCTTTGGAGCATAGGAGGCTTAGGGGTGATCTTTTAGAGGTCTATAAAATAATGAGGGGCATAGATCAGCTGGATAGTCAATATCTTTTCCCAAAGGGAGTCTAAAACTAGAGAGCATAGATTTAAGGTGAGAGGTGAAAAATACAAAAGTGTCCAGAAGGGCAATTTTTTCACACAGGTTGGTATCTGGAACGAGCTGCCAGAGGTGGTGGTGGAGGCGGTACAATTTTGTCTTTTAAAAAGCATTTAGAGAGTTACATGGGTAAGACAGCAATAGAGGAATGTGGGCCAAATGCAGGCAATTGGGACTAGTTTAGTTGCTTCAAAAAAAGGGGCAGCTTGGAAAAGTTGGGCTCAAGGGCCTGTTTCCATGCTGTAAATCTCTGACTTCAAGATGGTTGTGATTGGATGTCAATCATCTCGGCTCCAGGACATCACTGCAGGAGTTCCTCAGGGTAATGTCCTAGGGTCAACCATTTTCACTGCTTTGTTAATGATCTTACATCATGTGGATGATTGTGTAATGTTCAACACCATTCGCAGCTCCTCAGATATTGCCCCAAGCCTGTCCGCCATTTACAAGGCAGAAGACCAGACTATAATGGGATATTCTCCACTTGCCTGGATGAATGCAGCTCCAACAACAATCAAAAAGCTGACACCATCCAGGAAAAGCCTGCTTAATTGCTATCCCTTCCACAAACATTCAATCCCTCTACCACTGACGAACACGGGCAGCAGTGTGTACCATCTACAAGATGCACCACAGGAACTCACCAAAGTTCTTTAGGCAGTGCCTTCCAAACTCATAACTACTACCATTTAAAAGGACAAGAGCAGTAGATACCTGGGAGCACCACTTCCTAAAGGTTCCCTCCAAGTCACTCACCAGTTTGACTTAGAAATATGTTGCTGTTCCTTCACTGTCGCTGTGTCGAGATCCTGGAACTTTCTGACTAACGGGGTGTATCTGCACCTCTGGGATTGCAGTGGTTCAAGAAGCCAGCTCACCACCACCTTAAGGGTAACTAGGGATGGCCAATAAATGCTGGCCTAGCCAGCAATGCCCACATGCCATAAATGAGTTTTGAGAAAAGAAATTGAATATAATTACAATTACCAGGGAAGTAGTATTGAGCAAATTGTTGGGGCTGTGGGTTGATAAGTTCTTAGTTTCTGATGGCTCCTAAAAGAATTTGGTTTTAATTTTCCAAAATTCCCTGGATTTGGAGATGGTTACGTTAGTTTGGAAAATAGCAAATGTGACTCCTTTATTTGAAAGGGAGGGAGACAGAAGGCAGGAAACTACGGACCAATTCGCTTGCGAACCAAAGACCCCAGTTGCTAAATATGCTGATGACGCAAAGATAGGTAGGAAAGCAAGTTGTGAAGAGGACCTAAGGAGGCTACAAAGAGAAATACATATGTTAATCGGGTAAAGACCTGACAAATGGAGTATAATGAGGGAATATATGAAATTGCGTATTTTGGCAGGAAGTATTAAAAGAAGCATAGTATCTCAAAGGTGAGATATTGCACTGCCCAATAAGATGTGTCCACGTGCATGAGTGCAAAAGATTAGTTTGCAGGTACTCCATAAGGGAAGATATGCTTCATTGAAACAGAGCATTGGTGAGACCACATCTGAAGTACGGTGAACAGTCTTGGTTTCCTTATTTAACAAAGGGTGTATATTGGAGGCAGTTCAGAGAAGATTTACTCAACTAATACCTAAAGTGGCAGGTTGCTTTATGAAAAAAGGGTGAACAGGTTAGGCCTGTACTTGCTGAAGTTTCAAAGAGTATGAGGCAACTTGATTGAAACAAAGACAGCTTGACAGGGTGGATGTTGATGTTTCCTCTTGTGGGGGATTCTAGATCTAGGGGTCACTGTTTAAAAATAAGGAGTCAGAGATGAGGAAACATTTTTCTTTGAGGGTTCTGAGTCTTCAGTACTCTCTTCCTCAAAAGGAGGAGGAAGCAGAATCTTTGAATATTTTTCAGGTGGAGATTGATGGCTCCTTGCTAAGCAAGGAGCTGAATGGTTATCAGGGGTAGGCAGGAATATGGAGTTGAGGTTACAATCATTTTGGCTGTGATCCTGTTGAATGGCAAAGCATGCTCATGGGGCTGAGTGGGAGCTCCTTAATTTGTATGTTCACTACTGAAGGCGGTGCTGTGTTGTTCGGTATTAGGTGAAGGCATATCAACTTATTCAGCTAAATGTAAAAAAAACTCATGCCCCTGTTTGAAAATGACTAGGGAAGTCTGTTCAATGTCATGCTTAGCATTTATCTCTTAATCAATTTTCCAAGCTTTACTGACCATTTCTCATTTGTCATTTGTGGGGCCGTCCTTAATGCAACTTAGCTGCTGCATTTGCTACATAACAATGACTGCTTATTATGCACTTTCAAATAGTGTTAAGTTTTTTTTAGTATCCTCCTGAATAAGTCAATGTGCATAGGTTTAACTGCAACCTGAACAACAACTACAACTTTCTGTGACACAGTCATGTCCATGAGTAATTGTTTTTGGGCCTATGAACCGTGCTCCTTGCCTGCTCATTTGAAACTGCAATCTTTCTTGTTATTGCACCCCATCTTTATTTTAATTACACACTTCCTCCAGTTTTGCCCTCTATTTCCATTATGATGCTTTTGTGTTTGCTTGGTGTTCTTGTGATTTCAAAATGTTTCCTTTCCTTGCACCCTAAAAGGAAAGTATATCTGGCCATTGAATGTAGTGCCCCAAATTTTGGACGACAGGTATATAGAGTACAGATTAGTAGGATGGCAGTACTTCACACTGGATCCTTGATCTTGGTTGGGTATCAGAGTGTTGCAGGGTGGGTGAAGAGTCTTCCTTCAAAAGAAGGAGAAAATAATGGAGGAGATGTCAGTGTGCATCATTCTTATCTAGCAGTGCGTTATTAGCCCCCAACAGTGCTTTAGTCACCCTTCATTATTTAATTCATATGAGCAAATGTATCAATACTTAATAATTGGAGCTACTGTCCTCATGTACAGGTTTCCTTGCCTTTGCAATTAGATTAGTTTCTGGTAAATTGAATGGTATTCTTCACTATGGATTTTATGTGATAGTTGAGTTCAATTTTTGAACTCTTTTTGAAAATAAGTTTTCATGAAGCTTTAAAATTGTTAAACTTGCCTATTACATTGGATAAAGGAAAAGTAGCATAGAGCTACATACTATGTGAGTGAAGGGATTTGAGAAGTTAATGGATATGGTGCTGGTGTTAAAAAGTTATTATTTTTTATTCTTTAATGGGATGTGGGCATTGCTGGCTAGGCTAGCACTTATTGCCCAATCCTAATAGTTGAAGTCTGGGATAAACATGACAGATTTATTGGACATTGTTGTATCTCATGCTGTCAGACTTTGAAATTATTATTGAATCATACGTAATCATGATACCAAGAGTAGCTGAACATGTTGAGGAAAAGTGAATTGGCTCTCTTTAGTGGTTGAATTGCCATGAGTTCAACTCATGTTGAATTATCATTTTAGATTTTTTTGTTTCCATGTCATTTCAGATGAGTTTAACAGAGTCATCATTCCTGTAAAGAGAGGCGAAGAGAACACAGATTATGTGAATGCATCGTTCATTGATGTAAGTCTTTCGAAATTAGTTGTTTATTGTGCATTTCCAAGCGCAAGTAAAGTCAAGTTTTCAATTAATCGTCAGTTTTAATTCAGTCATACATGAAAACCAAATACAGAAGTTTAATAAAATGTTAATTGGTTTCTATCACTACTTTAGCTCATCTAAATTTATAGTACTTTGGAAGCAGGGTGTTGAAATCAAATTCATCATTGAACCAGTGTAGAAAGAATTGCACTTTTTAAATCCCAATTTCACTATAAATAATGAATGGAAATCATACTACTCAGACCTTACAGTTCAAGACAGGAAAATGATGTCCTGGAAATTAAATTTAATTTAGTTGAATTAGATAATTTTTAGCACAGAAAAGTATTTTAGAATAATTCTGTTGAAGAAAAAAGCAAGATAGTTTCTTTGCAAGAATAGTACTGTGGTTTAGTGCAAAAGTAAAAAGCAGTGAGTGTGAAATAGATACCTGCTGCATGCCTGCCTATATTATGGTTTGCATGTTTTTAAGGTATACTCATGGAAGACCACCAGTTTCCATAAGAACAAAGAACAACCCAGCACGGGAAACAGGCCCTTCGGCCCAACGAGTCCATGCCGCCGCATCCTCCTACACCTACCCTGCCCTGCGTGTATGCGAGTGGAACCCCTAACTTAGCCAGATTCAGGGGAGAATAGTGTCAATTTGGTATACCAATCAGCCTAAGAGCACATCTTTGGGGTGTGAGAGGAAACCGGAGCGCCCGGAGGAAACCCACGCAACCACAGGGAGAATGTGCAAACTCCCACAGACACAGGCCCAAATCCATGTATCTGCACAGCCAGCAGTGCTAGTCACTGAGCTGTTGCGGCGCCCGTCTACCGGTCCAGGATCAAGCACACACACCGACACGAAGTACTAGGCCACTCCCGGAACCTCCAAGAGCAGCCCACGCACAACCCACCGTGTGCATGCCCCTTGTTTGACAACAAGGTGGACCGCCACCTGCGGAATAAAAGACAAAAACGTTAACATATAAGTCTGCATCTCCGGTGCCTCCCGAGGCTCTGACCCTATTTAATACCCCCTACTATAACCCTCCATCCTTACTTCGCTCATGTGTCTATCTAAGTAAACCTTAAACAAGTCCAATGTGCCTGCCTCCACCACCCTACTTGGTAGCGCGTTCCATACCCCCACGATCCTCTGCATGAAGAACCTTCCTCTCACATCCAAATTATACTTCTCCTCCCTCACCCTTAGATCATGACCTCTCGTAATTCTACCCAATCTAGGGAGCAGCCTCTCACTATTGACTCTATCTGTTCCCTTCAGTATCTTATATACCTCTATCATGACTTCCTTGAACCAGAACCTGCATCCTTATGGTGGTTGTGAATGGGCACTATGCCCAGGACTAATAATTGTCCCTTAATTTGATAAAATACACTTCATGTGGCTCAATCTGCTACTCTTCTACTCTGAAAGGTATTAAATATCGGGCTGAAACTAACAAAATAAAGTTTACAATAAGGAATACACAACAACAATAAGACAAGTTTCTGATGGTAAATACACTTAGAAATTAATGATAAAATTAGCCCCCAGTGTATTTTCCAATAATCTGCAAGATTTTAAAGACTTTGTTCTGATAACAGGGACAATATTGTTTCTAAGTTTATGTTTCACAAGCAACTTAGCTAAAGCTGAGTAACCATGGTACCATCTTTAAGCACAAAAAAGGCTATTTACGTTGGTAATAAATCAGATATAAAAACAGAAAAATATTGGAAAATCTTAGCAGGTCTGACAGCATCTGTAGAGAAAGAGAGTAGAGCCAACGTTTTGAGTCTGGATGACCCCTTCGTCCGAGCTGAGAGGAAAGAAAGTCAGCAGAGATTTATATTCTAAGAGTAGGGAGGGGTTGGACAAAGGGGATGTGGACAAAGGAAATGTAAATGCTCAGCCTGAGAGAGGAAGATCAGAGAGTATGCTGAATAAGCAGCAAGGGCTGGAATTAGGAGGGATGAAATCCAAGGGATGAGAGGAGGTGGCGGGTCCTGAATGGGTGACGGTATCAATGAGTTGCTGGAGGTTTTTAAATCAGATGTTTAGTTGTATTTGATTACTGATCAACAAAAAATCTAAACCAGGGATAAATTTGGCAGAAGCCTATCTCCTATCACAGGCAATGGTTCAGGCTGAACATTGCTCCCCTCCTTGAATATTACTATGTTTAAGTTAGGTTAACTCATTGTTTAAGAGAGTTTCTCATGAAAAACTGCTACAAAAACTTTAAAATGGTCAAATTTATCTATATAATGGAAAAATAACATGATACATGTTGAGTGATGGGTTTGGAGGAGTTAAAGGATATAATGCTGAAGGGTTTGGTGTTGCTTTTATGTACCAGTAAATTTATGTATTTACTGGTACATAAAATCATAAAGTGATGGTGTGTCATACCTGCGTCAGCTCTTTGGAAAATTTATTCAATTAGTTCCGTTCCCTTGCCCTTCACTCTTTGTCTTACAAATTTTTCCCTGTCAAATATGTTTTCAATTCTCTTTTGCTAGTAGTTAAATCTGCCTTCCCCACCTTTTCAGATAGTACACTTCATTTCATCATAACTCACTGTGTAAAGCAATTGCCCTCATCTTACCTTAAATCTATGTCCTCTAGTTTCCGTCTCTTTTTGCCACAGGAAGCAGTTTCTCCTTTTTACTCTATCAAAGCCACTTATGACTTTGACACCGCTTGCTGTTTCAATTCTAAAGACCCAAGCTTCTGTAATCTCACTATTTGCTCAAGTCCTGCACCAGTTAGTATCGTTCTAGTAATTCTCTACCTTTCTCCAAGACGTTGACATCCATCTAAATTATGGTGCCCACAATTGGACTTTAACTTCATCTGGGATCTAAAGCTATTCATAAAGGGGAGTTTTGTGTTTGAAACTCTCTTAACATACCTTAACAGTCTTCCCTGAATTATTGTTTTTAAATGCTTAAATTGACTAACCTGTAGTTGCCGAAGTTGTCCTTGCACCTTTTTTCAAAAAAGAAGTCACATTTGCAATTTTCTGGCCCTCTGGTGTTAAGTTTGTTTTTCGCGAGACTCTTCCATCCTTGATACACCAACAATTGCTGTCCAATTCAAAAATTCTTTATTCTTCTTACATATGCAAGCTGGCAAACCTTTGCTACGTAACTTACACCCAGTGCTGGGAATCAGTTAGCAAAGGTGCGCTGAATAATGGGACAGTCCCCCTTTATGTAGCTTTTACAACCTTTATGATCACATGCGGTCTGAGACAATATAGCTAATCACAAGACACCTTTTGTTCTAGTCAGGTTAACCATATCTAAGGTCTAATATCGTTATATTGAAAGAAAGAGATCTGTTAAAGGGTAAATTCGTTAATCACAGATGTCTTAACTTTGTCAGTTTGAAATCAACTCGTAAGTTCTTAGTTGCATGTTGTGTTAACCCCTTAATATCTCACTGGTACTACCCTAGGAGGAAGCAGTGACAAAGTGGTGTTACCACTGAACTAGTAATCCAGAGACCCAGGGTAATGCTCTGGAGACCTGGGTTTGAATCCCACATTGCAGATGGTGTCATTTAAGTTCAATAAAAAATGTGGAACTAAAAGTTGATGGTTGTTGCAATCAATCCTTGTAGAATTGGTTCACTTATGTCCTTTTACTAATGTCCTGTATAATGCCCTTCCATGAATAAATGCCGTTTTAGGTCCCTAATTGGGTCCACTCCTCCTTTTACCATCATTTTATTATTCACGTGCCTGTGGAAGACTTTTGAGTTCTCTTCTGTATTAACTGCTTGTCTCTTCTGATACTCTGTCCTTGTTTCTTATTCTTTTTCTTTCACTTTCCCTCTGAACTCTCTATATTAAGCCTGTTTCTCACTTGTATTATCTGCCTGACATCTTTCGTATGTATCCTTTTTCTGCCCCATCTCGCAACCCATCTCTTTAGTCATCCAAGGAGTTCTGGATTTGTTTGCCCAACCTTTCCTGCTGATGGGAATGTATCTTGAATGAACTTGAACTGTCTCTTCAAAGCTGGCCCACTGTGATGTTAGTTTTGCTTTCCAATCGTTGATTCCAATTGATATAGACCAGATCTGCTTTCAACTCATTGAAGTTAGTCCCTTGCCAAATTGAATATGTTTTTCCCTGGATAGTTCCTTGACCTTTCCACGGCTAACTTAAACCTTATGCTACCATGGTCATAGTCTCCTAAATGTTCACTTGCTGACACTTGATTCACTTAACCCAGCTCATTCCCCAGGACCAGAAACATGACTCCTTGCTCATTAGACTGGAAATATACTGATCTAGAATGTTCCTTGAACGCCCTCTGGAAACTCTTGCCCCTCTCTGCCCTTAAAATATTATTATCCCAATCTTTGCGGCAGCTGGCTTGAGATGATGTCTTATGTTGTACCCAATTTATATTAGGATAATTAAAGTTCCCAATTATAACTGTCTTAATTCTTGCACTTAATTTCTTTGTAAATTTGTTCTTCTGTATCAATGGCCTATTAAAACATCCAGAAACATAATATTGTTTTTTTTTTAGCTCTAAACAAATAGATTCTGGCCTTGACCTGAGTCTTGTCCTGAGGGTTGGGGACATCATTCACTTTCTGAAAGTATAAGGTGTTTGAACCTTTTCTGCACTGATCCAGATTCACAATAGCTCTGCTGATTGTGGCAGTGATTTCTGACAAGTCTGCTTGGTCTTTGTGGGCGGCCTCTTCCTTCCACCCTTTGAGAAGAGAATCTTCCTCCACTCCCTCAGCTTCCAGCAAAATCTCCAGATCAGCATTTTAAAACAGATGGACTGTCCTGTCCTAGGCTCCAGGTCTCTGATTCTCCTGAGACTTTGGAAATAAAAAATACAGCCCAGACTTCACTTAATGTTTTCAGTGTCCACTTAAAGCTTGAGTATATTCAAGACCAAGATCCATAGATTTTTGGATACTAAGGGAATCAAGTAATTTGAGGATCTTATGGAAGATGGAGTTGAGGTAAAAACAAAAGTCCTGATTTTATTAATTTTTTATGCATGAGTGATTGTGAACTGAAATACACTGCATGACGGCAAGTTCAATTGTGGATTTCAAAAATTATTTGGAAATTTGGTTGAGGTTTTCAAATTTGTGAAGGGGCTAGCCACAAGTAGGTGAAAATTGTTTTTATTAGTGAAATGGTTAAGAATCAGAGGACGCTAATTTAAAGTGATTGGCAAAAGAAGCAATGGTAACATGAGGGAAAACATTTACACATCAAGTAGTTAGGGTCAAGAATGCACTGTCTGAGAGCTTGGTGGAGGCAGATCTAATTATTGCTTTCAAAAGGCAATTTTATCACCACAGGAAGAGAACAAAGTTGCTCAGCAACGTGGAATAGGCAGAGGAGTGGGACCAGCAGAGCTGCTGTTGAGGAGAGCTGGCAGAGGCGTAACATACTTTCTCCTGTGCTGTAAATATTCTCTGATTCTATTGCAGTTCTCTGGATACAAAGAAATACTTTATTCCCAACATACCCCACTATAAAGTTACTTAATTTCTATCCCTAGGGATATCGACAGAAAGACTCCTACATAGCCAGCCAAGGACCTCTTCAACATACTATAGAAGATTTCTGGAGAATGATTTGGGAATGGAAGTCTTGTTCCATTGTAATGTTAACAGAGTTGGAAGAAAGAGGTCAGGTATGTCAAGCAGATCTTTCTGCCAAAGGCTTTGGCTTGCGTTCATGCTGAAACGTACCCAGACCAAAACAGAAAACTTGAGATTTTCTTAAATGCTTGACCCATCACACTTCTTAAGTGGAATTTTGTAAAGAAAAAAAATTTGAAATTATGATAATGCAGCAATCCTACCACTGTTTGGAAAGTAGTCTGAATATTTGCATCCCTTTCTCCCTTTGCTTCTTCCCTTAGCCATTACACTCCAGGGTGAGGTAACTGATGGTGTAGCACTGTTTCTCTTCTGGTAGGTGCAATCCAGTGCCTTGCCCAAATAGCTATTCCAAGTGTTGAGTAATACACCATTAAACTGCACACTTTGAACCTTTTCAAGTATAAATAGGCACACTTCAAGCAGGCTGGCAAGCAGATTTTCCCCGACCCAGATGACTTTAATGATTGCAAAAAGTTATAATAAACCCATTGCTATAACAAAAACAGAAAATGCTGGTAAAACTGGTGGACAGAGGAGAGCCGGTGGATGTGGTGTTTCTTGATTTTCAGAAGGTGTTTGACAAGGTGCCTCACAAGAGGTTATTACAGAAGGTCAGGGGCCATGGAGTTGGGGGTAGGGTGTTAGCGTGGATAGAGGATTGGCTGTCAAATAGGAGGCAGAGAGTGGGGGTCAATGGGTGCTATTCGGATTGGAGGTTGGTGACTAGTGGAGTGCCCCAGGGGTCGGTGCTGGGGCCCCAGCTATTCACCATTTATATAGATGATCTGGAGGAGGGAACCGAGCGTATGGTGTCGAAATTTGCTGATGACACCAAGATTGGTGGAACGGCAAATTGTGCAGAGGGTGTGGAGAGTCTGCAGAAGGATCTAGATAGGCTGGGCGAATGGGCCAGGAACTGGCAAATGGAATTTAATGTTGGCAAATGTGAGGTTGTGCACTTTGGTAGGAATAATGGTAGGAAGGACTATTACTTACGTGGCGAAAAACTGCAGCATGCGACGGTGCAGAGGGACCTCGGGTCCATGTGCATGAGTCGCAAAAACCCAGCCTGCAGGTGCAGCAGGTGGTCAGGAAGGCGAATGGGATGCTGGCCTTCATAGCAAGGGGGATTGAATATAAAAGTAAGGAGGTCTTGCTGCAGCTGTATAGGGCACTGGTGAGGCCACAACTGGAGCACTGTGTGCAGTTTTGGTCGCCGCACTTACGCAAGGATATTTTGGCCTTGGAGGGAGTGCAGAGGAGGTTTACTCGGCTGATTCCGGAGTTGAGGGGGTTGAGCTATGAGGAGAGGCTGAATAAACTAGGCTTGTACTCGTTAAGAGTTTAGAAGAATGAGGGGAAATCTCATTGAGACATATAAGATGATGAATGGGATGGATAGGATAGAGGTGGAGAGACTCTTCCCGCTCAAAGGACAGTAGGACTAGAGGGCACAGCCTCAAGATAAAGGAGGGGAGGTTTAGAACAGAGTTGAGGAGGAACTTCTTCATTCAAAGGGTGGTGAATCTCTGGAATTCTCTGCCCATTGAAGTGGTGGAGGCTGCCTCGCTCAATATTTTTAAGATGCGGGTTGATAGGTTTTTGATAGGCAAGGGGATTAAGGGTTATGGGGAGAGGGCGGGAATGTGGAACTGAGCCACGACAGATCAGCCATAATCTTATTGAATGGCGGGGCAGGCTCGAGGGGCTAGATGGCCTACTCCTGCTCCTATTTCTTATGTTCTTATGTTATCTTCATATGTAAGCAGGTCTGGTAGCATCTGTGGAGAGAGAAACAGAGTTTACATTTCAAGTCCATATGTCTCTGCTTCAGAACTTACATTGCTGTGATAGCTGGGTCCAACTCAGTGCAAACTAACTTTAGTGTGAACTACTTCAAGCGTAAGCCAAGAGGCTTGGTTAAGTGGATTGTGAGCTTTTGATTGTTTTTGTTTTATCTGAACAATTTTTCTTGTATCTCTATAGGAGAAATGTGCACAGTATTGGCCGTCTGAAGGATCCATCTCTCATGGTGATATTAGTATTGAAATAAAAAAAGAAGAGGAAAGTGAAAGTTACACAGTGCGTGATCTGTTGGTAACAAACACAAGAGTAAGTTTTAATATTGTTGCGTTTTATAACACTGAATGTAGAGAGTTTAAAATAAAGCAGTTGCTACCAGAAAACATTGGAACAGAAGTAGAGCACCAGTCTGAGATACAGCCACATATATGGGATTTGAAGCAGATAGGAAAGGGCAAGATGAACATGTCTTAACCCTCTGTCCTCTTACCCCTTCCCTCTATCAAGGAAAAGTAGTTGCACCAATTATGGAAATAAAACAATATTATTTTGTCCATATATTGAAACTATACTGAGAACGTGTCTAAAGTTAGATTTTTTTTCTCTTTGCTGGTTATATTTTTCTTGTCCTCTCTCAATTCATATATTTGATTTGATTCTCGCTTTAAGAATTCACCTGACAAGCATCACATACCCTCCTTACTTGTTTCATCATATTCTCAATCTCACTCAAAGCCTTGGTTCCTTTAGCTTTTACCATGTGGCATGTTCCTATCCTGTACCTAAAATAAACCTTCCATAAAGACCATCCATTGTTCCAGTACAGATTTTCCTGTTTGTCTTTGCTTCCATTTCACCTTGGCTACATTCTCCTCTCATCATATTGAAGTTAGACCTTTTCCTACTTAGAAGGTCTGATTTGGATTACTCCTCTTAATTTAATGTTTAATTTAGACAAATGCAAGGTAATGCATTTTGGTAGATTGACTCAGGGCAGGACTTGCTCAGTTAATGGTAGGGCGTTAGGGAGAGTTACCGAACAAAGAAATCTGGGGGTTCATAGCTCCTTGAAAGTGGAGTCACAGATGGACAGAGTGGTGAAGAAAGCATTCGGCATACTTGGTTTCATCAGTCAGAACATTGAATACAGGAATTGGGACATCTTGTTGAAGTTGTACAAGACATTGGTAAGGCCACACTTGGAATACTGTGTGCAATTCTCGTCACCCTATTGTAGAAAGGATATTACTAAACTAGAAAGAATGCAAAAAAGATGTATTGGGATGCTACTGGGACTTGATGGATTGAGTTATAAGGAGAGGCTGAATAGACTGGGACTTTTTTCTCTGGAGCATAGGAGGCTGAGGGGTGACCTTATAGAGGTCTATAAAATAATGAGGGGCATAGACAAGGTAGGTAGTCAATATTTTTTCCTAAAGGCAGGGGAGTCGAAAACTAGAGGGCATAAGTTTAAGGTGAGCGGGGAGAGATACAAAAGTGTCCAGAGGGGCAGTTTTTTCACACAGAGGGCAGTGAGTGTCTGGAACAGGTTGCCAGAGGTAGTAGTAGAGGTGGGTACAATTTTGTGTTTTAAAAAGCATTTAGATAGTTACATGGGTACAATGAGTATAAAGGAATATGGACTAAATGCAGGTAATTGGGATTAATTTAGGGGCTTTAAAAAAAAGGGCAGCATGGACAAGTTGGGCCGAAGGTCCTGTTTCCATGCTGTAAATCTCTATGACTCTTCTCCATTGCTAATCTAAACCTTCTGATACAATGATCACATTTACCCAAGTATTTCCCTAACAGGGGCTTGATCCACTTGGCTCACCTCATTCTCCAGCACCAGATCCAGCAATGTCAAGAACATTCTGGTTAAGGAAATTCTCTTGAACATTTCTCAGAAATTCCTTCCTCTCTTTACCCATTATTCCGACATCCCAATCCATATTTGCATGAATGAAGTTCCCCCAATATCACCACTTTATCTTGCACATCTCTCTGATTTCCCTAAAGATTTGCTTCACAACTTTAACCAAATGGATTTTGTCTTTTGTCTTTGCTGCTTCCAAGACCTCTCTTTCCAATACTTTAACGTTTTCCCTAGTCAGTATTGCCACCCAACCTTTTTCCTTCCCTATCTTTTAAGACTTCATATCTTTGAATATTAAGCATACACACCACATCATTTTTAAGCCTCATTTCTGGCATTGCTACAACATTGTATTCTCACATAGCTGTTTGTGCTTGCAACTTACTAACCTTATTCACCACACTTTTATAAATGCACTATAAACCTGACATAGCATCCTGCATAGATCTCCTTATCTGCTCCAATCCAATATGATATTACCTACTTTGGTAGTACTATCCAAAATTTTCACTTCTTTATGCATCATATTCCTCTTTTCTATTTCTATATGTTGGTTCTCAGGCCAATGTAGTTTAAACCATCCCCAGTCACACAGTCCTGTTGAATTGTAACCTGCCCTTTTTAATCCCAATGTCCCAAGCATCTGAATTTTTCCTTGCTGTGCCGTACCTTAATGTATTGATCCTCTCCATCTGATTTCTCTCACTAGCACATGGCAGTGAGAATAATATGGAGATTGGCACCCTTGAGATCCTATATTTTAGTTTCTAGTTACTGAACATCTGACTGTATGCTTTAACCCCTGTCCTCTGTCATTGGTACCAACATGTACACAACTTCTGGCTTATTCTTCTTCTCTTGCAGAATATTCTGCACCCCATCTGTGATATCCTTTATCCTGGCACCAGGGAGGCAACATACCTTGCAGGGCTCACAATGGTGGTTACAAAATGCCAGTCTGATCCTCTAACTGTGGAAACCTTTTTAATGTCTGTATTTCTGCTCTTTGATCCCTCTTGTGCATTCCCTTTCCCAGTGCAATAATTCAAGGTGTTGTCCCTGCTGTTTCAAATGCTCAGTACCAGTTGAAGAGTGACATACACCCTGGGAACCCCTGTATTCCATGCCTATCCCTATTCTTCCATGATGGCTACTCATTTACTATCCTGAACTTGAACTGCGTGTGAGCTAACGTCTCCCTGGAATGATGCAGAAAACTCTCACCTTCCCTAATGTTCACTGTGACTGTAGCTGTCCCTCATGCTTGAAAACCCTGATCTTCAGCTCAAGCAACGGCAGATACTGACATGCATGGTCTACGAGAGATGTGAAGTGTCCTGAAGTTTCCACATAGTTCAGAAATTGCAAGCAACAGTTCTCAGTCCATCCACAATCTATGTAATCTCAATTTCCTTTTTCAGAATCTAGTTAAACCTTGTTTAAACTACTTAGCTTAATTAATGCCTCTCAACAGGCTCTATGCCAATATTCTTATTAATTCACTTATTGTTGTACTTGCCCTGATTAATTTTGTTTTAGAATTCCCAGCTGCTAATTAAACAAATGTCCTAGTTTAGAGAGGGAAAATGAGAAATACTCACAAGCCATTCACTTGGCCACTTTCTTTTGATGTTACGCCTTGACTCCGCACAATTTGCCATTCCACCAATCTTGGTGTCATCAGCAAATTTCGACACCATACACTCGGTTCCCTCCTCCAGATCATCTATATAAATGGTAAATAGCTGAGGCCCCAGCACCGACCCCTGGAGCACTCCACTAGTCACCAACCGCCAATCCGAGTAGCACCCATTGACCCCCACTCTCTGCTTCCTATTTGACAGCCAGTCCTCTATCCACGCTAACACCCTACCCCCAACTCCATGCCCCTGACCTTCTGTAATAACCTCTTGTGAGGCACCTTGTCAAACGCCTCCTGAAAGTCAAGAAACACCACATCCACCGGCTCTCCTCTATCCACCGCCCTGGACACATCCTCATAGAACTCCAAGAAATTCGTCAGACACGACTTCCCCTTAACGAAACTGTGCTGCATCTGCTCTATCAAACAATTCTCCTCAAGATGCCTCGCTATTTTCTCCTTGATCACGGATTCTAACATTTTACCTACAACAGACGTTAAACTAACCGGCCTATAATTCCCTGCCTTTTGCCTGCCACCCTTCTTAAACAACGGCGTAACATTAGCCGTTTTCCAATCTTCTGGCACTTCCCCGGAATCCAGCGACATTTGGAAAATAATCACCAAGGTGTGAAAATCACCATTTTCAATCCAGAAGTGTCTTAAAAGACCCCAATGAGTTCACCACTACCACCACCGACGGCAGCCAATTCTACTCACTCACCACCCTCTGAGTGAAAAATTTACCCCTGACATCTTCTCTGTACCTACTCCCCAGCACCTTAAAGCTGTGTCCTCTCATAGCGACCATTTCAGCCCTGGGAAATAGCCTCTGAGAATCCACCCTATCTATACCCCTCAACATCTTATAAACCCTATCAGGTCACCTCTCATCCTTCGTCACTCCAGGGAGAAAAGACCTAGCTCCCCCAACCTATCCTCATAAGGCATGCCACCTAATCCAGGCAACATCCTTGTAAATCTCCTCTGCACCCTTTCAATAGCTTCCACATCCTTCTTATAGTGAGGTGACCAGAACTTCGCACAGTACTCCAAGTGGGGTCTGACAAGGGTTTTATAAAGTTGTAGCATTATCTCCCGACTCCTAAACTCAATCCCTCGATTAATGAAGGCCTGTACACCATATGCATCCTCCACTTGCAAGGCCGATCTAAGAGTCCTATGGACCCGGACCCCAAGGTCCTTCTGATCATCTACACTGCTAAGAGTAGTACTTGAAGCAACTTTGTAAAGAAAACATTTTAAAATTTTAACATGCCCAGTTGCCAATGGGATGTCTTACTCGAGCAAAACCTGGCCTACAGACAATTCATTTTGAACATTTTTATTCTTACATTTCTGGGTGTCTACATGTGAATGTTTCGGCATAAGGAGCTTAACAATCAGCATTATTTTTGTTGTGAGTTCTATCCATTATGGAACTTACAGATCTATTGTCATATAATCTATGGTTTCCTTCCTCTAGGAAAACAAAATTCGACAGATCAGACAGTTCCATTTTCATGGCTGGCCTGAGGTGGGAATTCCTGCTGATGGGAAAGGAATGATCAACTTGATTGCAGCAGTTCAGAAACAGCAGCAGCAGTCAGGGAACCACCCAATCACAGTGCATTGCAGGTAAGTCACAAACTAACAGTGTGCTACAGGTAACGTTTTTCAATCAAATAATGAGAGGTTTTGAGATTATTCAGGATTTTCTAATATTTGAGATGGTGCTGTTTTAATATAATTAATGGATAAGTAGTTTCTATCCACATTCTAATTTATTATTTTTTAAGTTGAATTTTGTAAAAAAAAAACCTTTGAGAAAAATGTTAAAATTTAGGGGAGGAGAAAATCTGATTGAAGGTGACATAGGGGGTGGGGTTGCTTTTCCTTCGAGAGGGCGGAGCTGGAATTCGTTGGGATAGGGGATTGAAGTAGTGGAGAGTGACAGTAGTTCAAAGAGGAGGGCCAATGGGTCAACATGAGTAAATTAAAGGCAAAGGGGTTTGGGAGATCTTCAAAATGGTAGGGAAGCACAAACGAATGGTAGAAGGAATAAGAGAAACGTTTCAGGACAAAAATCTTTGGAAGTCACTACCTCACATGCAGCATACTGCCATTGATATCAAGCTATGCCATTTCCTTATCATTGAACCATAGAAGACCCACAATGCACAAGGAGGCCATTCGGCCCATCATGTCTACACCAACTCTGACAGAACCTCTCATCCAGGCCCACCTCCCCTGTTTAGCTCCGTGATTCCACACATTTACCACAACTAACCCACCTTACACATCTTTGGACACTAAGGGGACAATTTAACATGGCCAATCCACCTAATTTGTATATCTTTGGATTGTGGGAGAAAATCAGAGCACCATGCAGACACGGGGAGAATGTGCAAACTCTATGCAGTCACCAAAGTCAGCATTGAACCCAGATTCTTGTGAGGTATGAGTGCTAACCACTGTGCCACCATTGCTGTACTCTTTTTCTAACTGCCATTGCCATATCCCTTTCCTAAAAGTGGTGTGGGTGTACCAATGTCACATGGACTGCAGTGGTTCAAGAAAGTGACTCACCACTATCTTCTCGAGTGTAATTGGGAATGCGCAACAAATGCTGGCCTAGCCAGCAGCTTGCATTGCAAGAAAAAAATCACCCACCACATCTCTCCTGAAAGAAGTGAAACAGATAGAGAAGTGGAAGAGTCAGAGAGAGAAGAAAGTAGACTCAGTATATAACAGTGCGCTTACCAGGATTTTGTTGGTAGCTCTGATAGCCCTCAGATGCTTTAAAATATGCAAACAGTTTCTAGGAGTTCTTCATTCAAACAACAGAACTGTGCTATTCTCCTTGGCACTATTTCTGTAAAGATTGTTGCCCCACTTTACCAGATTCAGTTCCTATCACTATTAGTGGTAAAACTGCTCTCAATTTGGGTGATCAATTTGATGCTATTTTGAAGATGGTTGAAAACTTATTGACAAAATTACAGGCCTTGCAAACTGCCTGGTCTAACCAGGAGGTTGAAACATTTTGATCTTTTGCATCTGTTGGTCGGAGTTCCATTAATCCGGTTTCCCTGAGGAAAAGTTGAAATGCGACATTATAATTAGTTGAGGAAAATGAACTGGATAGGGATCTTTTTAATCCGAATTATTTGACAAATTGTATTTTTGGCCGAAACAACGAGGGAATGCCTAGAAACAAGATCTGGAAATTTCCCTCAACTACTTAAAGCTAGTAACCTAATTTGATGCTCGGGAATTCTGTGCATGTTTTTGACCAAGCTAGGAGAGAAAGCATCAGTCTCCCAAATATTCATGTGTGCCAGCTGTTCAAGAGAGGAACGAGCTATTTTTGCAAAGCATAGTAAATTTTTGTATGAAATCTTCTTGAAGTTGTACAAGACATTTGTATGACCACACTCGGGATACTCCGTGCAGTTCTGGTCACCATATTATCAAAAGGATATTATTAAACTAGAAAGAGTGCAGAAAGGATTTACTAAGAAGTTACCAGGACTTGATGGTTTGTGTTATAAGGAGAGGCTGGGTAGACTGGAACATTTTTCCTCTACAGCATAGGAGGCTGAGCAGTGATCTTATAGAAGTCTATAAAATAATAAAGAGCACAGATCAATTAGATAGTCAATAGCTATTCCCAAAGGTAGCGGAGTCTAAAACTAGAGGGCATAGGTTTAAGATGAGAAGGGAGAGATACAAAAGTGTCCAGAGGGGCAATTTTTTTCACACAGAGGATGGTGAGTGTCTGGAACAAGCTGCCAGAGATGATAGTAGAGGCGGGTAAAATTTTGTCTTTTAAAAACATTTAGGTAGTTACATGGATAAAATGGGTATAGAGGGATATGGGCCAAATGTAGGCAATTGGGATTAGTTTAGGGGTTTAAAAAAAAGGGCGACATAGACAAGTTGGACCGAAGGGCTTGTTTCCATGCTATAAACTTCTATAACTCAACAGAAGAGCAAGAGAACAAGATCAAAAGGAAAGTTATGGCGTACGTGATGATAGACAGATTTAGAAATACTGACCAGCAAATGATGGGAAATGGGTTTGCAACCGTTCTTGGAAATGGCTTACTACTGGTAGGGGAAACAAGTGCATGGGTTTCCTCTGGGTGCTCCAGTTTCCTCCCACAGTCCAGAGATGAGCGGGTTAGGTGGAGTGGCCATGCTAAATTGCCAATTTACTGTCAGGAATTAGCAGAGTAAATATGTGGGGTTACAGGGATAGGGCCTGTGTGGGATAGTTGTCAGTGCAGATTCGATGTCCTGTGTACTGTAGGGATGGGTTTCCTCTGGGTGCTCCAGTTTCCTCCCACAGTCCAGAGATGAGTGGGTTAGGTGGAGTGGCCATGCTAAATTACCAATTTACTGTCAGGAATTAGCAGAGTAAATATGTGGGGTTACAGGGATAGGGCCTGTGTGGGATAGTTGTCAGTGCAGATTCGATGTCCTGTATACTGTAGGGATTCTATGATTCTACGTGTTACCAGGAAAATGGAAGGCACGAGTGGAATAATTTATGAGGAGCATTTGATAATTCTTGGATTACAATCTTCAGAGAAGAGAAGACTGATTTTTGATTTAGTTGAAGTTTATAAATTGATGCATGATCGTACTACCTCCAAGCCTGAAAAGTTCTTTACTCATAATTGATGTATTTTGTGTGGTCATCAGTATAAACTACAGAAGTTTGGTTTACATATTAATATTCACAAATTTTAAGAGGCAAAATTAGGTGTCCCCCCACCCCCGACCCTTCTATACCAGCGAGAATTGCATCTTGATTTTTAAGTTGAAACTTGGAAAGCTTTGTCTGATCTTTGCTGTGAATGTTGAAAATGTCATGGCTTTTGAGAACTTGTCAGAAACATAGGCCACAATCTTACCGGCTCATCCCCGCGGTCAATTGGCAAGCTGAGCTGGTAAGATAGGACTAGGGGGCACAGCCTCAAGATAAAGGGGAGGCGGTTTAGAACGGAGTTGAGGAGGAACTTCTTCACTCAAAGGGTGGTGAATCTCTGGAATTCTCTGCCCGTTGAAGTGGTGGAGGCTGCCTCGCTAAATATTTTTAAGAAGCGGGTTGATGGGTTCTTGATAAGAGAGGGGATTAAGGGTTATGGGGAGAGGGCGGGAAAGTGGAACTGAGCCACAACAGATCAGCCATGATCTTATTGAATGGCGGGGCAGGCTCGAAGGGCTAGATGGCCTACTCCTGCTCCTATTTCTTACGTTCTTATGTTCTTATGTTCTTAAGATAGAGTGAGAAGCAAAAAATCAGGATCATGCCTTTCACCTAATGTTATTAGTGAGACCCAGGCTCTATCGTCTGGGCTCACTCGGACTTCGCCCCTCACCCTATACCAGTGAGGATGACTTATGGTCCCCACCAATGGGAGCCAGATGTGATGGCCTCATCGATGGGACCGGAGGTCATTCAAGCCCCCTGTGAGTGGTCGGGGTAGGACTAGGCAGTGTCAGCCTGGCACTCGTCACAGGCCTGAGAAGGGAAGGACCTTGAAGTGGGGTGGGGAGGGGAAATAGAGGATCTCTGCAGGCAGGGATTGATTGGGCAGGGGTTAAGAACAAAGAACAGCACAGTACAGGAAACAGGCCCTTTGGCCCTACAAGCCCACGCCACCCATTTTAACACTCTGACTGCCTTATTCAAGTCTTTCGTCGATCGTCGACATTTTTGTCTATCGCTAGCGGACTCCACAATAAAGGGGGTGCAAAATTAGGGAATTATATGTGCGCCAGATTAAGGGAGATCCAATTCAGGGACAATTTATTGACACCAATCAGCCTAAAAAGCACGTTTTTGGGATGTGGGAGGAAACCGGACCACCCGGAGAAAACCCACAGAAGCACGGGGAGAATGTGCAAACTCCCACAGACATTGATCCAAGCCGGAGATCCGACCCAGGTCCCTGTAACTGCACAGCAGACAGTGATAGTCACTGAGCTGTCATGTTGCCCATCAATTGGTCCAGTTTAAGCGTACACTAACGCACGTTGATCAATCAGGGAGTTTGATCTATTTAAAGGGCGAAAAGCTGCAGCATGCTACGGTGCAGAGGGACCTTGTGCATGAGTCGCAAAAACCTAGTCTGGAGGTGCAGCAGGTGATCAAGAAGGCGAATGGGATGCTGGCCTTGATAGTGAGGGGGATAGAATATAAAAGCAGGGAGGTCTTGCTGCAACTGTACAGGGCACTGGTGAGGCCGCAGCTGGAGTACTGTGTGCAGTTTTAGTTGCCGCACTTGCGCAAGGATATTTTGGCCTTGGAGGGAGTGCAGAGGAGGTTCACTAGGCTGATACCGGAGATGAGGGGGTTGGACTATGAAGAGAGACTAATAGACTGGGTCTGTACTCGTTGGAGTTTAGAAGGATAAGGGGTGATCTTATAGAGACGTATAAGATAATGAAGGGGATGGATAGGATAGAGGTAGAGAGATTCTTCCCGTTCAGAAAGGACAGCAGGACTAGAGGGCACAGCCTCAAGGTAAGGGGGGGGGGGCAGTTTAGAACAAAGTTGAGGAGGAACTTCTTCCCTCAAAGGGTGGTGAATCTCTGGAATTCTCTGCCCATTGGAAGTGGTGGAGGCTACCTCGCTAAATATATTTAAGTCACGGGTAGATAGGTTTTTGGTAGGCAAGGGAATTAAGGGTTATGGAGAGAAAGCAGGAAAGTGGAACTGAGCCACTTCAGATCAACCATGATCTTATTGAATGGCGGGGCAGGCTCGAAGGGCTAGATGGCCTACTCCTGCTCCTACTACTTATGTTCTTATGATCGCTGGGGGCAGTGATCAGAGGGGTGGGGGAAACTTTGCCATGGCAGTGATCGGGGTGGGGAGGCTATACTGGAGATCAGGGCACCTGCGCAGTGGTGCCCAAGAGGTTAGCAGTCAGTGAGATTAGGCTATGCCCCTCCTCCTACTGGCAGGAATCACATCCTGACTCTTTTTAAGTTCCATACGAATGCAACTAGGAGCTCACCCCAATTTCTCTCCTGTTTTTACGTTGTTTGGTGCTTAAAATTTCACCCATGGTGTGATTTCTGTTTATGTATTGTCTGATGATGTTTTTGCTATTCTTGTTTTCAGTACTGTGTCTATGTGCTTTGCACTGTAAGGCAATAAAGATCAATAAATAAAAGAGAACCAGAGAACAGCAATAAGGCACAAGCAAATCCCAAAATAAGGGAATGTAATTTCTGATTTGAGTCTGCAATGCAGTAAGCTTTCAACACATAGTTTGCCTGTCATGAGGTTCATAGTGTGTGTCAGCATTCTTCACTTGAAGTAGGGTTAAAGCACAGGAGCAATTGCACCAGGATTTGAAGAGTAATTCAGTCCCCATTTTAAAGTCATATGCTGTGTCCTTATTTTTATATTTCTATTGTGAATTTCTGTGTCTGCATTTATTGCATATCCCGACATGTACTTACAGTGCTGGTGCTGGAAGGACAGGCACATTCTGTGCTCTGAGTACTGTCCTGGAAAGAGTAAAAGCTGAGGGCATCCTGGATGTGTTTCAGACTGTAAAGAGTCTACGGCTACAGAGACCACATATGGTCCAGACACTGGTAAGTTCTGTGAGCTGAACGTAGGTATTTTTAGGACTGATTGTTTCAGTCCGAGGTTTTAAAAGGACGGCAGAGACATGTTAATAACTAATACTGTGTTAAATAGCAGAAATTATAGATATGAATTTTTGTGCTCACGTATCACTTTTCATTGAGAGCTAAAACATCTTACAGTTTAAAAGAGCTCTAATTTTACAGTTAACTTTCCTTAATGCATTATGTCACTATTAATGTTCATTAATATGGGAGGCCACTTTCTCTGAGAGTAATAAGGAATAACGAGCAGTTCTACATAGCTGCAGATTTAAACCCAACCTTGATTATAATCAGTATTTTTATCTGAAAGTCAAATTGAATAGAAATACAGCATGCCGATTATTATACTTTTGAATATTTTTGTTGGTGCAACACCTCAGTTATCGTGCTGTAACAATACTTAAAGCAATTGATTGTTGGATTCATGAGCTAAAGAATAAGGAAAGAAAGATTTTTCACCTATAGGATGGAATTTTATTGACTCTTGGGCAGCAAGAACAAAGGCCAAACTGACAGCTCCCCGACACAGCCCTCTCACCAAGGATGCTTTCTGGTGACTCTGCTGTCCATTGGATGAAGGAAGGCAACCAATTTGAATATTTAAACAACAAAATAAAGGCAATTTGCTCCAAAAGTGCCATTTTGTCAGCTGCAGGGGAGTCCCTGCTGCACGGAGACAGCTTCCCAAGGAGCTTTCAGAACCAGAGGCTCTTGGCCCAAAGAGGGAGATTCCCCTCTATTCTCTGGAGGCTGCCTGCTGCAACTTTAGGAAAATGCACATTCCCTATGATTGGGCTGGCAGCATGGAAGATTGACTACCTCCCCAGCCTGCTGGCTCTTAATTGCCAGCTTCTAATAATGTCATGGGAGAGGCCTACTGTCCAAACAGACTGGTGAACCACCAATGAAAGAATCCACTCAATGACAGATTTCTCACTGTTTTTGTAAACTTTCGCCTAAATTGCCTTGTGTCCCCCAGAAATATCCCAGACAACTTGTATAACTGAATTACAGCAATTAAAATTAAGTGAATGGAACAGCTATTTTGCTAACAGCAATATCTCACAAATAGCACAGGAGTGATTGACTACTTAATCTATTTTTTTTGTTGTTCATGATGGTCAAGTGAAATGTTTGCCAGACCTTCTCTTGAAGTAATGGCACAGGGCCTAAAATATTTAGTTGAAACTCCAGACCAAGCAGATGGCACCTCAGTTTAATATTCCATTTGAAGAATGCACCTTTGACAATACTGCATTCTATCAGTACTGCATGGGTAATATGCTCTTGATAATAAGGTGCCTAAAAATGCACACTGTACCCTGTGGCCTTGAACAAGTTTATCAATTTCTCTATACTCTTATTTTCTATTCCTCTGCAGAGCCCATATTAGTTTTTCATTTGTCTTATATACTTGCATTCACATTTTCAAGAAATAATTAAATCCTTGAGTCATTCTTCAACTGGGACTCTTCAGTGTCTATCTGTCGAGTGTATTCACTAATTTCTTCCAGAATACATTAAGTCACACTTCTGCATGTTAAATTATGCCTCCCTTTTGCCTGTCGAGTGCATTGGCGCTGCGGTTGCACAGTGGTTAGCACCGCTGCCTCACTGCCCCAGGGACCCCAATTCGATTCCTGGCTCGGATCACTGTCTATGTGGAGTTTGCACATTTTCCTCATGTCCGCATGGGTTTCCTCCAGATGCTCCGGTTTCCTCCCACAGTCCAAAAGACGTGCTGGTTAAGTGCATTGGCCATTCTAAATTCTCTCTCAGGCGCTGGAGTGTGGCAACTAGGGGATTTTAACAGTAACTTCATTGCAGTGTTAATGTAAGCTACTTGTGACAATAATAATAATTAACTTGTCCATGTCCTGTTTAAGCCTTTTACTATTCTCTTCGCTATTTGTCTGTACTTTTCTTTTTTTTAATTAGTTTTGATATCCTGCTGACTATGCCCAAACCAAATCATTTACATATAGAGAGAACAAAAATGGTCCACAACTTGCAGCACATCAATTGCAACCCTTTAATCCAAAGAATACATAGGAATCCTAACATTATGTTCTTTCAACCAGTTTTCCAGTGATAATCTTTAGTTAGAATACACCCAATATTTTTTGTTATGAAACCTCATGTGAGACACCTTATCAACTACGTTAGGTTAAGGAATAAGAGAATTTGACAAATTATTGAGAATAAGACACCACGTTTTTGTGGAAAACATCACATTGTCTGAGTTTCCTCATCTTACAAAAATGCCTTTCTGAACTATGCACTTATTGTAATTGAAAGACTTTTGAGCCTCTCTTATTTCAAATAAGGTGTCAGTAAATGTGTTCAAAGAGAGATCTTGGCTGTCTTGTTTTGACTGATCATGCTTTCCCCTCTCTACCTCCATTAATGAAGAAACACAAATTTTCCCTTTGCTATCTACCGACACCACCAACAGAGCTGAGAACTTCATGAAATATGATGAATTCTGTAAAGTAACTAATAAAACACTGGGGGTTAGCATAGCACAGATCTGCTCCATTTTCATATTTTTCTTAAGTTTTATGGGTTTTTTTTAACTAAGATGCCTAATGTTTTTGTTGTTGTTCAAATGTACTTTAAACCATATCTGAGACCTAGAATTTTTATTTTTTTCTGCAGGAACAGTATGAATTCTGCTACAAAGTCGTGCAAGAGTACATTGATGCATTTTCGGATTATGCTAACTTCAAGTGAAAAATGCCTTCGTAATATTTTGTAATATTCTATTTGTTAATATACCCAAACCTGTGTACATATCTTAATGGTTTTAGAGGTTGGTACCATAGGCTTCATATTAGCTAGAGATTTTATATGTAGCAGATGTTTAGCATATTAGTCTCATTTCAACAGTTGATTGAGTAATGTAAGCTGATGTTCAGATTGCTGTTGATCAAATTTATTTAGTAACTGCTTGGAAGGGTATTCATTGAATTCAAGGGGATAGGGCAGAATAAAAGAGTAAAGTCATGTGACCACAAAATCTGTGGCTTTATCAGCCGATGCCCCTGAATTAAATTTGTCATTGCCAATTCTTTGTTTTTTCAAATACTTGATGATAGTCAAGTTGGAAATACCATTCAGTCATTAATTGATCAGTGCCATTTAGACATGATACCTTTTCACTTGGACCATTCTCTTCCTCAGGCAATTAACAAGTTTGTAATTGTACACTTTATACTTTCAATGTCATGCCTTTTTATTTATCAGATTTGAGGTAGAAGCAGTACTTTCCATTATTGAGATGTGTAGAAAGGCAAAAACGCCTTCAGAAACGCTTATCTATATTGTAGAAATGCAGACCTGTAAAAGGGGTACAATAAGAAAATACTGCTTTTAAAAAAAGCTTTTTTTTTTGCAAGCCTACATAGGCTGAACTAAAAAGTACTGGATATACTATCTGCATTATTTTCACATATCCCAAAATCTGCAATGTCCTGGTTCTTTACAAGACTTTGATCTTGTAAAATTAACACAAATCTCTAAGCGTTTTCTTTTTTCCTGAATTAAAAATACATGGAACTTGTTATAAAGTTCTGTACAAATAAAAAGATGTGTGGGCTTCGAGTAATAAGTTTGGAACTACAGTCTTGATAGGACAATATAAAAGAATACTCTTTAACCATAGCTATTGTGTACTGTACATATGAGCTGCAATCTGAAGGGTATTGAATTATTTGTTATGTATGTTATTAAAATCTATTTGTTTGAGCTTCTGTCTCTATAAAAAAAACCTAATTAAATAATCTGGACATTTCTAAAATGTGAAAGGCTTGCCTGGGATTTACCATCATTTTCCTTTAGACACAACTGCTCGTTTTCCAACTTTTACCCCATTAACACAGCCTTTGTGCAAAACTGGAGCTTAATACTAGTAGTTTGCACAGGGGAAATTAAAGATCAGTTAAATGCAGTGATTCATATGTATTGTTTATGTGTCTAATTTGGACCAAAAATTTATTATTCAGATTATGTGGCTTAAAAAATCTTCGAGTTTTAAAATTGATCATTTAAAAAAAAACTAGTTGATAAATGTAAATGTCTTTGATTTATCATTCGCTCCTAACAATTATATTTTTCTTAATGTACAAATAACTGCAGTTTCTTAACCTGTATTTATTTTTTTATGATGAGAAAATTTAGTGGATTTTTTAAGTTTATTTTTAAGTTTATCTTTTAGTAGTTTAGGAGCACTCATTGACAGGTAATTTTGAGGTGAAGCAAAGTTGGGTCAGTATTTGGATATTGTAGCTTACACCAGCTTATACCATGACCTGTATGACATATGGTGCATAGTCCCATTAAGTTATTTGAGTTTTTGCTCATGCCATATTTGAAAAACATGACACGGCTGTTTGCCAAGTTCTCTGTAGTGCATTCAGTAGATAGACTATGGTAATTTACTATATGTTCAATGGATTTAATGTCAGCTTCCTACCTTCAGTAATTCTGCTATCACTGACCGCACTAGTGTAAATAGATATTGACTGAATCCCTGACTCTTGAAACTTTGGTATTTTGGGACAATGGCTAAGCTAAAGCTATAATCGGAATAAATGTGCTCATTACAAAAAAAAATGCTTATTTGTTTCTTTATTTCTTCTTGTTTTGTATGAGTTGATTGATGTAAACTAGAAAATTAGGACAGTTTTATTTGGCGGTTATTGGATGGGATTTCCTGGCCATCCTCGCCCTAAAAAGGAAAATTCCACCCAAGGTCAACGGACTTTTGCATGATTGCCCCACCCGCTATGATTCTCGTAGCAGACGGAGTGGGAAAATTCCACAGATTGTTTGTTTCTAACCACTCGCAGACACTTTGTGTAGGGTTAACATTTATGAATCAAGGTGGCTTTTCCACATCTTTACAACTTTTTTTATTTTTGCTTTTCAAGTCAACCAGTTTAGAACAGACACAAAACACATGGATTCGTATCCATTGGCACTAAATTAATTGTTTGAATAAAGGAAGATACTCATTACTTCCCTGCGGACACATTCTGTTGCGGCATTTGGAAACCAGCCAATATTTGGGAAGCTTGACTGCAGAAAAATAATATTTTATCTCCTTAAAAATATTTCATCTACATTTGTTGGGCAGGGAATCACCCAAATGAAGGTTATCACAAGTTCACGAAAGCACATTAGTCAGAATCACAACAGTAAATGTCAGCAATCCAGAGCTGCTACAATATTGCAGTTGATGACAAATTTTTCAGCTGATGAAAACTTTGTATCTTGGTTTGTGTCAGGATTTCAAGTCTCTATTTTTATCCATAGGGTTACCAGTGAAATTATTTCCATTACGCATTTTAAGTGAACGTGCTGAGATACTAGAATTTTTGTTTCTAAATTACCATTCAGATGCAGAACTTTTTGAATAAAAGTCCTGGACCTGGTCTTCTTTGTAAACTCTGTGGTAACTTCCATAAACCAAAGGACTCTATATACATCTTCATTTGAGTGCTTTTTCATTCTCAGAATATGGGTGACTGTAGGACAGTCAGCATTCAAGAGGCAACTTAATTTGACCCAGAAAATGGTCATCGAATCCCAACAGTGCAGAAGGGGGCCATTCAGCTCATTGAGACTGCACTGACAACAATAACACCCAGCTCCTATCTTATTTCTCAACCCCACATATTTACCCTATTAGTTCTCCTGACACTAAGGGGCAATTTAGCATGTCCAATCAACCTAACTCTGCACATCTTTTGGACTGTGTCAGGAAACCTGAGCACCTGGAGGAAATCCATGCAGACTCTGCACAGTCACCCAAGACAGGAACTGAATTCAGGTCCCTGGCGCTGTGAGGCAGCAGTGCTAACCACTGTGCCACGGTGCCGACTGGGGTGGTCGGCACCTTCCTGAATTTGCAGTCTGTGATGGAAGTACTCACTTATAACAATATAAGAGGTAAAATGTTCCATAATTTTGACTCGATGATGTTGAAGGGATAGTGATGCATGTCCAAATCAGGATGGCATTGAACTTGGAGGTGATTGTGTTTCCATGTACCTGCTGCCATTTTGTCATGAGTTATAGCAGCTGCAGGTTTTGGTGAGTTGCTGCAGTGCATCTTGTGGATACTGCATAGAATTTTGGGCCTAGACAATTGACAGCAAGGCACCAACAATTAAAATCAAGGATGATTAGCAGCCATATTTAAATGAGTGCAGATATCTCTCAGGGTTACAAGGCTCAACCCTCCATTAAAATAGGTCTTGATGTCGGAGGTTTCTTGCCTTGGTTTTGTCAGTTCTGATGACAAATAAAGGGATCTGGAAACCAGACAGTCACACGAAATAGTGAGAAAGCTTGTGGGGTAGTTAACATAGGACTTCGTCAAGCTGTAATTCACATTAAATTTAATGAAATGATCCTTGCGTTTCAGTTACCTTTCACCATTTTCTGCTTTTATTTTGCACAGGAGCCTGCAGGCTTTGTATTTAAGGATATATATGTATTACACATTTCAACTCATTCAGGGTACTGAAGATGTTAAAGCCTGTGACTGTGAACTGCTCAACCTTTGCTGAAAATGTTCAGATGAAATTTGAAATAGAAGCAAGACTAATGTGTGTCCTTATGGAAGTGAGGTCTTTACTGAGATGAATGAGAGCCATGCTGAGGTCTCACCAGGAAATCAAGTCTGATCTAAATAAACAGTGCTGAGGTGTAAAGGCTGTGCGGAGATGTTGACTGAAGATCTGAAGGGGAATGTTGTTGAGAAGTGAATCAATAACCCATTTCCTTTAGTTGCTCAGTGATGAGAGATAGTAATTACTGTGAACATGAATTGGCAAGTCAGGGGTCAACTTACTGCTGTAAATGCTTCAATGATCTCTCCACTAACCATCTTGCAAAGTCACAATTTCGAAGATGACACTTTAATGTCTGAAATAGTTAGAACTAAGTCGCAGTTAGGTTGGTTAAGTAATTTCCCATTAATGGTGTCCTTTGACACTACAAACATAACGTTCTAATCTCCGTCATGTTCAATTTTACAACTTTGCATTACCAAAACAAGTCTGCCGATCACTCAGATTTTCCTAGTAAACCATATATTTTTATCTTTTCCTGATTTGGTTTTCTCAATATATTTACCAGTGCAATACACATTAGAATCCATAAAAATAAGTTTTGAAGCAATCCTCACTCTTTAAGTGTTTGCATAACATCCGATATGGATTCTTTTATTACAAAAGGTGATGTTGATGTCAGGGTTGGGTGACTACAACAGACATGCTCACATTTTGAAATATGGTTGTAGTGTAACCCACCACCCCATCCCATCACCCCTAAGAATTCTATCAAGCAACAGCATCAGCCTTAGAGCGCTCACAAAACCTGGGAACCAGTGAGCCAGCAACTTAGAGGCTAGTGAAGGGGTGTAGCTAGCAAACTAACAAATGCAGCAGAGCAACTAGCCAAATGCAAGATGAGCAACATCAAAAGAGTGAAAGTCATTAATCGGGAGATGGTCAGTTGACACGTTACAGCCTGAGGTGGAGTCTGAAAAGAGTAGAAGTAGCTGCTCATAGAATCCCTACAGTGCACAAGGAGGCCATTTGGCCCATCAAGTCTGCACCGACAAAAATCCCACCCAATCCTCCTATCCCCATAACACTAAGGAGCAATTTAGCATAGCCAATCCATCTAACCAGCATATCTTTGGAGTGTGGGATGAAACCAGAGCACCCGGAGGAAATCCCCGCAAACACAGGGAAAATGTGCAAACTCCACACAGACAGTGACCCAAGCTTGGAATCGAACCCTGACCCCTGGAGCTGTGAGGCAGCAGTGCTAATCACTGTGCTGCCCTTTTTTTAAACAGATGTGGAGAAAACCTCGAGTGTTTAGACACTTTTGGTCAACTCAGTATACTATGCAGAGTGTAGGATTGGAAATGAAAGTGGAGGTCTTAGGTGGATTGGTGGTGGAGGGGCCAAAAGCAAATACATATATTTAATCCAGGGTATGTTTTCCCATCAATATAAAAACTGGAGCCACTTGCAGAAATTCAAATGTATTAGATCTCTGCCTCTTGCTTTAAGGAATTTAGATCAACATTGAAAACTTGAGTCAGCACCCTGCTCCACATGTCCAACATTTTCTGGGAGTTGCTAAAAGACTGTGTCTCCATCAATATCCCCCACCTTAATGGTGGCAAAGCTTAGCAACAAGGTGTGAAAAACATTGCTGATATATGAAACTTCTATAATGCAGAAATGAGTGCATGTTACTTCTCTGACTCCATCACAGTTACCAATCTTCAGTCAAATGGAATCACGCCACTTGATATTTAAAAAATGGTAGGGTGCACTGACACAGATGCAATATACATCTGAAGATGATTGATGAGGCTAGGGCAGTGGATGTTGTCTACGTGGACTTCAGTAAGGCTTTTGACAAGGTCCCTCATGGCAGACTGGTATAGAAGATGAAGCCACTTGGGATCAGAGGTCAGCTGTGAATGTGGGTACAAAACTGGCTCGGTCAAAGAAGACAGGCTAGCAGTGGAAGAGTATGTTTCTGAATGGAGGGCTGTGATAAGTGGTATTCCTCAGGGATCAGTGAACAAAGAAAATTACAGCACAGGAACCTCCATCAGCAAAGATGTTGTGAAGAAAAAGACAAAGGGACTATAAATGGTGGGGAGATCATGGCTAAGAAGGGTGCTGATAGCGGCACATTGAGAATTCAGAATATGTTAATAGAACAACAAAGGTAAGTAATTTGACAAAGGACAATCTAGAACAGGTAAAAGATAGCCCCAGTAGGGTGGGACGAGGGAAGGCTGTGGTGAGGGAGAAAAGGTAGAAAGGGGAATAAAAAAAGGCTATAGAAAAATCATTCAATGGAAGAAATGAAAGTAAGTTAATAGGAATAAAAAAATGGGGTGAAGATGGAGGAGAGAGTTCAATATCTGAAGTTGTTGAACTCAGTGTTAAGCCGGAAGTGGCTCATTGGAAAGTGAGATGCTATTCCTTAAGTTTTCATTGGGCTTCACACATTCAACATTGCAACAGGTCAAGGACGGGAACGTTGACATGAGAACAGGGTTGTGATTTGAAATGGTAAGTGGCAGGAAGTTCTGGGTCCTCCTTGTGGATAAACCAAGGGTGTTCTGCAAAGTGATCACGCAGTCTGCGTTTGAACAAAAACATAAGAACATAAGAAATAGGAGCAGGAGTAGGCCAACTAGCCCTTCGAGCCTGCCCTGCCATTCAATAAGATCATGGCTGATCTGTCGTGGCTCAGTTCCAAATTCCCGCCCTCTCCCCATAACCCTTAATCCCCTCTCTTATCAAAAACCCATCAACCCGCATCTTAAAAATATTTAGCGAGGCAGCCTCCACCACTTCAATGGGCAGAGAATTCCAGAGATTCACCACCCTTTGAGTGAAGAAGTTCTTCCTCAACTCCGTTCTAAACCGCCCCCCTCTTTATCTTGAGGCTGTGCCCCCTAGTCCTACTATCCTTTCTGAGCGGGAAGTCTCTCCACCTCTATCCTATCCATCCCATTCATCATCTTATACGTCTCAATGAGATCTCCCCTCATTCTTCTAAACTCTAACGAGTACAAGCCTAATTTATTCAGCCTCTCCTCATAGCTCAACCCCCTCAACTCCGGTATCAGCCTAGTAAACCTCCTCTGCACTCCCTCCAAGGCCAAAATATCTTTGCGCAGGTGCGGCACCCAAAACTGCACACAGTACTCCAGCTGCGGCCTCACCAATGCCCTATACAGCTGCAGCAAGACCTCCCTACTTTTATATTCAATCCCCTCGCTATGAAGGCCAGCATCCCATTCGCCTTCCTGACCACCTGCTGCACCTGCAAGCTGGGTTTTTGCGACTCATGCACAAGGACCCCGAGGTCCCTCTGCACCGTCGCCTGCTGCAGTTTTTGGTCTCTTCGATGTAGAGTAGATCACATTAGGAGCAGCAAATGCAATAAATCAAATTAAACAAGGTGCTTGAAAAGTGGTCCTTCGCTTGAAACGAGAATGTACGTCGTTGGATGTAAAGGGACAGGTGTTGCACCTTCTGCAGTAGTATGGGAGGTTACGGTGGGTGAGGTGTGAGATGAATTGGAGAAGTGAACCAGAGTGCCCCAGACAGAGAGCAGTCGCTGCGCAGTGCTGACGGAGTGTGAGGGGAGGATGCATTTCATAGTGGCATCGTACTGGAGTTGGCGGAGGATGATCCTTTGAATGTGAGGGTTGGTGGGCTGAAAAGTGAGGAGAAGGAGGGATATCCTATCCTGGTTCTGGGAGGGATGGTTTGGTGTGAGAGCAGTGGCACTGGCGATAGGTTGAACTCAGTTGTGAGTCAACCAGTTTGGGTGGGAAACAATGATTAAAGAAGGAGGAAAACTTGTCAGCTGATGGGATTACACTCGCATCCTCCACCAGCATCGAGATACCAGCAACACCCACCCTGTCAGTGACACCCGCCATCCCCACCCTGTCAGTGACACCTGCAAACCCCACCCTGTCAGTGACACCCGCCATCCCCACCCTGTCAGAGACACCCGCAACCCCCACCCTGTCAGAGACACCCGCAACCCCCACCCTGTCAGAGACACCCGCAACCCCCACCCTGTCAGAGACACCCGCCACCCCCACCCTGTCAGAGACACCCGCAACCCCCACCCTGTCAGAGACACCCGCCACCCCCACCCTGTCAGAGACACCCGCAACCCCCACCCTGTCAGAGACACCCGCAACCCCCACCCTGTCAGAGACACCCGCAACCCCCACCCTGTCAGAGACACCCGCCACCCCCACCCTGTCAGTGACACCCGCAACCCCCACCCTGTCAGAGACACCCGCAACCCCCACCCTGTCAGAGACACCCGCCACCCCCACCCTGTCAGAGACACCCGCAACCCCCACCCTGTCAGAGACAACCGCCATCCCCACCCTGTCAGAGACACCCGCCATCCCCACCCTGTCAGAGACACCCGCCATCCCCACCCTGTCAGAGACACCCGCCACCCCCACCCTGTCAGAGACACCCGCAACCCCCACCCTGTCAGAGACAACCGCCATCCCCACCCTGTCAGAGTCACCCGCAACACCCACCCTGTCAGACACCCGCCACCCCTACCTGTGAGAGACACCTGCACTCTCCACCTGCACAGAGATACCCATACCGTCCAACAGCATAGAGACACCCACACCCTCCACCAGTGCAGAGACATCTGCACCCTCCGCCAGCATAATGACACTCGTACCCTTTACCATTGCAGAGACACACATTGGAGCCTGTGGTGTGACCACTTCTCTTTACATAAGAACATAAGAAATAGGAGCAGGAGTAGGCCATCTAGCCCTTCGAGCCTGCCCCGCCATTCAATAAGATCATGGCTGATCTGTTGTGGCTCAGTTCCACTTTCCCGCCCTCTCCCCATAACCCTTAATCCCCTCTCTTATCAAGAACCCATCAACCCGCATCTTAAAAATATTTAGCGAGGCAGCCTCCACCACTTCAACGGGCAGAGAATTCCAGAGATTCACCACCCTTTGAGTGAAGAAGTTCCTCCTCAACTCCGTTCTAAACCGCCTCCCCTTTATCTTGAGGCTGTGCCCCCTAGTCCTACTGTCTTTTTTGAGCGGGAAGAGTCTCTCCACCTCTATCCTATCCATCCCATTCATCATCTTATACGTCTCAATGAGATCTCCCCTCATTCTTCTAAACTCTAACGAGTACAAGCCTAGTTTATTCATGCTATCCATGATACTCTCTGCCTTGTGGATGCTCTGCAGTGTCCCTAGCTTTGTTCCAGCTCAAAACCCAGGCTTTCAGGAGCTACAAGTGATGTCACTTCCTGCACACATACTAGCCCTTGGCATTGGAAATATTCCCCACTTCCCACATGGAGCATGAGGAGCACCATGGCTTTGAATTTTGCTGCCATGACTCATTCCTCTAAATTAAATTTTGGAAGATGCTTAAAAACAGAAAGTATCAATTTCTCTCGGGCCCTTCTTCCCTGGACCTTATTACTATAAAATATAGCCCTTGCAAAATATAAACTACAGAAAGCCCTAACAAAATGTAAGTGATTAATGTAGCAAATGCTTACCAACCTTGTCCACTGCTTAGTAATCACCTCTCCCCTTTGTAACTGCTATTGCTCCAGCAGGGTAAGACTTTGAGAAGTTAAGAAGTTAAGAAGTAAAGAAAACAAAGCAAAAAGTCCTCTTACCCTTTGCACCCTCCCACTGTGCTCCAAACTCCCAATACCCACACTCGCTCTGGCTGCATCTCACTCAGGCTGTACTCTCTCTCACTGCTTGTGCACAAAGCTCGTGATCACAAGTAACTACCAAAAGTACACAGTGCTAGCATTAGTGCACAAGTGGGTATGGTAGCATCACAGTTATTTTATTGGGCGAGTAATCCAGGAACCTGATCCAGGGATGTGAGTTCAAATCCCACCATGCCAGCAGGAGAATTTAAATTCAATAACTTCAAAATATTTGGAATAAAACATTATGGTCTGTAATGGTTGACCGTGATATTACAGGGGGGTGTCATTAAAAACCTCACTTGTGTTCACTATTATTCTCTCGGGAGGGAGATCCGCCATTAGGTTGGTGAGGGATTGGAATGCCCTGCCTGCTGCAGTTGTAAATGCGCCTAGTTTGGGGGCGTTTAAGAGATCCGTGGATAGGTTTATGGATGGAAAGGGTTTGGTTTGGGTTAGTGGGTCATTGTTTTGTAACTGGTCGGCGCAACATCGTGGGCCGAAGGGCCTGTTCTGCGCTGTAATGTTCTATGTTCTATCATTATCTGCTCTGGTCTGTATGTGACTCCAGACTCACAATAATGTCATTGCTGCCTCTGAAATGCACCTGGCAAGTGGCTCCCACCATCTTTCTCTACTTTCCCAGGAAGCTAAGGAAGTTTGGCATGTCCACTACAACCCTCACCAATTTTTACAGAATTTTTCCATTCATTCATGGGTCATGGTTAGACCCATGAATGAGCGGAGGCCACTGGCTGGACAGCATTTATTGCCCATCCCTGGTTACCCTTGTTCAGAGGGCAGTTGAGGGTGAACCACATTGCTGTGGCTCTGGAGTCACATATAGGCCACACTAGGGAAGAACGGCAGATTTCCTTCCTTAAAGGACATTAGTGAACCAGATGGGTTTTTCCAACAAATTGACAAAGTTTTCATGGTCATCAGTAGATTCTTAATTCCAGATTTTATTATGTTGAATTCAAATTCCACCATCTATTGTGATGGGATTTGATCTCTGGTCCACAGAACATGAGCTAAGTTTTTGGATTAATAATTTAACAATAATACCACTTGGCCATCAGCTCCCAAGTGCACCATAACAAGCTTCCTTTCTGTATGTATCACATTACAAGATTGCAAGAAACTGCAAAAAGTTGTGAACATAACCAAGTGCCATCAGCAAACCAGCCTTCGTAAGCTCATAAGTTGATAAGATATAGGAACAGCATTAGGCCATTCGGCACATCGAGTTTACTCCGCCATTCAATCATGGCTGATATGCTCCTCATCCCCATTTTCCTGTCTTTTCCCTTTAACCCTTCAACCCATTACCAATTAAAAATCTATCTAACTCCTCCTTAAATTTACTCTGTGTCCCAGCATTCATCGCACTTTGGGTAGTCTCCCAAACATTGAATCCGTCTACACTTCCTCCTGCCTTGGAAACCAGCCAGCATAATCAAGGATACCGTGTATTCTCTCTTCCACCTTCTTCCATTGGGAAAAAGATACAAAAGCCTGAGAACAAATATCAAGCAACTCAAGAACAGCTTCTTCCCTGCTGCCATCAGACCTTTAAATGAATCTACCATATATTAAGTTGACCTTTCCCTACACCCTAGCTATGACTGTAACACGACATTCTGCACCTTCTCTTTTCCTTCTCCCCTATGTACTCTATGAACGGTATGTTTTGTCTGTGTAGTGCGCAAGAGACAATATTTTTCACTGTATCCCAGTACATGTGACAATAGTAAATCAAATCAAAAATATATATAATTTCAAATACTTAGGAAGATCTAAACAGACGCTCAAAATGTAAATCATAAAAATCACTCTCTTCTGCGATTTGCGAAGTTTAGAGCACGGTCTATATCAGCAACTGGTGGTTTTTCTGAAGGGGTAACAGTTGTTCATAAGGTAAGCAAGGGTGACATGTTGTTGAGGGTAATTAGTGTAAAACTTTGAGCCATTGATGAGCAACAATTTGTCAATATTTAGCCTAGGTTGTTTCTAACCTGTCCTGGCAGCTGGAGTGTTTACTCTGATGTGTAAACAGGGGGATTCAGTCTCCAGGGAGTGCAGCAATGTAAAATGCCGGATTGGAAATACACTCAGTCGGACACTGTTTACACATGGTTAAATTGCTTTGATCACTCTTCGTATGCGGGATGACTCCAAATTGAAGCTTTTACGTTCATCTCCGAGTCAAAGACCACACGTATATATAGGGAGAGGGAGGGAGCTGAGCGATCTCCAACCAGTCTACGTACAGAGAGCAAGAAATAACCTTGAGCTGATTACAGGTGAGCCCCAACTACCCCAAGTCTTTGACTGATTCGGATTGAATCTTGTAAGGTTTCTTATGTATAACAAGAAGATTATAACATAAGCCGACAGAAAGTTGCCTGTTTAATTAGTGCAAAGAATTTATAGATGTAAACCATCAATAATTTGACAGTATATTATCTTCATGAGAGAATGATGACATTTTCACAATATTTTGTTTCCAAAGTCTGTTTCGTATCAAACAGATATTGTTAACTGTCTTTGTGTTTCATTTTATTGTTGTTAGCTGAATACTTTTAGATTTATGAGCTTGCTAACTCTTAATGCAGGTTAAAATTTTTTTCATTTGATTTGATTTATTATTGTCACATGTACTAACATACAGTGAAAAGTATTGTTTCTTGCGCGCTATACAGGCCGTTCATAGAGAAGGAAACGAGAGAGTACAGAATGTAGTGTTACAGTCATAGCTAGGATGTAGAGAAAGATCAACTCAGTATAAGGTAGGTCCATTCAAAAGTCTGACAGCAGCAGGGAAGAAGCTGTTCTTGAGTCGGTTGGTATGTGACCTCAGATCTTTGTATCTTTTTCCGATGGAAGAAGATGGAAGAGAGAATGTCTGGGGTGTGTTGGGTCCTTGTTTGTGCTGGCTGCTTTTCTGAGGCAGCGGGAAGTGTAGACAGTGATTCAGGATCACTGCTGACTGTTCAGTGCTGTTGGTGTCCAGTAATGCATCTTTAAAGGGCATTTGTAAAGTGCAGGGTGAAAATTCCCAGCCATTATATCTGAATTGTGATTTGGAAAGGTTGACCACACAGAATGAAATGTCGATGTTAAGGATTTACTAAAAGCTGGTGTCAGCCTAATGGCGATGGCAGCTACCAAAGGGAATAGTTTGAGTGCTGGGACGTGTTGTACAGAGACCAGTTCACTAACAGTGTGGTCTCTATAGGATTCACTGTGCTCCACGCTCTCTGCTCATTCATTTTCTCATTTATCAAGCTTGATGATCAGAAGTTGCAAACGCAAGTTTAAGATGAAGGGCAGGAGGCTTAGGGGGGATGTGAGGAAAACCTTTTTTTACAGAGAGGGTAGTGGTAATGGAATGTGCTGCCTGGGAGGGTGGTAAGAACATAAGAACATAAGAAATAGGAGCAGGAGTAGGCCATCTAGCCCTTCGAACCTGCCCCACCATTCAATAAGATCATGGCTGATCTGTCGTGGCTCAGTTCCACTTTCCCGCCCTCTCCCCATAACCCTTAATCCCCTCTCTTATCAAAAACCCATCAACCCGCTTCTTAAAAATATTTAGCGAGGCAGCCTCCACCACTTCAACGGGCAGAGAATTCCAGAGATTCACCACCCTTTGAGTGAAGAAGTTCCTCCTCAACTCCGTTCTAAACTGCACCCCCCTTTATCTTGAGGCTGTGCCCTCTAGTCCTACTGTCCTTTCTGAGCGGGAAGAGTCTCTCCACCTCTACCCTATCCATCCCTTTCATTATCTTATAGCACAGGCAGGTTACCTTACATCCTTTACAAACAAAGGTTCACTAGGCTGATACCGGAGATGAGGGGGTTGAACTATGAAGAGAGACTAAATAGACTGGGTCTGTACTCGTTGGAGTTTAGAAGGATGAGGGGTGATCTTATAGAAACGTATAAGATGATGAATGGGATGGATAGGGTAGAGGTAGAGAGATTCTTCCCGCTTAGAAAGGACAGTAGGACTAGGGGGCACAGCCTCAAGATAAAGGGGGGGCGGTTTAGAACGGAGTTGAGGCGGAACTTCTTCACTCAAAGGGTGGTGAATCTCTGGAATTCTCTGCCTGTTGAAGTGGTGGAGGCTGCCTCGCTAAATATTTTTAAGACGCGGGTTGATGGGTTTTTGATAAGCGAGGGGATTAAGGGTTATGGGGAGAGGGCGGGAAAGTGGAACTGAGCAACGACAGATCAGCCATGATCTTATTGAATGGCGGGGCAGGCTCGAAGGGCTAGATGGCCTACTCCTGCTCCTATTTCTTATGTTCTTATGTTTGAAGTGGTGGAGGCTGCCTCGCTAAATATTTTTAAGACGCGGGTTGATGGGTTTTTGATAAGAGAGGGGATTAAGGGTTATGGGGAGAGGGCGGGAATGTGGAACTGAGCCACGACAGATCAGCCATGATCTTATTGAATGGCGGGGCAGGCTCGAAGGGCTAGATGGCCTACTCCTGCTCCTATTTCTTATGTTCTTATGTTCTTTAAAAAGTATCTGGATGAGGACTTGGCATTTCCTAACATTCAGGGATGTGGGCCAAGTGCTGGTAGATGGGGTTAGGTAAGAGCTCAGATGTTTCTCATGCAGATTCGATGGGCCGAAGGGCCTCTTCTGCATTGTATGATTCACTCAATTGTCAGAGCGCTTAGCCAATGGAGGCACTTCACAGCAAAAGCTCTGTCCAGCCAAATATACCTTCTGAAATCCATTTCATTTTCTTAAAACTGCAAATGTAAAGTAGAGGTGACAGTTACCTTGACTTTTCACACATTGCTGGTTTCTCCATATCAGTGATTGTATTCTCCTGTCTGAGTCAGGGAATGATGTGTTCAAATCCTATCCCGGGAATTGAGTACTAGATCCGGGATGGCATTTTACCGGAGGAATGAGGGAACGCTGCAATGTTGGGGGCCAGTGTTTCCGACAAAATGTTAAACTTAAATGGCATCATAGAATCCCACAGTGTAGAAGGAGGCCATTTGGCCCATCAACTCTGCACTGAAACAATCCCGCCCAGGTCCTATCCCCACAACCTTATGTATTTACCCTAGCTAGCCCCCCTGACATAAGGGGCAATTTAGTATTGCCAATCCGCCTAACCTACACATCTTTGGAACGTGGGAGGAACCTCGCGCACCCGGAGAAAACCCATGCAGACACGAGGAGACTGTGCAGACTCCACACAGATAGTGACCCGAGGCTGGAATTGAACCCGGGTCCCTGGCGCTTTGAGGCAGCAGTGCTAACCACTGTGCCACCGTGCTGCATCAGTTTGCTCAGATAGGCAGAATAGACCCTGAGGCACTTTGTGACAGAGAAAGACAAGAGATTTTGTCTCTGCTCCTCCCTCAACCCATACCACCCAAAATACAGATTCACTGGTCACTCACTGCAGTTCCTACATGGAACTTTATAAATAAGTGGGTGGAATGCCTTGCTACCTGTCATCTGTCCTGTTCATTTTCTGCCTTGTAAAACATTTAGATAGTATACCCTGCCGCTACTGAGCGTTGGTGGTGGAGGGAGTGGATGTTTGTGGATGTGGTGCCAATCAAGCTTTGTCCTGGATGGTGTCAAGCTTCTCGAGTGTTGTTGGAGCTGCACCCATCCAGGCAAATGGGGAGTATTCCATCACACTCCTGGCTTGTGCTTTGTAGATGATGGATAAGCTTTGGGGAGTCAGGAGGTGAGTTACTGGCCACAGGATTCCTGCTTTTGACCTGCTTTTGTAGCCACAGTATTTATATAGATGGTGCAGTTCACTTTCTGGTCAATGGTAACCCTCTAGAGTTTATACAGTATCTGAGAAGTCCCAAACGATGCTGAATATTGTGCAATGATACCAAACATCCCCACTTCTGACCTTACGATGGAAGGAAGGTCATTAATGAAGCAGCTGAAAATTATTGGGCCTCGGACACTATCCTGAGGGACTCCTGCAGAGATATCCTGGAGCTGAGATGTTAGAACTCCAATAGCCACAGCCATCTTCCTTTATGCCAGATGTGACTCCAACCCCCAATACCCATTGACTCCAGATTTGCTCAGGCTCCTTGATGCCACACTCTGGCCAATGCTGTCTGGATATAAAGGGCAGTCACTCTCACCTCACCTCTGGAATTCAGTTCCATGTTTGAACCAAGGCTGTAATGAAGTCAAGAACTGAGTGACCCTGGTGGAACCCAAGCTGTGTCAGTGAGCAGGTTATTATTAAGTTACTCAAGTTCTTGAGTTATAGCACTGTTGATAACTCCTTGTATCATTTACTGATGATCAAAAATAGTTCTGATGGGATGGCAATTGACCACATTGGATTTGTCCTGCTTTTAGTGTACAGGATATATCTGGGCAATTTTCCACATTGTTGGGTAGATGCCGGTGTTGTCACTGTACTGGAAGAGCTTGGCTAGGGGAGTGGCAGGTTCTGGAGCACAAGTCTTCAGTACAATTACTGGAATGTTATCAGGGCCCGTTGCCTTTGCTGTACCCAGTACCTCCAACCGTTTCTTGATATCACAGGGAGTGAATCGAACTGGCTGCAGACTGAGATGCTGGGGACTACTGAAGGAGGCCGAGATGGACCATCCACTCGGCACTTCTGGATGAAGATCTTTGTGAATGCTTCAGCCTTATCTTTGCACTGATGTTCTGTGCTCCTCCATCATTGAGGATGGGGATATTTGTGAAGCCATGTTCTATGTTCTATATCCTCCAGTGAGTTTGTGCTCAAACATTTGAGGAAGAAGGTACAGGCTAACAATTTGGTTAATAATATTTTTTTACCCAGTGGTTAAAGTTTGGAACTTGCTGCCTGATTGGGTGGTGGATATAGTTTCAAAACCAGCCTTCGAAAGAGAATTAGAGTCACGGGGGAGGTAATGGGATGGGACTAACAGGAGTACTCTCTGAAAGAGCCAGCAGACTCAATGGGCCAAATGGCCAGCTTCAGTCATTTTGTTTGAATTGTCAGCGCAGTCAAAAATATTTTCAATAACTTGCCACTTGTACTGACCGTCTCGTCTTTTTACCAGTTCCATAACTCGGACACCGGAAGGACTTCCACAGCAACGCAATGGCTTCCCAGAGAAGCGTCCTCCTCCTGGTATTTCTGCTACTGATTGTGAATGCTCAGCTTTCCAGAGCACAACACTGGTCTCATGGTTGGTATCCAGGAGGGAAAAGGGAACTGAGTCTGTCCCAAACTCCCAAGGTGAGTCCTAAAGACTTCCCATTTCTCAAACTTTGTACAATCTCAACTCCTTCTTGCGACCACGCCAATCAAGAAATAAATGATTCAGTATCAATATTGATTAAAATATGTCATCTAATTTATATGCTTAAGAGATCTTCACTTTAAGACAGTTGAAAATCTGAAATAGGGAGACAAAATGCTGCGAATACTCAGCCAGACTGGCAGCATCTGTAGTGAGAGAAACAGAATTAACATTTCAGGTCAATGAGCTTCCAGTTTTAGATGTACTGGTGGGTTATAAATGGGTACAGTGTTAGTGAAGGGGGTGGGGATAGAACAAAAGGAGAGGTTTGTGATATGGTGGAAAGAAGTGTTAGTGTGTAACCGGCGACAAACCGATGTAATGTGACCAATGGGAATAAAATGTAAGGGTCAGCTGACCCAGTAAACCATGGAACCAATTACAGAGTGGTATAATAGTCAGCTGACCAGCTGATCCACTATAAATAAGGAACTATGGAGCATCATGGGAAGCTTGGAGTGGTGAGGCCCCCAAGTTTGGAGGAATGATGTTCCTTTATTAAACCTTTTCTTTGATTTATAAGTTGGAGCAAGCTTTGTTGTATTTTCGTATCTGCAATTTTGAAGAGTTCCTTCTGAGGAAACGAGAAGGGCTGATGCATTCGTGGGAAGGGTGATGGTGAAAGGAGGGAGATTATGGGACACAAAGAGAAAAGCAAAAGATGCGGGTCTCAAGAGTTTGGAAAGGACAACTGAAGATTTAGCACTGTTCATAAAAATGAGAGTGGGCAGCATGGTGGTACAGTGGTTGGCACTGCTGCCTCACAGAGACCCGGGTTTGATTCCTGGCTTGGGTGACTGTCCATGTGGAATTTGCATGTTCTCCCTGTGTCTGCGTGGGTTTCCTCTGGGTGCTCCGCTTTCCTCCCATAGTCTGAAAGATGTGCTGGTTAGGTGCATTGGCCATGCTAATTCTCCCTCAGTGTACCTGAATAGGCGCTAGAGTATGGTGACTAGAGCATTTTGACAGTAACTTCATTACAAACATGACAGCACAGTGCTGTTAATGTAGGAACGTCCAAGAATTTGACCAAATAGCAATGACAAACTGCTAGTTCAAGGCAGTCTGGTGGGAAAAGAGAGGTGATATTTCCCAGGAGGGTGGTACACTTACCCCCTTGGTGCTCCAAGCCAGTGGAAGTCGTGAATTTGGGATGTGATGCTGAAGTTGTTTGGCTCTACACCATGGGGGAAATGTTAACCTAATAGTAATGTCACTGGGCTCCTAATCCAGAGGCTCCAGGCCCAATGCTCTGGGTTCAGATCCCACCTTGGCAACTGATGGAATTTAAGTTCAATTAATAAATCCAGAATATAAAGTTAGTCTCATTAATGGCGAGCATAAACTATCATCAATTGCTGTCAGCAGAATCAATATGGTTTTACGAAAGGAAAATCATGCTTGACAAATCTACTGGAGTTCTTTGAGGCTGTAACTATTAGTGTTGATGAGGAGGAGCAAGTGCAAATAGTTTATTTGGACTTTCAGAAGGCTTTCGACAATGCCCCACGTAAGAAATAAGTGTGTAAAATTAAAGCGTGCGAGATTGGGAGGTAGTCCGTTGAATTGGACAGGAAATTAGGTGGGAGACAGGAAACAAAGAGTGGGAACGAATGGGTCATTTTCCAAATGGCAGGCAGTGGCCAGAGGGTATGCAGGATCAGTGCTGGGACCCCGTTATTCACTATCTATATTAATGATTTTTATGAGGGAACTAAATGTAATATCTTTAAATTTGCAGATGCACTAAGTCTGGTGGGAGGCTGAATTATGAGGATACAGAGATCCTTCAGTGTGATTGGACAGGCTGGGTGTGTGGGCATCTGCATGGCAGATGCAGAATAATGTGGATAAGTCTGAGGTTATCCACTTTGGTAGCAATAATAGAGAGAGATTATTATTTGAATGACAGATAAGCATTGCCATTATCCCATTGAATCTACATTTTACACCCTTCCAAGAGCAAACTGAAAGGTTGGCTCTCAGGGTGAAACTGGCTCCATAGGCAGGCCAGAAAGCTGGGACAACCTTGCCTCAGCAGTTTGGGTGAGACCCAGCTGGATTGTATGCCTATCCAATAGTTAATTAGCTCCCCTCAGGACTCTTCCTCTTGAGAACCCACCTCTAAGAGCTGCCGGCCAATGGGAGGACTGGAAGCTCAGCAATTTCAACAGCCTCTCCAAGGGTTGTTGCCACAGTTGGGGCTCCATCCAGCTGGGTACCAGCCTTGCTGCAAGTAAGTGTATTTGAGGGTCTTGGGGCCAGTCAGGGTGGCCCCAAAAGTGGGTTGGCGGTTGGTGAGGACAGGGGTTTGTGGTCACAGAGTCAGCCGTTGTTGTTGAGAGGCTCCTCTCCAAGCCAGGTCTCACCAGGCGGTCTACCCATGGGTTGGACTGCTCACCTGCCAGCAGTAGCAGGAATAGGCCGTTAACTGGCCACTTGAGTGGCGCATTTGACATCTGGGAGAGCGGGCCACCTTCCAGTTTCTCTCATATTGACAAGATGCTATGGCAGCTGGAAGGCATTGCCACACCACACTCACCTGCCCTCACTCCCGATGTTTCAGCACTCAATTACCACCACCACCACCACCCCCACCCCCGCCCCCCCGCAATTCCACTTCTGCAGGCATCAAGTATCAGGGCTGACCCAGGGTAGCTAATGAACTACTCAATAGGCCTAAAATCCAGCCAGGCCACTCCCAGAACTGCTGAGACAAGGCTGAGAGAGTGCGGCGAAGGTTTACCAGGCTGATTCCAGGGACGGCGAGACTGATGTATGAGGAGAGATTGACTAGGTTCGGACTATTTTCACTGGAGATCAGACAAATGACGGGGAATCTCATAGAGACTTATAAAATTCTAACAGGACTAGACAGGACAGATGCAGGGAGGATGTCCCCAGTGGTGGGGGAGTCCAGAACCAGGGGTCACACTCTGAGGATTTAGAGTAGACCATTTAGGACGGAGATGAGGAGATATTTCTTCACCCAAAGAGTGGTGAGCCTGAAGAATTCATTACCTCAGGAAGTAGTTGATACCAAAACACAATGTATTCAAGAGGCAGCTGGATATAGCACTTGGGGCAAATGGGATCAAAGGTTAGGGGGAGAAAGCAGGATTAGATTATTGATGAATAGTGGAGCAGGCTCGAAGGGCCAAATGGCCTCCTCCTGCTCCTATCTTCTACGTTTCTATGCCCCAGTTTTCTGGCCTGTCACTGGGACCAGAACTTCCATTCTTTTGTACTCCAGTCCCCTCAAGGTAAAGAAACAAGAGATAATTCCTTACTGTAAAACATGATGAGGGGAGGGGACAATTAAACAAAATGGTCATTGGAAAAGTCCAGTTGAATATTTCTTGTTATTTCCCAGGTTTCAGAAGAAGTTAAGTTATGTCGAGGGGAGGATTGCTTATTCCTGAGGCCTCCACGTAAGGATGTGATAAGGAGCATTGTGGTAATTAAAACATTCTTAATGCTTGAGGAAATGCAAATAGTGACTTGCAAAAAGAAAACTCCTTTAGAAACTATATAAAAATTTCAAAATGTGTTTTGCTCATCAGAGAAAGCATTGCAGAGAAACCCGCATTCATCTTGTGTTTATATAGCACAACCCCACAGTCAGAAAGGTTTACAGCATGGAAACAGGCCCTTTGGCCCAACTTGTCCAAGTTGTCTTTTTTTTTAACCCCCTAAGCTAATCCCAGTTGCCTGCGTTTGGCTCATATCCCTCTATATCCATCTTTTCCATGTCACTGTCTAAACGTTTTTTAAAAGACAAAATTGTACCCGCCTCTACAACTACCTCTGGCAGCTTGTTCCAGACACCCACCATCCTCTGTGTGAAGAAATTGCCCCTCTGGACCCTTTTGTATCTCTCCCCTCTCACCTTAAACCTATGCCCTCTAGTTTTAGACTCCCCTACCTTTGGAAAAGATATTGACTATCTGGCTGATCTGTGCCCCTCATTATTTTATAGACCTCTATAAGATCATCCCTCAGCCTCCCACACTCCAGAGAAAAAAGTCCCAGTCTATCCAGCATCTCCTTATAAGTCAAACTATCAGGTTCCAGTAGCATCCTCGTAAATCTCTTCTGCATCTTTCTAGCTTAATAATATCCTTTCTATAATGGGGTGACCAGGACTGTACACAGTACTCTAAGTATGGCCTTACAATGTCTTGTACAACTTCAACCAGACGCCCCAACTCCTGTATTCAATGTTCTGACCAATGAAACCAAACACACTGAATGCCTTCTTCACCACCCTGTCCACCTGTGACTCCACTTTCAAGGAGCTATGATCATGTACCCCTAGATCTCTTTATCTGTAACTCTCCCCAACGCCCTACAATTAACTGAGTAAGTCCTGCCCTGGTTCAATGTACCACCTCGCACTTATCTAAACTAAACTGCATCTGCCATTCTCCAGCCCACTGGCCCAATTAATCAAGATCCAGTTGCAATCAGAGATAATTTTCTTCACTGTCCACTACGCCACCAAACTTGGTGTCATCTGCGAGAGTCTTTACAGAGTTGTGTTGACACATTTTGTAGATGTGGAAATTAAGAACCCTGAATCATCGTTTTAGTTGTGTTTTGTTATTCAAGGAATAGAAAGGACTGTGCTTATGTGGAAAGACTAAAAGAATTGGGATTCTTCGCCTCAGAACAGTGAAGACTAAATAGAGATTTAATACACATGTTTAAAATGACAAGGGTTTTTGACAAAGTAAATACAGGAAAAACCGTATGGCATTCAAAATGATGATCAGAGGGCGCAGGATGAAGATAATTGGCAAAGAACCATAGAGAAAATATTGTAATTGCAATGAACGATGGTGGAGCAAGCTTGAAGAGCCAAATGGCCTACTCCTGTTCCTATTTTCTGGCCCAGTTCTCCGACCTTGCCTGCAGCTGGGATTTTCCAGTTCCGCTGCAGTGAAACAGAGATTGGGCTAAGCGCCAAATTCTCCGTTCTCACTGCAGCGGTAGTGGGGCATGTTAGACCGGAGACATCCAGCCTCTATGACCTGAGGTGCACTGCCTGAATGGTGGTGGAAGCAGATTCGATAGTAACTTTTAAAAAAGAATTGATAAATACTTGAAAATTGGAAAAAGGGTGCACACATTGGCACAGATCACATCATTTCCTGTTATACCTTGCCATTTGGTGATTACACAGTTAGTCAAAGGTTAGGTGCATTGACCATATTAAATTCTCCCTCAGTGTACCTGAACAGGTGCCAGAGTGTGGCGGCTAAGTTTTTCAAAGTGTGTTTCTAGTATTCATGTGATTCTAGTCCTAAAGGTTACGTCTAAAAGAAGAATAGTTATGGTATAGTACTGGGAAGGTGGGTGGGTTGGAATTATCTTTAAGGAGATTATTAATTATCTTTATATTTGAAATAAGTCTGAAGAATACCTGCACAGCGGCACTGTGGTTCGCACTGCTGCCTCATAGTGCCAGGGACCCAAGTTCAATTCTGGCCTCGGGTCAATGTCTGTGCGGAGTTTGCACATTGTCCCCATGTCAGTGTGGGTTTCCTCTGGATGCTCCGGTTTCCCCCCACGCTCCAAAGATGTGCAGGTTAGGTGGCTTGCCCATGCTAAACATGTGGGGTTACAGGGATGGGGTGGGCCTGGGTAAGATGCTCTTTTACAAAGTCAGTGCAGTCTTGATGGGCTGAATGGACTCCTTCTGCACTGCAGATATTCTACTTATGATTCTATCAGAGCTGGATAAATGTGACATTATCTTAACTGTATTTTTTTTTCTCCCCATTTACCTCCCTGGCTCTTTTGTAACATCAGATGGACATGTTGGTACAACAGATTCAGAAGAAGAAATGAAATCCACCTTCTTTTCCGATTGTCCCCGATGTAAATTGTAACCTGTGAAGCTGATGTGAATGAAAACATTTTCCCCAAAAATATGATGTTAAAATCTGCAAAATGTCTGTGTCCAATCTTCCAAGGTTCTTGCTCCTGTATCTGGCTTGAAAGTTACCATGTGGAGATGTCGGCTTCGGAAAGCTATCAACAGATTCCATGAGGCAGTTTGTGTGAAATAAGTTCGAACAGAGAGTTCTCATTCTGACATTTTAATTCCCACCTTGTGAAATAAAGGACTTTATTTTGCTACATATTAACACCAGCTCTCAAATGTCACTGCTTGAAAATGAGAAATACTCAAGAAAAAGGGGGTAAATGATTGGTGTGTTTTATTTTACTGTTAATGGTTATCCCACGTTTTGGCATTATTTCACGCTAAGCTTAAAGCATCTGTGTATGCCTGGAAATCTTTACAAGTTATCATTTCTAACTATTCTGCATTAAAAGATGCCTATATTCAATGGTTATGCACGTCGAGCTTCAGGTAACAATTCAGGCTCTCGGCTCTTCTGGTTCCTCCAAGCGCACGCATTAATCTGAAGCATAGATGGTCCTGATCTCACACGTGGGATCCATAGCACAGCTCTCTGAAACAGGGGAACACAGCAATGTTTGTCCGTATGCACTATCCACACCATTACATAGCACCTCCAATATCCATAACTAATGACATCTTTATAGAAGTGATTGAATTGATTTACTATGGTCGCACGTGTTGGGATACAGTGAGGAGTGTTGTTTCTTGCACTTCACACATACCATTCACTGACTACATAGGGGAGAAGGAAAGGAGAGGGTGCAGAATGTAATGTTGAAGTTACAGATAGGGTATAGAGAAAGATCAGCTTAATGTGAGGTAGGTCCATTCAAAAGGCTGACGGCAGCAGGGAAGAAGTTGTTTTTGAGTTGGCTGGTACGTGACCTCAGACTTTTATACCTTGAGTGTGCAAGACAGTTAGAATAAACTTGCTTCAAGTGAGAAAAAATAGATAAATAGGTTTATACAAATTGCTAAATCTGGGGGAAAAGAAATATTATTAAAATATTCCAATTCTAGTGTTAAATTCTTTGCTCCTTTTGCAGTGCAGAATGCTGTACGCTCATTGTCAAAGCTGAACATTTGATGGAAGAGTCTAGCTTGAGTTAAACGGTTTCTTTTACTCTGTCCATTGCTTTTTTTTTCATTCTTTCATGGAATCTAGGTGTCATTGGCTAAGCCAGCATTTGTTACCCATCCTAATTGCCCTTGAGAAGGTGGTAGTGGGCCAACTTCTCGAAATGCTGGATAGTAGCTGGATAGTACAACTTGAATAGACTATTACACCAATTCAGAATCAATGACATTGCTGTGGGTCTGGAGTCACAAGTAGGCCAGACCGGGTAAGGATGGTAAATTGCAGAGAAACATAGAAAATAGAAGTAGGAGTCAGCCATTCAGCCCTTCCAGCCTGCTCTGTCATTCACCTTGATCATGGCCAATCATCAAATTCAATATCCTGATCTTCCTTTCCCCCCATATCTCTTGATCCCTTTAGTCGCAAGAGTATATCTAATTACTTCTTGAAATGACAACGTTTTGGCCTCAATTACTTTCTGTGGAAGTGTATTCCATACATTTACTACCCTCTATGTGAAGAAATTTCTCCTCACCTCAGTTCTAAAAGGTTTACCCCTTATCCTCAAACTATGACCCTTATTTCTGGACTCCACCACCACTGTGAACGTCCTTTTACACTTACAACTTTTACAGATGCACCATAGAAAGCATTCTTTCTGGTTGTATCACAGCTTGGTATGGCTCCTGCTCTGCCCAAGACTGCAAGGAACTACAAAAGGTCGTGAATGTAGCCAATCCATAATGCAAATCAATCTCCCATCCATTGACTCTGTCTATACTTCCCACTGCCTTAGCAAAGCAACCAGCATAATTAAGGACCCCACCCACCCTGAACATTCTCTCTTCCACCTACTTCCTTCGGGAAAAAGATACAAAAGTCTGAGGTCATGTACCAACCGATTCAAGAACAGCTTCTTCCCTGCTGCTATAAGACTTTCGAATGGACTTATCTTGCAATAAGTTGATCTTTCTCTACACCCTAGCTATGACTGTAACACTATATTCTGCACTCTCTCATTTCCTTCTCTATGAACGGTGTGCTTTGTCTGTATAGCGCACAAGAAACAATGTTTTTCACTGTATTAACATACGTGACAATAATAAATCAAATCAAAATCAAATCTTTCTGAATCTCCCCTGTCTAAACCTATTATTGAACCAATTGGGTTTTTACAACAATCAATGACAGTTTAATGGTCATCCTCACTGGGATTTGCTTCCATTTCCAGATTTTATTCATTTATTTAATTTAAATGTCACCAGTTGCTGTAATGGGTCCTGAACCTGTGTGCCCAGAGAATGCACGAGCCTCGGATTCTGGTTTAGTAGCCTAGTGGTATTAACACTGCAAAACCACTGGAGTTTAGAAGAGTGAGGGAAATCTCATAGAAACTTAACATAGAACATAGAACATAGAACATTACAGCGCAGAACAGGCCCTTCGGCCCACGATGTTGCGCCGACCAGTTAAAAAAAAACAACAACAATGACCCACTAACCTAAACCAATCCCTTTTCGTCCATAAACCTGTCCACAGACCTCTTAAACGCCCCCAAACTAGGCGCATTTACAACTGCAGCAGGCAGGGCATTCCAATCCCCCACCACCCTCTGGGTAAAGAACCTACCCCTGACATCTGTCCTATAACTACCCCCCCTTAGTTTAAAGCCATGCCCCCTCGTGCTAGATTTTTCCATCAGAGGAAAAAGGCTATCACTATCCACCCTATCTAAACCTCTAATCATCTTATATGTTTCAATAAGATCCCCTCTTAGCCGCCTTCTTTCCAGCGAAAACAACCCCAAATCCCTCAGCTTCTCCTCATAGGATCTCCCCTCCATACCAGGCAACATCCTGGTAAACCTCCTCTGCACCCTCTCCAAAGCCTCCACATCCTTCCTGTAATGTGGGGACCAGAACTGCACACAATACTCCAAGTGCGGCCGCACCAGAGTTGTGTACAGTTGCAACATAACGCTACGACTCCTAAATTCAATCCCCCTACCAATAAACGCCAAGACACTGTATGCCTTCTTAACAACCTTATCTACTTGATTCCCAACTTTCAGGGATCTATGTACACATACACCTAGATCCCTCTGCTCCTCCACACTATTCAAAGTCTTCCCGTTAGCCCTATACTCAACACATCTGTTATTCCTACCAAAGTGAATTACCTCACATTTCTCTGCATTAAACTCCATCCGCCACCTCTCGGCCCAGCTCTGCAACCTGTCTAAGTCTTCCTGCAAACTATGACACCCTTCCTCACTATCTACCACACCTCCGACTTTGGTGTCATCAGCAAATTTACTGATCCACCCAACTATACCCTCATCCAGATCATTAATAAAAATCACAAACAGCAGTGGCCCCAACACAGATCCCTGAGGCACACCACTTGTAACCGAACTCCATGATGAATATTTACCGTCAACCACTACCCTCTGTCTCCTATCCACTAGCCAATTCCTAATCCAGTTCCCTAGATCACCCCCAATCCCATACATCTGCATTTTGTGCAGAAGCCTACCATGGTGAACCTTATCAAACGCCTTACTAAAATCCATATACACCACGTCCACTGCCTTACCCCCATCCACCTCTTTAGTCACTTTCTCAAAAAACTCAATAAGGTTAGTAAGGCACGACCTACCCGCCACAAAACCATGCTGACTATCTCCAATCAACTCATTACTCTCCAAATAACTATAAATCCTATCCCTAATAATTTTTTCCAAAACCTTGCCCACAACAGAAGTGAGACTCACCGGTCTACAATTCCCGGGGAATTTGTCAAATTCTAATGGGATTAGACAGAGTAGATTCAGAAAGAATGTTCCCAATGGTGCAGGAGTCCAGAACTAGGGATCAGAAGGGGTAAACCTTTTAGAACTGAGGTGAGGAGAAATTTCTTCACCCAGAGAATGGTGAATGTGTGGAATTCACTACCACAGAAAGCAGTTGAGGCCAAAACATTGTGTGATTTCAAGTAGAAATTAGATAGAGCTCATGGGGCTAAAGGGGTCAAGGGATATGAGGGGAAGGGGGGATCAGAGTATTGAATTTGATGATCATAATGAATGGAGCAGCAGGCTCGAAGGGGCGAATGGCTGATTTCTATGTGTCTCCCAATGATGCCATTTTCCCTTATAAGCTGGATTAGGGTGGCCTTTCCATGTTGAGTATCCTTGTGGCTCTCTCTGTGATACTTCCAATTTTATGCGATATATGAGCTTAATCCTGCCCTGTATTACGCCCATGAAGACCAGAGGCTTGCTTGAAACTCACGGGGCTGGACTTTCTGCCACGCTCGCCCCAAGGCCAGAAATTCCCATCTGAGGTCAGTCAACGTGCTTTTGCACGGTCCACCAAATTTTCTGTCCCATCCGCTGTGATTCCCGTGGCGGACAGACTGGGAAAATTCCACCTGGGATGAACCCCTTGCCCTATCAGCTTAGTTGGGTTTTGGATCAGGGAAGTGGCGGGGGGGGGGGGGTGGGGGGAGTCTCATTTCCCATTCTCCGCACCATCAAGTCATTGTGATCTAACCAGGAACATGAGGGAGCAGGCGGGAAAGTGGAACTGATCCACTTCAGATCAGCCATGATCTTATTGAATGGCAGGGCAGGCTCGAAGGGCTAGATGGCCTACTCCTGCTCTTATTTCTTACGTTCTTATGTTCTTATGATGGTGTGTTCAGCTCCCCCTGCCAGGAGCACCTTTTGGGAAATCGCAGATACAAAAATGATAGAGAGGAATGAGCTCCCAAAATTCTATGTATGCATTCCTAGCAGGCATTTCACATGGGACTTCTATTAATTAATCTTTACTTTTGAACCTTCACTGAATGCAGAAATCTTGGCCGGAATTCTCCCGTCCCACCCACAATGGGAATGATAGTGGGTGGGGGCGGAGGGGGTGCGGACGCGGGGGGATGGACTATGCAAAGGTCCATTGTCCTCAGCTGGGATTCTTTGGTTTTGAGGTGAGTCTGGTCAGAGAATCCCGCCCCTTGTTGTTTTTCAGTGTGGATTATCAGTGCCAGGTGGGATGGTGTGAACTGCACTTTGTTTTAAAGCTGCCCTGTCATCTGAAACGTGCGGAAAACATCTTTCTGACTGAAGTCATATGAATGGAAACTAATTCTGATTTTAGCCAATTTAAAACCAAGATGAGGAGAAATTATTTCTCTCAAAGGGTGGTGATTCTGTAGAATCCACGATGAGTAAATTTAAGGAGGAGATAAGCAGATTTTTTCAGTAGTAGTGGGTTGAAGGGTTATGGATGAGGGACAGGAAAGTGGAGTTGAGGCTTAGATCACATCAGCCATGATCGTATTAAATGGCAGAGCAGGTGTGAGGGGCTCAGTTGTCCACTCTCGCTCTCAATTCTTATGTTATTTGATGGAAAAAAAGTATAAATGCAACATGCCAGTTTTGCAGGAATCCCCTACAAAACCCACTCCACCCCCACCTCCAGTACGGCACGGTGGCACAGTGGTTCGCACTGCTGCCTCACAGTGCTAGGGACCTGGGTTCGATTCCCAACTTGGGTCACTGTTTGTGTGGAGTTTGCACGTTGTCAGCGTGGGTTTCCCCAGGTGCTCCAGTTTCCTCCAAAAGACGTGCTGGTTAGGTGCATTGGCCATGCTAAATTCTCCCTCAATGTACCCGAAAAGGTGCTGGAGTGTGGCAATTAGGGGATTTTCACAGTAACTTCATTGCAGTGTTAATATAAGCCTACTTGTGACACTAATAAATAAACTTAAAACCTCCCACTATCCAACCCTGACTACCCCCTCTTGCACACACACACACACACACACACACACACCCACACCAGTCATACTTCCTGGTGTGAACTAAGGCCCTTTTTTTTGAGTGAATTGGTACTGATGAGCCAGTTACTCACGCTCATTACAGCAGATTCCTGATGAGGCACATTTCCCACCATTTCTCCCACAGGCTCTGCCAGTGGGTTCACACGGAGACAGGAGGTAGTCTTCCTTCTGGCACGTCAGTGTCTCGGAGGTCCCGATGTGGCAACCGATATCCTCCCCGCAGCAAATGCTGGCTCCAAAGCAATGGCCTCTGTTGCCAGGGCCACATGGCATACACTGGGAAAAGCATGGGGAAGTGGTTAGGCCGCTGTTATCAGAGCTTCAATTCCAGGGGAGAATCTCCAGAGATTTTCACACTTCGCTCTTTGAAGGAAAATTCTAACACTTTTTGTCTGAAGGGTAAACATACACTTCCAAGCTGTTCCCAGCTTAATGTGATATACTCACTGCAGGAGCACCACAGCAGCAGATTTATACACAGCAATTTCCCACAAAACAGCAATGAGAGAAATGATTAATCATCTGCTTTGATCTTGTCATTGTCAGCTGTCCCTCGCGATTCCATCGAATAGAATCCCAACAGTGCAGAAGGGGGCCATTCAGCCCATCGAGTCTGTACCGACAACAATCCTACCCAGGACCTTATTCCTGTAACCTCACACATTTACCCTGTTAAACTCCTGACACTAGGGTCAATTAACCCTGGTCAAACAGCCTAACCCGCACATCTTTGGACTGTGGGAGGAAACCGGAGCGCCCGGAGGAAACCGGAGCGCCCGGAGGAAACCGGAGCGCCCGGAGGAAACACACAGGGAGAATGTGCAAACACCACACAGTGACCCAAGGCTGGAATTGAACCCAAGCCCCTGGCACTGTGAGGCAGCAATGCCAACCACTGAACCACCGTGCCATGAGAGTGCCCGTCCCTAGGTTGGCATTAGAACCTGCTCCTGGCTGGCCAGGTTTGCCCTGAACAAGTACAGGCGGTGGATTACTAACCCCGAAATTAATTTCCAGCTCACTCTGGCCACTCTGCCAGAACATCACAGGAATGCTAAAAACAAAGATTTATTTTTGAATCCTCCTGTCTGTTTGTTATATAAAAAAAAATCGGAGAGGGGCGAAGAAGCTGTCTAATTGGTCGAAGCAGTTGAAAGCCAGAGATAATTGCTGGAATTTAACTGGCCCGTCCGACACGGGCATCGGTATGGGTGAGGGGTGGACCATAGGAAGGCCTGATGACCTTGGGCAGGATGTAACAGTTTTGGGATGAGCGAGGCCCTAATGATAAAACTTCCTGAGATATGTCCAACCAGGGATGGCAAACCTCAAGGCAGCCTCTGGACTCTGTTCAACAATTGCACAGGAGCGACATAACGATATAAAGCAGCCGCAGGAAGATGAAAGTCACACTGCCATCTTCAAATATAAATTGTACTTCTCAGATATTAATATGATCGCTCAATGGAATGATGAGCTAGACAGAAAGACACAGAATGCTGCCCCTTACCTGTCTGATCTCCCTGCTCATGATGGACCTTTTGCCACCTATGGGGCAGTTGTTAATGTAACAAGCTGCGGAGAGAGAGACGAGGCAGAGGAGGTAAACGGCGAGGCAGGCAGACTGCATGACGTCCGACCAGTGAATCCGGGCCCAGCAAAACTTGCAAACTGCGCTGAGAAGCCACAAACCCTCATCCCTATTTATACCCTCGAACAGACATTCAGAGTAAGGAGGTGGAATCACTTTGCTAATTTAGCGCAGGCTGAATACATTTTCTAAACTATTGTAATGAGCAGAAATGCGGTGCCACTCACGATTTACCCGAGGTCACTCCATAACCTCGATGAATGCTTTATTTTTGTAATTAGCAACGAAAGGGAATTAATCTGTTTCACGTCAATGAGAGCAATATGTCTGAATCTGAATATCATTTTCCAATTAAACGTTACTTCCTTTGGACCTGACGCAGGAAGGTCATATTTTCTGCTACCCCTTTGGAAGAACCATGTGCTACGGAGAAACATTTCCAAGGGTACAACATGGTCTGATAACCATTCACGTCACATCGTAGATTCATCAACGTGGCCCAAACTCAACAGGGAATCAGGAGGCATCTAAATTGTGTCTTTGTGCCCCCCACACAGTCTTCAAAACGATGAGATCAGCCTGATTTTAACATGATGGCCAAGCCCAGCACTGTGAGTGTTATAGTGCAGGAAATTGTGCAGAACTAAGTTTCTGTAGCAGTTTAAAGGAAGTAGGCGAACACCTGGACAGGTGCCAGACTATGGCCACAAAGGGATTTTCACAGTAACTGAATTGCAGTGTTAATGTAAGCCTTATTTGTGACTAATAAGTAATCTTTACTTTTACTTTTTATTTCTTGTGAGTCTTTGAGACTCTTCCATAGTGAGCGGCGGAGGTAGGGTCGTTGACTATTTTCAAGGCAGAGGCAGATAGATTCTTGACTAACAAGGTAGTCAAAATATATCGGAATTCGATGGGCATGTGGAGCTGAGGTCACAATCGTATTATTAAATAGTACAGCAGGCTTGTATGGGCTGAATGGCCTATTTCTGCCCCTAATTCAAATATTTGTAAGTCTTTTAAAAATTCTTTCATGGGACGTGGCTGCCTGGGTCAACATTTATTCCTTATTGCCCTTGAGCGAGGGTTTAAAAGTCAACCACAATGTTGGGATCTGGAGTCACATCTCAGCCAGACCAGGTAAGGATGGCAGATTTCCCTCCCTAAAGGACATTAGCGAACCAGATGGGTTTTTCCAACAGTCGTTTCATGGTCATCAGTAGATTTGTAATTCTAGATATCTTTTATTGAGTTTAAATTCCATCATTTGCTGTGGCTGGATTCAAACCAGGGTCCCCAAAACATTACCCTGGGTCTTTGGATTACTAGTCTAGTGACACTACCATTATGCCACAAGCTCCCCTGCCTGTAACATGGGAAATCAGTGCAGGATTACAATTGCGTACAATTCTGGTTGCCGCACTACCGGAAGGATGTTGATGCATTGGAAAGGGTCCAGAAGAGATTTACCAGGATGTTGCCTAGTTTGGAGGATAGAGACTATGAAGAAAGGTTGAACAAACTTGGATTGTTTTCATTGGAGTGTTGGAGGATGAGGTGCGGGGTTCGGGGGGGGGGGTGGGGGAACCTGATAAAAGTTTACAAGATTATGACAGGCTTGGATAGAATGGATAGTCAAAGTCTTTTTGCCAGAGTCGAAGGGTCAATTACTTGGGGGGCATAGGTTGAAAATGAGAGGGGGAAAGTCTAAAAGAGATATAAGGGGCAAGTTTTCCACATAGAGGATGGTGAGTGCCTGGAACGCGCTGCCGGAGGAGGTAGTAGAAGCAGATTCTATAATAACGTTCAGGAGGCATCTGGATAGATACGTGAATAGGCAGGGAATAAGGGACATGGACCATGTAGAGGCAAGAAAACATTAAATTAGAGAGACATCTGTGTTGGCATAGCTGGGCCAAAGATCCTGTTCCTATGTGTACTGTTCTTTGTTCTTTGAGAAGGCTTTTGGTCCCTTCAATCCTATCCTACCATTCAGTACGATCATAGCTCACCTGGACCTTGGCCCCAACCCCACTTTCCTGCCTTTTCCCCATAACCTGGAATTCTTCCACAGCTCAGGATTCTCTTTAAATCAGTCTTGAATATACTCAATGAACCAGCTTCAACTGCTTACTGAGGAAGAGAATTCCAAAGACTAATGACCCTCTAAGAGAAGGGGCTCTTCCTCATCTCCTGAAATGTGAGACTCTTCATTCTGAAACTGTGCTCCTTGATTCAAGATTGCCCACAAAGAGAAACATCCTCTCAGCGTCTACCCCTCCTCAGAACCTTGCACATTTCAATAAGATCATCTCTCATTCTTCTAAACTTCAAAGAGTACGGGCCCAACCTGCTCAATCTTACCTGCTAAGGAAATCTCTTCACCCCAGGAATCAACCCAGTCCAAACCACCTCCCTATCCCTCCATAAATATCCCGACACCCCTCTTTAAATAAGGAGAGTAAGTTAAATATAGGTGTGATCTCACCTACATTTATCCACCTCCACTTTGAATACTTTTAATGATCCAGCCTCCATTAGTCTTTAGGACCGAGAATTCCTTAGGTTCATCACCCTCCGAGAGAAGAAATTTCTACACAGCTCAGTTTTAAGTGGCCAGTCCTTTATCTTGTAGCTAAGTTCCCTTGTTCAAGACTCTCCCAGTGGTGAAAACATCTCACCATCCACCCTGATTGTGTTAGGGGTTTCTGAACATCCCACTGAATGGTTATCCATTTCAGTCGGAAAAATAGAAAGGAAAATTATTATCTAAATGGAGGGATACTTCAGGGCGCTTCAGTGCAGAGGGATCTGAGTGATCTAGTGCATTAGTTGCAGAGAATTGGTATGTAAGTTCAGCGGCTAATAAGGAAAGCAAATGGAATTTGGCATTCATACTTAAAGGAATAGAGTATAAAAGTAAGGTGGAGTTACCGCAACTATACAAGGCATTGGTGAGGCCGCACCTGGAGTACTGTTTACAGTTTTGGATTCCTTATTTGAGAAAGGATATAGGCAGTTCTAGGGTGGTTCACTAGATTGATTCCAGAGATGAGAGGTTTGTCTTATGAAGAGAGACAGATAGTTTAGGCCTATACTCTCCAGAGTGCAGAAGAATGAGAGGAGATCTAATTGAGATGTATAAGTTTAGTTTATTTTACCAGTGTCACAAGTAGGCTTGCATTAACACTGCAATGAAGTTACTGCGAAAATCCCCTAGTTGCCACACTCCGATGATGAAAGGTATTGCCAAATTAGACACTGAGTGGATGCTTTCTCTTGTGGGCAACAAAATGTCATAGTTTTCGGATAAGTAGTAGCAAGTTTTATCCTTTTTCTCGCACCATTCACCCCACCCTGTTCATTGTCCCTGATGTATTCACTTTATGCAGAATATTGAAATGATTATCGCATTACAATTCTCTCCAACCTCTCCTCCTTACTTTAACTATCCATTTATGTACTTGCTCACCTTGAGCTGGCAGTCATTAGCATTTCCCACTTATTACTTTGCAGCCATTATCATGACTAATTTCTACATAAACAGTGGCAGATTGTCAAAGGATTCTTCCGTTTCAGTGCTAACTCTCAGCTTTCACAGCCTGGCTTGGGTCTGATGTTTAGCATCGAGCTGAATCAAGGTGCTCCTCCAGTCTCCAGAGGTCAGCTTCACTGCCTTTCTCAACCTAAACTGGCGCAATTCCAGTTTTCAGATGCTACTTCCTGCCAATATGGCTCACAAGCAGAGGTTAAGCAGGAGAGGCGCTGGCCTAGTGGTATTATTGCTAGACTATTAATCCAGAAACTCGGCTAATGTTCTGGAGACCTGGGTTCAAATCCTGCCATGCAGGTGGTGGAATTTGATTAAAAAATATCAAATTAAGAATATACTGTTGACCATGAAACAATTGTCAGAAAAACCCATTTGATTCCCTAATGTCCTTTAGGGAAGGAAATCTGCCATCCTTACTTGGTTTGGCCTACACGTGACTCCAGAGCCAAAGCAATGTGGTTGACTCTTAACTGCTCTCTGAAATAGCCTAGCAAGCCACTCAGTTCAAGGACAACTAGGGATGGACAATAAATGCTGGCCAGCCAGCCATGTCTCATGAATGAATTAAAAAAAAGTTAACTATTAAAATTATTTACTTGTGATGATCTGGAATGGATAGAGAGGTGGTAGGTGAGCTTTAACACAGAGAAGTGTGAAGTGATACAGTTAGGAAGAATAAAGAGAGGCAATATAAAATCATGGATATAATTTTACGAAGAGTACCTGGGGGTGTACAAATTGTGGAAGTTGGCAGCACAGATTGAGAAAATGGTCAATAAAACTTACGGGATCTTAAATTCTATAAATAGGGACATCAAATACAAAGCAAGGAAGTTATAATGAACATTTATAAAACACTGGTTTGGCTTCAGCTGGAGTATTATGCCTAATTCTGGGCACCAGACTCGAAGAAAGATGTAAAGGCTTTAGAGAGCATTCAGAAAGATTTACAAGAATGTTTCCAGGGATGAAAGACTTTGCTTACATGAACAGATTGGGGAAATTGGAACTGTTCTCTCAAGAGAAGAGATGGTTGAGAGGAGATTTGATCGAACTGTTCAAATTGACGATTGGGTTTGGAGAGAGAAGAGAGGGAGAAACAGGTCTAATGGCAGAAAAGGTTGAGAAACAGTAGACATTGATTTAAGATGGGTGACAAAAAAGTCAATTGTCTCATGAGGAAAAGCATCCTTGTGCTGTGAGTGGTGAGGGTCTGGAATGAACCACAACTCTGTCTGGTTTAAGATATTAATGGATAAAGATGAAGCCTGTCCTAAGGGGAGGGTGTTAAACTGGGGGAGGGCTAGATACAACCGGATTAGGCAGGATCTTAAAGATACGGACTGGGGTAAGATGTTTGATGGCAGGTCGACGCTGGGTATGTGGGAGTCTCTCAAGGGAAAACTAAAATCTTTGCAGGAAAGACATGTGCCGGTCAAGAGGAAGGATGGGAAGGGTAGGATTAGAGAGCCGTGGGTAACTAGGGATATTGAGGACCTGGTCAGGAGGAAGAGGGAGGCGTACATTAGATCTAGGCATTTGAGGACAGAGATAGCGTTAGAAGAATACAGAGAATGTAGGAGAGAACTTAAAAGGGGCATCAGAAAGGCAAAAAGGGGCCACGAAATGGCTTTGGCGGGTAGGATTAAGGAAAATCCTAAGGCATTTTACTCCTATGTTAGAAACAAAAGGATGGTTAGAGGGAAGATTGGTCCTCTCAGGGACAGAGGAGGGGAACTATGCTTGGAGCCTGGGGGAATGGGGGAGATCTTGAATGAATACTTTGCGTCGGTATTCACGCAGGAGAGGGGCCTGATGTCTGGTGCTGTGCTTGAGGAGTTTGAGGATCCGTTGAGGGAAATAGTCATCACGAGGGAAGAGGTGTTGGGACTTTTAGACAGTATAAAGACGGATAAATCTCCGGGGCCTGATGGCATCTATCCCAGGCTGCTAAGGGAGGTGAGGGATGAAATTGCTGGGCCTCTGACGCAAATCTTTGTCTCTTCTTTGGACACAGGTGAGGTCCCAGAGGATTGGCGGATTGCAAATGTAGTACCGTTGCTTAAAAAGGGTCAGAGGGATAACCCAGGGAATTATAGGCCGGTGAGCTTGACTTCAGTTATAGGCAAGCTAATGGAGAGGATCCTCAAGGATAGGATGTATGAACATCTGGAGCGCTGCAATCTGATCAGGAATACGCAGCATGGCTTCGTTACAGGGAGGTCGTGCCTTACGAATCTAGTGGAATTTTTTGAAGAGGTGACAAAAACGGTTGACGAAGGACAAGCCGTTGATGTTGTCTATATGGATTTCAGTAAGGCGTTTGACAAGGTCCCTCATGGTAGGCTGATAGAAAAGGTGAAGGCTCATGGGATACTAGGCCAGGTATGTAGATGGGTGGAGAACTGGCTTGGGAGGAGGAGACAGCGAGTAGTAGTGGAAGGCTCCTTTTCCAATTGGAGGTCTGTCACCAGTGGTGTGCCGCAGGGCTCGGTACTAGGACCTCTTCTATTTGTGGTATATATTAATGACTTGGAAGAGGGGGTAGGTGGTGTGATCAGCAAATTTGCTGATGACACTTAGATGGTTGGATTGGCAGGTACTGAGGAGCAGTGCCTGGCAATGCAACAGGACATAGACAGGCTGGTAGATTGGGCAGATAGATGGCAAATGGAATTTAATCCGGAGAAATGCGAGGTGATGCACTTTGGCCGGAATAATGTGGAGGGGAGTTATACGATAAAAGGTAGAACTATCCGGAGTATAGATACGCAGAGAGACCTGGGGGTGCAAGTGCACAAGTCCCTGAAGGTGTCGGTGCAGGTGCAGAATGTGATGAGGAAAGCGTATGGTATGTTAGCCTTCATAGGAAGAGGTATAGAATATGAGAGTAGGAGTCTGATGTTGCAGTTGTATAGAACGTTGGTTAGGCCTCACTTGGAGTACTGCGTCCAGTTCTGGTCGCCGTACTACCGGAAGGATGTAGAGATCCTGGAGAGAGTGCAGAGGAGATTTACCAGGATGCTGCCTGGTATGGAAGGGCTGTCTTACGAGGAAAGATTGAACGAACTTGGGCTGTTTTCCCTTGAGAGACGTCGGCTGAGGGGGGATCTAATAGAGGTTTATAAGATTATGAAGGGGATAGATAGAGTAAATGGTGGTAAGCTTTTTCCGCTATTAGAAATGGATAGAACGAGGGGTCACGGGCTTAGGGTGAGGGGGGCTAGGTATAAGACAAATATTAGAGGGCAGTTTTTCACGCAAAGGGTAGTGGGGGTGTGGAATGCACTGCCGAGTAAGGTGGTGGAAGCAGGCACGCTAGGGTTGTTTAAGAGTCACTTAGACAGCCACATGAGCGGGCTACATATAGGGGGATATAGCAGGCCTTACTAAACATTGTAGGCTTGGGATTCCGTTTTTGCCTCAGGGATGTTACAGTCTTGGCCTGTTTAATAATGAATTTTTTGTCTCCACAGGCATTTAAGTCCACCTTGTTGTCCAGCAAGGGGCATGCATGCGGCAGGTTGTAGTGGGCTGCTCTTGGACGTTGCTTCGGGAGTTGCCTATTGCTTCATGTCGTTAGTGTGCTTAAACTGGACCATCTCAAGGGCAACATGACAGCTCAGAGACTATCTCTGTTACTGTGCGGACACATGGATTTGGGCCTGTGTCTGTGGGAGTTTGCACATTCTCCCCGTGGTTGCGTGGGTTTCCTCCGGGTGCTCCGGTTTCCTCCCACATCCCAAAGATGTGCTTTTAGGCTGATTGATTGGGTAACAAATTGTCCCTATATTGGACCTCCCTGATCCTCGCACATTAGGCGTAGACTAAAATCATGAATAGGACACTGAGACAGTGGGATGGCGGCGCGGGCTCGTTGGGCCAAAGGGCCTGTTTCCCGTGCTGTGTTGTTCTTTGTTCATGGACACAGATTCAATCCAGGCTTTCAGAAGAGAATGGAATAAGTGTCTGAAGAGGAAGTATTTGCACAGCTATGGGGAAATGGCAGGGTAATGGGATGAGCTGAGATGGACCTGCAGACGGTGAGTGTGGACAGTAAAGGTCATCTCCTGCAGCCTTGTAACCATTCTATCATTCTATGATCTGGAATGCAGTTCCTAAAAGGATGGAGGAACAAGTTTCAAAACAGAATTGGATAAATACTTGAACAAAGAAACTGAAATAACTCCTCAGAAACCAGTGTCCTTTCACCAGATTGCCTTTTTTTAATATTCATAGAATCCCTACAGTACAGAAAGAGGCCATAGGGCCCATCGAGTATGCACTGACCACAATCCCACCCAGACACTACTCCCATATATTCACCCACTAATCCCTCTAACCAATGCATCTCAGGACACTAAGGGCAATTTTTAGCATGGCCATTCATCCTAACCCGCAATTCTTTGGACTGTGGGAGGAAACCGGAGCACCCGGAGGAAACCCTTTATTTACAACTTCTGTTCAGTCCTAAGAGTGCTTCAGGTACAAAGCCAGAATCCAGAGTGTCAGTGGCCCTGACACTCCTCAATGTATATACAGGCAAGACTCCCCGATTGGGTAATCCTTACTTCAATCAGGGAGCTCATACTCCAAGGATATGAGGCAAGCTGCCTCTGCCACCCTCCCAGGCAGCACTATCAAATACGATTTCACACCTAGCCACTTTAAGGAAATATTGGGACGGGTGACCAATGAAAGAGATGGGTTTTAAGGAAAATAGTCGACATGGAAGAAAGGCCATTCGGGAAAGTGTTACTTTATTCAAAGACAGAAGAATTGCTAAAGAAAAGTTCGCAAAATTAAGTATAGGATTTCTAAGTAGGCTGTGGCTTTGGAAACCAGCAGTGAATAATTCCAAATATATTACTTAATAAGTCCACAACCTTCTGTATTAGAGCAAATCACATCAATTAAAATGTAATGCGCTAATGTTAATTCAATAACATTATGAACTTTGCAGATAATCCTGAGCAAAAATTCATATCTTTCATTAAAGACAATCAAACTGTGCTGTTAACAGGAACATATGGAATAATACATGGAATTAGAATGATGACTCAATTTCCCTTTAATATCTCTGCAAGTTAACTAGGCTGCAGTACGTTCTGTTAAAGTGCAGTTTGGCATCGGAAACACAAGGGTGGTAAAGTGAACCTAATTAATAGTTCACTCAAAGAGCTGACACCAAACAATGGGGCAACTGGCTCCCCCCTTTGCTGGATGATGATTCTATGTAAAAATAACGCTGTAAATAATGCCTAAAAATTGTTGGAAATACACCTGTAACTCAGAGACGTCTTAAATGTCTTTACAAAGAAGAAGATGGTCCCAGAGTCAAAGCCTATGGGTTAAGAATTGATAAGGAGGAGTTACTAGAAAGATTCACTTTTCTCTGCAGCTGCATTACAACAGTGACCATACTTCAAAAATACTTCATTGGCTGTCAAATACATTCGAGCATCTTGTGGTTGTGAAGAATGTTGCATAAATGTGACGTGAGGGAAAACTTCTTTCACACAGTGAATGGTTGCGCTCCGGGATGCACAGCCTGGAAGAGTGGTGGAGGCAGGTTTAACTGAGGTATTCAAGGGGGCAATACATGGTTACTTGATTAGAAACAATGTGCAGGGGTACTAGAGGCTTCCCAACCATAAGATCATAAGACATAGGAGCAGAATTAAGCCGTTCGGCCCATCGAGTCTGCTCCACCATTCAATCATGGCTGAGACCCAGGTTCGAATCCCACCACAATATAAGCCCAAAAATATAATAATAAGGGGGTCACAGTTTCATCAGAAAAAAAAATCCTGGAATTGCGAATCTACAGATGACTATTGTCAATGGTCAGAAAAAGCCATCTGGTTCACTAACGTCCTATAGAGAAGAAAATCTGCCATCCTCACCTGATCTGACTTACATGTGACTCCAGAGTCACAGCAATGTGGTTGACTCTCAACTGTCCTGGGGCAACTAGGGATGGGCAATAAATGCTGGCCAGCTGAGTTTCTGGATTAATAATCTAGCGATAATACCACTGGGCCTTCACCTTCCCCTAATCAGCATCAGATTGCCAACCCACTTAACTGAGCTAGATTTCCTCAGTGTCTGTCTCGCCTGCTTCCTCACTCGGGGCAGGTGGGATTCAAGCAAAGCAGTGGGTCCCTGAGTCCAGCATTGGGGCCCAGGAGAATCACAGCAATAGATCAAAGAAGAACACACCCCCTTTTTTGCAGCATTAACTACCGTAAAGCAGGTGTGTTTAAAGGTACAATTGAAAACAGGGAGAAGGTAAGTGTCTGAGGTAAGTGGATGGGTTGGGGGAGTGGGGTAGGGGTTGGACATCAGGGCGGTGTGGGGGGAGAGCTGGGAGGTGGCGAGGTCAGACATGTCGAGGTGTGAGTGTTCAGTCATTGATGGGGAGGGTGACGGGGGGCAATCAGACGTCGGGAGGGTGGAGTCCAGATGTTCAGGGAGCCGGGCGGATCGGATATTCAGGAGGTGGGGGTCAAACATCACCAGAATTTGGGGTCGGAGATTGTAGAGGGTTGGGGAGGGCTGGACAAATGGGAGAGTGGCAGAGGCAGACAACTGAGCTGGTGGGCCTTGGATGTGGTGGGGCTGGGGTTGTTGAACACTGGGGATGAGGGTCAGGTTGATTCCAGGTGGTGTTGGGTTGGTTTGGGTCGGGTGGGGGACAAGGATAGGCTGGGTGAGGGGGGGTTTCAGATGGGGTCGGGTCAGGATAAGGGTTGGTTGGAATGGTGGGGGTTCAGATTGGGTCAGGTTGGGGTAAGGGTTGATTGGGTGAGTGAGATTCAGATTGGGTTGGGTCAGGGTAAGGGTTGGTTGGAATGGTGGGGGTTCAGATTGGGTCAGGTTGGGGTAAGGGTTGATTGGGTGAGTGAGATTCAGATTGGGTTGGGTCAGGGTAAGGGTTGGTTGGAATGGTGGGGGTTCAGATTGGGTCAGGTTGGGGTAAGGGTTGATTGGGTGAGTGAGATTCAGATTGGGTTGGGTCAGGGTAAGGGTTGGTTGGAATGGTGGGGGTTCAGATTGGGTCAGGTTGGGGTAAGGGTTGATTGGGTGAGTGAGATTCAGATTGGGTTGGGTCAGGGTAAGGGTTGGTTGGGTGAGGCAGGTTCAGATTTGGTCAGGTTGGAGTAAGATTGGTTGGGTGAGGGGGGTTCAGATTGGGTTGGGGTTGGGTGGAGGCCCAGGCAGGGTGAGTGAGGTCAGGATGGGAGGTTGGGAATCCCATGGAGGAAGTGGGGAATACTGTGAGGGTGGGGTTCCTAATGAGAAGGTGGGGAGAGAGGATGGGGGTGCTTAGTAAGGATGTGATCGGAGAGTCCCCTGTAGCAGTGGAAAGTGCAGGGATTCTGTGCAGGGACTGGTCTGTACTGGTAAAATAGTTACGCAGAAGTAAGTGGTTTTATTTGTTCTAACATTTTCTGAGTAGCAAATACCAGCAGAACTATCCAAAGTTAGAAACATAAAATATATGGGGCGGCACAGTGACTATTGCTTAGCACTGCTGCCTCATAGTGCCAGGGACCTGGGTTCGATTCCCGGCTTGGGTCACTGTTTGTGTGGAGTCTGCATGTTCTCTCCATGTCTGTGCTGGTTTCCTCCCACAGTCCAGAGATGTGCAGGTTAGGTTGGGTGACCATGGTAAATTGTCCCGGAATGCGTAGGTTAGAGGGGTAAATATGTGCGGTGATAGGATAGGGCCTAGGTTGGATTGTTGTCAGTGCAGACTCGATGGGTGGAATGGCCTCCTTCTGCACTGTAGGGATTCTACAATTCTATGATAAAAACATAGAAAATAGGAGCAGGAGTGGGCCATTCAGTGCTTGGAGCCTGCTCCACCATTCAAAATTATCACGGCTATCTCAATGCTATACTCCAGAGCTCTCGCCATTCTCCTTGACACCTTTAGAGTCCAGAAATCTATCTATTTCTTTCTGAGGTATATTCAGTAATTTACCACAGCCTTCTGTGGTAGAGAGTTCCATAGATTCACCACCCTCTGAGTAAAGATGTTATTCCTCATCCAATCCTAAATGAGCTACCCTGTATCCTGAGACTGTGACCCCTTGTTCTAGACCCCCATCCAGGCCCCTCCCCACCCCACCCCACCCCACCAGAGGAAACAACATCCCTGCATCTAGTCTGTCCAGCCCTGTCAGAATTTTATATGTTTCTATGAGATTCCCTCTCATTCTCCTAAACTCCAGTGAATACAGGCCCAAGTCAACCCAATCTTCGCTTCATACCGCAATCCTGCCATCCCAGGAATCAGTCTGGTGAACTTTCATTGCCTTCCCTCTTTTGCATATATATCCTTTCTTAGATAAGGAGACTAAAACTGTATGCAATATTCCAGGTGTGGTCTCAGCATGGCCTTGTACAACTGCAGTAAGACATCCTTGCTCCTGCACTCAAGTCCTCTTCCAGAGAAGGCCAACTTTAAGGGCGTTCAAATGGTCATTGGATAGGCATATGGATAATATTGGAATAGTTTAGGTTAGAGGGTCATTAGATTGGTTCCACTGGTCGGCGCAACAACGAGGGCCGAAGGGCCTGTACTGCGCTGTAATGTTCTATGTTCTAACATACCATTTGCCTTCCTAACTGCTTGCTGTACCTGAATGTTTTCCTTCTGTGATTGCTGTACAAGATACCCAGGTCCTTTTATATGTCAATGTTTCCCACTCTATCACCATTTTAGAAATACTCTGCCATTCTGTCTCTCCATTCAAACTGAATAATTTCACATTTTGCTGCATCAGTCCCTTCAATTTCTCCAGCATTTTCTTTCAGCAATTCTAATTTCTTCAATTCCACCTTCTCGCTATACACTTGGTTCCTTCACGTTTCTAATAAATTATTTCCATCTTCTTCCATGAAGACAGAATTTAAGTAGTCGTTTAACTGCTCTGCCATTTCCTTGTTCTCATTTGTCTTCATTAATCTTTTTATATACTTAAAGAAATATTTACAGTCTAATAAAAGCAAATTGCTGCAGATGCTGGAATCTGAAACCTAAAGAGAAAACGCTGTAAAACCTCAGCAGGTCTGGCAGCATCTGTAAGGAGAGAAAGGAGCTGACATTTCCACAAAGCTTCGACAAAGCGTCATCCAGACTCGGAACGTCAGCTCTTTTCTCTCGCCACAGATGCTGCCAGACCTGCTGAGATTTTCCAACACCTATAGTGGATCATAGATCATAGAAACCCTACAGTGCAGAAAGAGGCCATTCGGCCCATCGAGTCTGCACCGAACACAATCCTACCCAGGCCCTACCCCCATATCCCTACATATTTTACCCACTAATCCCTCTAACCTACACACCCCAGGACGCAAAGGGTCAATTTAGCACGGCCAATCAACCTAACCTGCACGTCTTTGGACTGTGGGAGAAAACCGGAGCACCCAGAGGAAACCCATGCAGACACGAGGAGAATGTGCAAACTCCACACAGGCAGTCTGCTTTTCTGTTACTTGCATGTTTACTCATACTCTATTTTCCTCCTCTTAACCAATCTCTTGGCCCTCTTTTGCTGATCTCTAAACTTCTCCTCATCCTCAGGCTTGTTACTTTTTCTGGAAACTTTACAGGACTCTAAGTTATATTGTTAGCCATAGTTGGACCATTTTTCTTGTTATGTTTTTGCATTAGAAAGGAATGTACAACTGTCGCAATGCATACATTTGTTCCTTCAATAGGTCACTGCCTGTCCAGCACCATGCCTTTTAGTGAAGTCCCCCAGTCTATCTTAGCCAGCTCATGCCTCATACTTCCATAGTTTCCTTTGTTTAGATTTAGAACCCGAGTTTCAGATTGGACTTTTATGCTTTCCATCATATTATGGTCACTGTTCCTTAAAGGACAGGATAGTTAGTTCCTCAAGATACTGGTCTAAAGAAAAATCATCTCATATAGACTGCCGAAATTCATCCACCACAGTATTATTGTTCATTTGGTTTGCCTATTCTATATGTAGATTAAAATCACTAATGATTACTGTAGCACCCTTGTTACATGTCTCTCTAATTTCCTTTTCATTCCCACCCCCTACTTCACCACTACTATTTGGTGACATATATACAACTCCCACTAATGTTCTCCACACCTTGTTTCTCCTTAGTTCCACCCAGACTGATTCTATACCCAGATTTCCTGAGCCAATTTCCTCTCTCATGATTGCACTGATTTAACCCTTGACTAACAATGCCATCTTAACCCCTTTTCCTTTTTGCCTATTCTTCCTAAATATTGAGTACCTCTGGATATTCAGTTCCTAGCCTTGGTCGCCCTGTAGTCATGTCTCTGTAATTGCATTTATATCATACCCGTGTATACCAATTTATGCTGTTAATTCATCTATCCCATTGGGATTGCTCTGTGCATTCAGATACAGGGAGGGTGATTCTCCCAGCTCGCTGCTCCAACAGCACAACAGGCCAGGATCCATGAGCACCCAGGCCTCCGCGCGTCTCCGCGGCAAAGTTTTTTGGAGTCATCAGCTCCGTGTTAGAAATTGGTGTGGAGCTGATTTAAATATTTAAATGAATATTTACATCCCATTAGCAAGCCCGGGACTAAAGGAGCCCTTGCCCGAACATCTCTCCCTCCCTCACCCTGCTGAGCCTGTCAGGAGTGGTCCCCTCCAGCAGAGTTTGCAACTGCTCCCCACTAACGGAGAACAGGCAGTCTGACCCTGCTGAAGGGAACAGAGGCCATTGAGATCCCCCAAGGAGGTCAAGGATAAGTGGGGAGGGGGGTGGCCTCGGCTGTGCCAGCCTAGCAGTGCCAGCCTGGCTCTCTGGCATTACCCAATGGGCACCTTGGCACTGCAGTTGGGAGGTCAGCAGTGCAGGGCTACTGTGCTTGCACCAATCTCTGCTATGACAGATTGGGCACATGCGCAATGCCCACTCAGCAGTATGCTGCCAGCCTCTCCAGCAGGAATAGGCTCCAACCCCCTGATTTTCAGAGTGAATCCCGCTAGTGCACTCTGCAGTGCTCAGAGTGTGGGAGATTCATTCGGAAAATCCCACCGAAGAAATCAGCGGGATTTACTTGTTTTCATGTGAATTCGGCACTGAAAAATGTTTTGGGAGAATTGGCCCCGGTGCCTTTAGACTTGTCTTCTTAACATTTTTACAGTTTTTTGTACTATGGTCTTATCTGCTGCGAGCCCTTGTCTCTTCTGACTCCCGCTTTTAGTTCTACGTTTCCGCCTTTCTTTTCTATCTCTGTTTCCCTCTGTTGTGTCCCGCTACTCAGGTTCATATCTCCTGGCCACTCTCGCTTAAACCCGTTCAGTTAGCAATATGATTTAAACTGCTTTGTCAGATGGTTCCCAGTGCAGCACCATTGTCCAGGGGAGGTTAGTGCTTCTGGACAATTGCTGTATAAACCTTTACCTGGGAACCTCTGAGAGGGATTCCCCTGATGTAGAGATGCCGGCATTGGACTGGGGTAAACACAGTAAGAAGTCTCACCACACCAGGTTAAAGTCCAATAGGTCTATTTGGTAGCAAACGTCACTAGCTTTCGGAGCACTGGCCCACTCACCTGATGAAGGAGCAGCGCTCCGTAAACTAGTGACGTTTGCTGCCAAATAAACCTGCTGGATTTTAACCTGGTGTTGTGAGACTTCTTACAGGGATTTCCCCTCACAGCTTTGGGGATTCCCCAAATCTGACACCAGGGAGCCGTGATGTTACATTTTCTTCACTACAGTACAGAGCTGAAACTATGTAAAGAAATAACCTTCCTGTTTTAGAGTCACAGAGCCATAGAGGTTTACAGTATGGAAACAGGTCTTTTGGCCCAACTTGTCCATGCTACCCCTTCTTTTTAATCACTAAACTAATCCCAATTGCACGTGTTTGGTCCATATCCCTCTATACCCATTTTACCCACATAATGCTTTTTAAAAGACAAAATTGTACCCGCCTCCACTACTGCCTCTGGCAGCTCATTTCAGACACTCACCATCCTCTGTGTGAAAACATTGCCCCTGTGAATCCCTCTGTATCTCACCCTCTCACCTTAAACCTGTGCTCTCTAGTTTTGGACTCCCCTACCTTTGGGAAAAGATGTTGATATCTAGCTGATCTATGCCCCTCATTATTTTATAGACCTTTCCATTGCCCGCTCCTCACCTGCTCCGATTCCCGTGGCAGGCAGGGCAGTAAAATTCCAGCAAACGTCATTTACTTATGTTTATCAAAGAAGTATTGATCCATGACAATACCTCATTCCAAAATCCAGAAATGGGGTACATTTCACATCCAAGGATCTGCAATGAGATTGGCTGACATCTAGGCATCTGTGTTAAAATGGAGATTGCTGATGTGTGCTAAATTGCATATTTTCCGAATGTCATAAGTAGGCTTACGTTAACACTGCAATGAAGTTACTGTGAAAATCCCCTAGTTGCCACACCCTGGTGCCTGTTCGGGTACACTGAGGGAGAATTTAGCACGGCCAATTCACCCCACAGTCCAAAAATGTGCAGGTTAGGTGAACTGGTGATACTAAATCCTCCCTCAGTGTACCAAACAGGCATTGAAGTGTAGTGACTAGGGGATTTTCACAGCGACTTCATCGTAGTGTGAATGTAAGCTACTTGTGACACTGATAAATGAACTTAACTAACCACTGTGCCACCTTACGGTTCAATGAGCTCACCCCTCATTCTTCTAAAATCCAGATCCATTTTCTCTGCCTCTCATTACTGCACAGGCCCTTCATCCCAGGGACAAGAGGGTGGTCTTTGAACTATGTCTGTTTCCCATTGGCATAACAAATGTTTTGAGATTAATTGATTTCTGTACAGTCCTATTTCCTTCATAATCATCCCGAGCATTCTTTTTCCTGCCTTAAAGCTTTGTTTCGTGAACTTTGAAACTTTTGCATGGTTAATTTTAATCTTAGGTTTCAGTGCAATGTTCTCTTCGCATTAAATTTGAGAAGTAAGATTTAATTGAAAAATAAAATTCAGGTTGGAATGGACTGCACTCATGTTATTGAATAAGTTAAGTCCGATTATAAAAATGAATCACTGGTCAGGGTTATAACTGACCTCAGCTGAAGCATGAGAGGCACTATGCTTGCGTTCATTACAAGAGTTCCGACAATGTATTCATCCTGCGCTAAACTGGCAAAGTGATTCCACCTCCTGATTCTGAACACTTGTTGGAGGGTATAAATAAGGTGAGGCTTCTTAGATGCTCAGTGCAGTTTGGAAGATTTCCTGAGACCGGATTCACTGGTAGAACATCATGCAGTCGGCCTGCCTCGCAGTTAGTCTCTTCTGCCTCCTCTCCTTCTCCAGAGCTTGTTACTTTAATAACTGCCCCGTCGGAGGCAAAAGATCCGTCATGAACTCAGAGATCAGACAGGTAAGGGGCAACTTTCTTTCTGTAACAGTCATTTGAAATAACTAAACACTGACTGTTTCGTGAATGGTTCTTCTATATTGCAAATATGTACAAGTAGTGCAACAAAAAGTATGCAAAATCCTGTAGAGTTTTTTGTAATTCCATGCAATATTGGGAAGCTCCACGTTGACAGCCTTCGGTCAGATTAGATTGACTCTTGTTCGGGAATCATAGGGTGGTGTGGTGGCTCAGTGATTAGCATTGCTGCCTCACAGCACCACCGATCGGGTTCGATTCCGGCTTGGGTCACTGTCTGTGCAGAGTCTGCATGTTCTCCCTGTGTCTGCGTGGGTTTCATCCGGGTGCTCCGGTTTCCTCCCACAGTCTGAAAGATGTGCTGATTAGATGAATTGGCGGTGCTAAATTCTCCCCCAGTGTACCCGAACAGGCATCGGAGTGTGGCAACAGGGGGATTTTCATAGTAACTTCACTGCAGTTGATGGTAGGACTTAATTAATGGTAGGACTCTTGGCAGTGTGGAAGATCAGAAGGATCTTGGGGTCCAACTTCATAGGACGCTCAAAGCAGCTGCACAGGTTGAAACTGTGGTTAAGAAGGCGTTTAGGAATTGAGAGGTAATGTTGCAACTATATAGGACCCTGGTCAGACCCCACTTGGAGTACTGTCTCATTACAGGAAGAATGTGGAAGCCATAGAAACGGTGCAGAGGAGATTTACAAGGATGTTGCCTGGATTGGGGAGCATGCCTTATGAGGATAGTTGAGAGAGCTCAGCCTTTTCTCCCTGGAGAGATGAAGGATGAGGGGTGACCTGATAGAGGTGCATAAAATGTTCGGAGCTATTGATCGAGTGGATAGTCAGATTCCCAGGGCTGGAATGGTTGCTACGAGAGGACACAGGTTTAAGGTGCTGGGGAATAGGTACAGAGGAGATGTCAGGGATAAGTTTTTTACTCAGAGAGTGGTGGGTGCGTGGAATCGGCTGCCATCGATGGTGGAGGTGGATTCGATAAGGTCTTTTTAGAGACATTTAGATAAGTACAAGGAACTTAGTAAGATAGAGGGTTATAGGTAAGCCTAGTAATCTCTAAGGTAGGGGCATGTTTGACAGAACTTTGTGGGCCGAAGGGCCTGTATTGTGCTGTAGTTTTTCTATGTTTCAGTGTTAATGTAAGCCTACTTGTGACATTAATAAATAAACTTTACAAAAAACTAGATCCTACTGCTTCTCAGAATTCTGCAGCAGTTCACTGTTTAAGTAATACTCTGTTTTCTTATTCTCCTTGTCAAATTGAACAAGTTCACATGTTCCTACATTGTACTCCATCTGCCACTCACTCAATCTGTCTGTATTTGTCTGCAAACTGTGTATATCCATCTTAACATACTTCCCTATCTATCTTCTGCAAATTTAACTACCATGGCTTCGCTCCCTCACCTAAGTCATTGATACAAATTGTAAAAAGTTGAGGCCTGATCACCGACCCCTGCAGGACTCCATTCATCACATTCTCCCCAGTCAGACAAAGACCCATTTATGCAAAGTCTCTGTTTCTGTCAGCCAGCCAGTCTTCAGTCCAGGCTAAAATGTTACCCTGTACCCCATGAACCTTTATTTTCCACATCAGCCTCTGATGTGGTACCTTAGCAAATGCCTTCTAGAAATCCAGACAGCACGTCTACAGGGTCCCCTTTACCCACAGTGCATGATGCTCCATCAAACCTCTCCATTAAATTGGTTAAACATGGTTTCCCTTTCACAAAACTATGCTTGAGGTTCTCCGCATGTACATCTCCTTAATGATTAATTCTAACAATTTACCCATGACCGATTTCACACTAACTGGGTTTATAACTTCTTGTTCTCCTCCTTCCATTCTTGAATAGAAGAGTCATAATTACTACATTCCAGTCAGATGGAACCATTCCAAACTCCAGTGAATTTTGGAATTAGTTCTCCCTCATTAACCACCTCTTTTAGGAAACCCGAATGAAGCCCATCAGGACCCGGGTATTTGTCAGCCTGTAGCTCCATTAATTTGCTTAGTACTGCTTCCCAAGTGATTGTACATAGAACATAGAACACTACAGCACGAACAGGCCCTTCGGCCCACAAGTTGCGCCAATCACATCTATACCTACCAAGCCATAGAACTATCTGTAACTCCCAATCCCATTAAATCCCATGTACTCATCCAGAAGTCTTTTAAAAGACCCCAGTGAGTTCGCCTCTACCACCACCGACGGCAGCCGATTCCACTCACTCACCACCCTCTGAGTGAAAAACTTACCCCTGACATCTCCTCTGTACCTGCTCCCCAGCACCTTAAACCTGTGTCCTCTCGTAGTGACCATTTCAGCCCTGGGAAATAGCCTCCGAGAATCCACCCTATCTATTCCTCTCAACATTTTATAAATCTCTATCAGGTCACCTCTCAACCTTTGTCTCTCCAGGGAGGAGAGACCTAGCTCCCTCAACCTATCCTCATAAGGCATGCCTCCCAATCCAGGCAACATTCTTGTAAATATCCTCTGCACCCTCTCAATAGCTTCCACATCCTTCCTATAGTGAGGCGACCAGAACTGTGCACAGTACTCCAAGTGGGGTCTGACAAGGGTCTTATAAAGTTGCAAAGCGATTGTAATTTTCCCAAGTTCTTCTCTCCCTTCCACCTCCTGATTTACCCCGTGTGGCAATGAGTTTTACAGATTCACCACCCTCTGGCTGAAGAAATTCCTCCTCATCTCAGTTTTAAAGGAGCGTCCCTTCACTCTGAGGTTGCGCCCTCGAGTTTGAGTCTCTCCCACTAGTGGAAGCATCTTCTCCACGTCCACTCTATCCAGGCCTCTCAGTATTCTGTAAGTTTCAATTAGATCCCCCCTCATCCTTCTAAACTCCATTGAATACAGACCCAGAGTCCTCAACAGCCTGCTCAGGTCCAACTGCCAGAGGAGCACCACCAAGATCATCAGGCTCAACACAACAGCACAGTCAGCAATCTGTCTCCAAAGCCATGGGCAGTGAGGAGAGAGGGCACCAAGAGAGGAGAGGGCACCCGCACTGAGAGGGGAGGGGGCACTGAGAGGGGAGAGGCACCAGGATTGGAGAGGGCACCAGGAGGGGAGAGGGGCATTGAGAAGGGAGAGGGCACCGAGATGTAATGGTAATTTTAAGACACTGAGCTCAGGGCAGTGCGGTAGCACAGTGGTTAGCACTGCTGCTTCACATCTCCAGGGGCTTGGCTTCGAATCCCAGCTCAGGTCACTCTCTGTGTGGGGTTTGTACATTCTTCCTGTGTCTGTGCGGGTTTCCTCCGGGTGCTCCGGTTTTCTCTCTGTTCCTGTCAGCCAGCCTGCCTTCCAAAGATGTGCAGGTTAGGTTGATTGGCCATTCTAAATTACATCTTAGTGTCCCAGGATGCATAGGTGAGAGGGATTAGTGGGTAAATATGTAGGGATATGGGGATAGGGCCTGGGTGGGATTGTGGTCGGTGCAGACTCGATGGGCCGAATGGCCTCTTTCTGCACTGTAGGATTCTATGATAGGCTTTCACTGTTGTCCATTCTATTAAAGTAATGTTTGGATTCTGTGTCACTCCCTCTTCATTAACCCTATTGCCCTCCTGACCTCCTGGAGGCGTGACTCCAATGTATCTCTCTTCCACATCTGTCCCAGGATGCTAGAGCAGTCACGAACGACTTTCTCATCTGCTACCCTTTGTCACCCAGCAACCAACTATCATAGAATCCTTACAGTGCAGAAGGAGGACATTTGGCACCAACAACAATCCCACTCTGGCCATATCCCCCTCACCCCATATACTTCCCCTAGCTATTCCCCCTGACATGAGGGGCAATTTAGCATAGCTAATCCACCTAACCCATCTTTGGATTGTGGGTGGAAACTGGAGCACCCGGAGGAAACCCATGCAGAAAAATTCCACAAAGACAGTGACCCAGCCAGGATTCAAACCCATGTTCCTGGCGCTGTGAGGCAGCCGTGCTAACCACTGTGCCACCGTGCACCTCCTGAGCTGGGGCCACGATCAGCTTTGGTACCTCGGACAGTGTCAGCATCATGGGATCTGTCAGGGTACCTCGTCCAGAGTTGCTGAATCTGGGTCACTATCTGCACATCCATGGGCCTAAATGATTCATCTGTGGGGCGTGTTCACTCAGCAGACACTGAAACATGCGCAAAATGTGCTCCAGGCTCCGCTCAGCCCCAGACTGCAAATTTACGGATGGCCAATTAACAGCCAATCAGAGTGAAACGTGCTCTGTGAAAGACTGAGCTCTGTGACAACACCAGGTTAAAGTCCAACAGGTTTATTTGGTAGTAAAACCCACAAGCTTTCGGAACGCTGTTCCTTCGTCAGGTGAGTGGAGAGTTCTGCTCACAAACAGGACATATAAAGACACACACAGTTTACAGAATACTGATTAGAATGCAAGTCTTTACAGCTAATCTGCTATTCAAGTCTTAAAGGTGCAGACAATGTGCATGGAGATAGCATAAAGCACAGGTTAAAGCATAGGTTAATGCTTAATGTTATTAAGAACATAAGAACAGGAGTAGGCCATCTAGCCCTTCGAGCCTGCCCCACCATTCAATAAGATCATGGCTGTTCTGAAGTGGATCAGTTCCACTTTCCCGCTTTCTCCCCATAACTCTTAATTCCCCTGTCTATCAGAAACCTGTCTACCCGTGACTTAAATATAGCAAGGTAGCCTCCACCACTTCAACGGGCAGAGAATTCCAAAGATTCACCACCCTTTGAGCGAAGAAGTTCCTCCTCAACTCTGATCTAAACTGCCCCCCCCCTTATCTTGAGGCTGTGCCCTCTAGTCCTGCTATCCTTTCTAAGCGGGAAGAATGTCTCTACCTCTACCCTATCCATCCCCTTCATTATCTTATACGTCTCTATAAGATCCCCCCTCATCCTTCTAAACTCCAGCGAGTACAGACCCAGTCTATTCAGTCTCTCTTCATAGGCTAACCCCCTCATCTCCAGTATCAGCCTAGTGAACCTCCTCTGCACTCCCTCCAAGGCTAAAATATCCTTGCGCAAGTGCGGCAACCAAAACTGCACACAGTACTCCAGCTGCGACCTCACCAGTGCCCTGTACAGTTGCAGCAAGACCTCCCTGCTTTTATATTCAATCCCCCTCGCTATAAAGGCCAGCATCCCATTCACCTTCCTGATCACCTGCTGCACCTGCAGACTGGGTTTTTGCAATTCATGCACAAGGACCCCCAGGTCCCTCCGCACCGTAGCATGCTGCAGCTTTTCACCCTTTAAATAATAATCCCTCCCACAATTATTTCTGCCAAAGTGGATAACCTCACACTTGCTAACATTGTACTCCATCTGCCAGGTCCTCGGCCACTCGCTCAGCCTATCTAGATCCCTCTGCAGACTTTCCATACCCTCCACGCAATTTGCTTTTCCACTCATCTTCATGTCATCAGCAAATTTCATCACCCTACACTCAGCCCCCTCCTCCAGATCGTCGATGTAAATCTATGTATATTCATGCCCACCAACTGAAATATCGCATAGTGATGTCAGGACACTCACTGGAAGTCTTCTCCTGCAATTTCACCTGCTTCATGCCCTCCTCCTGCCATCCTTGGCAGCGCTCAGCCAGTCTTAGAGTGTGCTTCACTCTGACACCCAATCAAACACTGGCCAGTGTGCCACTGTTATTAGCAATTGTCCCAGCCAACAATGGTGATTGTAATAATTGGAAATTTCAACTTGTATGAGTAAAAAAATAAGCAAATGGCCAAGTATTTCAGAAGAATGGGAAAATGTGAGGAGATTGAATTGGGATTTTCAAATTATGGCACAACAAATTTGGGCAAATTATTCTTTAATGTTTAAAGATTTGGGTTGGAATTTCACTGCCCCGTCCACCATGAGAATTGGAGCATGCGAGGGGTGAACGATGTATATACACAGTGAGGGATTTTATGGTTTCAGGATGAGCGAGGCCAAAAAATTCCACCAGTAGGATTCATCTCTTTGTACTCAAGCAGTTATAAGTGTGTGGAGCAGGTTATGATGGGAGGTAGGGATTGAATGAGTTGAGAGATAAAATGGGGCTCGAATTGAAAAAGGATTCATGGATCTAGTGGGTTTAAAGTGTTCCCGAAGATTCTTAAAGGGCGTGCAATTGTTTGGTGTGATGTCTCAACAACGGATAGGATGTTAAAGGGACTTTAAAGGGATTTGTTTTGATATATCCTGGAATGAGGAGATTTGTGTATTATTGTTAGCTGAGAAAATTTATTTTTATCATTGTGCATGGATTTCCACAAGGTGGATCCAGTGATACATTAGAACCGTACAGGGTGCAGAAAGAGACCATTTGGCCCATCAAGTCTGCACCAACTCTCTGAAAGAACATCCCATCCAGGCCCTCCTTTCTGTCCTACTCCCAAATCCCACACAATTTAGCATGACCAATCCAAATAACATGCACATCTTTGGACATTAAGGGCAATTTAGCATGGCTAATCCGTCTAACCGATACATCTTTGGATTGTGATTAATTGTAACTAAGCAGTATAGTGAAATTTACTGAAATTTGAATAGAATCGCAAAGTAAATCATTGCATGAAATGTTAATGAATAAGCAGAATCAAGCTGTACATTTAACGTGTGTGCTTTGGACAATCAGTGACATTGTAATAATTATTTTGATCTATTTACCGACAACACTGACATTACCCCTTTTCCAATCCTACACAGTGCATGCAGTGTGGTCCTGAAAATAAAGGCCATTGCTTTGGACCCAGGATTTGCTGTGGGGAGAGGTTTGGCTGCTACATTGGAACCGCAGAGACAGTAAAGTGTGAGAAGGAAAACTACATTTTCTCTCCCTGTGAACCCATCGGCAGATCCTGTGGCAAAGAAGGTGGGAGATGTGCCTCATCAGGGGTCTGCTGCACTGACCGTGAGTAACTGGCGCGTCCGTTCACATCGTTTCATTTCAGATAATCCAAACCAGCAAATTCAGATCAGTAAAAGTTCCAACTACGAGAGCGTTTGTTGCATGACAGTGAGTTATTTGGTGAAAAGCCTGAGGCACGCTTTGAACCACCCTGAGTGGAGACACAATGTCCCCACCGGCACATCGATTTACAATCTATTCCATGTTTTAGGCTTTCTTAACCTTGCCCCTTGCCTGAGGCGTGGTGATCCTTGGGTTAAATCACCACCAGCCAGCTCTCCCCCTCAAAGGGGAGAGCAGCTTATGGTTATCTGAGACTATGGCGACTTGATCTTAGCTTATCCTGACTCCACTTCCACTACTTTACAACCTCACTCGGGTGAGGCTTATGACATCCCACCCCAAACCAATGGAGAATTCCGTTCTCCAAGACTCGCCTGCTCCGGAATCAGGGTGGGTGAAGCAGTAAAATTCCGGCTTACATGATTTGTATGTATCCCAAAGTTTGCTTGTCTCTAGTTTGCACTCTCTTTGCCTGATATCCTTATCTTAACTTGAAGTATCATTTTGGATTAACCTTTTGTGTATTGTTTACTGTTTTAAATAGAATCACAGAATTCCTACGGTGCATAGGAAGGCCATTCAGCCCATTGAGCCTGCTCCAGCAACAATCCCACTCAGGCCCTATCCCTGTATCCCCACCTATTTACCCTGCTAATCACCCTGACACTAAGGGGCAATTTAGCATGGCCCATCAACCTAACCTTCATATCTTTGGACAGCGGGAGGAAGCCGGGGCACCCAGAGGAAGCCCATGCAGACGAGGGGGAGAACGTACAAACTCTACACAGGCAGTGACCCAAGGCCAGGATTGAACCCAGGTCCTGGTGCTGTGAGGCAGCAGTGCTGACCATTGTGCCACCATGCCACCCCAGTGAAGCCAAGAAATCAACCCCCTATAGCTCATTCCAAATAAAAGTGGGCTAGCCTTTCTCACTCACCAGCTGGGTGGAAAGAGGAATATTGGATGAGGTGGGTACTGGAGCAGTCATGGAGCCCTCGATCATGCAGTCCTGCTCCACAGAATGATGCTTCCTGACCTGACAGTAAAACTGCCCATAAATCTATTCCTGTATGTCAGTTTGTAAGGACAATAGGGCTAATTTCAATTTTCAGTGGAGGCAAAAAGCAGGCAGTAATGGATGATCCTCCTGTTCTACATCATTTCTTCCAAAGAACAAAGATAAAGAACAAAGAACAACACAGCACAGGAAACAGGCCCTTCGGCCCAACGAGCCCGCGCCGCCATCTTAACATTCATTCTTTTGCTGTTATGTTATGTTATTAACGTGAATTATCTTTGTCGTAATTCAAAATTGCCACTTTGTGGGAGTGACAGATCAGACAGCCAACCCACTACTGCCCAATTCCTGTCTCTGCCAAAAGTTTTAACCCAGATTGTGTCAGGATTAAATTCTCAATCTACCAGAATACTGCATTTCTACTTTGTGATTACTTATTGATGAACTATTGGCATGGGATTTTTTTTAAGTTAGCTCACCTTGTTTCCTGGTACCCTGAGGTTAAATTAGTGTCCCTTGTGGATCCATGAATACATTAATATTCTCATCAGGACACAGGGAAATAAGGAGGAATTACTTTATGATGAACGGTCAGAATGCGGAAGCTGCGACCACAGAATATGACTGCAACAAATAACCTAGATACTTTCGACAAGGTCCCTCATCGGAGGCTTATCCAGAAGATTAAGACCCATGGGATCTATGATGACTTGGCCGCTTGGATTCAGAATTGGCTTGCCCATAGAAGTCAGAGAGTAGTGGTGAAAGGCTGTTTTACTACCTGAAGGTCCGTGAGGGGAGGCCTGATCGCAGTCTATAAAATTATGAGGTGCATAGATAAAGTTGACAGAATCTTTTTCTCAGGGTTGAAATAGTAGAAGGGATGCACTTAAGGTGAGAGGGGGAAAGTTCAAAGGAGAAGTGAGGGGCAAGTTTTTTTTACGTAGAGAGTAGTAGGTGACTAGAACGTGCTACAGGGCTGGTGGTAAAGGCAGATACAACTGGAGCATTTAAGGGCCTTTTAGATAAGCACATGAATATGCAAGCAATAGAGGGCAGAAAGGATTAGTTTAATTTGGCGTCATGTTCAGAACAACATTGTGGGCTAAAGGGCTGTCGCTGTGTGCTGTACTGTTCTGTGTTTTATATATTATGTATTTCAAAAGAAAGTGAGGCACGAGAGAACAGGAATGATATGCTAAAAGTTAGAGGATGGAAGGAAATTTCATCTTGGGTTAAATACCAGCACCCATGAATTGGGTGGAATGGCCTGTTTGAATGTGTTATGTTCTGTATAATCTTATTGTGCTTTCCCCTGTTACAGAGAACTGTGTCATGGATACCACATGTGACTCCAATAATGTCTACTCTTCGAATTAATCAACACCTCAGGAGTAAGCAGATCACTGGAACAAGATCCAAAGTCCTCAGTTCTTACCTGAAACTTAAACATTGAATACAATCATATTTTAAAGTGCTAAATAGATAGAAATTGTAACATGTAATAATTTTCAGACATGTATAGGTACTTTAAACTTAAGGCAAAAAATGTCAAAAGCTGGCATAGCGTTAACAGTAAATAAAGCACACCAACTATTTACTCTATATCTCGAGTATGTCTTATGTTCAAACAATGACATTAGTTTATACATATGAAGAAATAAATATGTGGATATGTTATATATGGGCTTATATATATATATCATATAAATGCAGCCTAAATTTGGAGAGATCATAGAATCATAAAATCCCTACAGTGCAGAAGAAGCCTTTATATAAATTTATAAATGTTTCAATTATTATTATTTTTATTTATCTGGACCAAAGAGAGTTAACTGTTGGTGCTTATAACTGAAGAACTTTAGTGTCTGTTTTAGCTTCATTTCTCTTCCCAAAATGTAACTCACGGTATTGTTACCCATTGGGGATGGTGTGCCCCAGCTAATGGGATTGGCATTGATTGCTCCTATTGCTGTGTACATTGGCATTGATTGCTCCTATTGCTGTGTACATTGCTCTTGGTGCTGCAGGCTTTGAGTGTGATGTTGATGTTGCTAATGTTGTAATACTTACTGATGATATTGTTGATGGAGCACAGAGTGTTAGTGAAACTCCTGCTGTTTTCTCACTGGTTAGTGATGTTACTGGTGTTAGTCTCGCTGGTTAGTGATGGTACTGGTATTGTCTCATGGTTAATGATGTTGCTGGTATCTCACTGGTTAGTGATGTTGCTGCTGTTGCCTCATGGTTAATGATATTGCCGGTATCTCGCTGGTTAGTGATGTTGCTGCTGTTGTCTCACTGGTTAGTAACGTTACTGATGTTGTCTCACTGGTTAGTGATGTTGCTGGTGTCTTGCTGGTTAGTGATGTTGCTGTTGTCTTGCTGGTTAGTATGCTACTGATGTTGTCTCAGTGGTTAGTGATGTTGCTGTTGTCTCACTGGTTAGCAATGTTGCTGGTGTT